>NC_064816.1:107854670-108486551 GCF_023721935.1 Panthera uncia | reverse complement strand
AAGCTTTCATTAAGGCTTAGGACACCCAAGGAATTACAATGTAGACAAGAACTTAACACTACCTCAGTAGTCACTATTCTGGGTCAGGCTTCTTAGATAGTGTACCTTACTGGCCATACTTCTCCTGAGGCCCTGTAGGTTGCTTGGAGGGAACGACGGTTGCAGGGTGGGGAGATGGCAGTGGTGGTGAGGAGCAAGGCTGGGGGCAGCTTCCCTTCCCCAGACTTCCCCTTCAGATTTCCTTTTCTTTCCCTTTTTTCTGTGGGCCATATCAGAGCTCCAGAATATTCTGTTGAAAGCCTAAGCTGAAGGAAGGAAAACATTAACACAAATAGCCAAACACATTACAACAAACAAACCCACAGTTATCCTCAAACCCTTAGGCCTCAAAGAAGACTGCATTTTACATCATAACACAGTTGGATTATGGATTTAGTCTCAACCATCTGCATTTAGGTACTTCATTGCTACTGGGCTTTTCTGAGAACTAAGTCAACCTCTGCAATCCTTCTCCTTTGCACTGAACAAATATTTATTGAGTGTGTACCATGTGCCAAACACTTTACAAAGTATTTGGGATACAGTGGTAAGTAACAGATACAGCCCCTGTATTCACAGAGCTTGCATTCTTACAATTAAAAGGCTGAACACAGTAATTCCTTATAGATTAATGAGAGAGTCCCCCCAAGAACCAAGACCAGTTTCTACTCTGGAATGCAGAAGCTATTTACTATCCTCTTAACAGCAGTTTCCCAACTCCTCTGCTCAGGTCCAGGCACCATCTCTAGGAAAAGAAAATGGTGCATTGATACATTAATAATGAAGAATGCTTGTGAGGTAAATCTCTGAATTGTGTCAGTAGTATTTAATTAAGCCCAAGTAAAGTATTTCTAATCCAAGCTCCAAGGAGAGAATGTATCAGAACCACTTGGGAATTTACAAGCACACACACAGCCTATACCACATGCACACCCCCTACCCCCACCACATACACACAAACCATTCCTCCTCCACCCCAACTCTCCCTCTCCCCTATGCAACAGGGCTGGCCATATTGCTGAAATTTCAAAAGGGAGCATTTGACTTGGGTGGGGTTGGGGGAGCAGAGGCAGGGAATCTATTACATTACAAAAGGGACTAGAAATCCTAATCATCTATCAGATTTGGACTCTAATACAGTAGAAAGATCAAGTGATTGCGAATTTGGACAACTTGTTCAGAGGGATGGTGACCATCTTCTCTGTAGGGCATGTAATCTATAGGGCATGGGTAAGACATGTCCCCTTGAGATCCCATCTCTCAATAACTGTACTGCTTTACCCACCATGATCCATATTTCAGTTATAATTACAATTGCTTTCCCAAGTACAGAATATTGCCCGTATTCCCCAGACCATATTCACATGAGCCGTAGTAGAAGTAAGTGTCCTTTTTTCACTGAAGGCCCTGGAAAATCTTACATACAATACCTCAATAGGAATTCCAGAGATTGTGATATTATGTAAATTGCATATTTCTGTGTTTGCTAGAATGTAAGCTCTTACAGACTTCTCCTTTAAATCTCCAGTTGGTATTTCTTCCCTATCTTTAAGAAAGGTCAACTCTGGCCAAAGGAAGAAAAGTTTGTACCCCTTGATACCTTCTCTTTGACAAGCAAATTCCACATCCTGGGGATTCAACTGTATTCCAATGAGTCTCCACCTCTCCCCAGGCTCTGGTCCCTAAAGCAGGAGAGAGTCTGAGAAGAGCCTAAAAAGCAATCACACGCTGCCAAAACCAGGGCTTTATTTTTTGCCCAGAGACGACGTATTAAGAAAGTGCAGTCCTGTTGTATATATGTCTTGGAAAACATTCTTGGCCTAAAAATAACCCTGGCATGACTGGGTTATGGAGCATCTGATTCCTTTCTGGGCCTGGCTTGTTTCAGGAATCACCTCATCATCTGTCCATGGCTCTCCCCTAGCCATTTTGACGATGACACCAGCTGCACTTAAATTACTTTTTGTTTTTCTAATTAAAAATATTTTAATTACAATTATAGAAGATGATATAAGAGATGGTTATTTTTCCAACACGTACATACAACAGTTCTTTCAGTCTGCCCTCTTTTTTGATGAATAGATTAGATACAGGTAAAGAAACCTCCATTATAAACCCTTCCACTCCCTCAGTCCAAGCAAGAGTCACTATCCCCAAAATGCTGTGAATACACACGTTTATTATTTTCACTATGGGTGTTATGTATTATAATAAATAATATTTGTTTTGTATCTTACAGTTTACATAAATAATAATAAATTAAGTTAAATTTAATGAGCTCTCCATGAGTTATAATTAATATATTTTTAAAGCATAAGGTTTAATTAAAAAGTTTTCCCCTTGGGGTGCCTGGGTGGCTCAGCCAGTTAAGCGTCTGACTTTGGCTCAGGTCATGATCTCACGGTTTGTGAGTTTGAGCCCCACATCGGGCTCTGTGCTGACAGCTCAGAGCCTGGAGCCTGCATCAGACTCTGTGTCTCCCTCCCTCTCTGCCCCTCCCCTGCTCATAATCTGTCTCTCAAAAATAAATAAATGTTAAAAAAATAATAAAAAAAAAGTTTTCTCCTCATTAAAAGAAGCATGAGAATAGTCTTGATTTTTTTCATCATATAGAGTGCTGTTCATTCAGTTAAATGGGACCAGAAAATAGTAACGATGTCCATTTTTTGAAACAAATGAAATCACACCCAATATTATATTTGTTCATATATTTAAAAACAATTGAATGGAAGGGGGAAAATCTATCCTTAAACAACAGCAAGATAAGAAATGTGCTTTTCCTTGTTGTCAAAGAACTGATGACTTGGTTAAGACCTGATGGCCACTATAAACAACTGGGAAAGTGCTTCAGCAGAAAGAGCCTTGTAAGATAACAATATGGATTTGAGTTTGAGAACTCCAAAATGCATATTTGGAAAAACTATCATCCTGGAGCACTTTACAGTTGCTTTATGATCTTGTTAGATTGAAAAGCATGAAACAGAATAGAGTAACACATTAAGTCTTTACTTTGCCACTAGGAACATTTTATTGGTATTAGACATATGAGCATTTTTGTAATGTAAAATGCAGATAAAATAATGCTGCAATAATTTAGAAATACTTGTATGCAGAATAAGAAAGACTAGACCACGGGGCGTCTGACTTTGGCTCAGATCATGGTCTCAGAGTTTGTGAGTTCCAGCCCAGCATCGGGCTCTGCACTTCAGTGTGGAGCCTGTTTTGGGCCCTCTGTCTCCCTCTCTCTCTGCCCCTTCCCTATGTGCACACACTCTCTTTCTCTCAAAAATAAATAAACATTAAAAAAAGAGACTTGAGTGGAAACTTAATTGTGGATAAACAAGCAAACAAACTTTTTAAGATGTTTGCTGGGGAGTGCCTGGGTGGCTCAGTCGATTAAGCATCTGACTTCGGCCTAGGTCACGATCTCATAGTTCGTGAGTTCGAGCCCCACATCGGGCTCTGTGATGACAGCTCAGAACCTGGAACCTGCTTCAGATTCTGTGTCTCCTTCTCTCTCTGCCCCTCCCCTGCTTGCATTCTGTCTCTCTCTGTCTCAACAATGAGTAAACATTAAAAAAAATTAAAATAAAATAAAATACCTGCTGGAATGAGGATCCATCCAGATTCAAGCATTCTTGGAGTTGAAATTTCTGTTTGATAGTATCTGTTTAAAAAGTTGAAAGGAGAAAGGGGTTGTGAATTTGACCTCTTTCAAAACAGTTTTTCAATATCTAGCTTAGCTGAAGATGTACATACCTTTTTTTCCAGAAATTTTGCTTCTAAACGTAGCCTAAGGAAATTCTCATATGTGAGCACAAGTATAAAAACATTTTGAAAAGTATTACTTATAATGACAAAGCAATTCTGTTTGTCAATAGGAAAATGGCTATATGGTTGTATATTGATACAAAAGAATTATGTAGCACAAATGTTATTACAGAGCTTTCTATATCAACATGGGTGAATCTTACACATATAATAATCAGGAAAAAAAAAGAGGAGAGACAGAAAGAAAAAGCAAGTTGCAGAGGTGTTCATAATGTGTGAAATTATTTACCTTCAGTTTTGCAAACATGAAAAGACTATGATATATGTTGTCTAGAAATACATACAGATGGAGTAAAATTATAAAACACATATGGGACTAAGCATCAAATTCAGAGTGGTAGTTAGGCTATGAGGGAGTGAGGGACATGTGATCAGAGATCAGTTCTTAAAGGATTCTAAAGTTTTGGTTATGTGTTATTTCTTTTTTTTTCATGAATATGATATTGATACTTTATAATACAGCATGGCAAATCTAGACTTCAGGTAAATTCAAAATGTTATACATCCCAGTGTCATCAGCATATATTTTGCAAATAGTTGTGAAGCATAAAAATTCTAATCTCTAATGAAGAAAATTCATGATGTGCATTTATTATGTTTAATTACTATATACCACAGAAGGTATCAACAGTTGTCTCCTGCTATTAAAGTTTCCGTCCAAGGGTAAATGAAATTTCAGTTTATTAGATGAATATTGAGAAAATAAGGTAATCTGTTCATGGCTCTTGATTAATGCCAAGTGTGTTCCACACAAGAGGGTTTATTAAGCTACACATTATGTAGGTAATGTAACGTGTCATTGTGTCTGCTGTCTGCTTTGAGTGTTCACAGCCCTGAGTTTCATGGTTGTATCTCTGATACTACTGAATTGTACACAGAAGCATCCCTTTTCTTTTATTGTATGTTTTCTGTTAGGGATCCTTTTTGTATACATGTTAAGCATTTCACATAAATTATTTTAATGTGTTTTGGAACAAAGAAAATATATCTGGCTTTCTAATGGGTTCCCCTCACACTATATGTAATAAAAATTAGAAAATTCTTTTCCTTTTGAATTTTTTTTACCTAATCATATTTATGTCTTAAAATCTGATATGACTAATAAGCTATTTCTCAAGTTGGGAGGCAGGTACCTGGGCTAAATGTTGTATTGCTTTACACACATTTAATGGTTTTAAATATTCTATATGTATACGTTTTAAAGACTGCATTGGGGGTAGGTAATGCAGGAGGTAGTAAGTGTCTCTTCTATGGTGTAATATTTCTTCATGCTGAGATGGGGAAAATAAAGGAGATGGCTGGGGAATCCCCCGTCATATGTACGATCAATTCTTTGGTGACTGGTCCCTGCTGACTGGCAGAGGAATCCCCAGGATTTTGGAAATATTTAGAATCTCAAGAAAGTTTTCCAGTGGATAGAGCATTTTCTCACTTCCTTTAAAGTACTTCCTAATATCTCTGTATCATGACAGTGCATTTTTGGCTCAATTGTGAAAATAATCTATGGTTCATGTCTTTACCCATTGAAGGGTCAGTCCTTCACTTTCCTTTATGAGGAAGTGATAGAAGGTGGTATAGTGTAATGGACAGAACATGGTTGCTGAAGCCATACCATCTTAAAATCAGATCCTAGCTTCTGCTCCTGCAAGCTATATCAAGTTGGGCAAGGGCTAAGTTACTCAATTTTCCTGATTTGTTTTGAAAATCAAATGAGATCTCCTCCACAAAGTTCCTGACTCTCATGGGCTCAGTCATAGCTTGTTTTTTTTTTTTTTTTTGGTTTAAGTCTTCTACAATTTCTGCGTCTTTTTAGTGATATCTGTAGCCATAGAATTGAGTGATTATATTACAAAAACATATTGATAGTCATACCCTGAAACTAAACCAAGGATTCTCAGAGTACTTGCTGTTTTTTTTTTTTTTCTGGCTAAATATTAAAATAGTATGCTAAAAGAGTCCATTAGGCTACTCTTTGTTGAGTGAGGTATTACTTATCAAAGCTAAGGACTTTCTGCTGATATGTAATTGTACAATAGAGGGTTCTTTTATTGGAACAGATGAGTACATGTTTTGCTACTTGTACCTTCTCTTTGCAAATTGGTGTTTATGATGAAGATTTCTTTTAACTGGAAAAATTGTAGCATTTAGATCCATTAGAATTTTAGATTTTAAGTGGTCTTTGGAGGCCATCCTGAGACTGCCATTGCTACTGTTCCTTAGCCTCTCCATAATTTGTCAGGAGCTAGCAGGGGGAGGGTGATCCCTGGGGCCTTCTCACAAAAAGGTTTGGTTGATTCATCATCAACATAATCCTTTTTCTGCCTTCCCTCTCCTAACTGCGGGGACTCCTAGAGATTTTGTTCACTAGTCAGCACACTTGCTGTCCTCTTCCTCATCTTGCTATGGTTTCAAGACTTGAGGAAAGAAAAGTTACTCTTCTTTGGGAGGAATTTGTACTCTCCTCACCTCCTCTAAGCCCCCTCAGTTTTTGTATCACAGATTGGTCATTGTGTCCTGCGTTTCCCAGCTGCTGTTCTGCTTTGATCCCCATTACAAACTTGTTTGATTTTAATTAATTGCCTCTTCTAGGAAGTACTGGATAAACAGAAGTTTAGTTAAGCTTCTTTTGTCTTAACAAATTTGAATGACAATAAATTTGAATTAACTGTTCTTTTACACGCACAGGAAACTTACACCAGCACAACTCTTGCAGCACTAAGTAAACTGAGATAAAGCAGAAGAGAAACACCATAAAACAAAACACTAATCAGATAAAATTCCATTATTTTGATTTTCTTTCCCAAAATTCTTGAAGGCTAGCTCAATCCTATCTGGCTTATAAACAAAAGAAATGTATGTTGATATCTCATAGCACACACTTTTTCCATTTATGTATCCTCTGGTTAGAATATCATTTGTGATCTATGTTTTCATTCTTCCTTGTTATTTTTTAAATTTTATTTGATTACCTAACACTGTGTCTTCCATTTATGGTAAAAATTCCAGAGAAGGAAACTAATCATCAGATGAAATGAAAACAAAATGGAAAAGAATGACATATGTGGCCCATTTAGCAAACTAATAACTAACAGTTCCTCATACTTAATGTCAGAAAACAGTTGGTTTCACATAAATATATTTTTCCAAAAATTGAAGAGAGCTATTTTAAGCACATTATTTGAAATATTTATTAAATGTATCTTAAATAAATGCATCTCTTTCACAGTATAAACTTCAGTGAACTATTTTCTTGATAATTCAAGGGAATACTTATGAACCTGAGTTTCTCTTTAGATCTTACTCTAGGGTAGCCACTGATGAGGTTTTGGAGTGGGGGTGGGGGTCCAGAGCGGATGGCCAAGAAAGAATTCTTGAGACATGTCTGGTGCAAAAAAGGTGATTTTATCAAAGCACAGGGACAGGACCCATGGGCAGAAAGAGCTGTATTATAAGTGTGAGGGGAGACTGATTATATACTATGGAGTTAGAGATGGGTAAGGAAAAAGGGAGGTTTCCAAAAGGACTTTCATATGCTAAAGAGGACTCATAAGATACTGGAGGCCTCGTTCTTGAGCTAAAGTTATTTTCCCTCTACTAAGGCATTAACATTAAGACAAGACAGTCAGGAGTTTCTTAGAGGAATGTTTTACTTTGCCTAGCTCAAGTATTTGCCAATGGTCTGCAGGTTATAAAGAAATTTAATTTTAATTTTATTTACATTTTCTTCTTGACTTTGTTCCCCACATCACTATGGAGGGGAGGGTGATGTTAGGGCTCGAGGAAACTAAGTCTATGGGTTTCTGGAGGTTAAGCTATTGATAAGATGACCTTTTTCTTATAATTCACTAAGTCATTTGTAAACTGATAGAGACTCATGTCCTGCCTGACTGTGATCTCTATCTGTTAACCATTTGTTTTTCCCTTTCCTGTCTTCTTGGGTAGTCAGGAGTGCCTGAGAAATGTCACACATATCCCACCTGGGGACAGGGAGAAGGTTGGGGAGATGGGGGTAGGTTGGGGAGGGGGAAGGCTGTGGTCTGCAGGGTGTTAGCTTGTGCTTTGCCCTCGGCCTGCCTTTGGCTCCTTCATCAGCCACTGCCCTAAGTGGACTAAGATGATTATGGTTTTAGACTCAGGTCTACTTTTCATGGATCTTCTCTTTCTTCTTAGCCTTCTCTCCAATATTAATAAATGTTTCCCAATATGTAGAGGCTAAAAGAGACATGTCCATTTATGATAATTTATGATACTTACCTGTGATGGAATATTATTAAAACTGATTAGTTTTTGACTAATATTTACTAAGTAGAAATGCTCATGATGAAATAAAATGTGGAAAAAGTAAAATACAAATAGTGTATGGACTTGGATATCAGTTGAAGAAAATAAAAATATGTATATACATAGAAAAACAACAAAACAAAACAAAAAGTGGATAATAGTTGAAGGTGATATTACTGGAGATTTCTGTATTTTCATTTTCAAAATTTCCTAATATATATTATATATCTACTGTATCTGTCTGATATATGTCTCCTGAGATATACATACATATACTTTAAACAAACAGGCAGCTCACATCAACACTACTACTACTACTACTACTACTGCTAATGATAATAACTAATACACAGAGTTATTACTTTTCTTAGCATCTTGCATATGTTAACTCAACAACCTGTTGAAGACAGTCCTCCATGGGTCTCTTGTACTGCTACCCATCTTGCTGGGAATACCAAGAATGCAAGCCCCTGACAGCTCTTTACCTGGGTTACTTTTCAGGATTGTGTTTGCTGTGACAGCCTTGGGAATGAGGTAGTATCTTGCTCTGGGACAAAGAGTAGGCTTGCTTACAGTCTTCGATTAAGCAGCAACTCCCCCAGGCCAGCATTTCTCTTCTATTACACAATGTGCTGTGTGTGCAGGCATCCATCTAAGCAAACCTGCAGTGTCACTGGGGACTTGAATTCAGGGAATTCAATGCTGACAATGCTGACCTAACAATGCTGACACTCTGGCTACTGCTTTTGCTGTGAGTAATAAAGTCTTTTGTCTCTGATTCAGAAATCTTGTTATCTTTTGTCAGTATACATGAAACTGTGGCAAGTTAATTTGTTATCTTGCAAGTAAGGTAACACCTCAGACTTTTTACAGTTCTTGACAAAATTGCATTATTATTCCCATTATATAGATGAAGGAAGAGGAAAGGTTAAGCGATTAGCTTGAGTTTACATAGCTAGTAATTGTTGAAGTTGGATGTGAAACCTGGCAGACAATGTCTAGGCTCTTAATTACTACCATATACCATTACTTTATAGCAGCTGAAACTAGGTACCTTGGGTGTTCGAATATCTACCAACTGCCCCATGTGGTCAACAATCCTGCAAAATTGGGGTTCCTAAGAGTTGCCATATGGTGGTGCTTCTTCATCTGCAAATGTGTAAATGTGGCAAATTGTCACCAGGAGAGCCTTGGAAAGCAAATCATAAGGTCCGTCTATTCCTATAAGATAAACTATCTAAAAACAAGGAGGTGGGATAAAAGTAGAAACTATTCTATCACTTTTATATTTTGTCTTATATTATTGTATGCTTGCCATTTGTAGTATCTCTGCTGGTGACTAAAACGAGCACTTCTCAAAGAAAAAAAGAAAAGTTATGTTTGGATGTCATCACTGTCAATCATCCTGGTTATCAAATATGAAGGTGGGTCTCTTTGCCACTTCAAAGCAGACACTAGATTGAATTTTCAGAGCTTGACTCTGAATGAATCTCCAGTTGTGCTTGGATCTAGGGTTGCTGTATTATATAATTCTTGAAGGTGCCATTGACATGCACACAATATGAATGGCCCCTTCTAGAGTTGTGTGATATAGTGTGATAGAGAGTTATGTGAACTTTGATGCAGTCCACATAGAGGGACATCACTGACAATGGGCTTAAGAAAGATAAAAAATAATGCAATATATAATTTTTAATTAATGCCATCTTGACTTTGAAATAAAAGGATTTTGTTGGAAAGCGCTTTTGAGTGACTTCTTTTAGATTTTTTCTCCTTGCTTTTGATTTTCAGTTTAAAATTTCCATATGATACAAGCTACTCATGTTAAAATATTATAGGCAGATCCTCATTTGTTGAGTCTGGGGAGGGTGTTGGGATGCTACATGTTAAGTAAGTTCCCAGGTGATGTTACTGTGACTGGTCCAAGGATCCACAGTGGATAGCAACATCAGCATTTCACAAACTTATCTGATGTTAAGAATCATGTGGGGCGCCTGGGTGGCTCAGTCGGTTGAGCGTCCGACCTCGGCTCAGGTCATGACCTCACGGTCTGTGAGTTCGAGCCCCGCGTCGGGCTCCGTGCTGACAGCTCGGAGCCTGGAGCCTGCTTCCGATTCTGTGTCTCCCTCTCTCTCTGCCCCTCCCCTGCTCACACTCTGTCTCTCTCTCTCAAAAATAAATAAACATTAAAAAAAATTAAAAAAAGAAAAAGAATCATGTAGGCAGCTAATGTTTAAAACTGCTTTCAGGCCCCACCTTAGAGATTGTAATTAGGTGGCTCTGGAGGATAGCCTAAGCTTTTTTTAATAAGCAAGCCAGGTGAATTATCATCAGGAAAGTTTGGATATACTGTTCTATAGATCAGTAGCTACTAAATCTGGCTATGCTTTCCTATTACAATAGGGCTTGTTAAAAAAAACAAAGAGTTGCCTATAACTGGGAATTAGGCCCAGTTAGGGACCTAAGAAATTGTTACTCCCACAAGGGCAGGAACCAAAGTTTTTTTGTTCCTTGCAGTATCTAAAGAAGTAGCACAATGTCTGACAAAGTGAATACTCGTAAAATATTTTCCAATTACCTAATTCTAGGGTCCACACAATCTAACCCTGGATTATTCAGAGCTCTTGTAATTTCAAATGACAGAAACTCATCTTAAGCCAGCTTATGCCAGACAAGGGAATTTTGGGGGTTAACAAAACAGTCTAGGGTTGATTTGATTCTAGGTGTAGTTGTATTCAAATTTTTAAACAATATTATCAGGTATCAAAATTTCTGCCCTCCTTCTTCCTTCTTTCCTATCTCTCTTTTTCCTTTATCTCTCCTATCTTTGCTTTATCTCTTTCTTTCCTCCTTCCTTCCTCCCTCTTTCCCTTTCCTCTTCTGTCTCTTTCTCTTCCCCTCCTTGTCTTTACTTTTTTCCCCTACTCTGTTTCTTTTTTTCTATTTCAATGCTAATTTCCTTTGTATTTTCAGTAGGATTCTCCATGTGGGAGATGTCCAGGGGCATCTCCTGGTCTACATGGTTCTTCATTCTTAAATGTCAATGGAAGAGAAAGTATCTTTCCCTGAGAGTTCCAACAAATTGCTAGAGAGGAAACCAACTAGTTTATTCCTATGTGTATATACATGTTTGGGGGAGGGGTTGCTTTGATCATTGAAACCTGGAGTTAATTCTACCCAAGCCCTATGGATTGAGGAAGATTAAATGGAAAAGTGAGGAAAGTCAAAGTTGGGAGGTGGTATTGTGCAGGCAAATATATGTCCACTCTAGGCTCAACTCTGTATTTCCAGCCTCATTGTTTGACCTGTTACTCGGTGGTATATGACCCACCCTGAACTAGTTGCTGATCTATGGCTATTCTGCATCTATGCCTTTTCCTAAGGTTTTCTCTTGCTTTAAGATTCCCCAATATTGCCCTCATCTCCTGCCAACTTATTGTTCAAGCATTATTCATGTTATTGTTCATTTAAAATGATCTTTCTCTCTAAATCCTACTCTTTGGAAATTGTGGTAAAAAACACTTAACATGAAATTTATCATCTTAATCATTTTTAAGTGTACAGTTCAGTAGTGATAAGTATATTCACAATGCTATGGAACAACAATCTCCAGAACTTTTTCATCTTGTGAAACTAAAACTCTATACCCGTTAAATAGCTTCCCATTTTCTCCTCCCCCTATTCCCTGCCAACCACCATTCTACTTTCTGTTTCTATGAATTAGACTACTGTAGATATTTCATATATGTGGAATCTTATGGTATTTGTGTTTTTTTAACTCACTTGTTTTGCTTAACATAATATCTTTAAGGTTCATCGATGTAGCATATGACAGAATTTCCATTCCTAGACTGAATCATATCCATTGTTTGTATATACCACATTTTGCTTATCTGTTCATCTATTAATAGTCACTTGGGTAGCTTCTTCCTCTTGGCTATTGTAAATAGTGCTGATATAATATGGTCATACATAAAATCTTCTTTAATACCTCCCTCTTCTCTTTCCTCCAAGGAATGAATTTTTCCCATTCTTATGAAAATATTGGTTCTTCCCATGCTGCAGTCCCTTCTTATCCATGCCACTCTGTACTCCATGGTACAATGATAACTTTTAAGGTGAGGCTTTAAAAAATGGGATTTGAAAACTATCTATATTGCTCTTTACATATGCATGGACATCCATTCTTATAGATGCCTCACTAGTTGCAAGATTCCAGAAAAGAACACTGCTCCAATTATATAGAAGGACAAATATTTAAGGCTGTCTATCACAATTACTTCTTCATTTCTTCATGTTGCATGTTAAAGTAGAACATCTGATTTATGAGATTGTGTGTGTGTGTGTATGTGTGTGTGTTTTAAAGCATTGATTAACAAACTTCATGTTTTTGTTCAAATTAATTGCCATAACTGACTTGCTGAAGAAAAATCAGTTTACCCATATCATTTATAGTTAACAAACTAGTTACCAGAAATACATTGCCAGAGAATTGCAAACCCCATGTGTGAAAAGCCATATCCAACTGCATGGACTTTAATGGTTTTGTACAGTTTTAGTACTAATGACTCCATTTGAAAGTTTACTGCTTTCTGAAACTGCACACAGGGTAAATCCTTGAAATGTAGGAATTGCCTCTTTGCTCTTTCTTGCTGATTTCAGAAGCTGGTTTTAATTTTGATATTTTTCCATAAATATGTTTTTTTTATAAAGGAGAGAAGCAAAAATAATACTTCTTGAGTTAGTGGTTAGGTATTTTCAGTTTATAAAACTTGAATAATGCAAGAATACAACCTTCTGTTACAAGCATGTTAATCATTTCTTAATTTATAACAGGATTATTTAGTTAAAGAAAAGGATTATGATATGTGATATGTATGAAACTAATCCCCTATCTGCTTTAATACCTAGGGACTAAATCATGCAACATAAAATATAAACATTAGATAACCTAGAAGACATTCAGTACTGCAGAAAACCTGTTTAGTGCTATTTCACTCTTTCAACTCTCTAGCCATAAATAATTTTCCTTTTACTCTCAAAATCTGTGAGGAAATTTGTGTATTTCTTATAAAAATCAGATTCTGTATGAAAGTAGACAAGTCCTACAAGGTATAAAATATTTCTTTAACATATAAATTCTGAAAAGTCTGGTATAAAGTGGAGCCCATTAATATGAGTATCAAAAAGCATCTCTTTCTAAAACATTTGTATGCCATGTGATGATCATAATTAAGAAGCAAGGTTCCATGTCTTTTGAAAAGATGAAGAATTCCACTGTGGCAAATTGAGGACAGTGTTTGCTTAAGCTGCATAAATTTCTTCTTTAACATAAAGGTATAAGCTCATATCAAAATTGTAATTAAATTTAGATAGCCTGAATTTTAGACATACAGACATACAGATAGCCAAAAGACACATGGAAAGATGCTCAATATCACTCATCATCTGGGAAATGTAAATGAAAACCACAATGAGGTATCACCTTACACTTGTCTGAATGACTAGTATCAAAAAGAAATAACAAGTATTGGCTAGGAATTGGAGAAAAGGGAACCTTCATGCACTATTGGTGGGAATGAAAATTCGTGCAGCCACTGTGGAAAAGTGTGGTGGTTCCTCAAAAAATTAAAAATAGAAGTACTTTATTATCCAATAATCCCACTACTGGATATTTACCCAAAGAAAACAAAAACATTAATTTGAAAAGGTATATGTACTCTTAGGTTTCTTGCAGCATTACTTACAATAGCCAAGTTATGGAAGCAACCTAAATGTTCATCCATAGATGAATGAATAAAGAAGATGTGGTGAACATATACAATGGAATATTACTCAGCCATAAAAAGAATACCTTGCAATTTATCACAACATCCTGTGTTTGATTTCAAGCTTCATAGCATTGTGGTCTGAAAGTATGCATGGTATAATTTCAATTCTTGTATACTTATGAAGGGCTGTTTTGTGACCCAGTATATGATCTATCTTGGAGAATGTTCCATGTGCACTCGAGAAGAAAGTATATTCTGTTGCTTTGGGATGCAGAGTTCTAAATATATCTGTCAAGTCCATCTGATCCAATGTATCATTCAGGGCCCTTGTTTCTTTATTGACCATGTGTCTAGATGATCTATCCATTTCTGTAAGTGGGGTGTTAAAGTCCCCTGCAATGACCACATTCTTATCAATAAGGTTGCTTATGTTTATGAGTAATTGTTTTATATATTTGGGGGCTCCGGTATTCGGCACATAGACATTTATAATTGTTAGCTCTTCCTGATGGATAGACCCTGTAATTATTATATAATGCCCTTCTTCATCTCTTGTTACAGCCTTTAATTTAAAGTCTAGTTTGTCTGATATAAGTATGGCTACTCCAGCTTTCTTTTGGCTTCCAGTAGCATGATAAATAGTTCTCCATCCCCTCACTCTCAATCTGAAGGTGTCCTCAGGTCTAAAATGAGCCTCTTGTAGCCAGCAAATAGATGGATCTTGTTTTTTTTTATCCATTCTGATACCCTATGTCTTTTGGTTGGCGCATTTAATCCATTTACATTCAGTGTTATTATAGAAAGATACGGGTATAGAGTCATTGTGATGTCTGTATGTTTTATGCTTGTAGCGATGTCTCTGGTACTTTGTCTCACAGGATCCCCCTTAGGATTTCTTGTAGGGCTGGTTTAGTGGTGACGAATTCCTTCAGTTTTTGTTTGTTTGGGAGGACCTTTATCTCTCCTTCTATTCTAAATGACAGACTTGCTGGATAAAGGATTCTCGGCTGCATATTTTTTCTGTTTAGCACACTGAAGATCTCGTGCCAATCCTTTCTGGCCTGCCAAGTTTCAAAAGAGAGATCAGTCACGAGTCTTATAGGTCTCCCTTTATATGTTAGGGCACGTTTATCCCTTGCTGCTTTCAGAATTTTCTCTTTATCCTTGTATTTTGCCAGTTTGACTATGATATGTCGTGCAGAAGATCGATTCAAGTTACGTCTGAAGGGAGTTCTCTGTGCCTCTTGGATTTCAATGCCTTTTTCCTTCCCCAGTTCAGGGAAGTTCTCAGCTATAATTTGTTCAAGTACCCCTTCAGCACCTTTCCCTCTCTCTTCCTCCTCTGGGATACCAATTATGCGTATATTATTTCTTTTTAGTGTATCACTTAGTTCTCTAATTTTCCCCTCATACTCCTGGATTTTTTTATCTCTCTTTTTCTCAGCTTCCTCTTTTTCCATAACTTTATCTTCTAGTTCACCTATTCTCTCCTCTGCCTCTTCAATCCGAGCTGTCGTCATTTCCATTTTGTTTTGCATTTCGTTTAAAGCGTTTTTCAGTTCCTCGTGACTGCTCCTTAGTCCCTTGATCTCTGTAGCAAGAGATTCTCTGCTGTTCTCTATACTGTTTTCAAGCCCAGCGATTAATTTTATGACTATTATTCTAAATTCACTTTCTGTTATATTATTTAAATCCTTTTTGATCAGTTCATTAGCGGTTGTTATTTCCTGGAGATTCTTCTGAGGGGAATTCTTCCGTTTGGTCATTTTGGATAGTCCCTGGAGTGGTGCGGACCTGCAGGGCACTTCCCCTGTGCTGTGGTGTATAACTGGAGTTGGTGGGCGGGGCCACAGTCAGACCTGATGTCTGCCCCCAGCCCACCGCTGGGGCCATAGTCAGACTGGTGTGTGCCTTCTCTTCCCCTCTCCTAGGGGTGGGATTCACTGTGGGGTGACGTGGCCCGTCTGGGCTACTTGCACACTGCCAGGCTTGTGGTGCTGGGGATCTGGCGTATTAGCTGGGGTGGGTAGGCAAGGTGCATGGGGGCAGTAGGGGTAGGCTTAGCTTGCTTCTCCTTAGGTGATCCACTTCAGGAGGGGCCCGGTGGCAGCAGGAGGGAGTCAGATCCACTGCCGGAGGTTTGGCTCTGCAGAAGCACAGAGTTGGGTGTTTGTGGGGAGCGAGCAAGTTCCCTGGCAGGAACTGGTTCCCTTTGGGATTTTGGCTGGGGGATGGGCGGGGGAAATGACGCTGGTGAGCGCCTTTGTTCCCCACCAAACTGAGCTCTGTCGTCCGGGGGCTTAGCAACCCTCCCTTTGTCCTCCAGCCTTCCCGCTTTCTGAGCAGAGCTGTTAACTTATGACCTCCCAGACGCTAAGTCGCGCTTGCTGTCGGAACACACTCCGTCCGGCTCCTCCGCTTTTGTCAGCCAGACTCGGGGGCTCTGCTTGGCCGGCAGGCTGCCCCTCTGCCCCGGCTCCCTCCCGCCAGTCCGTGGAGCACACACCGCCTCGCCGCCCTTCCTACCCTCTTCCGTGGGCCTCTCATCTGCGCTTGGCTCCAGAGACTCCGTTCTGCTAATCCTTTGGTGGTTTTCTGGTTTATTTAGGCAGGTGTAGGTGGAATCTAAGTGATCAGTAGGACGTGCGGTGAGCCCAGCGACCTCCTATGCCGCCATCTTCCAACCTCCCCATTCTCACAACATCAATAAAGCTAGAGAGTATTATGCTGATTGAAATAAATCAGACTGACAAATACCATGTGACATCAGTTATTTGTGGAATCTAAAAAACAAAACAAATGAACAAACAACCAAAGTAGAAACAGACCTGCAAGTGCAGAGGACAAACTGGTGGTTGCCAGAGGTGAGGAGGATGGAGGGATGAGATAAATGGGTGAAGGGGAATGGAAGGTACAGGCTTCCCGTAATGGAATGAGTAAGTCATGGGGGTGAAAGGTACAGCATAGGGAATATAGTTAATGGTATTATAATAGCACTGTTTGGTGATAGATGGTAGCTACACTTGGAGTGAGCATGGCATAACACGTACAGATGTCAAATCACTATGCTGTATACCTGAAACTAACATAAAATTGTATGTAAACTATACTTCAGTAAAAATAAATTTAGTTATCCTGTGTTAGCAACAAACAGAGAACACAGGATAAGCCTTTAATCATGTCCTCATCAGAAAGGAGTATCTATGGGGCACCTGGGTGGCTCAGTTGGTTGAGCATCTGACTTCAGCTCAGGTCATCATCTTGCAGTTTGTGAGTTCAAGCCCCGCATTGGGCTCTGTGCTGACAGCTCGAAGCCTAAAGCCTGCTTCACATTCTGTGTCTCCCTCTGTCTCTGTTCCTCCCCTGCTCACTATGTCTCTCTCTCTCAAAAATAAAGATAAAAAAAAGAAAGGAGTGTCTATCTAGTGCCCATCAAATGTCTGCCTGAGAAAAAGGATATGTATAGATAATCATTCTTGATATATACAGCTCACCTTGAAGGTAAGCTCCATGAGGTCAGGGGCTTTTATGAACTACTCAATGCTCTATCCCCAGAAACTAGAATAGCATCTGTTCACAAAGTATCTGAACATAAAGAAATATTGAATAAATGAATACATTCAAGGGTCCTATATTGATCCCTGGATAGATCTCACTCCTAGGACAACTATGATCTAGTCTTTTCACTTTTAGTTCCTAAGTGACTCCTAAGAGCTCTCCACAGCTCTTCATATTGACAACTGCCAACTCCAATAGCCTGTCTACTTGTTTTTGCCTCTACTCTGCTTCCCACTGTGGTAGCCAGAGACGAAAGATATCCATGTCCTATGCTCTGTAACTTGTGACTATGTTAGGTTATAAGGCAAAGGAGAATTAAGACTTAAGAAGGAATTATGGTTGCTACAGGAAAAAGTCTGGAAAACCTCCAAATGTGTGGCGGTTAAAGAACACCCTAATAAAGAATGAATGGGTCAACCAGGCAATTAGAGAAGAAATTAAAAAAAATATATGGAAATAATTGAAAATGAAAACACAACATTCCAAACCCTTTGGGATGCAGCAAAGGCAGTCTTAAAAGGAAAATACATTGCAATTCAGGCCTATCTCAAGAAACAAGAAAAAATCCCAAATACAAAATCTAACAACACACCTAAAGGAACTAGAAGCAGAACAACAAAGAAACCCCAAGGCCAGCAGAAGAATAAAAATAATAAAGATCAGAGCAGAAATAAATAATATAGAATCCAAAAAACCAGTAGAACAGATCAATGAAACTAAGAGCTAGTTTTTTGAAAAAATAAATGAAGTTGTTAAACCCCTAGCCAGATTTCTCAAAAAGAAAAGAGAGGACACAGATAGATAAAATCATGAATGAAAATGGATTTATCACAACCAATCCCTCAGAAATACAATCATCTGTCAGAGAATACTATCAAAATTTATATGCCAAGAAACTGGACAACGTGTAACAAATGGACAAATTCGTAGACACCAACACACTACCAAAAGTCAAATGGGAAGAAATAGAAAATTTGAACAGACCCATAACTAGTGGAGAAATTGAATCCATTATAAAAAATCTCCCAACAAATAAGATTCCTGGGCCAGATGGCTTCCAGGGGGAATTCTAGCAGACATTTAAGCAGAGTTAATACCTATCCTTCTCAAGCTGTTCCAAAAAGAGAAATGGAAGGAAAACTTCTGGACCTATTCTATGAAGCCAGCATTACTTTGATTTCCAAACCAGACAAAGAGGAGAATTACACAAAAAAGGAGAATTATAGGCCAATATCCCTGAGGAACATGCATGCCAAAATTCTCAACAAGACACTAGCAAATCAAATTCAACAGCATATAAAAAGAATTATTCACCATGATCAAGTTGGATTTGTTCCTGGGCTGCAGGTCTGGTTCAGTATTCGCAAATCGATGTGATACATGACATTAATAAAAGAAAGGATAAGAACCATATGATCTTGTCAATAGATGCAGAAAAAGCATTTTGACAAAATACAACATCCTTTCTTAATAAAAACCCTTAAGAAAGTTGGGATAGAAGGAACATACTTAAACATCATAAAAGCCATTTATGAAAAGCCCACAGCTAATATCATCCTCAATGGGGAAAATCTGTGAGCTTTCCCCTAAGATCAGGAACAGGACAGGGGTGTCCACTGTCACCACTGTTGTTTAACATAGTGGTGGAAGTCCTAGCATCAGCAATCAGACAACAAAATGAAATAAAAGGGATCAAAATTGGCAAAGAAGAAGTCAAACTTTCAATTTTTTGCAGACGGCATGATACTCTACATGGAAAACCCGAAAGACTCCAACTAAAGACTGCTAGAACTGATACAGGAATTCAGCAAACTTTTAGGGTACAAAATCAATGTACAGAAATCAGTTGCCTTTCTATACACCAATAATGAATCAACAGGAAGAGAAATCAAGAAACTGATCCCACTTACAATTGCACCAAGAACCATAAAATGCCTAGGAATAAACCTAATAAAAAATGTTAAAAAATCTGTATGCTGAAAACTATAGAAAACTTAGGAAGGAAATTAGAGGACACAAAGAAATGGAAAAACATTCCATGCTCACGTATTGGAAGAATAAATATTGTTAAAATGTTAATACTACCCAAAGCAATCTACACATTCAATGCAATCCCAATAAAAATTGCACCGGTATTCTCAAAGCTAGAACAATCCTAAAATTTGTATGGAGCCACAAAAGACCCTGAATAGCCGAAGTAATATTGAAGAAGAAAGCCAAAGCAGGAGGCCTCTACTACAAAGCTGTAATTATCAAGACAGTATGGTATTTGCACAAAAACAGATGCATAGACCAATGGAATAGAATAGAGAACCCAGAATTGGACCCACAAATGTGTGCCAACTAATCTTTTACAAAGCAGGAGAGAGTATCCAATGGAAAAAAGACAGTCTCTCTAGCAAATAGTGCTGGGAGAACGGGACAGCAACATGCAAAAGAATGAAACTAGATCACTTTCTTACACCATACATAAAAATAAACTCAAAATGGATGAAAGAACTAAAGGTGAGATAAGAAATCATCAAAATCCTAGAGGAGAAAGCAGGCAACAACCTCTTTGACCTCAGCCACAGCTATTTCTTGCTGGATACATCTCCAAAGGCAAGGGAATTAAAAGAAAAATTGGGACCTCATCAAAATAAAAAGCTTCTGCCCTGAAAAGGAAATAATCAGCAAAACTAAAAGGCAACTGATGGAATGGGAAAAGATATTCTCAAAAGACATATCGGATACAGGGTTAATATCCAAAATCTATAAAGAACTTACCAAACTCAACACCTAAAACACAAATAATCCAGTGAAGAAATGGGCAGAAGACATGAACAGACACTTTTCCAAAGAAGACATCCAGATGGCCAATAGACACATGAAAAGATGCTTAACATCACTCATCATCAGGGAAATACAGAGCAAAGCCACACTGAGATACCACCTCACACCAGTCCGAGTGGCTAAAATTAACAACTCAGGAAACAATAGATGCTGGCAAGGATGT
The DNA here is from genome assembly GCF_023721935.1 of Panthera uncia. Lineage (NCBI taxonomy): Eukaryota > Metazoa > Chordata > Mammalia > Carnivora > Felidae > Panthera > Panthera uncia. The sequence continues at coordinate 108,466,076 of NC_064816.1, read as the reverse complement.
GGAGAAACAGGAATCCTCTTGCATTGTTGATGGGAATGCAAACTGGTGCAGCCGCTCTGGAAAACAGGGTGGAGGTTCCTCAAAAAATTAAAAACAGAACTATCAGACCCACAAATGTATGGCCAACTAATCTTTAACAAAGAAGGAAAGAATATCCAATGGAATAAAGACAGTCTCTTCAGCAAGTGGTGCTGGGAAACCTAGACAGCGACATGCAGAAGAATGAACCTGGACCACTTTCTTACACCATACACAAAAATAAACTCAAATGGATGAAAGACCTAAATGTAAGACAGGAAGCCATCAGAATCCTCGAGGAAAAAGCAGGAAAAAACCTCTTTGATCTTGGCCGCAGAAATTTCTTACTCAACACGTCTCCAGAGGCAAGGGAAACAAAAGCAAAAATGAACTACTGGGACCTCATCAAAATAAAAAGCTTCTGCACAGTGAAGGAAACAGTCAGCAAAACTAAAAGGCAACTGACAGAATGGGAGAAGATATTTGCAAATGACATATCAGATAAAGGGTTAGTATCCAAAATCTACAAAGAACTTATCAAAGTCAACACCCAAAAAACAAATAATCCAGAGAAGAAATGGGCAGAAGGCATGAATAGACACTTTTCCAAAGAAGACATCCAGATGGCCAAATGACACATGAAAAAATGCTCAACATCACTCATCATCAGGGAAATACATATCAAAATCACAATGAGATACCACCTTACACCTGTCAGAATGGCTAAACAGTAACAACTCAGACGACAACAGATGTTGGTGAGGATGTGGAGAAAGAGGATCTCTCTTGCACTGCTGGTGGGAATGCAAACTGGTGCAGCTACTCTGGAAAACAGTATGGAGGTTCCTTAAAAAATTAAAAATAGAACTACCCTATGACCCAGCAATTGCACTAGTAGGTATTTATCCAGGGGATATAGGTGTACTGTTTCAAAGGGACACATACACCCCAATGTTTATAGCAGCACTATCAACAGGAGCCAAAGTATGGAAAGAACCAAATGTCTATCGATGGATGAATGGATAAAGAAGATGTGGTATATATATAGATGGAGTATTACTTGGCAATCAAAAAGAATGAAATCTTGCCATTTGCAACTACGTGGATGGAACTGGAGGGTATTATGCTATGCGAAATTATTCAGTCAGAGAAGGACAAATATCATATGACTTCACTTCTATGAGGACTTGAAGAGACAAAACAGATGAACATAAGGGAAGGGAAACAAAAATAATATAAAAACAGGGAGGGGGACAAAACAGAAGAGACTTATAAATATGGAGAACAGAGGGTTACTGGAGGGGTTATGGGAGGAGGGATGGGCTAAATGGATAAGGGGCATTAAGGAATCTACTGCTGAAGTCATTGTTGCACTATATGCTAACTAATTTGGATGTAAATTAAAAAAAAATTAAATTAAAAAAATAAAAATAAATTAAAAAAGTAAATAACAAAATGAAAAAAAAACCCTATCCTATGACCTAGTGATAGCACTACTAGGAATTTATTCAAAGGATACAGGAGTGCTGATTCATAGGGGCACATGTACCCAATGTTTATAGTAGCACTTTCAACAGTAGCCAAATTATGGAAAGAGCCTAAATGCCCATCAACTGATGAATGGATAAATAAGGTGTGGTTTATATATACAATGGAATACTAGTTGGCAATGAAAAAGAATGATATCATGCCATTTGCAACAACATGGATGGAAGTAGAAGTTATTATGCTGAGTGAAATAAGTTAGTCAGAGAAAGATATATGTTTTCACTCATATGTGGATCTTGAGAAACTTAACAGAAGACCATGGGGGAAGGGAAGGGGAAAAAATAGTTACAAAGAGGGAGGGAGAAAAAGCATAAGAGAGTCTTAAATACAGAGAACAAACTGAGGGTTGATGGGGGGAATGGGGGGAGAGGGGATAATGAGTGATGGGCATTGAGGAGGGCACTTGTTGGGATGAGAACTGGATGTTTCACGTAAGTGATGAACCACAGGAATCTACCCCAAAACCAAGAACACACTTTACACACTGTATGTTAGCCAGTTTGACAATAAATTGTATTAAAAAAATAAAATTGCTATAACTATTAAAACATGTAAATTAAAAAAATAAATAAATACAGAGAACAAATTGAGGGTTGCTAGAGGGGAGGTTGGTCGGGGGAGAGATGGACTAAATTGGTGATGGGCATTAAGGAGGGCACTTATGATGAGCACTGGGTGTTATATGTAAATGATTAATCACTAAATTCTCCTGAAACCAATCTACACGATATGTTAACTAACTTGAATTTAAATAAAATCTTGGGGAAAAAATGCAAAAAAAAAAAAAAAAAGGAATTATGGTTGCTAATTAGCTGACCTTGAAATAAAGGAGATTATCTTGCATGATCTGAGTGGGCCCACTGTAATCAAAAGATCGTTAAGTGTGAAAGAGGGATGCACAAGAGTCAGCAACAGAGGGCTGTGATGTGAGAAAGACTAACTTTGATAGCTTTGAAGATGGAAGGGGGCGGTGAGCCAAGGAGAGTGGGCAGCTATTCTAGAGGCTTCTAGGCTGGAAAAGACGAAGAAACAGATTCTATCCTAGAACCTTCAGAAAGGAATATACCCTCATCAGCAACTTGGTTTTACCCCAGTGAGACCCGTTATAGACTTCAGAACAACAGAACTTTAAGATAATAAATTTGCATGGTTTAAGTCACTAAATTTGTAGTAATTTGTTATATCAGCCCTAGAGAACTCATACATCCTGCAAATGAATCTCAATGGCAGCACTTTCTCACTCAGTGTCTTGTGTAAAACACTTGAATGATTTTCTTATTTGTTTTAAGATGAAGACCATGTTCCTTAAAGTAATCTATAAGGCCTTGCCTGGGCTGGCTTTCCCTAACTCTATGGCCTCATCTTCCAAGTTTGCCCTGAGCATCTGTCTGCATTCTAGCCACACTAGCCTTCTTGGCTTGTGGTTCCTTCTAACACCAGTTCTGCTGCCCCTGTCTGCTTCAGTTGGCTAGCTTTTACTCTCCCTTCAACCCTTAGAAAAATAATTGCTTCCTCAAGAAGTGCCTCTTACCTCTATAACCAGGTCAGTTCCACTATTAGAAGTTTTGTTAACACTGGAGAGTGAGCCTCTGGTGTGCAATGATCAAAAGTATGATTTTGCATTTGTTCATGTGATTCTTTGATTAAATCTACAATTTCTGTGAGGTCTACCCTGTCATGTCATAATTTTTCCTTTTTTAAATAAGTTTATTTATTTTGAGACAGGGAGAATGAGTGGGGGAGGGGCAGAGAGAGAGGGAGAGAGAATCCTAAGCAGGCGTCACACTGTTTGCAGGGCTCAAACTCATGAACTGTGAGATCATGACCTGAGCTTAAACCAAGAGTCGTATGCTTAACTGACTGAGCCACTCAGGCACCCCTGTCATAATATTTCTTATGCCTAGCATAATGGCTGGCACCCAGTGGGCATTCAGTATGTATTTGTAGAATAAGGGAATGGATGAATGGATGAGGTTGGACTACCAGAAAACCGGGTCCCAGGTTATTTGTGATAACCCCTACAGAATCATTCTAATGGAGAGGTATATTAGTATTACCTCTTATCAGGAATACCTTTGAAAACAGCTCCATGAAATCTGTTAACTTTGTTTCCTATAGGGCTATTTTTGAGGATTTTTTTCCATCATATTACTCACTTTTCTATAAACCAAGTATGAAAATAATTTATTTTTCATCCTGTTTTGGAATAACTGTGCTTTGCCAGAGAAAGTAATCTGTTTTCTTTCTTTGATAAGTGAACGGTAGGGGTGCAGCTTAAATGCATGACCTTCAGGGTTGCAGCACACATAACAAAGCTCCTAGGAGAATTGACAGCTGATGACTTGTAGCAAAGGCCTTTCCCACTCACCCTCAAATGCCCTCTGCTAAAGAGAGCCGCTTGGCCCAACATTACTCCACTTCTCAGGGGCTGAGAGGTATAAAGCCTCTTTTATCCAATAGGTAAAACTCATCAGAGCTGCCCCAGTTTAAGTGCTCCTCAAATGAAAGACTTCGTTTGATGGCTTCATAGTTCAACTCCTCTCTCTTCCCATTGAATTTTCCCTAATCCCAGGTGCTAATCACAAGAGCCCTCCCCAGTAAACTTCCTGCATACAAATCTTCCTAGAAGTCTCCTGTCTAGAAGCCTGAGCCATGAACTTTTCTTTCTCCACAAGGAGAACTGAATGATTTTACTTCACCTGGAAACTCAGAAACCCATCTAAAATAGCTGAAGTTCTTACATAATCTACAGATTAACAGATTTGGTCTATGTTGTCTATTTGCATGCTTGTCTGTCCACTGTCTTTTTATTCATATTATATGATTATTTTTATTATATATACTCTGATTTTAAAGTTTTCAACTTTATTTTTTAATGGTTATTTCTTTTGAGAGAGAGAGAGAGCAGGAGTGCATGTGACTGTGCATGTGAGTGGGGGGAAGGGCAGAGAGAGAGAGGGAGAGAGAGAATCCCAAGCTGGTTCTGGACTATCAGTACAGAGCCTACCCGGGGCTCAATCCTACAAACTGAGCCTAAATCAAGAGTAGGATGCTAACTGACTGAAACATCCAGGTGCCCCTAAAGTGTCCCAACTTTAAAGTGATGAATAATGCAGGATTTCAGTGAATAAACAAACCAAATAAATAGGAATAATATTCTGTTGAGGAGATAAAATAAACACTGAGCACAGAGATTTAGGTTTCCTGGGACATGTTGAATTTCTTGCACTAAGTAAAGATAGCTATGCCCAAATATTGTGCATCTTGATTGTTTTCCTGCCAGTGTTCTTCCATTAGGGTACAGCTATGACCATTTGAAGTAAAAATTAGCTGGACAGAAAAAGGAGGTGTAAGTATACTTGCCTTTTCCTAAAAATTTAGTTTCTGCCTAAGAAGTAAGCTGGGAGAAAAGAAAATGGGGAAGTCAGAAGTCAAATGGTCCCTGGTTCAGCCAACCTTCCACAGTTTTCTCCTTTTAGACAGTTGTCCTTAAATAACCTTTATCATGATGTCTTGATTCTGCACAACTTCAAGCCATTTATCTCCTGGGAAATTAAACAACGTGCAATGTTAAATTTCTCCTATAAAGTGGGTATGACTCTGCTTCTCAGTTCCTCATTTTTCAAACCCTTGTAACCAAAGTTACCAAACACAGAAATAGCGTGAGAATTAAATAACAGAAACATTTCCTGATAGAGTCATTCAATTCACTTACTTGAATCTCATAGGTTCATTGTTTTTAGGAAGTAGAAAGCAAAGCTTTTGGCCTTGTGTTTTGGCTTGGGTAAGTGAACTATGGTGCTCTGCTAACATTCCTGAAAGACTATTCCTTGTACCCATATCAAAGACATTTGCATTTTCTGATCCTATTTCCTCAGGGTAAGTTTTTCTGATCTTATTTCCTTATTTGAAATTTATCTCAAAAAACAAAATCAGAAACATGAGTTTCCTTGATAACAGTGGGGAAATGCAAGGCTCTCTTTTTTATCTTCAAGGTCTTCCTTGAGAACACTGAGTCCCTTGACAAAGAAGCACTTTACATAACCTAAGGAATACTGAATCTAGTGCATTTCCCATTAAGGGCAAATTACTTCATACAGTCAGGAGTCTGTATAGGATGTTTAATGTAGACCTCAGAGACCATTATAACTTGAATACTAACCTTGGTAATATCTGATTGTCCTAGCAGTGGAAAGAGATGGAGTAATTCTCAAGGTTTATTAGACTATTTGCTAACTTGTTTGTTTACGTTGTGAATACCCATTGAGATCTGCTCATAAAAGTAATAGAAAATGCAACTAAAAATATAGTGAAAACTGTCAGGCAGTTAAAGAATAATTCTTCCTTTAAAATAGAACTAATCTAATAAGCTAGCAAAAGAGTGCTAAGTCATAAGAAAAATCTGCTTTTCAAATCAGTTTATTCTGATAATCATCCTAAGAAATGTGGCTTCTTTTAGGAGTCAAGGCTTTATAAAAAAGAAATAAACTTTTGGGAGATTAAGATAGTTACCTAGCAAAGTTAAGATGATGGTCAGAAACATGGCTTGGGGAAATGAATCCTGATGTAAGAACAAAATTCCACCCCCTAGGAAGATAACAAGAAAACATGGCACTAAAAGTTGTGACCTCCTTAACCTAATTATACTTAAAAAACCACTATCTCAGTCTTACAGTTTGGCTATAAAATCACTAAATGGACTCAGTAATACAGGATGGAAAGCAAAAAAGAAAAGATTAGAAGAACTTAAAAGAATGTCATTAGAATGTGATGTGACTTCAGTTAAAAAAAGGACTGCAGTAGATTCTGACCCCAACTAGTCCCAACTTCACAGATTAGGAGCACAGGCCTCCAGAAGAGTGCCTTCATTTCAGTCATCAACTGCAAGGAGACCGTCAGCTACCCTCTCTTCTGACCAGCTAGCTACCAATTTAGGGAGTCCCATCACCTCATCAGGTGTGATAATTTGCTAGAATGACTCACAGAACTCAGGAAAATGCAATACTTATGAATATAGTTTTAATTTAGCCAAGGATACAAATCACATGCAATCAAAGGGAGAGACCCATGGGCGAGATTTAGATGGTCCCAAACACAAAGCTTCAGTTGTCCTCTCTCCATAGAGTCAGGATAGGTTGCCTTCCCAGGACATCAGTGTATGACAGTATATGTGTTGTCAGTCTGGGAGTTCATCCCAGTTTCAGTGTTCAGAGTTTTCCATGGAATTTTGTTATGTGGGCATGATTGATGGAATCATTGTCCATGTAATTAAACTCAATCTCCAGTCCTTCTCTCCTCCTCAGAATTTGAGCTGTTACCATCTTGTTTAAGGCCCCAAACCTCCAATCACATTCTTGATCTCTTGGGCATGGCCAGCCACCATTCTGAATTATCTTGTTAGCATAAATCATCAAAGGGCCTACTGTGTTCATCTTATTTCAGTCACCTAGTTAGTATAAACTCATGTGTGGTTCCAAAGGCCCACAACGAATAACAAAGACACAGTTATAACTCTGGAAATTCCAAGGGTTTAGAAAATACCAGATAAATTCATTATTAAACAAAAGGGAACCAAAATATTGTAGAAGAGTACCATTATAAAGACAAGAAGATAAAAATTAATTTTTGGATTATTTGTGTAATTGCTATTACATCACTTCTACGGCACAAATGCTATCTGTACTTAATGAATTCAACTACATGGTGAAGGTATTGCCAGACATTTACTGCACTTACTGGTAGCAACAAGCATTTTTAAGAGCTCTTTAAGTTTTAAGTACCCAGTGTCCATTTTCATTATGCAAAAAGTGACATGAATTACTGGGACAGCAAAAAATATTGAAGGTGTCAGATGATTTTATGTGAAAGAGAATATAGCAATGTTTTGTTAAACTATACAAAGGCTTTCATTTTGATTTAAAATATGCCTTATTTTGTAAGCTAACATGACTTAAAAAATTTTTTTAAATATTTATTTATTTTTGAGAGAGAGAGAGTGCGAGTGGGAGATGGGCAGAGAGAGAGGGAGACACAGAATCTGAAGCAAGTTCCAGGCTCTGAGGTGTCATCACAGAGCTTGATGCGGGGTTCGAACTCATGAGCCATGAGATCAAGACCTCAGCCAAAGTCAGACACTTAACCGACTGAGCCACCCAGGTGCCCCTAATCTGGCTTTCTAAAAGCAAGTCAAGATTAAACTTCTGATTTATTTTGCATTAATTAACATTTTACATAAAAACCAGGGTTCAAGGGGCCTGGCTGACTCCGTCAGAAGAGTATGTGACACTTGATCTCAAGGTTGTGAGTTCGAGCCGCACGTTGGGTGTAGAAATTACTTTAATAAAAAGTTAAAAACAAAATAAAGAACTACAGTTCATAGAAAATTACTCAAAAATGAATATATTCCAACTTATGATTAAGACTTACTGATATTTATTCACTGAATTTTGTATTTAAATATTTATAATTAAATATTTGTGTATGCTAATTTATTTATTTTTTCTAATAACCCCATCGTATAAAATGTGAGATTTTAAGGTTTTGACGTTGCTGGATAAGAAAATAACAGGTGGTGTTCACTTGGTTCTGATGAACAAATATGTGCTTCTAGCTTTACATTTTAGGATTTGACATTTTCTACTTAATGATTTCCAAAACATTGGACTATGTTAATCTTATTCTATTTACCAAAAGTATAATAATGGAAGCTATTCCTGAGTAATTTTTTGAAGTCTTAGCTCACTGGATCTAAAAACAAGTTTGAAATTCAGTCGTTTCACAACCAAAGGTTTCATATTTTCTAAAGGTAATTTTCTTAGGCTTTTCTAATTTTCAGAAAGGTACTTCCATCTGGAGAACCCCCAAAATAATATTTCCCCAAAAATATTCAGGAAGACAGTTTGTAGAAAGGCCTACTAATTACAGAAAAATAAAATACAGAAATGGCAATGAGATCTGATTCTTTCACTGGACAAATTACTTGAATTTCTAGCTGCAAAAAAGTTTCTTCCTCTTGTTTTTCTGCCCTCCTCCCCTGCCTCCTTTCCTTTCTTCCCTAGGATTTTCAGTCATATGGTGCTTGGTGAGAGAGAGATTTAGAATTTACAGATACTTTATTCCTTCCTAGCATATTTAAAATGCTTTTAATATTCTACTCAAGGTTGTCTACTTGTAATGTTAAATTATGGTATTTTTAAAAAAAATCATTAATGTCTTAGGATCCTAGAGTAAAAAGTAATAAACCTCTTTATTTTTGTGTGTATAGTAACATACTTCTACAAACTTAGCAAAATATTTCATAATCCAGCTGTGTAATAATCAAATCCAGAATATTCTACTGTTCATATCCCAAGCATGCAGCCCTAGAAAATTTAGAAAATGTGTGGGTATTGAGCCAAACTTCTTGTGAAAGCATTTCTCACTCTGTTCTTTGTTGTCATCAAGTAGAGTGGAAGCAGTAGCTAGAATGAGATCTGGAAAAGGGCCAGGTTGATAAGTGGGAAGGCCACTGGAGATCACGGCCTTCTCTAAGCATTATTGCTGAGGACAGAGCAGTCTTCTTTGGTATTTCCCCAGCCAGGATTAATAAATTTGTTCATATCCTGCCTCCCCAGGCCTAGAAACAATCCCCAGCCCTTTCTTTTTACCAATATGTTCTCTTTTTCTCTGTTAATAACATTATCTCAACTAAGTATAGAGGATCTGATTGGTGAATTCACACTAATAAATTAATAATTGCTAAGAGCCACATATGTTCTTAGTCTCTTAGAAGGATATTGCACCTTACAGATGATGCTTTGCCTCAAAGGAACAAATGTTTAATGGTAGAATTTTGTGAAGTTTTAAGAGATGATGATAATTTTTGCAGATAATTTAGTTATAACCTAACCAGCACAAGAAAATTATGAAAAATGCTTAGAAGTAAGAAAAACAGATTGTCTATAATAAGAGAAGTTTATAAAAGTCAGTAACTTTCTTATATGAAATTTACATCTATATAAAAGGTCTAATGAAAAAAGGACATGGGATATTCTTTATTGAATAACAAAAAAGAAAGCCTTATAACGTATCAAGGAATAATCCCCCAAAACATTTATTTGGCTTATGAATAAAACTATAATAATATACTGAAAGTATGAAAGAAGAGTTGAATTTGTACTTTTGTATAGGAATAATGTTTTTGTTTCTAAAGAGGTCAAATCTTTTTAAAAAAAAATTTAAGTTTATTTTATTTATTTTGAGAGAGAGAGAGTGTATGGGGGAGGGGAAGAGAGAGAGAGAATCCCAAGCAGGCTGTGTGCTGTCAGTGCAGAGCCCAATGTGGGGCTCAAACCCATGAACCGTGAGGTCATGACCTGAGCTGAAATCAAGAGTCAGTTGCTTTAACTGACTGAGCCACACAGGCGCTCCCTTTTTTAAATGTTGAATTGAAGGAGTTGACATATATGATTATATTAGTTTTAGGTATACAGCCTAGTGATTCAATAATTATATACATTATGAAATGCTCACTCTGACAAGTATAGTTACCATTTGTCATCATACAAAGTTATTATAATCCTTTTGACTATATTCCCTGTGCTATGTTTATCGTCCCTGTGACTTATTTACTGTATAACTAGAAGTTTGTGCCTCTTAATGTCCCTCACCTATTTTGCCCACCCTCATGCCCCTCTCCCCTCTGGCAACCACCAGTTTGTTCCTTGTATTTATTAGTCTGTTTCTATTTTTGTTTTGTTTGTTTTTTTGTTTTATTTTTAGATTTCACTTGTAAGTAAAATCGTGTGGCATTTGCCTTTCTCTGTCTGACTTACTTCACTTAACATAATACCCTCTAGGTCCATCTATGTTCTCCCAAATGTCAAGATTTCATTCTCTTTAATGACTGACTAATATTCCAGTGTGTGTGTGTGTGTGTGTGTGTGTGTGTGTGTGTACCACATCTTCTTTATACAGAGGTCAATTCTTACTAAATTATTTTTTGAAATCATAATATAATTACTAATTGATTGTTTTTTCTTGGGTGGATGTGAGGCTTGATACAAAATTCTGAATTTCATGTGGACAAATGAGATTAGCTAAAAATTTTCTGAAGAAAAATATAAAAAAGAGGGATTTGCTTTGAAATGCATAACTACTGTAATTAAAATATTGCAGTAAAAGGTCAGAATAGATAGAATAGATGGATAGACATCCTAGTAAGTATTCAGAATTCATTCACAGTGATCACAAAGGAGTCATGCCTGAAGATTTCCCATTTTCTTAATTTTTTTAATGTTTATTTTATTTTTTATTATTTTTTAATATAATTTATTGTCAAATTGACTCACACACAGCACCCAGTGCTCATCCCAACAAGTGCCCTCCTCAGTGCCCATCACCCATTTCCCCCTCTCCCCCAGCCCCCCATCCACCCTCAGTTTGTTCTGTGTAATTAAGACTCTCTTATGGTTTGCCTGTCTCCCTCTCTGTTTGTAACTGGTTTTTTTCCCCCTTCCCTTCCCCCATGGTCTTCTGTTAAGTTTCTCAAGATCCACATATGAGTGAAAATATATGGCATCTGTCTTTCTCTTACTGACTTATTTCACTTAGCATAATACCCTCCAGTTCCATCCACATTGCTGAAAATGGCATGATTTTATTCTTTCTCATTGCCAAGTAGTATTCCATTGTATATATAAACCACATCTTCTGTATCCATTCATCAGTTGATGGACATTTAGGCTCTTTCCATAATTTGGCTATTGTTGAAAGCACTGCTATAAACATTGGGGGTACATGTGCCCCTATGCATCAGTACTCCTGTATCCCTTGGACGAATCACTAGAAGTGCTATTCTGGGTCGTAGGGTAGTTCTATTTTTAATTTTTTGAGGAACCTCCACACTGTTTTCCAGAGCAGCTGCACCAGTTTGTATTCCTACCAACAGTGCAAGAGGGTTCCTGTTCTCCACATCCTTGCCAGCATCTATAGTTTCCTGAGTTGTTAATTTTAGCCACTGTGACAGGTGTGACGTGGTATCTCAGTGTGGCTTCTGATATTTATTTCCCTGATGATGAGTGTGTCTGTTGGCCATCTGGACGTCTTCTTTGGAAAAATGTCTGTTCATGTCTTCTGCCTGTTTCTTCACTGGATTATTTGTTTTCCGGGTGTGGAGTTTAGTGAGTTCTTTATAGATTTTGCATATTAGCCCTTTATCCGATATGTCATTTGCAAATATCTTTTCCCATTCTGTTGGTTGCCTTTTAGTTTCGTTGATTGTTTATTTTTGAGAGAGAGAGAAAGATCCCAAGTGGGAGAAGGGCAGAGAGAGAGGGAGACACAGAAATTGAAAGAGGCTCCAGGTTCTGAGCACAGAGCCTGATGCGAGCATTGAACCCACGAACTGTGAGATCATGACCTGAGCCAAAATCAGATGCTTAACCAACTGAGCCACCAATGTGCCCCAAGAGTTCCCTTAATTCAGCAACTTATTCAAGGTGAACCCTGACTAATGACATTTGTTTACCAACTGAAGCGGAAGTCATCAGTCCCCATCCTAATCCTCTGGACCTCTCTATTATAGTACACCACCCAAACTTGTGTCCCCTCATCTGGCCGCTGAAGCCAGGTCTGCCTCCAGAGGATTCTGGAAATCTTGGAAAATTAGCCCCACAGCTAGTAGCTTTCAACCATAGGCTGACTGGAGTTGCTGCCTAAAATCTCCAGTTCCCTCCTTCCTAGTGTGGACAGGAAGGAATGAGGTCTACACTGTCTCAGACATAAGTTCCAGTTGCTCACAGTGGTAAAGAGTTTGATAGGACATTCTTTGTTGGTCATTTTCCATGTTTGTTTCTCTTCCCTATTTCCCTATCAGGATCTTTTCAGATCACCTCCCAAATAAATTATATCCACTTGAATCTTTGGGGGTGGAGGAGGCAGCTTCTGCAGGAGTCCAAATTGACCCACCAGCTAAGATTACAGCTGGCTATAGGGTTTCACAAACCAGAGCTGCACAGACCACGGGTATAATTTTCTAGAATACACAGTGCTATGCTATAGGTGCCACCATCATATTGCACAACACGGGGAAATGGGTGGTTTATTATTTTTCTTACTTTTTTTTTTTAGAATTAGTATATTCTTTTTTTAATGTTTATTTATTTATTTATTTTGGGGGGTGGAGGGGCAGAGAGAGAGGAAGAGAGAAAATCCCAACAAGGCTTTGTGTGGTCATTGCAGAGCCTTATGAAGGGCTTGATCTCTCATACCTCAAGATCATGATTTGAGCCAAAATCAAGAGTCAGATGCTCAACCAACTGAACTACCCAGGAGCCCCCTTGGAATTAACATATTCTTGAGAGAGTTTTAATTTAGAGTGAAGGTATTAAATTTTCTGCACAAAAATGATGCTTTATTAACATCATAGTAGAGTATGTTTTCAAATTGCCATAATTTAAATTTATAAGCAAAAATACATCTTCAGTTTGTGTGATTATGATGAATTCACATATTACCAAGAAATGACAATTAGATAATTATATGGGGAGAGAATCAAGTTATCCCCAACCTCATAATAAAAACAAAAATAGTGGCACTGACAGTCCAAGGCTGGCTTGGAATTTTCTCTCACCCTCTCTCTGCTCTTCTTCTGCTTGCATGTGCATTTGTGCATGCACGTGCACTCTCAAAATAAATTAGTAAACTTAAAACAAAAACAAAAATAAATACCAAATTCATCAATAAGTTAAATATGTAAATAAAGAAAAAATACTCTAAAACAACTAGAAAGTACTGCAGACTATGTTGTCTTGGGAGTGGGGAATGACTTTCTAACCATAAAAACAGTGAAGGAAACTGCAAAACATTGTTAGATATTACTACATAAAAATGAAATATTTCTGTGTTGCGAGTAATGTAAACAAAACTAAGAAGGAAATTATAGAGTGGAGAGGTATTTTAAGAAGTTTTGGCAAAGGTACTAAAACACAATTTTAACATTATGGACTTCAGAGAGATAGAAATGGATCATTTCACTACTTTAAGGTTTGGCTATATTTGCTAACTGTGTGATCTTGGGCAAACTAATCATGGTAAGTCTCTGTTTTCTTATGTACTAAAAGGAGATAATTGTATATCAAATGTATCATAATAATATATCCAAACAACTTAAGGTTGTTTTGACCATTAAATGAGATTATCTAGATAAAGTACTTTGCAGAATGCCTGAAATATGGTAAGAGTTCAATAAAGTCTCATTCTAAGTATTATTGTCTTTAAAACTGGTCTACATTTTTTATAAATAGTGAATACTTACAGTGCTATTTATTCTTTATAAAAGATGAATGTGACAGAAAGAATAAAAAACAATTTACAAAATAAGAGATTGAAATGATTAAGTGCTAGTGATTTATTCTAAGCACTTTACGTGAGTTTGTTATTTTAATACTTACAATAATCCTATAGGATAGGCACATTTGTTATTTTTTATTTTTATGAGATGAGGAAACTGAGGCACAGGGGGTTGAGGAACTTGTCAGTGGTCACACATCTAGTATTATATTTATTTCTCAAGGAGTTTCAGTGATTATCAAAAAAATATAGTTTGAAAATTCCTTTACCTAATTCAGAGTTCCAAAGAAATTTTAATTATTTTTATAATTACTTTATTATTAATAATATATTAAATATTTTTCAATGGAAATTGGTTATTTCCTTTTGTCCTCACCAGACTTGGGCAGCTGAAAATATCTGGTGTTTGTGGAGAAGGGAACTGGGTGTAGGGCAGGAATCAGAGGAACACTCTCAATAATAATACAACATTTTCAAGTAATAGTATAGAGTAGAGATATTATTCATGATAAAACTAATAAAAGAGAAAAATGACAACCTAAAGGTCAGACAAAAATGAGAGTTTATGTAAAGAAAATTAATCTACTCACAGAAGTCTCAAGTATAGGGAGGCACTTGTTTAGGTGTACATGACAGCAAAAGGTTTTAAGTCTGGGGAGCTCAAAAGCATTGAGGGACTTCTGGAATCCTTGGATACCTGTCATTATTCTTACCAGCCAGGACAGTGAAGCTGAGAGCAACCTTGGAGGTGGTTGGTAATGGGGTGTCACATGGAAAATTGCCTTGATATAATGAAGTCTACAAGCATACAATCAGAGAAGCTTTCCCAAAGGTCACAGAACAGAAACACTCAGAGACTAAACTAAAATTATCAAAGCTCACTATTTATTGAATCAACATAAAGCAAAGAGTAAGAAGCCAGAGAAAAGAGATGGGGTACGTTAACACACTTGGGAAAGGGTAAAGGGGTTAGAAGGACCACATGATGTGACTTCAGTGTTATACAGTGCTTCTCTGTCTTATCCTTCTCTCTAAGTTATCAGCCCCCCACCCCCCACTGTTAGTGTGGTTAAAAGGAATAGTATTGAGAATGAACAAGGAACTCAGCCAATGGAAGGTGCTTGAAATCAATAAATGCTTGTGCTATGGGAGACACGGGGGCAAATATACCTGACCACAACTATAGCTTGCCCATTGTCTTGTCTTAACAGTTGTAGATTTTAATCTGCATGTCTCAGGCAGAAGACACATGAACCAGAATGGATGTCACCAAGAGATGGAGGGTAATTAAAAATCTTATGAACATTTGTAGGACATTAGTAGAACATTAAGATTTGGTATCTCATGTGCCATACTAGTATTTGATGCCTTTGATCTTTCCATCTCCACCTATGTTTATCACTAGTGGTCTTTTTACTTTATTTATGTCTAACGTATTTCACATGTTATTAACTTAGTGTCTTTGCTTAACATATTATGAGTTTTTCTTGTGTCTCACAAGCTACTTTTATACT
Organism: Panthera uncia; assembly: GCF_023721935.1. NCBI lineage: Eukaryota > Metazoa > Chordata > Mammalia > Carnivora > Felidae > Panthera > Panthera uncia. Next base: position 108,450,666 of record NC_064816.1, on the reverse strand, counting down.
TATTATGTTTAATGTTTCTCATGAGTTTTACTGATTCCATTTGCTTTTCCTGTCTTCTATAGGAGATCTGAATATTCTCAAATAATACAGCAAACACACCTTGCAAAGGGGAGGGTGTGAAGAAGGATACAAAGAAGGATCAGGGGTTATACAGAGGGAAGATTTCTGTGTATCTGTGGAGGTAGTTCGTTGGTATGGTCTGCAGGACCTAGCAAAAGGTGAACAAGGTATTCTTCTTCCCTCTGGGTATTTCCTGCATTCCCTCTTAGCTCCAATACACTGGACTGTTTATACAGTTGTCCTCCCTTATCTGTGGTTTTGCTTTCCATACTTTCAGTTACCCGTAGTCAACCACAGTCTGGAAGCAGATGATCCTCCTTCTGACTTCTCCTCAGAGTATCAGTAGGACCTAATGCTACATCACAATGTTTACATCATTCACTTCACTTCATCTCATCATGTAGGCATTTTATTACCTGGCCTCATTACAAGAAGAGTGAGTGCAGTACAATAAGAGATTTTGAGAGAGAGAGAGAGAGAGACAGAGACCACATTCATATAATTTTTATTAAAATATATTGTTCTATTTTATTAATAATTGTGGTTAATCTATTACTGTGCTAGAATTTTCAAATTAAACTTTATTTTAGGTATGTATGTATGTATGTATGTATGTATAGGGAAAACAGTGTATGTACAGGGTTCAGTACTATCTCCTGTTACAGGCATCCACTGGGGGGCTTGGTGACCTGTGGGTAAGGAGGGGGCACTACTGTACTTTTTCATGGATGATTATAAAAAGGCACTGAAGAATACTCTTTATATAGCTTTATACATTGAAAACATTCCTTTTTAAACTGTTTTATGCTGTTTATTCTTCTACCATCACATCTTTACTAAAACTAATAAATTGTTTACTTTAGGCTGACAAGGCTTAACTAGAAAAGCATATCAAAAATCAGAATATCAAAGGATAGAAGAAAGGGGGATACACAGACATTCTCAGGCAGATGGCTCCTAAATTATTCAAGGTAGAGTTAAGACTTGCACACAGAATTTGACTGTGGGTAACATAAAACTGGGATTCATCCAGTATTTTACTCTGTAATTCCTATTGCATTCAACTTGTGTTTGAAGTTCAAGGCATACATTTGATTTTGACCATTGAGTACTGTAAATTCCAGCTGAATTTTAATTAGCTGAGTTCTAATATAAGGGAGAAAAATCCCCACTGTCATTTACAGTATAAGACTATCTTCTTTGTTTTTCATCTTGGAGCATGGAAATCACCAAAGTTTTACTCTTGTCTCTTAAGATTCTGATCTGAGTGGGGGTGATACTAGCCCAATATTTGGCGATTTCTGTTTTCCCAGGCAATTACTCTGTACTATGTCTGCTATACGAAGACAAATACATTTTAAAAAGGAATATTTAACAACTTGAAATTCCTTACCTAGGTAATTTAATAATCATCTGGATACTGTTATTAAGGCCAAAACTGAAAATGTCCAAATGCGTAGGTGGCAAAATACTTCCATGAAAACAGGTGCCAGTTTCATCACAAGAAATCCTGACAGTGCCAAAAGTTGTACTGTTCAGAGCTCCCATACGGTTTTAATTCTGAAACCCACTTTAACCATGATGCTTTTCATTTTTAATTTTTAATGAAAACCAGTTGGCTACATTTCAAATGGGTTTTCTATTCAGAGATTATGAAAAAATATTCAAACTGATTTTTAAAAATTAAATATTATATTTCACAATTGTTTGATAGTGGAACTAGTTGTGTAAAACTATTCAAAATAGTGTTAACTTTATGTTAACAATATTTATTTATGTGACCATATATTTTAGTATTTGTGTATTAAATAGCCCTTTTTCCTTGGGTAGAAGGAAGCTGAGTGTGTGTCTGAGGTGGGGAATTACAAAGAAATAGAGATTTCAGTACAAGAAAGTATAAGTAGATTCAGTATTTTACATGTAATTTAAATTTAGATACGTCAAATAGAGTTTGTTTTTATATCTCCAACAAAGCTTAACACAGTGTTTCACACAAGGTACTGCTGAGGATTTAGTGAGTGAATAAATGTAACATTTTATCTTATTCTTTTATATATATTTTTACAAAGGATTTTCAGAGAAACAGGAGGTTCTTTTTATCTTTGCAGTTCCACCATAAATAAAGGACTACAGTCTTCCAGAATTGTTCCAAGAGCAGTAAGGGTGGGAGGAGGATTATCTATGAGCATAACATTACTGGAATCTCCCCATAACTAGAACAAGAAATTCCCTGTATTATTATACCAGGAGAAAAACACCAATTGTGATACTGAAATATTATGCCACCTTGCCTCATCATTACTCTCCTCCACTGACTCTTGTCTCTATCCCCTGATCCCAAGCAGTTTCTTGCTCTTCTGGACATGGCTTTTGCTGGTAAAAAATGGATTGAAAGAGTGCTTACATCCAATGATTAGCCCATGGAAAGGGAATTTAGATAACTGGAGAAAGGATTATGGAGGAGGTGAAATTAAACTTGACCTTGAAAGAAAACAGGGATTCAGATAGGTGAAGAGAAAAGAGCATTGTGGGTCAGAGGATGAGCATCGTTAAGAAGGTAGTGAGGTACCACAGATTAGGTTTTGTGATTGCACCATGTGCAAAATATGGTAGAATATGTGAGGTTATACTGTGTAGGGTGTTTAAAAGCAGCTGGGTTAGTTCAGCATTGAAAAAAAAAATAAATGTAAGTGATATCAACAAAGAAAAAACAAAGAAAAAAAATTGATCATGTCAGTAGATGAAGTAAAAACATTTGGAAAAGTTCAACATCCATCATTAAAGAACTCTCAGCAAATGAGGCACAGAAAGAGATTTCCTCACCTTCATAAAGGGCATAAATATAAAAATCTACAGCTAGTAGTTTACTTAATGATGAAAGACTGTGAATGCCTTCACCCAAGAATTGGAGACAATGCAAAGTGTCTCCTCTCATCATTCTTATTTAACATTGTACTGGCAGTCCTAGCTGGTACAGTGGAGTAAGATAAATAAATGCCATACAGGAATGCCTGGGTGACTCAGTCAGTTAAGCGTCCAACTTTGGCTCAGGTCACGATCTCATGGCTGGAGTCCCGAGTTGGGTTCTGTGCTGATAGCTCAGAGCCTGGACCCTGCTTCGGATTTTGTGTTTCCCACTCTCTCTGCCCCTCCTCCCACTCGTGCTCTGTGTCTGTCTCAAAATAAATAAACATTGAAAAAATTTTTAATTAAAAAAATAAATAAATGACATACAGATTACAAAAGAAGAAATAATATTATTTTTATTTATAGGTGACATAATTGTCTAAATAGAAAATCCCTAAAAATCTACAACAAAAGCCACTAAAACTTATTTAAAAATTTTTTTTTATGTTTATTTATTTTTGAGAGAGGGAGAGAGACACAGAATCCAAAGCAGGCTCTAGGCTCTGAGCTGTCAGCACAGAGCCTGATGTGGGGCTTGAACCCACAAACAGCAAGATCATAACCTGAGCTGAAGTCAGTCGCTTGACCTACTGAGTCACCCAGGCACCCCAAGATACTAAAATTTATAAGTGAGTTTAAGTAAGGTCACAAGATAAAAGGTCAATACATAAAAATCAACTACATTTGTCTATACTGACAATGGAAAATTAAAATTTGAAATTAATAAACACTGCCATAAATATTGAATCAAAATATAAAATGCATAAGAATAAATCTAACAAAATATGTGTAAGATTTTTATGTTGAAAGTTATAAATTATTAATGAGAGAAATCAAAGAACATTTCAATAAATGGAGAGAATATATCTTGTTCATGCACCAGAGGAATCAAAACTATTAAAATGTCAATTCTCTCTCTAAATTGATTTATATATTCAATAGAGTCCTAATCAAATGATTTGTTTTACAAAGTGCCAAGCTTATTTATAGAGAAAGAATGGTCTTTTTAAGAAATGGTGCTGAAACAATTAGGCTTTCAAAAAATGAACTCACATCATATTTTTAAATCGAAAATGAATTATATATCTAAAAGTAAAACCTAAATTTATAAAACTTCTGGAAGGAAAAATGGGAAAAAAATCCTTTGACTTTTCATTAGGTCGAGATTTCTTAGATATGAATCTCTCCGAAAGCATGAATCTCTCCCTCTCTGTCTCTCTCTGTCTCATACACACTCAAATTTAACATCAAAATATAAAATCTATTCTCTTGAAAGATTCTATTAAGAAAATAAAAAAAATAAGCCAAACTCTGGAAGAAAATACTTGAATAACACCTTATAAACAATTTATGCCAAAGTATATGAAGAACTTTTAACTCAGTAACAAGAAGACAACCCATTTTTAAAAATAGACTAAAGGTTTGGACAGACATTTTACCAAAGAAAACATATGAATCGTGTGTTAATTATTACTGCTTAACAATTTACTGAACAACTTGCTGGCTTAAAATAATAAACATTTATTACATTTATTACAGTGTTTGTAGGTCAGAAAATAAGAAGCAGCTTAGCTAGGGTTGTTTGTTTGAGTGTCATCTGAAGCCTTACCTAAGGGCTAGAAGATCTGCTTTCAATATGGTTGAGTCACATGGCTGACAAGTTGATATTGGCTGTTATCAGGAGACCTGAATTCTTCACCGTGTGGATCTCTCCCTAGGTATTTTTGAATTCCCTCATTACCTGGCAGCTGGCTTACCTCAAAGTGAGTGAGCCAAGATACATCAAGGAGGAAGCAGCAATAGCTATCATGATGTAGCCTTAGAAGTTACACACCATCAGTTCCAGAGTATACTACTTGTTACACAGCCTTATTAAATTTAGAAGAGTGCAACATAGAGATGTGAATATCAATATCTCTGGATTATTTGGGGGGCGGACATCAGTAGACACTGACTACTACAGATAGCAAAGAAACACATGAAAAGATGCTCCACATCTTTAGGCATTAAGGAAGTACAAATGAAAACCACAAAGATAGAGCAGTGAGCAGTACACACCTATTAGAATGACTCTTAGAAACCTAACACTACAAAGTCCTAACAAGGATACAGAGCAACTGGAACACTTGTGTATTGCAGCTGGGAATGTAAAATGGTACAGCCACTTTGCAGAATAGTTTGGTGGTTTCTGATAAAGTTAATCACACATTTACCATTTGCCCCAGAAATTCTCTGTCTAGGTATTTAAATGAGAAATAAAAAATGTATCTGTATGATACATTTTTGAGAATGCAGACAGCAGTGTTATTATAATCACTAAAACCTGGAAATAGTCCAAAGGCTTGTAAACTAATGAATGAATGGATCATCAAATTGTGGTACATCCATACAGTGGAATTCAGCAATAAAAGGAATTACTTACACAGGTCAACATGGCTGAATCTCAAAAGCATTATGCTAAGTGAAAAAAAAAACATACACAAAAGGCTACTGTATGGTATAATTCCATTTATATGACATTCTGGAAAAAGGAGACTATAGGGTTAGGAATCATTAGTGGTTGTTGGGACCTGGGGATACGAAGAGAGAATTGACTATTAAGCCGCATTAGAAACTTTTGGGCATGATGGTAATATTCTGTATCTTGTTTGTTGTAGTGGTTATACAACTATATGCATGTATTTATTAAGATCCATCTGAAAAGAGTGAATTTTTCTATAGGGAAATTATACTATAATGAACCTGACTTTTAAAAAAGCCAAAATAATGTATTTAAATATTATGCTAGCTTCCATACTTTAGTATTGCTATGAGAAGATTGTGTTTGGGTAAATGTCTGGAGAGGGGCTATTAATTCAGAGGAAAATTGCAAGTAAGAAAGTTGTTTGGCTATAAGTGAAATCGGTGATTGCATGAAAGGGATGTACTGGATTTTCCATAGGAACAGAAACAATAGGATGGAAATACAACTTTCTCTCTCCACTAGGATGAATATATATTTTATGTTTACATGCATTTATTTGTTTGTTTACTGGAATTGGCTCATGTAATTTTGAGGCTTAGTAAGTCCAAAATCTAATGGAGGAGGCCAGCAAGCCTGAGTCTCAGGAAAGAGTTTCATTTGGAGTCTAACGGCAGTCTTCTGGAGAACCAGGAAATGCTGATTTGCAGATGAAGTCCAAACTGCTGATTTTGCTCCAAAGGCAGCCTACTGGAGAGTTCCCTCTCCCTTGAGGGAGGCCAGTCCTTTGTTCTATTCAGTGATAGAACAAGCTGATTCAACTTCCACTTCAGCTAATTGAATGAGGACCAGTCACATTATGGAGGACAATCTGCTTTACTCAAAGCCCACTAATTTAAATGTAAATTTTACCCCTAAACACCCTCACAGAAATATCCAGAAAAATGCTTGATCGAATATCGGGAATAAAGAACTTTCTGAAATGAGAAATGTTCTATATCTTCATTGAGTTGGTAGTTCCATAGGTGTATACATTTGTCAAAACTCATCAAGTTGTAAACTTAAGATCCATGCATTATATTATATGTAAATTATACATAGAGGAAAACATCCAAAAGGGGCCTTGGGCAGCTGTATTGTGACTGTTAATACTCATACAGAGTTTATGTATATGAGTGTGTGTATGTGTGTATGAGAGTGTGTGTGCGTTGGTGAGGGGAGCTGCCAGATAAGTGATAGAAATTTTTCCTGCTGTGACATTTTGTTCTTCATTTCTCTCCTTTATTTTTGAGCCACCCACACCCATCATAAAGACTCAACTGACACCTTCACTCACCATCATTTTTAAGAATGCATTTACTTTATCCCCAGTTCATTGGAAGTGTGTAGGTTTCTTCTTCTATTCTGCTCCTGTTTTCAAATCATTGCTGACCAATTAGGCCCTTATCTATCCATTAGCAGAATAGAGAGTTAAGATGTATGCTTATTCTTACTGAATGACTAAGGAGCTAGGAAGAAACTTAAATTGCATATTTATCTTTTATTAATAGAAAAAATTTAAAATGATACGTATAGTTACCATTCTAGAAATCCAATTGTGACTCAAAGACATGTATATATATATGTGTATATATATATATATATATATATATATATATATACATATATATACATATATATATACACACAAACACATACATACACGTATGCATATATATTACATATATATATATACATATATATGTGTGTGTGTGTATATATATATATGTATATATATATATATATGACTTATATACTTACCCAAATAGACTCCATGTAATCAGGAGACAATGCAATGAAATCTTGAAGTTTAATAATTGGTCTTTTCACAATTTATCCAAGGATAAAGGGGAGAACCATGGTCGTCGAATACCAGGAAGCTAGGAAATTGCCTAGTGAAAAGTAACCAATACTTGCAAAATCAATCTGCAGATTAAAGTTAATATTTTTATGCAAATTAATCTCATATATTTTAAATGCATTGAAATATAAACTTTAATTAATTATTTAGTTTATTGAGGTACAATTGACATGCAATATTATATTAGTTTCAAATGCACAACATCATTATTTGACATTTGTATACATTATGAAATGGCTACCACAGTAAGTCTGGTTGCCATCTGTTACCTTATGAAGTATTAATAAAACATTGGCTATATTCCCCATGCTGTACATTGTGTCTCCATGTAATTACATATTTTATAACTGGAAGTTATAAAATTTCTTGCCCACTTCTTGCCCTCAACCTCCCTCCCCTCTGGCAATCACCAATCTGTTCTCTGTGTCTATGAGTCCGCATTTTTGTTTTCTTTGTTTTGATTTTGAGTTTCTACATATAAGTGAAATCATGAGATGCTTGTCTTCCTCTGTCTGACTTATTTCACTTAGCATGATACTGTCAAGGTTCATTCATGTCATAGCAGTGACATATAATATATATCTCACTTCTTTTTAATCCATTCATTTTATCCATGCATTCATGCTTAGTTTCTTTCCATATCTTGGCTATTGTAAATAATGCTGCAATGAACTTGTGTTGCATATATCTTTTCCAATTTGTATTTTGTTTTCTTCAGTTTGATAACCAGTAGTGGAATTGCTGGATCACATGGTACTCCTTTTTTAAACTTTTTGAGGAACTTCTATAAAATTTTCCATAGTGACTTCACCAACTTATGTTCTCATCAACAGTGCATGAGGGTTCTCTTTTCTCCACATCCTCACCAACATTTGTTTTTTTCTTGTCTTTGGATAATAGCCATTCTGACAGGCAGACGGTGATATCTCATTGTCATTCCAATTTGCATATGCCTAATAATTTCTGAGATTGAGCACCTTTTCATGTGCCTGTTGGTCATGTGTATGTCTTTGTTGGAAAATGTATCTATTTAGATACTCTACCCATTTTTTAATCAGCTTGCTTGCCTTTTTGTTATTGAGGCATATGAGTTCTTTGTATATTTTGGATATTAATTCCTTACCTTGCAAATACTTTGTCCAATAAGTAGGTTGCCTTTTTGTTTTGTTGATGGCTTCCTTTGCTGTGCAGAAGCTTCTTAATTTGATGCAGTCTCATTTGTTTATTTTTGCCAAGACCAATGTCAAGAAGCTTGCCGTCTATGTTTTCTTTTATGGGTTTCATTTTTCAGGTCTTACACTAATGTTTTTAATACATTTTGAGATAATCTTTGTGTAGGATGTAAGATAGTGGTCCAGTTTCATTCTTTTGCAGATAGCTGTATATTTTTCCCAACACCTTTTAATGAAAAGACTGTTGTTTTGCCACTGTATGTTCTTGCCTCCTTTGCTATAAATTAATTGACCATGTATTCATGAGTTTATTTCTGGGCTCTTTGTTCTGTTCCATTTATCCATGTGTCTGTTTTTGTGTTAATAACATACAATAGCTTTGTAGTATAGTTTGAAACCAGGGAGTGTGTTGCCTCCAGGTTCATTCCTCTTTCTCAAGATTGTTTTGCCTTTCCAGGGTCTTATGTGGTTCCATACAAATTTTAGAATTATTTGTTTTAGTTCTGTGAAAAATGTCATTGGAAGTTTGATATACATTGCATTGAATCTGTAAATTGCTTTGAATAGTGTAGACAATGTATGTTTTTCCATTCCATCAGCATGGACTATCTTTCTATCTATTTTTGTCTTCTTCAGTTTCATTCATCAACATCTCATAGTTTTCAATGTACAGGTTTTTCATGTTTTTGGTTAAATTAATTCCTAGTTATTTTACTCTTTTTTTTAGATTAAGTAGTCATTTATTGGGTGATTTTGAGCTCAATGGTAAGTTTAAATTTCCCCCAAATTTATCTACTCCAATTTTGCCTAATTTGAATTTTATTTATTGGTGTCAGCAAAATTAGATGTTGTCCTATGTTAAAATGCAAATTCATAAAGTTTAATAAAATGTCTGTTAACTTGAATGAATCATTGAGTGCTTTCCTGAGATGGGAATTTTTTTTTCATGCGTCCAATGTATATACTTTTTTTTTTTAATTTACATCCAGATTAGTTAGCATATGGTGCAACAATGATTTCAGGAGTAGATTCCTTAGTGCCCCTTACCCATTTAGCCCATCCCCCTCCCATAACGCCTCCCATAACCCTCAGTTTATTCTCCATATTTATGAGTGTCTTCTGTTTTGTCCCCCTCCCTGTTTTTATATTATTTTGTTTCCCTTCCCTTATGTTTGTTTTGTCTCTTAAAGTCCTCATATGAGTGAAGTCATATGATTTTTGTCTTTCTCTGACTAATTTTACTTAGCATAATACCCTCTAGTTCCATCCACGTAGTTGCAAATGGCAAGATTTCATTCTTTTTGATTGCCAAGTAATACTCCATTGTATATATATACACCACATCTTCTTTATCCATTCATCTATTGATGGACATTTGGGCTCTTTCCACACTTTGGCCATTGTTGATAGTGCTGCTATAAACATGGGGGTGCATGTGTCCCTTCAAAACAGCACACCTGTATCCCTTGGATGAGTGCCTAGTAGTGCAATTGCTGGGTCGTAGGGTAGTTCTATATTTAGTTTTTTGAGGAACCTCCATACTGTTTTCCAGAGTCGCTGCACCAGCTTGCATTCCCATATTAATCTTTTTGATGTGAATGTACATGAGATTGTTTTCTTGATTTATCTTTCTGATAGTCAATTATTAATGTATAGAAATGCCACACATTTCTGTGTATTAATTTTATATCCTGTAACTTTACTGAATTCACTTATTAGTTCTAACAGATTGTGTGTGTGTGTGTGTGTGTGTGTGTAGTATTGAGGGTTTTATCACATCATTTGCAAGTAGTGACAGTTTTACTTTCTTTTTGATTTGTATGTCTTTTATTTCTTTTTCTTACCTAATGGCTGTGGCTAGGACTTCCAATACTATGTTGAATAAAACTGGGAATAGTGGGCATCCTTGCCTTGTTCCTAATCTTAAAGAAAAAGCTTGAAGGTTTTCTCTGCTGAGTATGATTTTCTGTGGGTCTGTTATATGTGGCTTTTATTAGGTTGAGCTATGTTCTTTTTATAACCACTTTGTTGAGAGTTTTTATCGTAATTGAATGTTGAATTTTGTCAAATGATTTTTCTACATTTATTGAGATGACTGTATCATTTTTATCTTTCATTTTTAGGGGCAAGATTAGATTGCATGTTTGGGACCTTTCTTGATTCTTGAGATAGGTCTGAATTGCAATATACTTCCCTCTTAGGATTGCCTTTGCTTCATCCCAAAGTGTTTGGACTGTTGTGTTTTCATTTTGATTGGCTTCATTATTTTCTTTTATTTCTTCTTTAATTTCCTGGTTAACCCATTCATTATTTAGTAGGATGTTCTTTAACATCCACGTATTTCAGGGCTTTCCAAATTTTTCTTGTGGCTGACTTCAAGTTTCATAGGGTTGTGGTCAGAAAATATGTATGGTATGTTCTTGATCTTTTTGTACTTTGTTGAGGGCTGATTTGTGACTCAGTATGTGCTCTGTTCTGGAGAATGTTCCATGTGCACTTGAGAATAATGTGTATTCTGCGGCTTTAGGATGAAATGTTCTGAATATATGTGTTAACTCCACCCAGTCCAGTGTGTCATTCAAAGCCATATCCTTTGTTTTTGTTTCCCTGTTGATTTTCTGCTTAGATGATCTGTCTGTTGCCGTAAGTGGGATGTTAAAGTCCTCTACTATTATTGTATTATTATCAGTGAGTTTATGTTTGTTATTAATTGATTTATATATTTGGGTTCTCACAAGTTGGGAGCATAAATATTTACAACTGTTAGATCTTCTTGACAGATAGACCCCTGAACTATGATATAATGTCCTTCTTTATCTCTTATTATAATCTTTGTTTTAAAATCTAGTTTGTGTGATATAAGTATGGCTATCTTATATCTTATATCTAGCTTTCTTTTGACATCCATTAACATGATAGATGGTTCTCTATCCCCTCACTTTCTTTAAAAAAATTTTTTTTAACGTTTATTTATTTTTGAGAAGAGAGAGACAGAGCATGAGCGGGGGAGGAGAGAGAAAGAGGAAGACACAGAATCTGAAACAGGCTCCAAGCTCTGAGCTGTCAGCACAGAGCCCAACACGGGGCTCAAACTCACAGACCCGTGAGATCATGACCTGAGCCGAAGTCAGATGCTCATCCGACTGAGCCACCCAGGCACCCCTCCATCCCTTCACTTTCAATCTGAATGTGTCTTTAGGTCTAAAGTGAGTCTCTTGTAGTCAGCATATAGATGGATCTTTTTTTTAAACCATTCTGATACCTTTTGTCTTTTGATTGGAGCTTTTAGTCCATTTCCATTCAGAGTGATTTTTGTAAGATACGAATTTAGTGCCATTGTGTTACCTATAGAGTTGGTGTTTCTGGTGATATTCTCTGGTACTTTCTAGTCTTTGTTGCTTTGGTCTTTTTAAAATGTAGTATGTCATGTTGATTCATTTAGACATGTTGAACCATCCTTGCATCCCCAGAATAAATCCTACTTCATTATGGTATTATTTTAAAATGTATTTTTAAATTCTTTTTGCTAAAATTTTGTTGTGAATTTCTGCATCTATGTTCATCAGGGATTTTGGCCTATAATTTTCTTTTTTTGTGATGTCCTTGTCTGGTTTCAGTATCAAGGCCAAGTTGGCTTTATAAAGTAAGTTTGGAAGCTTTTTTTTCTTGAGCGTTTTGGAAGAGTTTGATAAGGATCGGTATTAAGTCTTCTTTGAATATTTGGCAGAACACCAATGAAGGTGTCTGGTCCTTGACTTTTGTTTGTTGGGAGGGTTTTGATTACTGACTCAATCTCCTTGTTAGTAATTCTTGTAATCATGTTTTTTTTTCCCTTCACGATTCAGTCTTAAAGTATTTTAAATTTCTATGAATGTATCCACTTTTTTCTAGTGGTTCAGTTCACTGGCAATATAATTTTTCATAGTAGTCTTATTTGATCCTTTATATTAATATGGTATCAGTTATAACTGTTATCTTTGATTTCTAATTTTATTTATTTGAGCTCTCTCTCTCTCTCTTTTTTTTGGTGGGTCTGGCTGAAGGTTTGTCAGTTTTGTTTGTCTTTCAAAGAACCAACTCTTAGTTTAATTGATATTTTCTACTGTTATTCTACTCTCTATTTCATTTAGTTTTGCTTTCACCTTTCTAATTTTTCCTTCTAACCTTGTGTTTTGTTTGTTCTTTTTCTAGTTATTTATGTGTAAAGTTTATTTAAGATTTCTCTTGTTTCTTGAGGTAGGCCTGTATTACTGTGAGCTTCCCTCTTATAATTGCTTTTGCTGTATCCCATAGATTTTGGTAGGTCATATTTCTGTGTTCATTTGTCTCTAGGTTTTTTTTTTTTAGCTTCCTTTATAACCCAGTAGTTTTCAGTAACATATTTTTTAATCTCCACATACTTGTAGTTTTCACAGTTTTATACTTAGAATTGATTTTCAGTTTTAGATTATTATGGTTGGAAAAGATGTTTGATATGATTTCAGTTTTCTTGAACTTACTGAAATTTCTTTTGTGGTAGAACATGTGATCTGTCTTGGACGATGTTCCATATGCTCCTTGAGAAGCATGTTTATTTTGCTGCTTTTGTATAAAATATTCTGTATATATCTATAAGTCTATTTGGTCTAATATGTTGCTTAAGGTCAGTGTTTCCTTATTGATTTTCTATCTGGATGATCTATCTGTTGATGTAAGTGGGGTGTTAAAATCTCCAACTATTGTACTGCTGTTAATTTCTCCCTTTAGATCTGTTAATATTTACTTTATAAATTTTGATGTTCCTATGTTATCATTATGTAGTGCTCCCTTTGTCTTTTATTACATTCCTTGTTTTAAAGTCTATTTTGTCTGAATATAAATATACCAGGTTTCTTTTCATTTTAATTTGCATGGAATATGTTTTTCCATCCCTTCACCTTCAGTGTGTGTGTGTGTCTTTACTTATAAAATGAGTCTCTTATAGTCAGTTTATATGTGTGTCTTGGTTTTTGTTTGTGTGTTTGGTTTTGGTTTTGGTTTTTAATCTATTTAGCCACTCTATGTCTTTTGATGAGAGAATTTAGCACATTTATATTTAAAGTAATGATTGATAGGTGTGTATTTACTGCCATGTTGTTAATTGTTTTCTGGCTGCTTTTGTAGTTCCTCTCTATTCCTTTTTTTTTTTTTTTCTTTTCTTTTCTCTCTTCCTTTCTGATTTGGTGACTTTCTTTAGTATTATGTTTAGATTGCTTTTTTTCTTTTCTGTATTTACCATCATTTTTTGCCCTGTGCTTATCATGCAGTTCACATGTATCATCCTGTGAATATAGCAGTATATTTTAAATTGATAACAGCTTAAATTTGAACACTTTCCTAAACTCTACATTTTTACTCCACCCACCACATTCTATGTTTTTGATGTCACTTTTCACATTTTTCTATTTTATGTATCCATTAGCTAATTACTATATTTTTAGTTAATTTTTACTACTTTTGACTTTTAGTGTTCTTAGTAGCTTTATAAGGGATTAATCCATGCTTTTACCAAATATTTACCTTTTCCAGTGAGATTTTTACCTTTGTGTATTTTCTTGTTACTAATAATGCCATTTCTTTTCAGGTTAAAGAGGTCCCTGTAATATTTATTGTATGGCCAGTTTAGTAGTGGTGAATACCTTTAGCTTTTGCTTATCTGGTAACTCTATCTCTCCTTCAAACCTGAATGGTCTCCTTACCATGTAGAGTATTCTTGATTGGAAATTTTTTCTTTTTAGCACTTTGAATATGACATGCCACTCTTTTCTGGCTTGCCAAGTTTCTACTGAGAAATATTCTAATAGCCTTTTCGGGTTTCCCTTGTACATAACAATTTGGTTTTCTTTTGTTGCTTTTAAGATTCTCTCTTGCAGGGTGCCTGAGTGGCTCAGTTGGTTAAGCATCTGACACTAGATTTTGACTCAGGTCATGATCTCATGGTTCCTGAAATTGAATCCTGTGTCAAGCCCCATGTCAGGCTCCATGCTGGGTGTGGAGCCTGCTTATGATTCTCTCTCTTTCTCCTTCTGTCCCTCCTCCCCCATGCACACTCTCTCCCTCTCTTAAAAAAAAATTTAAAAATACATAATAAAAAACAGATTCTCTGTTTACCTTTTTTTTTTTTAACTTTTGACATGTTTTTTTTTCTTTTTTCCCCCCAAATTGTCATTTAAATTCCAATAAGTTGACATACAGTATAATATTAGTTCTAGGGGTAGAATTTAGTGACTCATCAACACCCAGTGCTCATCATAACAAATGTGCTTCCTAAAACCCATCACCTGTTTAAGCTAACCCCCTGCCCATCTCCCATCCAGTAACCCTCAGTTTGTTCTCTATAGTTAAGAATGTGTTTCCTGGATTGCCTCTCCTCCCCACTTTGCCCCCCGCCCCCTTCCCCTGGGTTCACCTATGATCCAGCAATTGCACTACTAGGTATTTAGCAAAAGGATACAAATGTCCTGATTCGAAGAGATACATGAACCTCAATGTTTATAACAATATTACCAACAATAGCTAAATTATGGAAAGAGCCCAAATGTCCATCAACTGATGACTGCATGAAGAAGACATGGAATATTACTCAACAATAAAAAAGAATGAAACATTTTTACAATGTGGATAGAGTTGGAGAGTATTATGCTAAGCAAAATAAGTCCATCAGTGAAAGATAAATAACATATGATTTCACTCATATGTGGAATTTAAGAAACAAACCAGATTAACATGACTTTTGATATTTTAATTATAATGTCTTGATGTAGCTCTCTTTGGGTTCATATTATCTAAAACTCTTTGGGATTCCTGGACTTGGATATTTGCTTTTTTTCTTCCTAGGTTGGGGAAGTTTTCAGCCATTATTTCTTCAAATAAATTTTCTGCCCCTCTTCTCTCTCTCTTCTCCTTCTGGGACCCCAATAATGTGAATGTTATTCCTCTTGATAGCCTAGATATCCCTTAAATTATCTTAAAAAAATTCTTTTTTGTTTTCTTCTTTGTCTGGGTGAATTCCAGTACTTTATCTTACAGCTCACTGATCCATTTTTTTTTTTTTTTTACTTCATCCAGTCTGTTGATTCTCTCTAGTGTATTTTTCAGTTCAGTGTTGGTATTCTTCAGCTTTGTGACTTCTGTTTAGTACTTCTGTTTGCTATCTCTTTGTTAATGTTCTCTTGTGTTCATCCATTCTTTTCCTGAGTTTAGTAACCATATTTATGACTATTACTTTGAATTCTTTATCAGGTAGAGTACTTATCTCCATATCATTAAGGTCCTTTTCTGAGAATTTATCTTATTCTTTCATTTGGAACATATTTCTCCTGCTTCCTTATTTTATTTGATTCTCTGTGTTTGTTTCTATGTATTAGGTGAAAGAGCTACCTCTCTCAGTCTTGAAAGAGTGGCCTGGTGCAGGTGATGATCCTTCTTTAACCTTGCCCTAGCTCTTGGTTGTCTTTGGAACCTTTGTGTTTGTCTGAACCACCTGATTTATTCCTGATATGTCCCCATTGTTGAGGGTGTGCCAAGATTTGTTAGTGATCCAAAGGAAGGAATCTCATTTAGCACCTATTTTCATTGCTGATTGGAAGCCAGACCCTTAAGCAGCAGCTTTTAAAGTATGCACACATATACAATTCTGTATGGCTACAATTGTAATCTCTACTGGTCTGCAAACTAGATATGGAGGTGTCCTCTGTGTGACAGTTGTGTATAGGCTATTTCTGGGAAGTCTCCTTGAGCTGTAATGAGGTCAATGGGTATGCAAAGATGGCTTTTCACTGTTTATGTTCCCTGGGAGTGAGTGCCTCCTTAGTATCTAGATGTGTGGAAATCCTGAGGCTTATCCCTCATACTGAAACTCCAGGCTAAATAAATGGGCCTTTTTTACAGGAAGACTGGACTTGTGTTTCAGTCTGCTGTCTGTGCAGTGCCCTGGGTGTGGTGGCCTGCCAAGAACTGTCTTTCCAATTGTTACAGTCCCATGGAGCTCTGGAATGCCAGCCCCCTTGGCCACCAGGGCCAGGCAATCAAGGAATATCCCTTGTGTGGATTGCATGTGCCTGCTGGCTTTTGCAAGGCAGCTGGAGAGTGGGGGATGGGGGTGGGCAGGCTTGCTGGCTTCTGAAAGGCAGGGGAATAATGTCTTGAGTGCACCCTTCTGTTGGATTCAGCAGTGCAGCAGGGAAGTGCCTTGATTCTACATGCACCAGCTTTAGGCTGAGAGCAAGAGAATGCTCTGAGCTCTCATATTGGCCAGCCCCAGCCAGGGGGAGGGAGAATGTTGCAATTGGCTGCACCTGCAGACTTTAGCTGGGGAGCAGAAGAACTCTCTGATCTGCCCTAGTTAGGAATAGGGGAGTGCTGCAACCACCCACACTCTCTGGCCTCAGCAAATATTATGATTGCTTGTCTCACCTATCCCAGCAAAGTGGCAGGAGGGTGCTCTATCCAAGTTCACCCATCTGTGCTAGCAGGCTGTGTGGAGAATGTAGCAATGGCACCCACCAGAGTTTCCCCCTTCTGGGACTGTCTCAACTGATTCAGCAGCCCCTTTAGCTGATGCCCTCAAATCAGGAAGTGAATCTCCTTCTCATATAGTCTAAGTGCTTTTCAAGCTGCTATTTTTTCACTGCATCTCAGGATGAGCAAGACTGAATGTGAGTCATCCACGAGGGGGAATTCTGTTTCCTTTAGCACTTTGGGACTTCCAGATATCAGCCCTATTGGTTTTCTAAGCCAGATATCCTGGGGCTGTCTCTCTGGTGCAGATCCTAGGAGTAGGGGTCCCCAGTGTGGGGCACCAACCCCTTGCTCCTCTGAGAGAAGTTCCTCTCAGGTGAGATCCCTTTTTATTGTGTGTCCCTCTATTAGGGGTAGGTGTTTTTTTGTTGTTGTTGTTTTTTGTTGTTGTTTTTTTTTTTTAAATAAGACTGTGTGTTTGCCTCGCCTACCTCTCTCAATATGTTCCTTTGTTCTTTGTTGTACAGAGCAGTTCATCTAGTTTTGAGATCTTTTTCAGAGGGAATTGATCCATTTATAGTTGTAGATTTGGTGTGTCTGTGGGAGGAGGCAAGTTCAGGATCTTTAAATGCTGCCATCTTAGACACCCTCCTCTAATTCCTTTTAAAAAACATAATAAACAGTATTTGGGGAAAAGTTTTCAATACATGTTATTTGTAGTTTTCAGATTCTGTGGTCAGGGAGAGGGAGTTGTAAATTATATCCAAAATCATTCTTGAGAAGAGTCTGAGATTATTGTTTTGATATTTGAAAGGAAGAAAAATGGCACTTACTTATTCTGTTTCAAGTTATACTCTAACCTATAGAGTAAGAATAGACAGTTAGAAATAGGTAGACATACCTAGTGCTAGCCATTCATCCTAGGAGAAGATAAGACCCGGAGCATAGCCTTATATGTTATCAGCACCAATCTATGTTGAAGTCTCTCTTTTTTCTTTAATTTTTAAAATATTTATTTATTTTGAAAGACCAGGAGAGAGGGGGAAGTGCAGAGAGAGAAGAGACAGAATCCCAAGTAGGCTCTGCTCTGTCAGAGCAGAGCCCAACGCGGGGCTCAAACCCAGGAACTATGAGATCATGATGTAACCTGAAATCAAGAGTCGGATGCTGAACCGACTAAGCCACGCCGGTGTTCCTGATGGAGCCTCTTTTTCTGGCATGAGCCAGACATCAGACTTCTCTGTCTCCCAGATGCAGGAACACATTTCAGAGCCTCTGGTGGGTCCCTTGAAGTCCCACTAGGCTGGCAGTTAGAGGGAATATGTTTTACCCTATCCCTGGAGAGAGGTGAAATAGAGACTCAAAGCAGAGATCTGTAAAAAAAAATCTTTTTAACCGATCTTTTTATCCCTACCATCTCTGCCCTCTCTATATTTTCCATGGCTCAAAGGATCCAGAGTCCCAGAACCAATTTTCAGTACCATTTTTTATTTTATTTTGGGTCTGTCTGTTAAATACACATACATATGTATTTCTTTTCCATTTTGCTATTCATTGGCAATATAAGCATTGTTTTCCCTTTTTCAAGCCCACACAAAAGCAGAAATACTACCAAAACAAGTGCAAAATTTAGTGGACTAGAGACAAATGTGGATACATGTCCATAGATCTACTTTTTTTTCAAGAGAATATAAACCTAGTGTGGTAGGGTTCCCTCCCTAAGGAGAGAAAAAACAAAACAAAATAAAACCTCAAGGCAACTTGGCTATACATGTACTTGACAACATCCCTCACAACCTTGTAACAAGAGACACTTAATCAGATGGCATGTTTGTGTGTTACCGTATATGGGAAACAAAGAAACAGAAAATGTGTTTAAAAAACTATGTCACATGACATTCCAGGCTCTGTTTTTCGGGTACAAACCCAACTGAGCAGTGCTGCATGAATTAAGTTGCTTCCTAGAAGAAAAGCCTCGATGTCATGACTCTCTGTGTGAGAATCCTGCTACACTAGGTCTAGGGCAAGGGAGAAAGAAGTGAATTAGACCTGAGAGAAGAGTAAATAGATGTGATTCCTCAAAGTAAGAGGGAACATAAGCATTTTCTACTCCAGTGACCAGGGAATAGAATAGAAGGGATGCTGTGCCTAGCTGTCCTTGGTGTGGCCGTCCTCCTTGTATTTCCTGAATACAACAAATAGACCTGGATACTTGTGTCACTAAACAGAGAAGAAGGAGATACGTTGTATACTTTGGTGGGGATGAGGGTGTGAAGAGAAGATTTGATTGAGTCCTCTGACCAGGATGGAATTCCAAAGGCCATGTTAGGAATTCCCCTGTTAATTTGGGTAATGATGG
This sequence comes from Panthera uncia, assembly GCF_023721935.1. Classification (NCBI taxonomy): domain Eukaryota; kingdom Metazoa; phylum Chordata; class Mammalia; order Carnivora; family Felidae; genus Panthera; species Panthera uncia. The sequence goes on along the minus strand of NC_064816.1, from coordinate 108,431,329 downwards.
AGATCCTCCACTGTTTACAATGCACACAAATATAAATGCATTTAGTTTTTGGAAAAAAACAGAGAGGTTTTTTTGTTTTTTGGAAAAAAACAGTGACAGAAAAAGATATATAGATATCTTGGCTATAGATAATCAAAATATTTAATGTGGGCCTCTACATGCACTGGAGATGTTAGGTTTCCTATAAAAAGTAATTGAAGTCAACCTTATTTTTAAAAATAACATGCAAGACAATCATTTTATTACTTTGATTTTAACTATAACAAATGACAGGGAAATTTTGAGCACAGGTTTTTCTCAGGGACATGTCTCAGGGGCTCAGAGAAAACAGAACATCATTGACTCTCTCAGCAGTTATTTACTGAGTGCCTGTACTGAATATTGATTATCAGGTACTGATTAGTAAGCATAACCCATAGCTTATGGTCTGTTGATGCTAGTTTTCACTCTTTATGGAAATGGTTCTTAAACTTTGGCACACATTAGAATTAGTTAGAGAGCAGGTTAAAACACAGATCAGTGGGCCCCATTCCAAGTTTCTGGTTCAGAATATTTGGAGTTTCTAGTAAATTTTCATGTGACATTGATGCTGCTGGTCTGGGGACTGCCCTTTGAGAACCATGGACTTATAGATTATAATTAATAGGGGGAAATGGAAAAAATAATTGTTGCTAATGTCAAATTAAGGTTTTCTTATGTGGATAATGATCTTTCGTGACCTTAATGATGGTGAGAGTGTAGTTTGTAGTCATAACAATGAAAAAAACAGCACAGAATATGACAAAGCCCAATAAAGGAAGTAAGTGTTTTCCTCTCACTACTATAGTCTGAGGATATTTTTTGAAGCTTAAAGCAATTCACTGGAAGAAGTCTAAACAGTACCAGGTCCTAAGCACTAAATAATGCACCAGTCCAAATAAGAGCTAAAGGACTGCCAAGTTGAAAGCCAAGGTATCATTTATTTTTCTTGTGCAGCCTACCATTACTTCTAATTCTGATCAAATTTTTCATATACAAACAACTGCTTTAAGGAAATCCTGTCTATCTTGCAGTTAGGCCCATTTTGATGATTTTGAAAACATGATCATTGACATGGTTTAAATATTCACAGCTTTAGTTTCGTCTGGCCAAATATTTTGATGAAGTTAGAATTTAGTCTAAAAGTCATGAATTGGCAAGAACAATGTGGTCTGTGAGACCAGATTGGAAGGTTTATCCAATTTGGATAGAAGTCTGTAGTGACTTTCAGAGTTGGCATTGGAATTCTCTTCGACTAATTTCTTTTCTTATCACTGATTATCTAGCCAGTCTCCAAATTCTCTCAAATATTCTTTGCAATAGTAGCTCATATTCAACTCCCTTTGTACTTTTCTCTAGATTTTTACTTCTTAAAAAATTTTTAAGCTCGTTTCACTGACTCCTCTTTGTCACAGTTTGAAATGCTTCCCTATTATACCCTCGACCAATTCAAACCTTCCCAACATAAACATTTCTCTCTACATTGGTTCCTTCTTCTCTGCCATTATAAATATGTAGATCTCACCCATTCAAAAGCAACTTATTTAACCAATCTCCTCTTGTTGAATACTGAAGTTTTTAACCAAGATTTTATACTTGGTATTATATCCTGCTCATTCTTTACTCAGTGCATATAAGAGATAGTGGCACATTTATGGATGGGATAACATACACTTATTAAAATGATTGTTAAAATATTGACATGGAAAAATACTTGAAATGCTTTGAACAAAAGTATTTTTATACTAGACTGTCCGTAGCATATTTCTGTCTTAGGTACGAACACGTATATCTGTCTGGAAAATATATGGCAATGTTTAATGCTGGGTGGTCAGACCAGAGAAATATTTATTTAAGTTGTAGTGTCTAGGTGTTTTTGGATGTTTTATAATAAATATGCATTATCTGCACAATAGAAGTGATAAAAGTACAGAGAAAAATGAAATGAAAATATGCTTAGATGTGAAAGTGATTGATGTTAGGAAGTTAGAATTAATATTTTTTTTCCTGATTTTGTATACTTCCAATTTTTTTATATTAGTACTAAATAATATTTAAATTTGGTATAAAAAGCATTTAATACCATTAATACTTAATAATACTTAAAAAGAAACTTTTAATTGAGTATAGTTGACACATGTTACATTAGTTTCAGGTGTACAACATAGTGATTCAACATTAATAGAATTGAATATTGACATTTAGTATTAAAGGATATGAAATTAATGCTTAATTTAAAAAATATATTTGTTTTATATAAGTATATGCCAAGCTATATATAGTTCCGACAACATCACTCTTCTTAAGCTTTAGAGCTTGCTTTTCCCTACCCCAAATTCAAACTTCTAACCCTGGGAATCAAGTTCTCCATAACTTAGCACCTGTAGGCTACTGCCTTTCATTATCTAATGTTGTATCTCAACAAGATTTCAGTGGTATTACATGGAATTCCCAGTCTTGTCTGCTTTACCATTCCCCTAACTCTCCGTGACATTGCCTTTCTGCATGTCCACACTCATCTTTTCTTCAAAGTCTAGGCCAAATGCTCTCTTCTATAGACCTGCTCCAGTTTAGCTCCAGCATCTGAGTACATTACCAAAATTTTTTTTTTTCGTTTTTAAAGCCTATTCACTCCTTCCTGTGTAGTACTTTTGCACATACATTAACTCTCCAACTTAATTTATTGCACATTTGGGAGTGGTATGGAGAAATAAATTAGTAAAGCTAATTAAACTAGTAAAATCTGTCCTCACAAAACATGATCAGTCATTTATGGAGCGTAAAACAGATCTGGGTATGAATTCTGCCTTGGTAACTTGCTGGCTGTGTGTATGTATACAAAGTCCTTAATATCTCCGTGCCTTGTTTTTCTTATTTGAAAAATTGAGGGAAGTGGTATTAGTATTGCTGAATAATCAGTGAAACAATTATATAAAGCATACATTGTTAGAGTGCAGATTATCTGATAGAACATCTAATACAGTGGTTTAGCTATAAAGATTGTTTCCCCACCAGGTGTCAGTCTTGAGGTGAGCAGATGATTGAAGGGGCCGCTCTGACAATTTAAGTATAGGGCTTCCTTTGCTAAGACAGCTGCTCCAGTTGTTTCAGACAACAAAAAGAGGAAAAGAGGAAGTGAGATCCAGACAATAAAAAGAGGGAAAGAGGAAGTGAGATCCAGAGTTGCACGTTTCACTGGCATCATTTAGTCCTGTAACACATTTAGCTGCAAAGGAGTCTAGGTAGTTCAGTCTTAGCTGTGTGCTCTACTGAAACTCAGGTCCTATTATCGAAGATAGAAGGGAAAAAATGGGACCAAATGGCACTCAACAAAATCATGATTCTGAGACTGAAAGACTAGTCCCAAACCCAACTGGGATGTATCCTCAAAAATAAAGTCCTTGTGGGACCTACTTATAGCTTCCATCTGATCTTTCTAGTGCAACTTCTACTTATAGATGTGCTACATATACATTTTCCTTCAAACTATTAAAATTCCTAATGACAGGCAATCTGTCTACATGTCTTATTTAACTTTTAACTTGTCCCCTCATGTGCTTTACTCTCGGCCCTCAGATCACAACACAACAATCACAATCACAAACACACAAGGGTATTCCATAAATTTCAGTTGTTAAATATGGCTCTCCAGAATGTGTGACTGAAATTTATGAACATGTTACATTTGTATCAAAGTGATGGTAGAAGTCTCTGGCTAGTAAAGAAAGCCTGATTTATCTTTTAGCTAATTTTTCAGTTCTTTATAATTTGGATATTCTTTCTACTTCCACTGTTGGCTGAGCAGCTATCAAAAGGGAATAGAGAAATTTGGATGGCCCTACATCTTTCAGTATCATCGGCTTTACAACTTTCTTCAAGTAGCTTTTTGGAATTATGTAATGTCCTCTACCAATGACAATGTATGGATGTTACTACATTTCCTCATGTGAGAATGCTATTGTCTGGCAGCTCCAAGGGTCATGTAACACACAATGGTAAACAAAGAAGCATTTTGTGCATTCTTAGATCTTTACATTTTTATTTTAAAACATAAAATTTCACATTGATTAATATCTATATTAAACAGAATGATGCATTAATTAAATGCCTGGTCATAACTGTTATAAGCTCTGTTAGAAAAATAAACATCTCACAACAAACTACAGTGTCAGCTCTTTAATAAATACATAAAACAGAAGTTAGTAGTCAATTAGAATTACATGAACAGTTTCATAGTATATTTTGTGAAATTATCATATTTCCCAATTTTCTGTGTCATTTAAGGCAATTTAACTTTATGTATAATTTAAAGCCAGAAATAATAAGAAATTTGTTTAATGAGAATTTGTTTTTCTTAAGAGCTATTTTATATTCAAATATTTTAATTTAAAAATACACTCTATATTATTTTTTTTTACAAAGGTGGGATTTGTTAAAGGAGACAAATAAGGTTTTATTACTGATAATTTAAAAACATTTCTAAATTTTATTTTTGCAGAGGTTTTAAAAAACTTTAATGAAGTAGCTGGTAAATGTAAAATAGTTTTTAAAGTTGTATTAAATATACATAAAATGAATTTCTATATTATGTGCAAATTTATATTTTCTTACAATTTAGAATTAAAATATTTCATATTCAATATTCTTAATAAAATTTATGTACCATAAATTTTGTTATTGTGGAGAATTCTTATCAAAATCACATTTATCTGTGGTATAGTGTAAAGTTAGTAAATGTTCTTTACATAAATCACACATTTTCCATCCTTGATAACTGCAGGGGTTTTTTTTTTTATTGTTGGGTTAAATAATTTTAACTGAAGTAGGCCATAGAGGTTGGAAATCTGAATAATAGAGTTAGCTTATGAAGATAGATTTTATGCAGGAAAGTATGCAGGTAGATAAAAGAGTAGTGTTATTACTCTCAGGTGTTTCATTAACAGCTGCCCAGATAGCTGAACAATTGTTTTACATAATTCAAATAACTTAAATATGCAGTTTAATGACAGTCATTACATGGGCTTGAAGGTAAATTTATCAGAGCCAAAGAAAAAATCAAACCAAAGAGCAGAAATGAGAAAGAATAAAATTGTAGGAGGACTTGAGGGGACAGTTTGTTTTTTTCCTACAGTACTGATTGGTTGTATCATATTTTTCTTTTGTTATTGACATCAGACATACAAGATACTACAAAATCTAATTACAATGGTTTCATGTATTTTCCAGTTAATTCTGTTTAAAACTGAGATGATCATATGAAAGTATTCTTTAGAAAGGCATAGAGAGATTAAAAATTTGTTAGCAAAATTGGGAGAAACCCACCCATTCTTATTAGTTAAGGTAGGTATGCTGAAATCGTAGCCAGTAGCATAAAGTATAAATAGGAAGATGAAAGAGCTTTTACAACCTAAAGGTTTGCAGGATCTGAGCTCATAATCAGATAGGCTCCATGATGAGTTGTATGTGATTCAGTTGTCCTGAAAATTGGCTTCACATGTTACCATAAATTGGTTCTGAAATATTTATAAGAAAAGGAATGTCCCTATCCCCATGAACATTTAAAGATGAATTAGTGTAATGTTATATAAGAACAACTTTAAACACTGCATCTAAGATGCCAATGATTATAAGATATAATCACAATTTTAGAGATGCGAATTGAAAAAGTAGAAATCTTAGAATCAATGAAATACGAATATGTATAATCAGTTACCCATAAAAAAATTGCCATAGAGTAATTATAAAAGAAAAAGGAAATTATCTGAAAGAATGCTAATTCTATATTTCTCTGAAAATATATCTCAGTTTACATTGCATGAATTGGAGTTCATAAGGTCAATATAAATAAGGATCATCATAAGTTAAATGTTAAGAGTATATAAAACAGAATACAATGTGCACATGATTGAACTCCCAACTAGCTATATTTCACTTGATACTTATATTAAAAGATCTAGATCTCAAATCCTTTAGACCTGAAAGAAGCTCAAATGGTTGTGAAAATTTTAAATTCTTAATTTTAATGGGTGTGTGTTGGCTCAGGTGCATAATGAATTTTGAAATCATTAAGAGATTTTTGGAAATGAAGAACTTCATTATATCATTACATTCAGTTATTTTTCATGATTAGCCTTATTGAGCTTGGAGTTTTAGGCAAGCTCTTAGGAAAAGTGAGTAGGAAAACTAGGAGTAAGGAAAGGAAGGAAAAGTCATTGAGTATAATTTAACTATACCAGGTACCAGAAGGAATATAATTCTATGGAGAAAAATTTTCATAGTTCATCATGATCATATTTCAGTGTCTCATGGATACCTATTGTCATATACAAGAATATCGTTAGTGGAATTAAGTATATGTTTTTTTTTAATCTGGAATTTATTCTTTGGTGAAGTTTTGCATCTTTTTCACCCACTAATTTTGAGTTTTGAAAAATTTGCCTCCAAATAAATCTATTCTGATAACCTTAGATTTCCTTTTTATCCTTATAAATCAAAGCTGTATTGAACATTCAGTACATAGTCAGATTTTTGGTGAATTTTTGAGTCTTTCAGAGAATGTCTATGACTTCATACATACTAACAAGTTTCAAAAAAAGGTTTCAAATGTTTAGAAATCCATGTACACTGTGGTGTAAAGATGTCCCCAGAGAAACAAAATGCATACAGTTATATTGTAGTGTATATATGGCACATGTCTAAATCATTACATACTTTAGGGCACAAAAATGCTATCGTACCAAAAGTGTTCAAGTTCTTTGTTAATTATTTAAAATTTCATTACTTGTTTAATATCATGAATCTCAAAAGGTTCCTATGGTCGTATTAGTTGAAAATAGGCTCTATTTACATAAATTATTTAATCTAAGCATACCCTGTTTTCCCTTACCTTTTAATTAATTCTAACTAGTCAAATATTAATTCTCTTCTCAAAGCCATTTTATAGGAAAATATCCATTATTCAAGTAAAATATAAGCTCTAAAATCTTTAAGAATTAGGTCTTTAAGTAAAAAAAGAAAGCACAAGACATCACAAGCATAACTACAATCATCATCAAGCCTTGAACTGCCTATGAGGAAGTCTGTCTTTTCCTATAACAGCGTTGGTCCATTATATTAGTGCAAACTAGTGACAGCATAAAAACAGAAACCCTCGGTTTTTAAGGGTTTCATTTTATTATGCTCCTTTGGATAACTCATTCTACATGGAGATTAGTTTATGAACATTATAATGTTAATTTTTAAAATTGTTGGCATTTTAATAAATGGATAATTTCCACTTTTTCCTTTTGGGGAGCTATAGTGTATCCATATTTTTTCTTTTTAAAATGGATGCTATGTGTGACAGGCAGGCTGCAAAATACGATTTTTATGTTATCCTTGGTGATCAAAGGTATCTCACACAAGTGAGTCACAGTACTGAATTATGTCAATGTCCCCAATTTCATTTGGGGAAGGAAATACAGTTCAACTTAGCATCATAATTGCGTGGCTGGAGGGGACATTTAATGGGACTGCTGTGTTTGCTCCAGAACACTTATATGTTTTTAAATCCTCTTTGTGGTAAAATAAGGGGTGGGAGTTAGTCTCATTAAAATGCAAATATCCTGGCATTTCTTCCAGTGCTTGAAGACAGCAAATTTGGGAAGTTAATTATAAGAAAGCATTTTAAATAAATTCCTTTGTTCTCATAGGCAAAGCTCTGTACTACACACAGGACTATTGGACTTCTAGCCAATAAAATCAGACCAAATGAGTCTGTAGGGATATGGTAATTGTGAAGAAGTTTCCACTGGGGAAGACAAAAGCTGATGGCCTCTATATCAAGCTCTCAGGCTGAGCACTACACAACTCACAGGCTGTCGTTTGAATGGACTTCCCTGTACTTAGGCCATGCTGAATTCTCTTAGAAGCTGATTAGCAAGAAAGATTACAAGCCAGTCGTGGAATTGTTTGAATTACTCTTTTCTGCTTTCCTTTGAAATTTTCTCATGCTCATATACTTAAGACTTCAGTAAATCACATTTAAAAATACTTGCCAATCAAATATTTTAAAGATTCAAGAGGTAGCATGATATTGTGCAACGAACACTAGCCTGGCAATCCGAAGATAGAATTTCTCTTCAAATGCTGCCACTTAATCACTTGGGTGTTTTTTAAGAAATCATTTAAACTTTGTGAGCCTCAGTTCCCTGACTAAGAGGATGAATTAGCTTACTTCTAAGCTATTGTCTATCCTCCTCCCACTGTATACCTTTAAAATTCTGGTGAGTAGGGTTGAGGTGATTCAGGGACAGAATCTCTTAGGCTGTACTGAAATGCAAAAAAGAATAGAGCTTACTATAGCTTTTAATTTGAAAAATGCTCATATCTACTTGGATTTAATATCTGAGAGAGTGCACTAAAAAATGTGGTACTTTGCTTGAGGCAGAGTTTCTAAATACCTTGTGAACTTCAACCTGATGATTAGACAAATGAAATGGTGGAACATCCAGTTTATCAGGTAAGAAGATATAAGACTCCACGTCTGCACACAACGAAGCTGTTCTGATTTTGATGTGACTTTACAGTGTCCCTTATTAAACATTCAGCTTTTAAAACATCAGTATTCTAATAAAGTGACATTGTATTATTAGGTTTTTATGGCAGTAGTAACTTAGCACTTATTTAATCCAGTCATCTGTGACATAATATAAACTTATCCTGTAAGAAAGAAAAAACATGAAGGCAAAGAGGAGAGAATGTTGGGATTAGTATCTTGTAAAAAGCAGAAAACATAAACAGATGCATAACACTACACAGTTTCGAAAGAAGTTTACCTCAAGATTAAGGTTTTATCTATTAACCTCTTGAATGAGTGAAACACTAACCATTTATTCATCTAGATGTTCTTGTCTAGTCACTGCCAGTTGTAGAAGTGTTTGGCAACAGTACTATAACTGCCTGTTATTTTTTTCATCCACATGTTCGGTGGAGGGATTACTGTACCCTTGTAGTGACACAGTGCCCAAACTATCTCACAGCATTGTCTCTCTCTGGGAAGCACAGGAATGGCAGGTACCTGTAAAGTGTAATCAGTGCTCTTCAGATGATCTACATTCTATGCTGATCTAAATAAGTTATATATTACAGTAAAGTGCTACAATGACACTAGTCTCAAACAGTAGTAAGACACATTTTTCTCTGAAAAATTCAGCAGCGATGTGAGTCACATGATGATGAGGATGCTTGTCAGTCTTCATTCAAGTGGACAACCAGCAACCAGCATGATCTAGAACAGTTTGTCTCCTCCTGTGACTTCTAACAGTATATTTTCTAGGAGCAATTATTAAAAATCCAGTTTCCCATAAAGTACTTTTTATCTCTTTAGAAGTTGCACCTGAAAGTTTCATGAGCATTTAATTTGCTGATATCCATTTTTATTTCTTCAGGTTTCTCACGTCGGTAGGTTACTGTTCTTGTGCAAACGCTTTGCAGAATCAACTTGTCCTTGATGGAGAAAAAATACTATCGTTAATTAACAGCCTAAATATTGGAAGTGGACAGTGACATACTGATAGTAATTCTTTTGTAGAATTCACTGACCTTTTTTGAGGCTGACACCCTGTAATCTGCCGAGGACTTAATTTTATTACTGTTCCATTGTAGTATCACCTGTCTAATGATAAGGACTTTAAGCAACCCAATCAAGAATGTAACTATGAAGATGATGAAAAATATTCTTAAATAGCTTGGGCTAGAGAAACATTCTGTAATGAAGCAAACAAATAAATGGATTAAAACTAGAATGAGTAAATCAAAGGATTCTAACAAGCAAACAATGTTCTCCGTCTCAATTAATAGGACCAGAGATATTTTCAAACCTGCATTTTTAAAACAGGAGAATGCCATTTTTGATTCAAAAATAAACTCCATAATTTTTTTATTACACATTTATTATTAAAATGTTTCCAAGAGACATTCTTTAATTGTATTAACTGGAATGTGTCCAAATCCCTTAAACAAATAACATTTTACCTGTAGCAGAGAAGAGACAGTTTTTGTGGTGTGTACTGTTGGTCACTAAGTGGGAAACAGGATTTAAAAATTATTTAACAGCTCTGTGCATTAGCATATGTTTCTCTGGTTATGCTTGCTCTTCATTTGTTGCACATCAGTAATGGAAAGTAAAGTAAACAATGCTGAAGCTAAAAGCAGTACTACTCTAATAGATGAATAGCTATTTCCTTTGAAACTATAGTGTAAATTTCCGTTATTATTACAAGTAGCTTCTCCAGGGAGTAGGAGTGTCCAACTCGGGGCAATATGCAAATCTCTTTCCTCAATTTTTATTAATTTGGTTTTTACTTGTCCATTAACCAAATCTGTCATGTTTTGCTTCTAAAAATTCACTGTGTATTTTTTTCAAGAACAAATAATTACTAGCTGGCGAAGAAAATGCTGCATTAAGAGGAGGAACATACTAGGTCTCTGTTTTAGTACCAGACCTTTGGCAAACTCTAGTTGGAAAGTCTGCAGGCTCTGTGGATGCCAGAAGTATTACCCTATTTTAAGGGGAACATTGCACAATATGTCAGTATTCCACAGAACTCACCAGCTGCCCCAGATTCACAAAATTACCTCCTGGCTTAAAGAGGCAAGTATTTTCTACCCATTCTCCAGACTTTGGGGACTTCACCTAAATGTATGAAGGTCTCCCTGAGAGGGCCTTTTGAGAGGGGACCTTCCAAGTCTTAGACCTTACCCAAACATGGGTAATTTCTGTCTGAATTCCCAAGGGATGACCAAGCATGCTTTTGAATAAACCAAGAGCTCAGGAACAATGTAAGGGCTCCTCACCAAGTGAGAACACTTCGAGCCAGTTTTCTTTTGGTCAATGACAAGGGTCCTTGAAAGAAAGGGTAAAGGGAGTCCGGAGGGCTACTAATTGGAATAGAAACACCAAATGAGAGTACAAGTCTCCCTTTGTTACTGTTCTCACACACAGAGACAATCCAAGATGCTCTATTCAAAAGTGGTGCCCTTGGAGTCTTCCAGAGTGACCTTCAGGTCTATGACATGCATGCCTTTCATCCTGACAGACTGTCATTTCCTCTGGCTGTCTTAGAACTAGTCCATCAGGCTAAAGCAGATCCTTAAAGGGGACACGTGGCTTGATCCCACTTTTTGGCTTCTTGCCTAGGAGGAGCTTAGCCAGAAGACCAAAACACCCTTTAAGTGTGATTGAGTGGATAGATAATAGGGGTGGCTAACAAATGTCCTTTTTCTCTCCTTCCACCATAGTTGTGAAAGGGAGGGGAGCCCCCTAGCTACTGTTACATTTTACAAATATTTCTAATGGGTTAGGATAGAGGACATTTTCAAGGCTCAAGTCTGCATGCATTTTAAAATGTTAGAATATCATTTTGGATAGCCAAACTTTTAGCCTTGGCCATGACTCTCATCTTGGTTTAGGTCAAGCAAGGGCTTTTCCTAAGGACCTTTAAGGGAATACTTTTTGTAACCACACTTAGGTCAGAGTAGGTTTGTTTACTTAACATAATACATGACATGTTGACAGGAAGGGCTCTATTTATTAGAAAAGGCACTTGGCTTTCTGGAGTGATTGCTGCAGCCCCAGCTGGCAGCACATGGGCTGTTTTCAAAGCCAAATTTATTATGGACTAAGATCAGTGTGGATGCAAGAGAAGAAGGAAACAAAACTGGAGAAACTTTATTCTTCTGTGCAGGCTCTGTAAGAGCTGGAATTATTTTCATAGGTTGGAGGAGAGACTAGAAATAATAGTAGCAGTAGAAATTCTTTCAAAGAAGACATAATTTAAAGCTTAGGTTCTAATTCATGTGTACTTCAACACCTTAACACCTGAGCAAAGTCAGATACTGGCTTTTGAGTTCTAATGAAGTTTTGTCTTAAAGTGGTCTTTGAACACAGCTTTCACATGTTTCTCCCATTTGTGTGTCATCTTTTAATTTAAATATTTATGTCATGTTCACTGGCTCATTTGCTGTCATACAATATTTGAGGTTGGTATTATCATCTCCATTACAGATGAGGAAACTGAGGCTCAGGGAAATTTTGTAAGAGGGCTGGTATTTCTTATTGGTGTCAAGGAACATGCTTTAAGCTTAAAAGTTTTCATGCCCTTTCCATTAGGCTGCCTTTATAATCACTTACCCATAAATTATATTTATTTCAGAATGAAAAACACCAGAAAGGGATGGCCCTTTTTAGGACATATATTTTGCAAAAGCATGTAATTGCTACTTAGAATTTTTGGTTCACCTGAAACATAAAGGAGAGTTTTGGTTTTACATGAGGAAGGTTGTAACTGGAAGGAAGCTGGGTTATGAAAGAGAAGAATGTCTCCATAGAGTTTATGTCTAAGGGTGAAACGGACTGTACATAGGAAATTTCCATTCTTGGCTCACTGAGGCCTCTGTAGACACTCTGCTTGGTGTGCTTCCATAGCGGGGCCCAGCATGGACATTTAGCTGGATAACTGAGACAGGAGATCTACTCATTCAGCTGAACTATGGCAAATATACTCAGCTGCTTTTTATAAAGTACCACCTCTAGAAGACTGAAAACACTGAAGCAGTTTTTCCTTTCTTTAGGATGATTGATTGTGGGCTCTTTGGGGGAATATGATTCTCTACAGATACTCTCCAGTGCTTTCATTAGTAAGCTTTGGTTTACCTGATGTTTGGTCCATATAATGCTGTTCTGTGAGAGCACATGAAGTTTTACAATGATCAAGTATAGCTTGAGATAGATTATGAGGGTGAAGACATTGCACACAATTCCTATAAAGACAAACAGAAACGAAACATTTAATCTTTGAATATGTTGTATGCTGGAAGCCGAGCTATCCCAGCCTGAGTGGCAGGGCCCAGGCTGTGGACAGATTGGTGACTGCAAGGCAGCCCACTGACAGTGAAGCTTCTTGTCCTCCCGCTTTTACGTAATTTGGCCTTAAAACCACCTGGGGTATTGTCTGTTGGGGAATTGCCCTTGGCAGGCCCCCTGGGAAAAGAACCATTAGGGAAGAAAATAAGGTTCCCCAAGAAATTGTGCAGCCTTAGGTTTAGCCCTTGCCATCCCCTATGGAGACTCCTCTACTTACAGGAAGGATAGCCTCATACCTTTGCCAGCAAAGAGGGCCTGTAAAGGAGAGACATAAGGATTTGAAAGCCTCACTCTGGCAACTAACGAGTGTATCTCTCGACACAGGTGACTTCAACCCCTAGGCCCACCTGGCCCCCTGGAGGCATTCCAGATGATGACTGAACCCAGTCTGTTAAACTACAGAATGGTTCATTGGTTCCTAAGTGCATTGTCTCTCTGAGAATGTATGAGGCATGGGTTTCTAAGGCTTTTTCAGCCCCTTTCTGGCACCTCGGACTGAGGCAAATACATTGTTCTTCTGGCTTCAAGTGGTTAGGAGGTCATGTCCCTGTAACTGTTCCAATTGAGGTGTTGAGAAATGGAGGGCCTTTCACGAGAACAGCAAAGCAAATGCTTTGTAGATTATAGATAAACGCAGGTGCATAATGGAATAATGTAAGAAATTAATCTATAATCAAAGTGTATGCGGGAAAGTTAGGGGAAAATCACCATGTTATTTCTTAAAGGTCGTTTATACATAGGAACATTTTCAAAATTAGGTAATGTTAGAAAAACATAGTTGATGTATGCTACAAGGAAATCACTACTATATATAATGCCATGTTTACTGCAATAAATCGGCCAGTTCAACACACTGCTGTTGTCTGTGTCCATTTTTATTTTAGTTTTTTATTTTAGCTTTTTATTTCAGTTTTTTATTTTTATTTTTGTTTTAATTTTGTTTTATTTTCACTTTTTCTCCGACGCTGTTCATCCTTCTGGAACCCCTGGACCTGCTGGAGCTGGACTCCGGCAGTTGTAAGCCCATAGTATTTTTTGCAAGACATAAAATATCAAAATAGAGTACTGTTTTAGGATAGTAGTCTTGTAAAACTGGGAAAGAAAGCTAAAATATTTATTTGTAATACTGGCTGAATTTAATACCATGCAAAATTATATTCTAATCACTAAAACTATTTTAATAATGTGTACAGTCAAAATAATGATTTTTTTGTATTGAGAAGAAAATACCCAAGAAATACATAAGAAACTTTTATTACAAATAAAATTAGCAAAAATATTTTAGAAGATAAATGTTATACTACTAGAAAAATTTAGCAGTGAATACACAATTCAAGTTTCACTTGGGTTCATTAGAAATAACTCCATCATTATGTTTAAGTACTGCACTTCCAAGAGAGTTACATAAATTACCATGTATAATTTTAAAAATTTTACTTGAGCTACCAATCTGAGAAAGTGAATGTCTTAAAATTTTTGAATAAAACAAATTAGAAGGCACAATGATGTTTAGAGTAGTGGTCTTTGAGCAGGCTCAAATTGTTACTGGAAAATTAGTTACTGTCACAAAACAATAATGCCATCTTCACTTAACATATCACCTATTACTTATACATCACTTTTTTCCAGGGGTGCTTCATAGCCAGTATCTTTCTTTATTTTTAAAATAATTTAAAAAATTCAAAAATAAAAAAAATTTAAAAACCCAGTAATAATAGCTAATATTTATTCTAGGATTATTATGCACCAAGTAAAAAATGTTGGGGTTTTTTTCACATGAATCATCTAACTTAATTCTGTCACAGAACTATATAGCAAAGTATTATTATTATAATCATCACTTTCAATATCAAGAAACTGAGGCACAGAGAATTTTGACAACATACCCTAGATCAAACAGCTAATTGATGGTAAATTGCCATCAATTATCATCATGTTGTATACCTTAAGCCTTGTGTAAACAAGGCTATATGTCAGTTATATCTCATGAAAGCTGGGTAAAAAACAGTGAGTCCTTATGAACACCAAATCTTATTCTTCAAAACAACAAACCTGTTTCAACAAAGCTAAAGCAGGGGCACCTAGGTGGCTCAGTCGGTTAAGCCTCAGACTCTTGGTTTTGGCTCAGGTCATGATCTCACGTTTCATGAGATCAAGCCCCATGTTGGGATGTGGAGCCCCATGTTGGGGATATCCCCTTGGGGATATCCCCATGTTGGGGATAGCGTGGAGCCTGCTTGGGATTCTCTGCCCCTCCCCCTGCTTATGTGCTCGCTCGCTCTCTCTCTCTCTCTCTCTCTCCTAAAATAAATAAATAAACGTTAAAAAAAAAAAAAGAGTAAAGCAGTGAATGCCTAGATCAATTCCAATGCTTTCACAGCTATCTAGTGGCCAAAAGTTAGAATCTAAGTTTTCTTGTTCCTAAAGTCCCTATTCAGTTCCTTTTTAGCATGATGATAACAAATTTATCTGGTAGAGAAGATCCAGCAACTTCTAAGATTAAGGAAGGCAAAATAAAAGGATGAACATAGCTATGGTGAAGGACTGCTTCATGTATGTTTGGAGTTGGAGAACACATACCAGTTTTCGCTGCAGGCTGTGTGACACGTGGGGCAGTGTTCACAGAAGCGGCCGATGCTCCTGGGATCAGTGCACTGACACTTGCCACATACACATGTGCCTCTTCCACTACACACTTGGCCCTTTGGATTGACACAGTGCTGGGCTGATGCTGATGGGCACTGGCACCGATCTCCTTCCCAGCCACTGAAGCACTGGCATCTGCCCGCTTCACACTCTCCATGCCCTGCAACAGACACTCCAGGACCTAAGTTATTGGAGCCACTGACTTTGTGCAGTGTTTCCAAACATAAATTCCCCTCCCATATCCATGGAAACACACTGACAGTCAACTGAATGGAAACAGCATCGTTTTCTATTCGTCCGACATAAACAACGAGAGGTTTTAGGAGCGTCTATTTTTGAAGCTGTTCTGTTGTAGATAAACCCCATGATGCTAATCTCTTGTGCTGACAGTTGTGACATATGCCCCACTGCAGTGGCTGCCTGACTACCTGAAGGTCGCTGTGCATTCAGTTTTAAATTAAAAGCACACAAATATAAAAAAGCTACAAAGGCTGAAGTAATGTTAATTGTCAGTCTTGAAATCCAAAAACCAGGGGTATTTGATTAATAGCTTCCATAATCATTCTCTTAGTTTCTCATTATTGCTAAGGGCCTGGGATACTTTTGAAGGTCTGTTAAGGCAAACCCTTCTAGTGCTTCAGTTCTGTTAGTGCCATGTTTAAAGATAAGATCTCTGGCGGAGTTGAACTGATCTCTTCACATCTTGAAGACATTATTTAGCAGGTTAGAGAGGCATGTCCTAAAGTATGCTGTGAGTTGTTATTAGGTGGTAAATGAGAGAAAGCAAGGTGGAGTGTGGGTGTATGTATGTATGTATGTGTGTGCATGCATGTGTGTGCGTGCATGTGTGTGCGTGCATGTGTGTGTGTGTGTGTGTGTGTGTGTGTGTGTGTGTGCATGTGTGTTGGGGTTGGGGGCATGCATGTAGACAAGTAAGTTGAGGAGAAACATTGGTTATATGTAGTTAAATGGGTTTTAGACTTCAGGAAGCATCCAAAATTTAATATGCCCATGTGGATTAGAAATCCTCAAGAAGGAGTATATATTACAGGGTTACGCAGTGTTTCTCAAGCTTATTTGGCTACAGAGTCTTCTTTCCTTCCTTCTTTTGCTTCCTGGCTTCCTTCCTCCCTCCTTCCCTCTCTCCCCTTATTGCAAGCACCTCACAGGGTAACTGCTCCATAGAGTCTACTGTTGGATCAACTCAATTGCTAAATGTAAAACTAATGAGGTCCAGGCCAAACAAATGCCTGCCAGACCCTGTTCCCTATATGTAGGCTGCACGCCCAATCCTAGCCAGCTGACCTGTGAACATATGTTTTTATTCTCAAAGGAAACTAGTGAAGAAAATGTTTGTCAGCTACATTTTGCACTTATAACTTATACACAAATAATTCAAAGCAGATTTTCAACTGCCTGTGGGCTGGTAGAATAGTCATACAGAAGAGCTAGTATATTGATTTTTAATAGTTTACTATAAATAGAGACTGAGATTCCCAATGTATTTCAAGCTGCTATCCCAATATCTGTGGGATATCAGAATTCTTCCTCTTCCCTGTTCCAAATAGGATTAGTTCTAAATATTAGAAGATAATTGCTGGCTTGTTCTTATCTATATTCTACCAATGATACAAGATATAGCAGGATACATGTTTGGCATATAAAATATTTTGTGTATATAACAGAATAAAAAGTCAATTTTTCATTGCATATTTATGTGATATATGGCAAATTTATAGCTGACACAAGAATAGAAAATTCATTTTGTATAGGCTTGTTACTTTTCCATATGGTTATGATAATGAAATATTTTAGTTCATTAATAATTTAATTAATATTTGCTTACCAAAATGCAAACATTTTTAAAATGGTGTTGTAACAGTAAGTGGATTTGGCACACTGTCATAGAAAAATTAATTCATTTGAAAACAGTATTTTGTATTAAATTTCAAATGTTGCATAGATTTTCTAGAATCTAACCTCTAGGTGGCAGTAAACTGAATTAGCCAAAAAGTACTTTTGATATTTTTATTTTAAATTATTTCATTTTTAAACGTGGTCTGTGTGTGGCCTCTGGTACTAATCTTCTAGATTACTTACAAAACCTGTATTCTCTTGAAGAATGCTGTCCTCTGATAATTCTGTTGCTTGCATTGTTCCAAAAATAAACTGGATAGGTTTAAATTATTACAAATTTATAATACCATCTATAATAATGCATTAAGAATTTTCCAATGAATGGAAACTGTGTTTTTAAAGCTCACTATCCTTTGAGAAAGCTAGAGGGAGTGACTACTTATGAGAATGAATCAAGTCTTTTCTAGAAGAATACTCTGATTATAGACAACCTGCCAGACATCAGAAATTTCCTTTTCTGATATTTATCTTTATAAAATCAAGGCATGGTTGAGAATAACACTTAATTTTTGGTTTTTATTTTCAATTATTTTCTGTACAAAAATAATTTAAAATATAAATAGCAGAATCATGTGCCATAAATGCATTGCCATGGCCTAATTTCATAGACTTTGAAATTTTGAATATTAAATTCAGATTCAGGGTTGGTAATTATAAAGATGTGACTTAAAGAGACTTTGATATATATGCTAGTTTAATAGTAACTAGTAAAAACTACATGTATACATTTACTTACACTTACCAGCACACAGATTTCCATGGTGATATGGACAAGAAAAGTCATCCTTTTCACAATATTTTCCATACACTTTCCCAAGCTTAATTTTGTGACATAAACATTTCCCACAAACACAAACTCCTCGGCCACTGCAAACAGGTTGATCTTTATGTGACTTGCAACTCTCAGAAGGAAACTGATCTTCATCAAAATGACATTTATTCTCATTACATTGGAAACATTTGGCATCTAGAAAAATTTCATCTATACACTTTCGTTTAGGTCCTCTGCTGTCCTCACACTGACAGCTGCAGTTTCTGTGTATATGAATTTTAGTGGTTTCATTGAAACCAATAGGTTTGATGATTGCATAGCTTTTTCCTCCTGTGACATCACATTTTTTCATTGTAACTGTGACATTGAAAAGAACCTAAATGGAGGGAGAGAAAGAAAATATATTTATATGTCTTGATTATTTTTATCACCACTCTTTATGTGTGAATGATTTTTTGAATCAATAATATACCATCTTATAGAAATTTATAACACTTGTAAATTACACAGGCACTCTTTCATATATAGATGTAACATCCCTTTTCCATTTCATTTATTTCCTAATTAATGAACCAGAGAGTCAAAAGTTGCAATGACTGCTACTTGTCTATATTGTACCATTAAATGGACATGGGTTTAAGTCTATTTGAAACATCTACTCCACTTCCAATGACTAACTGATGTTCTCAATTGATTTCTTAGCAAATTTGAGAGAGAATAGACCATTTTCTGAATTAAGTCCTTAAAATGTGGGGTTAACGAATATTTGGCACAAGGGAGAGATCAAATAAACTAAAGGACTACTGCTCTACTGGTTTAAACCTTGAATTAGGATGTTCAGATGAACAATTTTTATTTATAATATATAAATATATAAATATGTGACATATAAATATTAATATATAAACAATACATAATGCATAAATAAATTTATTTATAATAAATTATTTTTACTTATAATAATATATAATATATATAAACCCCAAGTAAAGATTCAGGGTTAAATTTTAGTTTATACATGGTGTTAATGAAGGAAAACATGAGGCTTTCTCTGATGCTACTTAAGGGAATAAGATTTAGGACTCTCTCAGATCTTAAGATCTCAATACAGGGTCCTACATTTGTCTCAGTGGAGACATGAGCATACAACTAAAGATCTGGGTTGGCAGGAGTTTGTTTCCCTTGTGAAACAACAGATCCTGCCAAGTTTTTCCTTTCTCTCTATTTTTTTCTTTTTGCACAACATGATTGGTTTAATGTGCCTTTTTTGGATTTGTTAGCCTACCTTATAATTTTCAGGTACTTTGGCAAATAAGCTTGTATGTTTTTTTTTTCCATCTTAGATTAAGATCCATTACAACTTAAAAAATTTGTGGTAGCCTTTTTTGTTGGGATGAATATATGTGGGTGGGGATATATCCATATATATAAATTCACTCTGACCAAAAAGCCTAGCACAAATACACACACACACACACACACACACACACACACACAAGGTATGAAAGATCTAAGTTTAGGCTTTTATATTACATATATGCATCAGAAATTAACATCAGTTTCATAATATTAAAATTAATGCAGTTGGTATTTTACTTGAAATGTTTTTTTGTCTTAAAGAATGTTAAGGATTAACAGATGTGTAGGATAATGTGGCCATTGCCAATATTAATAAAGCAAAATTTGGGGTTTATATAATTAAGAGGTCATATGACTCTTTCTGAGAGTCAAACTGTTTATACTGCTTAGTTGAAAGTGAGGGTGAAAAAGGGATTATAGACAAAGTAAAAGAAAAAAAAATGTAAGAAGGAAAACCTTTCTGCCAAAACTGATTTTGAAAGAAAGAACTACTTCTAAAAGGCTAACCCTTTCTCAGAAACTTTTGCTAGCACAGTTTTTCTATATTTAATGGAAATCAAATATATATTTATATATTATATGAAAATTATATGTTATAATTGTATATTTTATAAACCAAATATATATTTTTTATATAATGTCTTTTTAACAAAATCCAAAAAGTGATTATGCAGGGACCTACAGAATTAGAAACTAGCCATAATTGATTTCAAATAGCTAGCTTGTTGGAGCAACCATACTACCATACTTCTGAACTACAGCATGACACTAAAATAACAACACCATAGAACTTTAGAGATGAAAGGAAAAGGGATTCTAAATTTTGTAATCTGTTCATTTAAAAATTAGGCAACTGATGCCTCAAGGTGGCTCACTGAAAATCACTTCATCTAACAAGAATTCCCTTGAAGAGCATATTTCTGTGTGTTTACCCTCTACTGTGCTGATACTGGGAGAATTCCTATCACCCCTGGTCCTATTTCTTAACACTGCAATAATCTGGACCCTCTGTTTTCCAGGTTATCCCTTTTTAATTAAATGACACTTCTTTTTTATTGTTCTTTTTTTTTTTTTTAATTTTTTTTTTCAACGTTTTTATTTATTTTTGGGACAGAGAGAGACAGAGCATGAACGGGGGAGGGGCAGAGAGAGAGGGAGACACAGAATCGGAAACAGGCTCCAGGCTCCGAGCCATCAGCCCAGAGCCTGACGCGGGGCTCGAACTCACGGACCGCGAGATCGTGACCTGGCTGAAGTCGGACGCTTAACCGACTGCGCCACCCAGGCGCCCCTATTGTTCTTAATAAATGTCCCCACTTCATCCTAGATCATTGTGAGTACTGGGACAATAGCACAGTGAAAGATTTTGGAATTCATAGCCCTTATCAGTTGCTCCATCACTCTCATTCTTTTTGTGGCTTATTACCTTCAATTTCAAATTTATTCTGAGATTTGCAACCAAAAAGGTAGGTATCATCATCATCATAAGTGTAAACACTACTTGTTTGAAAAGATGTGCTTTACTGATATATACTGGCTGTGACACAGAAGTTTAAAGTTATTATCATTAAATAAGTATTTAATATAATATATATTTACTTAATTTGAGAGTTTAAGACAAATAAATGGAGTTAAAACAAGTAGGAACTTTATAAAGAGACAATAAAAATTACTTTGAACTATATAAATATGATCCTTGGAGTCAGTAGTAAATAAAGTTTTCCAGAATGGTTTGATTTTTCTGTGAGAAAACTTGCCAAACAACTTAGTTTATTTTAAAATGGGAAAAATGCACACCCACATACTTCGTCATTGCTTGTCACATTTCCACATCCGTCTGTGCCTGCTTTTCGGGTCCCATCTGGACAGATGGCAGTAATATTAAAATAGACTCCTTTTACCTGGTTTTCCACCTGAACTTTCACTTCTGAAATGAGTTTCTGCAGAGACATCATTTTTTAATTGTATATCATAGAAATTTCAAATGTAAACAACTAAACAGTCAAGCTTATTAAATGATTCTAGATTTAATTTTTAGCTAAATCAAAGAGTCTCTCCCTATGAAAGGATGAATAAATATACTGTTTCCACATAATGACCCAATTATATTTGATATACATAAGAAATACTGAAGGATTAGACCATATGCATTTAAATTGTTCTATTTTTTTCACATATTTCCATGACTATGCATTTCGATCACTTTGGAGACATTTCTCGTTCAGCCTGTGTTACAGAAATAATCATTTTAAATCCAATAATGTTTATATTTTGTGACAAAATTTGAATAAAACATTGAGAACACATATATCATCACAGAGGGTAAATCTTAACAGCTTAAAATCTGAAACACACTCCTGACATTTATGGTATATATAAATAAATATTTCAGTTTCAAACACTTTAGGCTATCATGAAACTTAAAACACCTTACTGATACAGAATTCAAAGGTAAATTTTGGGGAGAGCATTTCTGTACTGTAGGCCTAAGAATTACCTGCCAGATATGTCCTGTAAATTTTCCAAGCATGCCCTAGGAATTTTGCCAAGTCCCTGGGGCTTACTTGTGTTAATCAAATTTGTTCTAATCCTTGATACTGAAGTGGGACAGTGGGGACATTTACTAGACAGGAAAACCATTCACTCATTTATTCACTCATTTATATAATTATTCAAAAATGTTTATGTAATGCTTATCATGTATCAAGCACACACTAATTTCTTCCATCACAAATCTTTGGTTACAAACATTTCTAGCTGCCTTAAATAAGTACTAAAGATCTGTGTGTATTTGATCTCATAAAACAGTCTACCACATGAAAAAGTCCTTAACTTATACTTGTAAACAAAAGGAAGGAGAAAAGATGAAATATATACCTAAGGAAAGATGAACAGCAAGATATGAAGACAGACAATTTTTCCAAAGGCTTCTAATTTTTTACTTGAGTAAATTTTAATTTTCAACTGTATAATCAATAAAGAGATGTATACTTACTAATAATTGACCACAGTGGTAAATCTAGAACAAGATACTTTTTCAAATTAGTAAATTTTATTTGGATTAGAGAAGACTGTGTCAGCCAAATTTTTAAATCTCCCAGAGAGCTCATCCATTGTAATCACTTACTTGGACATGCTTAGCAAACTAACTGAGACTTCTAATGGTATACAAATGGTGTTGATATGGTGATGGTTTGACAGATCAGAAGGACATTCCTAATATAATGAGTGTTCTCAGTTTGCTCTTCTGAAATTCTTTCTGTTAAAAAGTTAAGCTTGTTACGCTAATGTTTTTCACTTAAGCAAGGTGTGAAGACAAATATCTAAAATTTTGCCCGGTTTTGAGATTTAGAAATTAGGTTCCAAACACAATATCAAGATTCTTTTTAATATCTAATAGATACAGAGGCAGAATTTATTTTTCAATATTTAATTCTGTTTGTATTAAATATAACTTATTTTTAATATCTTAATTTCAGTTTAAGTTATTATAGTCATGATTTTTATTTAATCTTAACTCTAATGGCAGTGCTATTGTAAAGGATAAAATTAAATTGTGGTCACATTCACCATACACTAAATTTGTATGTAAATTTTATAAAATTCTTACAAAGGAAATGCAAAAACTTAAAAGTTAGAGTGAAGTATTTTTATTCTTCAATGCATTGTGAATTATTTCTGTTGGACTGTGAAGACAAAATAAAACTTCAGAAGAATTTTGAAAATTATAAAAATGTATAAAATAATAATAGAATCCTAACATAAAGGAGATTAGTTAGCCAGAGTGAGTCTCGTTGGATTTGCTAGTATTTTCCCATTGTTTAAGATCAGTCAGAACTGCAGTTTGCTAAGGCATTGGATACCTAACCTTGGTAAATAAAGAATATAAAACCAAATGCTGCTGTTTCCCTTTCTATTGGCATAGTCTGACACACAGGCAAGTTTGTCAATTTATATTTCTTGTTTGGACTAGCAAATGTGTTCATACTATAAAAACTGGGGTGATTTCTAACACTGTAAATCCCTTCCTTATTTTGATTATTCCTGGGAACAAACTGCAGATGGGAATGAATTGTATATGTTTGATATTCCTTGATGAGAAGTTTCCCCAGACTTAATGTTCTTTTGTAATAGTGAGAAATAAAAATAATTAAAGATGGTCTTCCTTATTTCATCCAATGTATTTTTGAGGCATAGAACAATTCCTTGGCAAAAAAAAAAAAAAAAAAGTCTTACAAGATTTATTTTTCTTCTTTTTTTTAATTAAAAAATTTTTTTAACGTTTATTTATTTTTGAGACAGAGAGAGACAAAGCATGAACGGGGGAGGGTCAGAGAGAGGGAGACACAGAATCTGAAACAGGCTCCAGGCTCTGAGCTGCCAGCACAGAGCCTGACGTGGGGTCGAACTCACGGACCACAAGATCATGACCTGAGCCAAAGTCCGCCGCTTAACCGACTGAGCCACCCAGGCACACCTATTTTTCTTTTAAAAGAATAAAGTTGAGGGTCACATGGGTGGCTCAGTCAGTTAAGAATCTGACTTGGGCTCAGGTCATGACCTCATGGTTTGTGGGTTTGAGCCTTGCATTGGGCTCTCTGCTGTCAGTGAGGAGCCCGGTTTGGATCCTCTGTCTCCCTTTCTCTGCCCCTCCCTGCTCGTGTGCTTTCTCTCTCTCTCTGTCTCTCCTCTCTCACAAAAATAAACATTTAAAAACATTTTTAAAAGAAAAAAGTTTAAACCAGTCATTTTCTATCATGTGCCTGCTTCCTGACTTTACCTTCTGTGCTCAAGTTGAAGACAGATGCTTCATGGAGAAAATGAGAAGCCTGAGATTTCTTATAATGCTTGAGCTACTATTAACATTATTCATCTCTATGTGTCAGGAAGAGAATCAGAGAATTTGGGAAGTGAGACTTTATCAATGGCCCATAAATCCAAGATAGAATAAGCCTATCTTTGGATAGTTTGGAAAAAAGAGAAAGAAAGAAAGAAAGAATGAAAGAAAGAAAGAAAGAAAGAAAGAAAGAAAGAAAGAAAAGAGAAGAGGAAAGAAAAAAGAAAAGAAAAGAAAAAAGAAAAGAAAGGAAAAGAAAAGAGAGGGAGGGAGGGAGGAAGGAAGGAAGGAAGGAAGAAAGAAAAACAGGTGGTATCACACAGAAGGAAGCACCTGGCAACTAGAATTAAGGAAGACCTGGGTTCTGATCCTGCTTCTCCTGCTTGTTTCACCTTTGGTTAGCTTGCTTCCCTTCTTTGAGGTTCTATAAATACATAATGGGAGTATAACATCTCGCTTATGGATCAGTTGTCTGGATTAAATGAGGTCATGTATGGAAAGTATCTGATTCTCAGTGGTATTAAAGTAACAATCAAAATTATTACAACATCTTAACAATGATTATTGTATCCAGTAATGACCTGTGTTGAGAGCAGATGTTTCTGTAAAACTTTACATTTGGTACTCACTCTTCGTTAGACTGGGAAGAGCATACAACTGTAATTCAATAAAATAGTATACCTCTTAAGGTGATTCTTTTAATCAAATTAGTTTGATAAAACTGCTAAAATAACTGATTAAACAATCAAGTGACTGACCTAGGAAACCCCAACAGAGTCCTCTCAGTCATCTCTATATCCCAGATTATTCAACCTGACAGGTTGCTGCTTTAAATAGTGTGGATTTCTTGACCTTTACAACATAGGAAATTGTGACATTTATGGTAATAAAGTATATTCTATAGCCGTGATTTAGTGACTTACTTAACATTTGATTTGGAAGGAAATTTAGATAGGCTCTAGCCTGACCCGCGTTTACTGTCAATGAGACAGTGAGGTACAGAAAGCTGAACTGACTTTCCCAAGGTTTCATGACTAGTTAGTAGTAGAGCCAGGGCTAAATTAAAATTCCTAACTTTTAACCTGATTTTCTGTCCACCATTCCTCTCAAGATGATAAGGCCTTAATTTGTATCCTGCTGCAGAAATTGGGGTTAAGAGTTTACATGAAAAAAAATAGTGTTTAATATATACATACCTGATAGGCTTCTACTACCAAATTATTGAGGTTTGCAGCCTTTGATTCTATTTCACCAGCAATGGTGCCAGGCAAGAGGGGTAGAAGGTCCTAGAAAACATACCAATAGCAGTTACATGACAGTGGTATATGGTGGTTCAGCAATCAACAAATATTAAACATTTTTATAGTTATTAGTGGAAGTTGAGCCATTACATGAATGAAACAAAATATAAGATACAAGAAAAATGTGAGCAACCAAGTAGGGCAGCCAAAACACATACATCTGAAATGGGAGTGTGTGTATGTGTATATGCATGAGACTGTATGCATGCACAAATTACATATTGATCTAAAAACCCAATCAAATACAGACCAGCATTTCCCAAATTATTTCTCATGTTCCATGAAACATAGTTATCAAAAGGGTTCTGAGGGCAAGTAAGTTTGGAAAGTTCTTCATATGGTTTCTTCCCTTTAAGTACTCAAAATGCACACCTGCAAAGTAAAGGTTCAGAGAAGTCCTGCAATTTGGAAATAATTTAGCAGCATTTGTTGCAGCATTTCCAACATTTTTAAGTCACAAAACTTTTTCTCATGTAACATATATAAATATTTTGCAGAACTACTATTTTGTGGAGTGACCTATAGGACATGTTGTCCCAGACTGGAGAAAAAATCATTGTCACAAGTGGAGCCTTCATGGAGTGGGTATTCTTGATGGATGGGATTTAACAATTATGGAGAAAACTCTAGGTATTCCTAGTGAGAAAGTGAGAATTAGTGAAGGCTTAAAGGTTTACTGGTTTAGATGAAGTAAGAAAAGAGAAGAAACCAGTCTGACTGGAGTGAAGGCTGCATATTTATAAGGAATCAGATTATAGAAAGACTTGAAATCCATTTATACACACATTTTACCATTCACAAATATCATTAAATTCCTGCCATATGCCAGCCACTACTTGGACATTAACAATTTGTTATCTTAGATCATAGGGAAAATTTATCACTTACAGATTTTTAAAAGCCAATCATTTAACCTTTATTGTATACCTATTATGTACCACTTTGGAGTTTCCATCCTTAAGGATTTCATAGGTATATAAATGACAACTTCAAAAAACAATGTACACATGAAGTAATAGAGATATGCAGAGACCTGAAGGAGAGGGATACCCAGCAAGTATTTGAGGGCTGCAAAAGTTGTCAGGGATTGTTACCTGGAGGCGGTGACTCATGAGCTGTATCTTAAAGGATGACTAAGAGTGAGCCAAGTAATGAGGGAAAGAGACTTCCAGGCATGGGGGATACATAACAAGAACAAAGGCACAAAGGAAAGAAAGAGCCTGGTGAGTGGGTGAGTATATGTGCACAGAGGCAAGCAGGAACGAGATGAGCTCATATGCCACATTAAAGACTTGATCCTTTAAATCAGAATGAACCACTGGAATATTTTGCTGTAGGGAGAACTGTGGTCACAATTGTGATTTAATAGATCATTCTGCAGCCAAGTGGAGGATGAATGTGCGACATGGATTAGGAGGCTGTTACAACCCAGATGGAAGTGACTGATAAAAATATGTCTGGGCAGCCAAAGTAGGTGACTCCAAGGGTAGACACAGGCCTCCTCACAGGACTCATCCGGCTTCTGGAGCCTGTTGATTCCTACTTTGCACAGATCCTACTTTGCACAGAATTCAATTAATAATAAACCTGGTTTTATGGTTTTATCAGTCAATGAAAATCTGTTTAAAGGAGTAGGGAGAAACTGCTAAAGCCAATAAGAGCAGCAAGTATTAAGTAATCCGTAGCAAAGCAGGAAGAGGCTAGAGCAGTAACAAGCTACACGATAATTTGAAATTCAACTATTAAACTTAGAGGTTAAGAACACAGGATTTAAGCTGTTAGGAAAGTTTGGGCAAATATGTAACCTCTCTGAATGTGTTTTCTCAACTTTAAAGTGGGCTTTAAATTAGTAATACTTCCCTTGTTGTTATGAGTATTATATGAATTCATGTTAATAAACTCAGTGCCATACCATAGTAAGAACTCAGTAAGTGGAATCTGTTACTATTGTTAATAAAGTAGTTTGGGCATTTAATTTGGAGTAGAGCCCTACTTCTGTGACTATTAATAATTGTCACATTAAAAAGGGGTTCCATGGTGTATCAGCTTGGGAAAACAGGGAATTGATTAAAGTTTCACTGTAGATTTCTAAGGGAAGAAGTGGCATGATTAAAGTAGTGCTTTCAGATGATACATAGAAGTGGTCAGGTATTGGGGAAATTGGTGGAGGGAATACCAGCTTTGTGGCTAATGCAAATTGATTCAAGCATTTATTGAAACCGAAGGATATTTAGTTTTTCTGAAGTATTGAAAGAAATAAGTAGGGGTGCCTGGGTGGCTCAGTCAGTTGAGCGTCCAACTTTGGCTCAGGTCATGATCTTGTGGTCCGTGAGTTCGAGCCCCACGTTGGGCTCTGTGCTGCCAGCTCAGAGCCTGGAGCCTGCTTTGGATTCTGTTTCTCCCTCTCTCTCTGCCCTTCCCCCACTCATGCTCTCTCTCAAAAAAACTAAACATTAAATTTTTTTTACAAAAGAAATAAGTAAAGGACAGTGAGAGTGGAAAGAAGAGGCAGAGATAACAAAGGAGATGGAGATCCAGTGAACAGACACGTGCAATGAAAATCAAGGAGTCACATCATGAAAATGAAGAAAAGAGAGTTTTCTGGAAAAAAGAACCTAAAAGACTGTGAAAAGAATATGACAGCAGGGTCACAGAAGCAATTTTTTGTTGGGGGTGGGTCCCACAATGCTGCCAGAGTGACATGGTTTTGCCAAACATCTGTTCTGTTTGTGGGTCTGATCTGGCCTGAAGGATTGTGGACAAAACCAAGATTCTTCTTCAATAGGAAAGCTCTAACTGGATCAGCCACTTCAGTGACTCCTCTTGTTCCTTTGTTGGAGGCCTAGACCAAATCTAGGTATGTTGTTACCAGTGAAAACTAAGCTGATGTTCCCCAACCTAATCTATTATAAGAATATGCCCAGGGATTGAATAGAAGCAGGAATCCATACATGAAAGGTGCAGTTGGAATGTGAACCACTTTTTACCTGATAAAAGTCTTCTCCATTAATGTCACAGTAACACATTAAGTATCAGTGCCCACACTTGGTTCTAAGTGTTGTAAACAAAGAATTTATACATAAATGTTTACTTAAGACACTGTGTAGTATACGTTAGCTACTACTTTATAAAATTCAGATAGTAAAAAGTATAATAACTCCAGACTCCTTACCTGGGGACCCAAGAAGTATTCTAACTACCAATGCAAACATTTTAGTTTTTATATTTTGGAATTCACGCACCTTATACCAATGAAACTGTTTTCCTTGAACGGCAAAGATGACATTAATGTTGTTGTCTATTAACTTCTCAGAAAGTTGGCCTAGTGAGGGATGTTCCTGAAAAAGATAATGAAAAAAAGAAGGGATTGAAATTTATTAGCTCAATCCCATACATACCCAAACATCTATTATGAGGAAAACCATATGACTGACATAAAAATATATTGTGTTGGGAAGGATTAAGATTTTATTAGAGACGTTTAAATTTAAAAAAAATAAGATCAATATCAACATATTAAGGATATTTTCTAGATAAAAGCCCTATATAAACCTGTAAGTCAGAAAAATGAAGAAGGTTAAATCAACATTATGCAAAGTGTGTTCAGCACCTCTTTAGATTAACTTTGGTCTCACAGTGTTATCACTAAAAGATAATGTACTATTCAGAAATAGAGACACATTAGTGACAGTCACATTCTGAAATTTAGTAACAAGTGCTGAAATACAAATATATGCATGTATAAACATAAATACATGTATAATTGATATATAACATAGTACAAAAGCAGAAAACCTTGCACTCAAATCCCAGGTTGTCACTTTATGGTACAAATTCTATCTCAAGTCCATCCTCTGTAACATGTCAGTGGTTTCTGCCTTCCATGATTGCAAGCAAGATTAAAAAGATACCAATTGCATGTGATCTATTTAGTTCAGCTTCTTACATATGATAGGTACTCAAAACTAATAGCAGTTATGATTTTTTATTTCCAGCAGCTTGTACAAGAGGTATTCAGATCTCTCAGCTTATCAGTACACTTAACCTTTTCATCATGTGATATATGATAAATCTGTTTTACTTTGATAAATAAAACTTGTGCTGAGCTATACTTATTCTTGTGTTAGTGAGAAAGCTGGGGAAGAGTAGGAGAAAGGGTATACAATTTAGTAAATATGAGAAATCTGCCAACTATCGAATGGTATCTAAAGTTATACAGTTAGACATAGTACTTTATTTTTTCTTTATATAAATGGTCTTCCAGAAATTAAAGTGATGATCTCAAATAACAACTTCATAACTAGACAGTTCTCAGAGGGATGATGTCAAACTTCATCTGCAGTGGTCTTCACCTGTTCGTTGGTACTTAGTTGCATTAGCTAAGTTGCAACTAAGGATCATGTGGCTGAACCTAATACATATCATGTGATTCAAATTCAAATTCCTCTGTAGTTTTTACTCCTCCTTTCACCTTCCAATGCTAATTGTGTTTTCTTTAAGAGGAGATTTTGCTAAACCATCTTGGTTAACATTTCTGTGTTTTGGCAAACTATGTGAACTTAGTAAAAGAATTAATTTGACCAGTTTCTCTTATAGCCTAAGCTGATACCCACATATTAAACTTACATACATAGATATAAGATAACAGCCTTGTTGTTAAAACTACTATCACTAACATGCTATGATCTGAATATTTGTGTCCTCCTCTCCAAATTCATACATTGAAATCCTAACCCCTAAGGTGATAGTGTTAAGAAGTGGGCCTTTGGGAGATGATTGGATCATGAAGGTGGTGGAGTCCTCATGAATGGGATTAGTCCTATTATAAAAGAGGGCCATAGGATGCCTGGGGGACTCAGTCTTTTGGGCATCTGACTCTTGATTTTGGCTCAGGTCATGATCTCATGGTTGTGAGATAGAGCATGGCACTCGCTTAGGATTCTCTTTGTTCCCCTCTACCCCTCCCCAGCTCGCACATGTGCCCTCTCTCTCAAAATAAATAAACTTAAAAAAAAAAAAAAAAAGAAAAAGAGGGTCACTGGAGACCCTTCCACCATGTGAGGTGGTGAAAACATTACAGATAGAAGGTGTCATGTATGAACTAGGAAAGGGTCTCTCACCAGATCCCAGAATCTGCCAGTGCCTTGATCTTAGATCCCAACCTTCTAGAACTGTGAGGAATAAATTTTTATTGTTTACAAGTCACCCAGTTTATGGTGTTTTGTTACAGCAGACAGAATGGACTAAGATAATAACCATAACAAATACATCTCATTTCTATATAACCTATTATTGTGGTAAAAAAACAAATCAAATTTACATGAACTTCATTTAAATGTGATATGAAACTAATTTATGAAGAGGTTTAAGAAGTATTACCACATGGATTTGCATCAGAAAAAAATTCTTCGCAGAGCAATTCTTAAGAATATAATTGTAAACTAATAGAAAAACAATTCCCAAAATATAAGTTCTGCTAGATAAATTCTTATGCCTTGTTGATACTATGTATACTCTTAAAATACATTTCTGACAATTTCCATAATGCTAGTGAATTAAAGAGAACAAGTCCAGGAAGGAAACAACAAATCTATTTGTATTGGGAATATATTTTTTAATGGTAACAACTACTTTTGAAATAGTTTCACTTTGACAAAAAATAACCAGTTTGCCAAGCATTCCCCCTTAGTTTTTGAAACCATTCATATTTTAAGGATAATTTAATCCATATGTTTTTAACCAGTTTATACTTAACTCACATAAAATCAATATTTAAAGAACAGTTCCAAATGTAAGCAGCTTTTGGAGCCTTCTTAATCTTTTTTCCCTTTTCAAAAACAGGAAGTCACATTGACCAAAAGTACACAAAATTTAAATCTAGAAGGTTCTAGCTTGGTCAGAAGCTCATTAAGAGGTCAGTTGGATTTTAAGTTTAAAAGACACATTTTTTTGAACCCTACAAAGAAATCTGTTTTAAAAGAAAATTCCAGCTACTTCGAGGTAGATTTGTTAAAATTACAAATGTTTAACAGATGTTTAAATAAACCACTGTTGACAGGAGAACTGTGGATTAATGGCCGCTTTTGAAGCCCCTTCCCCTTTCCTCCATGAAGCATATTATCTTTTAAATATTTTATCTTTTCTGTCTTGTATTTCACTAACAGAACACTCCCTCTCAGCCAGATGTCCAATTCTGGTGACGTCAGTGCTCCTCATCTCTAACTCCCCCTCTGTCCAACCCATTACATATTGTTTCTCTAAACTCTGAAAATAATTAATAGAGATAACAGGCATTTCAGGGGCAAAAGGGAAAAGGGAAAGCAATGTGCCAAGACAGCTGCTAAGTAATTAAGGGCAAAAGGATTCCTTTCACATTTTTCTTCTTCACCAACACCTTCGCTGTGACTTGTGGGAAATAACTTATAAATGTCAGAAGGAAAGAGGAGGTAAGAAAGATTCATTGGGAGCAATTCCAGTTAAAGAGATAGTTGTGTAGAAGTGTATGGGAGAATTTTAATAATGTGCATAAATAGTGACGAAAAAGAGAAGTGTTTAAGATTCTTTTCATAAAACTGAACTTGATGATAAAAATTTTTATAAGCTAATAGAGAATTTGCAGTAGTGAATATCATCATAAGATGAAAAAAGACCAATGTCTTGTTAAATAAAGTACGCAATTATCTGGATTATATTTTTACAGTTCACGTTTTAGAAGAAAGAGATAAAATGAAAGTACTCTGATAGCAGAGATTTATTTAGAGATAAAGACTTTAAATTATGTGTTGTCAATCTCCATCTCTGGCAATAGCCTATTTTCCATTTGCATAGTTGCACAGTAGTAATCACATAGACCAGGGTTTCTTATCAGTGGCTCTATTGACATTTTGGGCTATGTATTCCGTGTTGTGGGTGTACTGGTGTCCTGTGTACTGTGGGTATTTAGCAACATCCCTGGCCTCTACCTACTAGATGTCAGTATCTCCTGCCTTCCCCAGTTGTTTGTAACAACCAAAATGTCTCTGGAGATTGACATGTCCTCTGGAGGGCAAAATCACTCCAGTTGAGAACCGTACCAAGAGCAGGGGCTCTGGAAACAGACCACCTGGGCTTTAATTCCTGGTTCTGCATTTACTAGCTATGTGATGCTGGATAACTGTTGTAACTTTTCTGTGATCCAGTTTCCATATCTATGAAACAGGTATGAATATTAGTACCTACCCTTCATAGTTACAGTGGGGATTACGTGAGTTAATATGTATAAAGGCTTTTACTTACCATTCTGTAATTATTAAATTCAGATTAATGGTGAATAGGAACTCATGTCCTGATGTGACACTTCATGGCATTTACTGTAGGCACTACTATATATAAGGCTGTGTGACCACAGACTAATTCCTGATCCCTATAGTGCCCCCATTTTCTTATTTATAAAATGGAGGCACTAGCAATATCTATCTCACTATGATGTTGGGTGATGTTATATAACGTAATGTGACAAGTACCATAGGACTTAATAAAAGATAGCTTTCAAGAAAATACTGCTTAGTAAAAGCCATTTGGAGGACATTACTAAAGGTTAGATAGTGGGCTATGCTTGGATAAGCTATGCTTCATTTGCTTCATTGGTTTTGCCTTTGTACCTGGCCCCTCAAATGTTTGAATTTGTGGCTCTTGGCAAACACACTATCATTGTAATCATGCTATCCCAATTACTGAAGGAGGGGGATGGACTGATAACTTTTGTAAGCTTTTCAATGAAGAGTGGTAATAAAAATTTTCTGCTTAAACATGATTGAACTGAAACATATCATTTAATTGGAACATTCTATTTCATAAATATTTTCATCACATTTTATTTTTATTGTGCCACTTTTGCAAACCATTATATTTTTCAGAGCTCATTTTCAAAGCCATTATAAAAGCAGTGCCAGACTACTCTAAGCCTAACCCAGGTGTTTCTGTGTGCAGCCTTTGCTTTCAATTTAAAAGAAAAAAAAAAAAAAACTAAATATTGTTTGCAGAGATCATTCTCTGGCTATTTTTCTTTGAGCATGAGAAACATTCAGATTAGATCTATTCTAAAGTTATTATTGAAGTCATTATTGTTCTTATGGCATTTATAATTTAAAAGTTAAGAGAGCAGTAAGCTGAACAGAGGCATTTTGTTAGTTTTAAAAGTTTTAACACTATTTAAAAAAAACTCAACTGCACGTGGACTTAAAACAGGATATAAAATTTTCTAGGTGCATTCTGCCCAGGTGACATTTCCTTTACTTTCCTGATTTTGCATATTCGTAAAGCCCAAAGGTGCTAAAAAACTTTAAACTGGTCTTATCTCTTTAATTGATTTTAGAAGTTATAGTTTTAGGTAGTTTTAAACACAGAGAAAAAAGTAAGAAATAAGGTGAAAAGTATTATTACATGCTTTAGTGGAGCCATATTAGAATTACTGTTATTATTATTCCCATAATTACAAATCGGTAATTTCCCTGCGACTAAATAGATACTAATGCTCTTAAAAGGATGGTTTTGGTTTAGACAGTCTCTCCATTTTACTTTAAATAGTTATTGTGCTGTTATGCCTCAGTCTGTGACAAAAGGTAGAAGATTAGGGGTTATTCTAGATTTATTTTTCATTAGAAACAGCATTCAGTATCATGCAAAATCAGGACTATTGTATAAACTTAGGCTTGGAAAGTATATTTTTAGGTGTTCAAAACATTTAGAATAATTATTTTGGGAAGACTTCAGGGTTGAATATGCTTAAAACTATTTTTTAAATGACTCCTAATTTAGGTTTCTTTCAGTGTCACCAAAATTACTCACATTCATTGGTCTTCTGAAAAGCAGTCAGTACTCAGTATGAAGACTATGGTATAGGGGGCAAGCTAGAGGTCTGAGAATCAAGTACCCAGAGCAAGATATTTGCCCTCCCTCTCCACTTCATTGTGGATGGGTATATGATGCTTACTCTGTTGGGTTGATTCGGAGATTTAATGAGCTAAGGTATGTGGAGGGTCCAGCAGATAGATCATAGAGCTTAGGGTTGGGGGTAATAAATGGAGGCAGTCAGCATAAGCACAGCAATGGATTCTGCTATTAGACAGCATAGGTGTGGATCTTGACTGATATTTGTAGTACCTCAGTGACCTTGCATAAATTAACTTGAGGTCTCTAAGTTTCAGCTTCCTTGTTTATAAAATGGGTTGAAGAGATATGAATGAGATAGCATAAACAATATGCTCAACAATGTGCCAGCATAAAATAAGTGCTCAATGAATTAGCATTTTTATTGATATGTGTCTGAGACAAAGAAGATGAGAAGCAGAAAAAGGGAAACATTTAACACTTTCTGAGGTTATTTCTAAGTTACTTCTTAGTCACAGAGCAGCAAAAATAAGTAAAAAGTCTCTTTACTAAAAGATTAATATTGTCTCCTTACATGGAATGCTATATAATAGCATTAATTATAAATGACGCTCTCAGACATTTGAAAATGTCAGAAATAGCCCTGTCAGAAAAATAGGAACACAAATAAATATAATAACTTTAACTTTTGTTAACTCAACAAAGTTATAGATTAAATTAGTCAAGCATCTTGTCAGGCTCCCTATCTTCAGCAGCAGCTCTGGAAAAACTGAATATAATTCCAAGTAGTTGAGATACATGGAGGAAAAAAAGCCTTCCTAACTGGCTTACTATAAGTGAATAACATGTTAAATAAAGTTACATGAGAAATCACAAGCAGAATATTGACCGTTTTCACCCATAAAGAAGCAAAACTCTTTAGTAATGCCTAATATGCCTTCTGCAGTTCAGCTTCTGTCCTCTAAGATGGTGACCAGTTCAGCAGTGAGTATATCCAATTGAGGCTTCAGGGGAGGGAATGAACTATGAATCCTGAAGCAAGGGGATTCTGAGGAGTTATGTGATAGGAAAGATGAAGAATCCCTGAACCATAATATGATGAGACAAAAAAAGAAAAAAAAAAGGCTGGATAGAAAAAGAAACACCAAATCTAAGCTACTAAATACATTTAGGACTATGGTAGGATTTTTGCCAATTTGCATATCTCCATCCAGAACAGACAGTCATAACAACCTTTAAAAATCCACGAATAAGGAAGGGTTCATTGCATGGCTGGTGTGCCTCTTCCAACTTTTGCTCCTCAGCTCCCTTTCACTGTTACTGTAGACCTTGGTGTTATTCTTGGCCACTGCCAAGCATGGGGTGAATACTGTAAGGAAGTCTCTGAGGGAGGCTGAGAATCATCCTGGAGGAGCTGGGTGGAGAAACAGGTTGAAATTCTAGACCCAGTATTAATAACTTTCTTCTATACCATTAATGATTTTTATACTAATACCTACTATTTTAGAAAGAATGCCATATTTTAAACAGCCATTATTACTGGATAAATTATAAAACTATATTACTCAAGTTTTCATTCTGGAATTAGAGAAAAAGCAGTGGAAAATGTAATTTATTCAATAGTATGATATTATTTTCCAATATCCATATACTAATTTTAATAATGTGTAAATAGAAACTATTTTTAATTCTGTCTTCTTTATTCATGTAAGCCAAATTATGTGCTTTATGTCTTTCATAAGTAAGACTGCAACCAGGAAATTAGATCAGAAATTACACCAAGGACTTCACTGCTGTATTTCTTGTACTTTTCCCTTGAGACACTGTGGCAAAGAATACAGATTTTAATTTAAGATTGAACTGGACTGAGCTACTTGAGCCCCACCTCTGCTACTTATTAAAACTTCTTAGCTGTCTGTCCTTAGTCAACTTACTTAAGTACTTCTACCCTCAGTTTTTCTGTTTGTTAAAAAAAAAAAGGCTAATTATGACTACTCTACAGTTGCTGTAAAGATAAATTCAATGCTGTATGCAGTGTTTGCTATAGTGGTTTCAGTTAATAAATACCCCAAACATGGTAGTTGTTGTTATTTTGGAAGTCACATTGACCCTCATGAAATAGCTATGTGTACAAGTAGCAGAACTCTGGCCCATGTTATTTAGTCATATAAAAGGTCTTTTATCAGTTATTTCCTTTTATAAATAAAACAACCAGAGTCTTAGACCAAGAAGCCCAGATACCATTCAACGTTGCTGGTGTTGGCTGCAGGAGGTAGAGCCAGTAAGTGAAGTGTTTAATTGCTTGTCTAACTTATACCTTTTTAATTTCCTCTATAATGGCCAAATAGGAGAGAGATGGAGATCATTTTAAAATAAGCAGGTAAATCTGCTTAGAGTCAGGTTCAGGGTAGCTTTGGATATAGGAAGGTTCAGAGCAGTAGCACATCTTGCAGATATAAATGCATAGTCGAGGGATCAATCAATATGCTTCAACTTCTTTTGTTTTAGGGCAGTGTCCCTGGAAATGAAGGGAATGAGAATTCTTAGGAAGAAGATCCCTTAAAACAAAGACCTGGGATAAATGAGATAAATATATTCTTCTAAGGTATTAACAAACACACTGCTCCTTGGTTTACTCAATATACATCAGTGACATGTGGAAGTTTCATTCTGTTAAGTAGGTGGAACAAAGTTCAAGAAGGCAAATGCAGTTGATGACAGATTATCCAAATTCCTGATGTCATAAGAGCCCAAACACGGTGCAAAATTCCACCAGAATTATAATTAATTTCCATAAGGTTATATGGCATGGTATATGTCTAAAATTATGAGAGCATTTCTTTGCCTTAAGGAATCTTTCCAAGATGGACAGCAGCACCCTCTAAATATAATTATAAAGACATGACTTCAGTGACTTGGCAAAAATTCAAAAGGATAATGCAATGCAATTTGAGAATAATGTGATTATTATTTTTTCTTTAAAAAAATGCTTCTCCTTGGCTCACAATAGAATAGTTACTCTTGTCTCCTCCTCCACTCCCTGGTAAATAATTAGAACTCTATCTCAGATTTAAAAGGTTAAATAGAAGGAAGGAAAGATAAGAAATGACTAAATTAAAATGGGTGGGTCTACCAAAGTGAAATGTGACTGAATAGAAGAGAATTAGAAAAGGGAAAGACATTATTGGAATAATTCCAAATCCCCAATTTTAAAATTCAAACTCTAGTTACCTTTTAAAATCTTTAAATTTTGAGGCTGCTATCGAGGGCTAAACCAACCAAGGGATGAACTTATTCTATGCAGTAATATTTGCTCCTCTAGATATTTAGTAAGTCTGGTAAGATGCTCCAGATTAACTAAATTTAAACTATTTAAATTTGACTCATGGGAACCACACAAATTTCTACATAACTTATATGCTTCTAATATTGAAATTCCCAAAGTGTGTTTGAGGATGAGGTGCCTTGGAGCACTACGGTACACTTACCAGAGCGCCTTGGAATATCTTTAAATTTCAAGGTGATAATTTGACACCTGTCAGGTAGCCATGAACTACTAGCTGGAGGTAGTTTGTGTTTTTAAGATTACATTTGGCTTTGTTCCTTTAGATGATATCGTATCTTTCAAAACTGGGCAGCATGAAAATCAATGTGGAACAGGAAATGAGGGTGGTGATGTCTAGTCTGATTCTGAGGCTTGGCAGATTTCTATTCTTAAGTTCATTACTACGAATGACATAAATATACACACATGTATTTTTTGATGATTCATGTATATTATTTTTAATTGGCTACTATGTTCTTAGGACATAAATAGTTAAGTTTTTTGGATCTAACTACTTAATGAACAGAACTGTCGGATTTTTTTTCCTATAAAACCAGGGGAAAAAAATATGTAGACACTGGGATACCAAGATCTGAGTAAGTTGGAAGCTCTGTTCTAACATTGTGTATAAATAAGTTTGCATCAGAAATAAATGATGCTTCATACAGTTGATTTTCCACATGTAGAGTAGCTAATGCTGGGAAAGATGTGGTTCTAGGAGATTGTATTAAGTATATGATTCAGAGCTGAAGCTAATCCTCAGGAAGCAATCCAGTTATCCACTGATTTAAAAAAAGATCCCCTAAATATAGATAAGCTTCAGAGGGAAGGTGTGAGGTCCAGAATATTGAAAGCCAACCTTGTTTTATTCCTTTTTTTCTTAGTCTGTATTTAGTTCTCCCTATTATACTGTGAGGATTCTTCAGGCCAAATACACTTTTCTTACCAATCCTTAATATTGTTTTTAGATACCCACTATGCAGATCCAGTTGTTTTTAATATAAAGCAAAAAGTGTATACATATATATGTATACACACACACACACACACACACACATACACACACACACACATACATATACACACGTTTCCTTTTAATGTTATTTAATTCCATACACAGTAAGCTCCTATATCACTTTCATTTTAGCATATCAGAGACTCAGCTACTAGATGTTGTTAAAGTGTTTTAGTCTTAATATATCAATCAGCATTTACCGATTGCATTATTACATAACTTTTCTCTCATGGTGTATCCTAACTCTGGATCATGCCCATTCAGGTAATTTCTTGGTACAAGAACAGGTGAATTGTCAATTTAAACCTATATCTTGGCCAAAAGAATCATAACTACTAAGAATCTATTGCTATGTTACCATGCTTGTAGATCTGACGTAGATGTTGTTTTTCAGATGGCAGTTTCCGTCATTTGGCACCACTATGCCTGCCAATTTGCTATCAAGAGCAAGATGAGATGTCTGATCTGTCATCACCAGCAGCAATCTTTTAGCTTCTTTTCGCCATCCAATATGACTCTTAAAATAAACATGTAATTAGATCTTGTACCATACCATAGATCTGTACTGTGGTCTCGATCTCAAGAAATGTAAAGTTCGGAATTTAACAAACATTAAGTCAGGCTAGAATGATGTGTGTAAATACAATGCTGTTTCCTAAATAGCACTACCTTTTATTTGTATACCCTCTATTTTACCATAGCCATTTGACTGCACATCTCACAGCTAGAGATTTCTGGCACTCCCCCAGAGGAAGAACAAGCCAGGGCTACAAAGTGCAGAGCACCAACACAATGTGAGTAGGAAAACAGGCTATTTCGGGCTCTTCTTTGGAAAGTGGTAAGTGAAAAAGAGTAGCCCTTTTGGAAAGGATTTTCCAAGTGTGTAAGTTATTCTTTCCCTTTTATATTTTCCTATTTATTCCCTATTATTCCCTCTCCCAATTTAGCCCCTCTGTCCTGAACACATACCAAAATGAATAACACTGGTGACAAGTAAGAGTCAGAAGAATGTATTCTTCTATATTATGTTCTGACTCTATACACCAAAGAGGAAAAAAAAATATTAAATTCTTGGGGAATTTTGTATCTGAGCAAAATGATATGAAACTTCTTACCTCACAGACAGCTGCCTGAAGCATGGCATCAAAACCTCCTTCAGGTGTATCTATATTTCCGGAGATCTTTTGTCTGTGAACTGCTTTTTCAAACTCAGTAATGTTCTCTGTCAAAGATAGTACATGGATATATCCATGGGGAGGCATACAGTCTAAATTGTAGTCGCTGTGTAAAAAAAGAAGAAATGCAAATTCTATTTTGCTATGCTTCATTCAAAGATCCAAAATACTACTCACAGTAAAATTGTGTGGTTTGGTGTAAAAAAAGAACATAGAATAATTTTTTTGCCAAGGAACTTTTATTAGAGAAAAGCAGTACTTTATAAAATCACAGAAAAGTTCAATACTGTTGGATGTTTCTTTGCAAGTAGGAAATAGGAATATAATGGTTTGGTATCCAAAAACTAAAGACTAAACGTGTTCAATATAGGACACCTACAGAGCTTTTGTTATGCTAATATGCATGGCTAGTTTTTAAGAGGAGATAAGAATTTGCAGTGCTTTCCTATCATATTTGACCATGGAATAGTTGAAAAACACTTTTTGGGAAATGTTTTTTTAGGAACTTAGTGAAAACATTATACCATTGTTTGATATTTAAAATATTATGCTAGTTTTTAAAGTGATAATTGGGGTGAAAGTATCAATGAATCATGAAAGTTTATTAAAATTGTTTTGAGAATCCCATGATGTCCCCCAAAGTGCGAACAATTTCTCAGGCACATGCACGTTCAGGAGAAGGTGCACACAGCTCCATGAGGAGATGCATCCATTACAACAGTTAGCAGAGTTGTTTGGGCAGATTAGAGTGTACACTCTAAAGTGATCTGGGCAGATTATGGAAATAGGAAAGATGTTAAAATGAAATGTTATATTAACGAAGAACTGAACATATTTCTCTCTCAGCACTCGACAGGATAATTAGGATACTGTGTGAGAAACTTTTATTTTTAAGGTTAGTTCTTGTTTCATAGTGGAGCATATGCTATTTAGAATCAGAGTTTCAAAATGATAAGAAAAGAGGCTCTTTCAGCAGAGCTTTCTTTGAAGTCACATCTTAAACAACAAAATTACAAACCTAGTCACAACACAGTAAAGGAAAGACAGTGGCAGTACTGGCAATATAAGCACTTTAAATTTGACCAACCTTCATTTAACAAATTTGGAGCAATCAAAAAGGACAAAAACAGAATTCTCAAACAGGTATTGCTATACATAGTAGCCTGAATATTGGGGTTTTGTCTAAAATTACTAATATTATTTGTAGGGTTTTTTTTGTGATAAAACTGAATCATATTTGAAAAAACATAAAACAAGAAGTCCCAAGTTATAAGCTCATAAGTTTTCGGATAAAAACATACTTCCTCTCCAAATATTTTCATTTCTCACTTAATAAAACAAATATAAAATTTAGTAAGTCATTTATATAAAAACAAATAGATTTTCTAAGAAAAAAATTAATTTGGCATTGTGAAATTCACATCAACCTCTAGATACCTGCATTGATTATGAATCCTTTCTGGGTGGATGCTAATGTATGGTGAAACTGTTTTATCAACATATGAGCCAAATCCAAGGCGGAAGTCACGGGAGAAATATGACATTTTTCTAGATAAATCATTTCCAACGGAATTTAATTTTTCAATATTATTATGCATTGATGCTGAGACATCAACCAGGTAATAAAGATCCACAGGGTATTTCTTCAGAGGATGAATTTTCAGCATAAAATTAGCTTCCGCTTCTAGTTCAAAGAAACACAAACGTCATATAATATTCATTTTAAACATTTCAGGATAAGCTCTCAATGAACCGGTTATATTTTATATACAGAACAACTACCACAAATTTGTACATAATGAATGAAGTTAGGAACATCCTGGAATAATTTTAAAACAGTTTGAAAACTTCATCAATTTATTTGTTTCCAGCTTCTACGATGGATTTGTCACAATTCTGTAGTGCAGAGATAATAACATATGGGCCAGTATAAATGCAATAGGAAATATATTGCCACATGAACCTGTGTTTCCCTTAGTATCTAGGAAAGCATAGCACAGTATAGCAAGTAGCATTCTGTCTCAAGAGTAGGTGGCTGTATTGGTTTGAAAGTGGCTTTTGGTTTGAGGGAAACTAGAAAGGCATCTTAAGAAAAGTTACCTCTCACTGTATGCAGATGCAAATTTATCCCTTTGGGTTAAGGCATATTTACATATGAGATGTGAAAACTCTAGTACTTAGCAGTATGTTAACCTATTCAAAATAAGTAGTATGTCATTATGAATTAGATAATGAGATTCTTCCCGACAGTTAATCGTGAGAAGGAACGAGACAGTGATCTAAAGAATGGTACCCAGCAGTGCCCCACTGGGCACCTGGGCAATGTAGGGAACACAATTTGTCTAATGCATAGTGGATACTTGATAAACATATGTTGAGGAGGGATCATGGAGGCCAAGGAACTAGATGAGAGGAGAGGGTCACCATGAGGAGAAATGTGGGAGCTTCCCAACAACTGTCTGCAGTGCAATTTTATTTAATTCTCTATCCATTATCATTTGCTACAAGGATCTGTATCATTGTATATAAGGATATAGTACTCTATGGAGTTGGTAGTTCTGTAATTATTTTTAACTTATTTTTATTTATTATTTACTTATTTTATTTGAGTATAGTTGACACACAATGTTACATTAGTTTTAGGTGTACAACTTAGTGATTTGTCAAGTTTTTATGTTATGCTGTGTAGCTACCATCCGTACTGTTACATTGTTATTACAGTATTGACTGTATTCCTTATGCTGTGCCTTTTATTCCCATGACTTATTCATCCCATAATTGGAAGCCTGTAAGTATATGGTAAAAAGTCCTCAATTTAAATACAGGTAATTTGTGAATTTACATTTTTAAACAATAAAGTAAGTGCTTTGTAAGTCATTAAGTATCAGTGGAGAATAATTTGAGCAGAAAATTTTTTTAATAAACACCAATTTGTAAATACAATAGGTAGCCTGATCTACCTATCAAAAGAATCCTCTAATTTATCAAATCATATTTTCAGAAGTAGCAATAATTTCTTGCAAATTATTTTATAAGTCAGATATTTTCAAGTCAGTTACAGAATGTATTCAAAATAATAAGGTTTTTCTGGCATGTAATAATAATGATGGGAGAAATTACTCATTACTAATTTGCCTGCATATGCTGGAAATCCCTTTACTGTAACACTCTTATTTTGGGTCCAAGCTTTTGGAAGGAGAATTTGGCATGTGAAGGCCACCCATCCCACTCCCTCACTCCTTCCCTTTAGGAGCTGGGCTGCCTCCAAAGAGCGTATATTCAGCTCTGCTTTCCCAATGTCTAGCGAGAATGCCTGTCCCTGTGGAAATGTCTTGCTCTTTGGATGGAGAGGTTCAATTCAGGAGAATGTCAGAAATCTAGACAGAGCCAAGTTGATAAGAAATA
Source organism: Panthera uncia (assembly GCF_023721935.1). Lineage (NCBI taxonomy): Eukaryota > Metazoa > Chordata > Mammalia > Carnivora > Felidae > Panthera > Panthera uncia. The sequence continues at coordinate 108,387,787 of NC_064816.1, read as the reverse complement.
GAAATGGAACATAAGTGGGGAGTGTGGTTCATGTGGTTTAATGTGTGGATCAGCTTCTTCCTTTTTTTTTTTTATTTTTTACCAGTTGTGTAATTGTTTTTTAACTGTTGACTTGGGTATAAGCTGAAGACCTTAGGCACTGACCACATGGTATTTTCATCTTGGTGATCATTACAGTTTATTGTGTCTCTGTCTAAAGATGAAAGTCTGTGTGTTTTCATGGAGTTATTGAATAATGCCCTAGATATTTAGTGTATTGTGCAGGTTGTTATAAAGTTGGTTCGTTATCTTAGCCAACAGAATCTGCAAAGGCATAGTTCCTTAGAGGACTAAGATATTAGGGGAGGTCCAACCAAATGTTAGCCATACAAGAGCTCTCAGCATACAGTAGCTGCTCTTAGCCTTGCAAGCAAATCGTGGTCTCACTGGCCTCAGAGAAGATGGCTGTATAGAAGCCTTGCCAAATGGTCAGGGCTGGAGGGTTTAGGCTTCTCTAGCTTGATTTTGAAGTATATAGACCTCAGCTTGGGCTGAGGCCTCAGTAAGACAAGTTTCTAATAAAGGGGAAAAGAGACTCTTCCCACGCACAGGCTTTTTAGTCATTGCTGGAGAAAACAAACATTACCCCTTTTAAACTGCAAGGCATTTGAGGTTCCTGTAAGGTTCTAGTTGTCAGCTCAAGTAGGCAGCCCTAGATAGACTAATCCCAAATTTAAGTATTTAAGTATGTTAAGGAGGAGACTGAAGGGGCCATGCTTGGATTATTGTTTTTCCCATAAGCTTGAGATATTTCCATATATGCTTTCTAGCTGGGTTTTGGCTTCATTTATATAGGAGGAAGAAACATTCTCTTGGAGGTAGTAGAAATACCTTTTCATGGGGACATGGATACTGTGTCCCCATATAAAATCTCCACTCAGTTCATACTGGGGTGCCACCAACACAGGGCTCAAAAGACAGATGACATTAGAAATTTTGAATATAATGGATGAGAAAGAAACACATGTAAAAATAAGATTTGGTATCTGTGATCATCTTTGCTTTGAGGTTATCAATGTAGGCAGTAATGTCATAAATGCTACTCTGAGAGAGGTGGGTTCTTTTAGTGGCTAAGAGCTACTAAGTAACATAATCTACATAAAATATTTACTGCAGTATTTGGTACAATGTAAATATATATATATATATATATATATGTGTGTGTGTGTGTATATATACACACACACATTAGTAATTATCATTATTACTATTACTAAATTATAAGCCTCATTAGGGTAAAAACTATTCATTTATCTCTGAAGCCTCTGGATTTGGTACATGCATAGGCACTCATAGATGTGTTTAACTAAACTACACTGAAGCACATTTTGATACAGCATTTCAAAAGGTCCACATATTTACCTTCCTGAGATGCTAATATCTATGACTTCTTTCCCACAGAGGAGGAAAGAATATCATCTGGCCCCAAATGTTTATGCTACTACTTATATTATTTCCAAGAAAGTTTCATTCTTATACCTTTTGAGATTCTAAAAGCTCAGATCCTTTCTTCTGTCAATTAACTTCAAAGGGAAGAAGTGAGTCTGTGACATAGAATAAGAAATAGGACTTGGGGGAAAGCTGAGACCTACTTAGAGCTATTGCCAGTATTGGTGTTAATAGTTCAAAGAATGAAAAGTAGTGAGAATGAGTTTTAAATCACTCAAATAATGGTGTTAACATCTCGGAAGATTTGGCTGAAACAACCATGATGGGACATTAAGAAAAGATAACTAAAAACGTTCTACATAAGATGAAATTGAAAAACTATAAGAAAATGTGGAAAACTAGCAGGAAGAAAGAAGAGCCAATTTCTTGTACTTGGGTGGGGGAAGAAGGCCCCAGAATGAGATGGGTTTGAAACATCAAGGCACAGACTCCAGCACGTTTCTGAATTTCTGTGGGGGATAAAATAAGGGATTGTGCCAAGGGGTAGAGGGGAAAAGAATGAATGACTTCTATATTTTTTATGGTTAATTTTTTTTAATTTAAGAAGAATACCTGAAAAATCTTATATTTTAAATTAAGCTACACTAAATTAAAGGGATTTTTTTTTACAATACAAAAATAAATTAATGTTGAAACATTTTCTTAAGTTAGTGAGGTATAGATTATACTTATCCTTATCATATACATTATATTACTTCTGAAGTAGAATTAGAGGATTTCTTTCTCTCTCCTACCTTCCTAAAGATTTCATTTCAGTGTTCTTAGGGAACATCAAGTAGGATCAGTAGCTTCTGTTACTATTTTTCCATAAGATTGATAGGTAAAAATAAGAAAAAAAGTATAGTTTAAGAAGTAAAAAGTAAAAGAAAGTGTCACTTTTAAATTTTTAAAATTTTAAAGATTCAATAATATATATTACATATATTAAATATACAATAGAATCCTAACATTGTTTAAAAAGTTTAGTTAGTATATGATATAATAGAAGTATTCATGAAAAAAATTTTAGATTCTTAATAGATGCTACATTGAACATAATGAATTTTATAAGATAAGAATAAGTGATTATAAATAAATCAAATCAATATCAATATTAAGGGATAAATTCATTTTACACTTAGGTATGCATTATATGTGTCATGGTAGAGAGGACTTTCATATCATGAGGAGTGATGTTTCTATATATCTGGAGTTGGTAAAGTGTAGCTTTATATGTTATGCTTCAAAGCTGGCATGTCAGGGTGCATGGGTGGCTCAGTCAGTTAAGCATCCAACTCTTGATTTTGGCTCAGGTCATGATCCCAGAGACATGGGATTGAGCCCTGAGTTGGGTCTGCGCTGACAGCACAGAGCCTGCTTGGGATTCTCTTTCCCACTCCCTCCGCTTCTCCCCTGAGCTCTCTCCCAAAATAAATAAATGAACTTAAAACAAAACAAAACAAAACAACTGGTGCCATGTGCATTTATTTTAAAGGTTATTTCTGCACTGTCAGCACAGAGCCCAATGTGGGAATCAATCTCATGAACTGTGAGATCATGACCTAAGCTGAAATCAAGAGTCTGATGTTTAACTGACTAAAGCACCCAGGTGCCCCATCATATGCATTTTTTAGATGAACTTATTAAATGTAATTTAATAACTACTTGTTGTATATGTATATTATAATACAGAGTTCTGTCATAGCTATGTTGGAAAGATGGCTTACACCCATTAGACAATTACACTAATTTGCATACAGAAATCCAAATAGTAGTGGGAAACTAAACAGAATCAAGCCCCATAGTGATTGACATAGACATTAAGCATGTCTCTTTTCACTCTTCTACTCCCCATACTGCCTTCAGTGACCTTAGTTAAGAACTCACGTTGAGGTCTCCCACATCTTTATCCAACCTGTACCTCCTGCTGAACTTCAGCTTTAAATACAGTAAGTCACTACCTCAAATTAAGATGTCTCAGTTTGAACTCAGTACCAACCTTCCACAGAAGGCAGCCATACCTCTCACCTTGTTACTTAAGCCACAGCTCCAGTGTCTCCTTGCTCATCAATCACCAACCCCTGGGCATGCTAATGAGAGACATTATCTCTCATGCCTGTCCATTTTTCTCCTGCCTCATCACCATTACTATCATTGTTTATCTATAGCACTGAAACTGTTACCCACCTTCTGAACTGTTAATTTTTAGTCTCAGGAAGAATCAACCACCATTATATATACAAAAAGGAACAAACTAAATTTAAATTCATTTAAATGTATATATTTAAGTGTAACACAATAATAGAAAAAAAATTCACCTTATAATTTTCAAATCCCGAGTATTTAAAACAGAGAAAGACATTTTGAGAGGATATAGTCATATTTATTTGAGGCAAATAATATATGATAAGCTTCATGTATAAGCTACTGAAAATTAATGTTCAGTTAGAAAAACAGGAAAATTTGTATGAAAGGCAAATCACACACACACAAAAAGAACTAAAGATGGTTAAAATAAGCTTAGGAAAAATGTTGCAGCTTTTTAATTCTAGGATAAAGGGAAAAGAAAACAGCTAACAGACGAGTTACATGTAAAAATTTAAGAGATTAAAAAGAATGAAAAGGCAAGGTTGACTCTGAAAGCTTTAACTGGACATCCATTTTTCTTATAAATAACCTGATAATATACATTGGGAACCTAAATAAATTTAGGTAAATCTATTTATAAGAATTTATCCTATATGAATATTCTATTTTATACAAAGATACATGCATAATGAGTATCACTGAAGATTTGCTTTAAAAACCTTCATTCAAATTGGATTGGGATTGTCTTATTTATTGATTCATTTGGATTTGTTACATTTATAGAGTATGTTTATAGAAAACTGCCATTGCTGTAATATTGTCTTCCTTTTTTTTTAATTTAAATTTTAGTTAACTTACAGGGCAATATTAGTTTGAGAAGTAGAATGCAGTGCACCCAGTGCTCATCACAAGTGCTCTCCTTAGTAGCCATCACCCATCTAGCCCATCTCCCAGCCACTTCCCTCCATGAAACCACAGTTTGTTCTCTATCATTAGGAGTCTCTTGTGGTTTGTTTCCCTCTATTCTCTCTGCCCCCCATATGTTCATCTGTTTGTTTCTTAAATTCCACATAGGAATGAAATCATATGGAATTTGTCCTTCTTGATTGACTTATTTCGTTTAGCGTAACACATTCTAGCTCTATCCACATCCTTGCAAATGGGAAGATTTTATTCTTTTTGATGGCTGAGTAATATTCCTCCCTCTCTCTCTCTCCCTCTCTCTCTATATATATATATTTACCACCACATCTTCTTTATCCATTCATCAGTCAATGGACATTTGGGTTTTCTCCATAGTTTGGTTATTGTTGATAATGTTGCTATAAACATTGGGGTTTGAGTACTTCTTCAAATCTATATTTTTGTATTTTTGGGGTAAATACCTAATAGTGCAATTGCTAGACTGTAAGGTTGTTCTATATCTGGTTTTTTGAGGAACCTCCATACTGCTCTCCAGAGTGGCTGTACCACTTTGCATTCCTACCAACAGTGTAAGAGGGTTACCCTTTCTCCACACCCTCACCAACACCTGTTGTTTCTTGTGTTGTTAATTTTAGCCTTTCTGAAAGGTGTAGATAGTATCTCATTGTGATTTTGATTTGTATTTCTCTGATGATGAGTGATGTTAAGCATCTTTTCATGTATCTGTTGGCCATTTCTTTGGAAAAGTGTCTATTCATGTCTTTTGCACAGTTCTTAACTGGATTATTTGTTTTTTGGGTGTTGAGTTTGTTAAGTTCTTTATAGATTTTGGATGTGAACCCTTTTTCAGACATATCATTTGCAAATATCTTCTCCCGTTCAATAGGCTTCCTTTTAGTTTTGTTCACTGTTTCCTTCGCTGTGCAGAATTTTTTTTCTTGCTGAAGTCCCAATAGTTCATGTTTGCTTTTGTTTCCCTTGCCTTCAGCAATGTGCCTAATAAGAAGTAGCTCTGGCTGATGTCAAAGTGGTTGCTGCCTGTGTTCTCCTGTAAGATTTTGATGGCTTCTCGTCTCACATTTAAGTCTTTCATCGATTTAATTTTTGAGTATGGTGTAAGAAAGTGATCCAATTTCATTCTTCTGCATGTTGCCCTCTAGTTTTCCCAACACCATTTGTTGAAGAGACTCTTTTTTCCATTGGATATTCTTTCCTGCTTTGTTGAAGATGAGTTGACCATGTAGTTGTGGGTCCACTTCTGGGTTTTCTTCTTTGCTCCATTGATCTATGTATCTGTTTTTGTGCCAGTACTATACTGTTTTGATGACTATTACTTTGTATTATAGCTTGAAATCTGGAATAGTGATGCCTCCAGTTTTGTTTTTCTTTTTTAGGATTGCTTTGGTTATTCAGGGTCTTTTGTGGTTCCATACAAATTTTAGGATAGTTTGTTCTAGCTCTGTGAAAAATGCTGCTAGTATTTTGATAGTGATTGTATTTAATGTGTAGATTGATTTGAGTAGTACAGACATTTTAACAATGTTTGTTCTTCCAATCCATGAGCATGAAATGCTTTCCATTTCTTTATGTACTCTTCAATTTCTTTCATAAGTGTTCTTGTAGTTTTCAGAGTACAAATCTTTTATCTTTTTAGCTAGGTTTATTTCTGGGTATCTTATTGTTTTTGGTACATTTGCAAATGGGATCTATTCCTTGATTTCTTTTTCTGCTGCTTCTTTATTGGTGTATAGAAATGCAACAGGTTTCTGCATGTTGATTTTATATCCTGCAGCTTTGCTCAATTCATGTATTAGTTCTAGCAAATTTTTGGTTTCAGGTTTTCTACATAGAGTTATCATGTCATCTGCAAATAGTGAAAGTTTGGCTTTTCCCTGGTGGATTTGGATACTTTTATTTCTTTTTGTTGTCTGATTGCAAAGGTTACAACTTCCAGTACTGTATTAAATAGTAGTGGTGAGAGTGGACATCCCTGTCTTGTTCCTGACCATAGGGGAAAGGATCTGTTTTTCCCATTGTGGATGATATTAGTTGTGGGTCTTTAGTATATGGCCTTTATGACGTTGAGGTATGTTTCATCTATCCCTACTTTGTTTAGGGTTTATATCAAGAACACTTACTATATTTTGTCAAATACTTTTTCTGCATCTATTGACAGGATCATATGGTTCTTATCCTTTCTTTTATTAATGTGATGTATCACCTTGACTGATTTGTGAATATTGAACTAGTCCTGCAGCCCAGGAATAAATCCCTCTTGATCATGGTGAATAATTATTTTAATGTACTGTTGAATTCATTTTGCTAGTATCTTGTTGAGAATTTTTGCATCCTTATTCATTTTGGCCTATAAGTCTCCTTTTTAGTGGAGTCTTTGTCTGGTTTTGGAATCAAGGTAATGGTGGCTTTATAGAATGGGTTTGGAGGTTTCCTTTCTATTTCTATCTTTTGAAACATTATGAGAAGAATAGGTATTAACTCTTCTTTAGAAGTCTGGTAGAATTCCCTTGGGAAGCCATTTGGCCCTGGACTCTTGTTTGTTGAGAGATTTTTTTTATTACTGAATCATTCTCATTTTTTAGTTATGGTTCTGTTCAAGTTTTTCTGTTTCTTCCAGTTTTCATTTTTGGTAGTTTGTGAGTATTTGGGAATTTGTCCATTTCTTCTACATTTTCCAGTTTGTTGGCATATAATTTTTCAAAGTATTCTAATTGTATTTCTGTGGTGTTGGTTGTGATCTCTCCTCTTTCATTTGTGATTTTACCTATTTGGGTTCTTTCTCTTTCATTTTGATAAGTCTTTCCAGGGGTTTATTAATTTTGTTTATTTTTTCAAAGAACCAGCTCTTAGTTTCATTGATCTGTTCTGTTGTGTGTTTTTTTTCCTTCTATATCATTTATTTCTGCTCTGATCTTTATTATTCCCCTTCCTCTGCTGGCTTTCGACTTTATTTGATAGTTTTTTGTTTTTATTTTTGTCTGTTGTTCTAGTTTTACATAGCCTAAGGTTAGGCTATGTATTTGGGACATTTCTGGAAAATTTTGGTTTCAGGTTTTCTACATAGAGTATCATGTCATCTGAATTGCAATATACTTCCCTCTTAGGACTGCCTTTGCTGCATTCCAAAGGGTTTAGACTGTCGTATTTTCATTTTCATTGGCTTCCATGTATTTTTTTTTATTTCTTCTTTAATTTCCTGGTTAACCCATTCATTCTTTAGTAGATGTTCTTTAACCTCATATATTTGAGGGCTTTCCAAATTTTTCTGGTGGTCGACTTCAAATTTTATAGTGCTGTGATCTGAAAACATGCATGGTATGATCTCTGTCTTTTTGTACTTGTTGAGGGTTGATTTATGACACAGTGTGCGATCTATTCTGGAGAATGTTCCATGTGCACTCAAGAAGAATGTGTATTCTGCTTTAGATGAAATGTTCTGAATATATTTGTTAAGTCCATTCGTTAAGTCCAGTGTGTTATTCAAAGCCATTGCTTCCTTGTTGATTTTCTACTTCAATGTTCTATCCATTGCTGTGAGTGGGGTGTTAAAGTCCCACACTATTATTGGATTATTATCAGTGTGTTTATGTTTGTTATTAATTGGTTTATATATTTGGTTTCCTTCAAGTTGGGGGCATAAATATTTACAAGTGTTAGATCTTCTTGATGGATAGACCGTGAATTACAATATAATGCCTTTCTTCATCTCTTGTTACAGTCTTTTGTTTTAAAATCTAGTTTGTCGGATATAAGTATGGCTACTCCAGCTTTCTATTGATGTCCATTAGCATGACAGATGGTTCTCCATCCCCTCACTTTGAATCTGCAGGTGTCTTTAGGTCTAAAATGAGTCTCTTACAGGCAGCATAAAGACAGATCTTCTTTTTTTAACTATTCTGATACCCTATGTCTTTTGATTGGAGCATTTAATCCATTTTCATTCAGAGTAAGTATTGAAATATATGAATTTAGTACCATTGTGTTACCTATGGAGTTGATATTTCTGGTGATGCTCTATGGTCCTTTCTAGTCTTTGTTGCTTTTTTTTTTTCCTCCACTCAGAGTTCCCCTTAAAATTTATCGTAGTTCTGGTTTAGTGGTCACAAACTCTTTTAGTTTTTGTCTGGGACCTTTTTATTTCTCCTATTCTGAATGATGGCCTTGCTGGATAGAGTGTTCTTGGCTGCATATTTTTTTCACATTCTGCACACTGAATATCTTTTGCAACTCCTTTCTGGCCTGCCATGTTTCTGTGGACAGATCTGTTGCAAACCTGATCTGTCTTCCCCTGTAGGTTAAGGGCTTTTTTTTTCCCCTTGCTGCTTTCAGGATTCTTTCCTTGTCTGTGTATTTTGTGAATTTGACTATGATATGTATTAGAGATAATGAGCTTTTGTTGCATTTAATGAGAGTTCTCTGTGCTTCTTGACTTTTGATGTCTGTCACCCTCCCCAAATTACAGAAGGTTTCAGCAATAATTTACTCACATAAACTTTTGCCCCTTTTTCTCTCTTTTTGTCTTCTGGGATTCCTGTGATACAAATGTTATTACATTTTAATAAATCACTGAATTTCCTAAGTCTGTCTTCATGATCCCTGATCTTTGCTTCCCTCTTGTTTGAGCTTCATTATTTTGCATAATTTTATCTTCTCTATTGTTCTTTCACTCCTCTGCCTTATCCATCCTCATTTTTATGGCCTCCATTTGGGTTTGCATCTTGGTTATAGTATTTTTAATTTTGGCCTGACTAGATTTTAGTTCTTTTATCTCTGCAGGAAGGGACTCTCTGGTGTCTTCTATGCTTTTTTCAACCCCAGCTACTATCCTTAAAATCATTGTTTTAAATTCTAGTTCTGACACCTTACTTACATTTGCATTGATTAAATCTCTGGTCATAATTTCTTCCTGTTCTTTCTTTTGAGGGGAATTCCTCCATCTTGTCATTTTGGAGGAAGAAACAACAACAGTAATAATAGAATGAAATAAAAATTAAAAAATTAAAAATAATTCCTTAGGTCCTAGATCCTAGGTGTGTTTTGGTTTGCTTGTTAAGAGAAGCTGCCACGTTCTTTCTCTCAAATTACGAAGATTGTTCTGTTAATCCTCAGATCAATTTCCTAGGTATCCAAAATGGTTTGATGTTGATCTAGCTGTGTTCAAGAGAAGAGAGAAGCCCAGGATCCCCTTACTACTCTGGCATCTTAACTCTTTCTGCCATAATATTGTCTTCCTAATCAGCAACATAAAATTCTTCTGCATTTATTCATATCTTCTAGGTAGCACAGTGGATCTTATACATTTTCTTTTTAAAGTTTATCCCTAGACAGTTTGTGTTTTAGGTTGCTGCTAGGAGTTTATCCTTTTTTAAATTATATTTAATATTATGTAAGAAATCCATTGATTTGAATATTTTAAAAAACCTGCCATTTAATTAATTAATTAATGTGCATATTTATATATTTATTTTAATATGCATACCTTATTTATATAACAAAGGCTGAGGTATTTTTTTTTATTCATTTTTTTTTTTTAAGTAAACTCTAGGTCCAAGGTGGAGCTCAAACTCATGGCCCTGATCAAGAGTTGAATGCTTTGTGGACTGAGCCAGCTAGGTGCACCTATTTTTTGTTTTCTATTTTAAAAATTATTTTTGGTTGATTTGCTTGGATTTATGAGATAGACATATGATGATAATTTTGCTTTATCTTCTAAAAATATTTATAACTCATATTTGGTTTTCTTGTCTAACTGCTTTTACATAAAACTTCCAGAAGGATTTTAATATATATTAAGGAACTATTCTTAAATTTTTATTTTGGCAGAATAGACACTAAATTTTATTGTATAATTTTTCAGCATCTGTTGAGATAACAAAACATGTATTTTTTCCTTTTGGCATTGTTTTTCTTATCACATATGGTTTAATGTGATTTCCTAATATGTTAAGGGTTTAATACTAGGGTTATGCTAACCTTGTACAAACTGAGTAGCTTCTAGGGCTTTTCTAAAACTAATGGAAGAGTTTATGTAGTACAGGGATAATGCATTTCCTAATGTTTGGGTGAACATTAAATCATTTATTCTGAAGAAAACATTTAGACCTAATGTGAGTATTTTATAATTTTATAATGTTATTAATTTCTTTGATCTTTTATTAGGTTTCTTAGGGCTCACTCCTTCTTGAGTCAATATTAGTCATGCATATGTTCCTTAAAATTACCTATATTATTAAGATTTATACATTTTACCACAGATTTTTGTGATTAATTTTTTCTTAATGGCTTTTTTCCCTTAATATTTGTTTCTCTGGCTATGATCTATATAACTGGGTTATTTACTTCTTTTCTTCTTTTCTTAATTAGCTATGCCAGCAATTTGTCTATTTATTGGACTTTAAAAAGAACTAGCTCTTGGATTTATACATTCATTTTCTTTTTTTATTTCTCTTTTTCATTTTGTTAATTTTTTTTCTTAACTTATTAATTCCTTCCCCTTGTTTTCCTTATGGCCTTTTTTTACTCCTATATCTTAATTTGGATGCTTAGTTAATTTTTGTTCATTCTTCTTTAATAATAAAAGTATTTAAAGATCTTAATTTTTCTGGGAGCAACTTTATTCACATCCCATGTATTTTTTTTTAATTTTTTTTTTACATTTATTTTTGAGAGACAGAGAGAGACAGAGCACAAGTGGGGGAGGGGCAGAGAGAGAAGGAGACACAGAATTGGAAGCAGGCTCCAGGCTCTGAGCTGACAGCATAGAGCCCGACGTGGGGCTCGAACTCAAACTGTGAGATCATGACCTGAGCCGAAGTTGGATGCTTAACCAACTGAGCCACCTAGGTGCCCAACATCCCATGTATTTTGATGTCAGTTGTTGTTATTGTTATTATTAAATGGTCTATGACTAGAGTTTTGATTTATTCTTGGAGACAGACTTTATTTAGGAGAAACTTTTCTTTGTTATTTAATATTTGTTTATTCTCTTATACTGACTTCAAATATTATAGCACAATGTACACACATATTGACCTATAAAAATATTTTTCGCTTTTTGGAATTAAATATTCTTGCCTAAAATATGACTAATATCTAAAATTACTCCATGGCCTTTGAAAATGTTATTTTATATATCAAGAGCTATGGACCAATTTGTGTTCCCTCCAAATTTACATGTTGAATCCCTAAACCACAATGTGATGTTGTTTGGAGATGGAGCCTTTGGAGATAATTAGGTTTCGATGAGGTAATGAGGGTGGGGCCCTCGTAATGAGATTAGTGCCCTTATGGGAAGAGACACCAGAGACCTTCATCTCCATCTTCTTCTCTCTGTGTGTCTCTTTTTCTCCCTCCCCAGGAACGAAATCAGCCAGTACCTTGATCTTGTACTTTCTAACTTCCAGGACTGTGAGAAAATAAATTTCTGTCATTTACGTCCCCTAGTGTACACAATTTTATTATGGTAGCAATAGAAGATGGTGAATGGCATAATCTTACCAACCTAATTACCTTCATTTTTGTGTATCCCTTTCCAACTGTTGCTTGTATATGTCCATACTGGGCTGTATAATTGTTTTATATGGTGAAGAGCATAGTTTTAATTGGAAGCTGGGAATATGCCTGACGCCAAGAAAGAAATACACTTTGTTTTTCTGGTAATTGAAGAATCTGGAGAAATAGCTCAGCTTTGGAAAAGGGAGGTCATGTATCAATAATGGTTATTTAAAAATTTAATGCCAGGACAAGACCACCCAGAATGAAATAATGAAGACTTAAAGGCAATTGCATACTGCTTAAATCTAAATGCATCTAATTGACTGATGCATACCTATGTACCTGAAATTACCTTGTCATATGTAGCTTGTACACTGGGATTTTCTAGCAGTGGAAGAAAATGAATAATTTCCGGTGGACTACTACATGTGCCAAACTGTGTAATACAATGTGATGAAATGGCAAGTATAAGAGAGGTATAGGAGAACTATGTGTTACTCTCAGGAGCCATCACAAAGCAGCTCAATTATGATAATTATGAATTGTAGTTTTGTGTTTAAAAGTTTATCACAAAGGCTCTAAGGACTTAGCTTAATTTACATCTCTTACTAATTAATTAATCAACTAATCAAGTCAACATATACTTACAGAGTGCTTACTAAAAGCCAGCACTCTGTGAGGCTTTGGAGAAAAAGGGGAATAAAACATGTTCTCTTTCTTCAAGAGCTGGCAATGGAATTGGAACACAATTACACTACAATGTGATCAAGTCTGGAAACACATAATTATAATATAATGTGGTCAGGTTTGCAGAGTGTCCGAGGCCACACAGCTAGCTAGCTGTAGGCACAAAAAAAGATCAGAATTCTGATTTCTTTATTCTGAGCCCACTGTTATTTCTACTACAATAATATTGCCTTTCACAAAATATTAAATATAAGCAAATAAAGCTAAATGTAATTTAAAGTCTGAATCATCAAGATTTATTTGAAAATCACCAAACCTGGACGCAGCTGGATCAACACTTCTCCTGGTGTCACCTGCGTATTCATTTCATTTTCACTTGGTATTACATGCACAGATGGGTATTCTATCGAATCAATTGAGCAGCCTTTGCTTATTAAATTGGAAATAATATCACAACGTTCACTTCTTGATCCACCTGAAATGAAATCCTGTTTAAAAGAAGGAAAATCACTGATGTTTTCAGTGCATACCGTCTCAATTATAACCAAAGAAAACCACACAGCAAATATTGTAAAGAAGCCATCTTCCAATGTCACAAAACTTATGCAACTATTCAAAATATCTGCTTGTTTCCAAAAAGAATACTAAAAAAATTTGTCTTAAATAAAGCTTTAATTCCTAAATCTTATCTAAAAAGAAGAAAATGAATATTAAAGAGGAGATTTAAACCAAGTACTTTAAATATTGTTAACTGATCACTGTAAAATCATTCCAACTTAATTCTTTCTAAATATTTTACATTGCAAAAACTGCTTCAAAAGAAAATTTATCCAAAATAGACCATTCATTCATTCCAAATGTAAGTCTCAGTTCTCAAATAACCCAATTGGTGTATGCATTATAAATTTTTATGTTCGGAATATGAGAGAGGGTCCTCAGGAGTCACATGCCCAATGTAAGGTACTGAAAATTCACAAAAGGATGAACTGGAGATGTATATTTCTTAGACCACGAAATCCCCCATCTTAGACACACAATAGCCTATAAATAATTTAATAAACCAAGAAAGATGTTCATAAGGAGGCTGGAAGATAGAAAATTGGAGCTAAAATTATACTGGATTTGCAAGTGAATCTAGAACTTTTATTACCATTCAGCATTGGTTAGTTGATCTTTATTCAATAGCCATCCAAGAAACTTGGAATTAGTGGAACAAGCTTAAAATTTAACTTATCCTGAGAAAAAATTTGATATTTTTATTTTTCATGTAACCATTCATGTTTTCCCCTAAGAACAGGAAATGTATTAAAAAGTATAGAAATATATTTTATTATATATAATGTTGGCCTGAATTATTTGGAACATTTGCTTACACAGTAGCTAGATTATTTGCTCAGTGATTTTACTGGCAGTGGCTATTATGATCTGACATTCAGTCATTCCTCCTTTAGTTCAGCTGATCCAGGGAATTGGGTTTCCAATTAATCATTCAATCAAAGAATACAGATTGAATACTTACACAGGGTCAGTAGTTTTTAGGTGCTAAAGATACAGAATGGAAGAAGACAGAGACCTTGTCAAAGTGTCAATAGGCCATTGATGAATCCAGCCATTAAACAAGTAAATGTAATTATTATAGGCATTAGATTTAGGGGAAACATAGAATTTCAAAGGGTTATGGAAGAAGGAAATTATCAAGTTCACTATTAGTTGAATATTAGATCACTAATTATGAATAGTAACATCTGTGGCACTGGTATTAGATGGGATGGTGATAGGCAATATAAAAACATTCACACAAAGATTTTAATTCCTCTCTTAATTTAGAACAGGGGTTCAAAAACTAGGCATGGTGGTACAAATACAATAATCCATGCCCTGTTTTTGTATTCCTTGAGTGCTAAAAAAAATGCATTCTACCTTTTAAAAAAATGCTGTTAAGTAATTAAAAAAGAACATACAAGAGAAACAGTATGTGGCCCATAAAACTTAAAAAATATTTACTGTACTGATATTTACAGTACTGATCCTGAATTAGAGTGTGAAGCACCCTTGTAATATAAGTATATTAAGAGATATTAAGAGGATATATTAAGAGGATATATTCTTTTCAATCAAGATTTCCAGCTGTCATTTGGTAAATGGCTTCATGGGAATAGAAAAATTCAATTTGCTTTGCTATTGACCATACACCCAGATTTTTATCATGATGTTTAAAAATCTCCAAAGCCTTAATTTCTTGTATCCAAATTTATTCTGTCCATTGATAAAACTTAGAGGTACTCAATATAAGATTAAGCTCAAAGAACGATGGCATATATTGCTATCATATGTATCACTTTCCTTCAGAAAGCTCCAAGATAGATGAGAGGATCCTTCCTGTCCTAGAGTTTGAGCAATATTGAGGGTACTTAAGACTTGGTACCTCTATGTTCATGACAGGCCACAGACAAAGGGCTACATGCATTTAATAGATGTAAAAACACCAAGACTTCAAATCAAGAAAAGAAATAAAATACAAGTAATTCTGATTTTTCTTTTCATCTAGGGATTCTGTTATTTGTGTACACAGAAATGGAAAAGAAGGGAGTACGGTTAATTCACTGCAACTATACATCACGCTATGCCATTTGACCTTTAAATGTCAAATCATTTTGCTGAAATAGGCAAAATAGTCTCAATTATTTTGCAATGTCTGAATCAGCATGGCTGTTTTTACTCTGCTGTAAAAACTGAGTTAGAAAAGCACTGCCAATTTGACAATTAGGTTTGAGAAGGGAAGAAAAGACCGTGACATCAAAATAAAGAATGGAATGCTGCCCCTGCCCACTGCGGCCTACTTTCCACTTTGTATAAAAGAAAAGAATTTGAAACCACACCCTTTTAATTTGTGGTGTTTTGTGTCATTTTAATTTCTTCTAATGCTTGTGTTTTATTTTTTCTACACGAAATACACAAGCAAAACCATACTCCTTCTGCATCTAAATCCCATTTGTAAATGAAAGCCCAGGTTTGAAGTTACCTCAGGTAGCTTTTCATCATTTGTTACTTTTATCCATTCAATATAATTATTTGTGGAAAAAATAAGAAAAGTTTTTTCTTCTTATTTCTGAGTCTTTCTGATTTCCAAACATGGCAATCTGCACGGAAATGAAAGAACTCTATCATGTTCCTTTTGACGGTGAATACCTTTGTGTTGCATTTTAGTATAATTATGTTCGAAGGCTGCCCTCTGAACTTCTGACTATGTGATCACAATCTGTGTATGACATAGCATGCAGAAGAAGAAGAGAATTCTTCAAAACTCATCAAGTCTTTTACATATGTTAAAAAGGAGCTTGATGCGTTAAACTAGGCAATACTGATAAGGTCTTTTCCATCCTAATTATTTTACAATTATTTTTATGTAACATGGAGAGAAAGAGCAGGCAAAACATCTAGAACATCAGGTTAACATGCTATACAAGAATGTAGGCAAATTGAATATACCCTGTCCAAATTTTCTAGACATCAGTTGTCTAATGGTGGGTAATCTTTCAAAATTAATCATTGTATTCTTCTTCTCAAGGATGTCAGGTCAGCCTGCAGGGAGTGGACAGCTCCTTCTGTTAATGATGTGGCTAGTAGCTGAGTCCTAACACTGGTTGCTTCCCCCTAAGTTGTGTTCTTAACACAGTCCTCTTGGTTTCCTAAACCTGAATGAGTTGCTTTGGAGTCTCACTCAAGTTCTTTTAGTAACAACTCCATTTCTTAAGCAATGCCTGTGACAAATGCTTGTCACATACTGTTTCATTTAATCCTCACAATAGTATGTCATAGGTACAATTTTTATTTCCATTTTAGAGCTAAGGAAAACTGAGGTTCAGAGTAGTTAGAGTAATGTATGCAAGTTTATATGGTTAGAAACTGATGGTCCTGGGATTTGAACCCAAGTTGACCTCATTTCAGAGCCTGCATTTTCAACACATGAATTAGATGACCCTGTACTACAAGAAGGATATTCTGGAACACAAACAGCCAAGTGATTTCCAAATGTTTTCTGAGATCCTCTTCTGAAATATTTGATCAACAGCAGACATGGGTTTGCCTCCTGTGCTCTGGCAGCCACCTCACATTTCTCCTTGGATTACCTCTTGACATTTGGCCACCAATTTCTCTGAATACTCAACATCTTTCCTTTTGTGTCAGGACTGACATTTGCTATTCCCATAACTGAGCCTCTCCAGATTTTCTGTGCCAGCGGCGATATCAGATAAAGGGGTCTCTCTGGAACTTGGAATTTTATATGGCTGGCATGTTACATTTGGCTGACAGCTGGGTTTCTTAATCATCTTTTGAGAGTTCCTCTAAGCTACACTTACTAAAGTTCTGAGCAGCTGACATCAAGTTGACACAAACTTCATGGCTTCCTTAGTGAAAATCTAAAATGGAGTATTGGCCTAGGGTCAGGAAATATAAAGCCATGAAACACTCTTGACAGAAAAACCTAGAAGTAAATTCCAAACTCAGGGTTATAGAAATGAGGAAAGGTAGTCTCAGAGAATAGAGTGAGTTCTGTCTGGTCATTTGGCTCATAGGAGGTGATGGGACTTGTCATAGAAATTCTGGAATTGTCCTCTCTCTGACATTGCCACACTCCATGGGTTCTGGTGAAGCACTGCCTAGTTTCGAGTGACATCTGATTCCTCACTGGTAAAGGCTAGAGTATATCCAAGAAGCCTTTGGGTTGTCAGTAGGAGACACTTTCAGACATGGCTAAGACTACTTTGTGAACCCCTCCTCTGTCTCTTTACTGACTTGCTTTAGAAGAAAGTAATGTCCACCATCCTTTGCTACTTTTCAGCTTTCTTTTTCCTTCTGGGAGATGCATAAGTTATAGGCAAGTAGTAACAGGAGAGGTTGGAAAGATGATGGTAGGTGCAGTTTTTGAGCAAAATCAGAGAAGGCAAAAGCTAGAGATCTTCATAGCAAGCAAAAGGTCATTAAATATCTCTTTGTTCCAATTCCCAAGAGCTACATAAACAAATGTAAAGTTATCTCTGTAATTTCACAAAAGAACCCCAGATTATAGATGGCTTCTTCATTGCAACTTATTATGTAAAGTAGTTCTGATGGAAGAATATCAACAAAAGAAAAAATTCACAAAACAACTTCACAGCCAGGAAAGAAGGAATGCATTATATTTGTTTTACTAAGAAGTTTGTTATTGGGGTACGTTTCTCTTGTTAGAATATAAAAACACTAATCTTGAACAATAAAAGATTTCTGATTTATTTTCCATTCCACAGAATTTAAATGTACACAGTATCACACAAACAGGGTCACATGTCAAAGGAAAAGCATCCCATTTTTCATAAGTAACTAATGAATTGATATACAATGTTATGAAATGGAGTAAATAACTTATCTTTAAGTATTTCAAATAAAAACAAATGAAACAGCCCTATAAACTAACTTGCTTTTCTTTAATAAGCAAGTACAAGACTACAATCCAACTAGGATATATAACCTAATGCCCCAAGCTGTAGCAAGAATTTCACACAAAACCTACTGACCTATCAAAAGTCACTATCTGTGTTTGCCAATTCTCTCTATAGGACAGATGGAAAACATAAAATGGCTTGCACTTCATTTCAAAATTACCATAATTTTCCTAATGAAAAGGTTATTTTATAGTTAGTCAGATATGCTGTTTCTAAGCATACAACCAAATAAAATTTTCCTGATGCTCAGCAGTGTCTTTCTTTTTCCTGATGCACCTTCAAAGCACAAAATATTAGGGCAATAAAATCATGCCTAGAGAAGTCAACTGTGAAGAACAGGGAAAGAGAAAAGAAGAGAAAAGAGAAGAGAAGAGAAAGGAAGAAAGAAGAAAGAAAATAAGAAAGAAAAAGGCACACCTCTTGAGCACACCATCCACATTCCGGACCCAGAGCAAGGCACTTGGTGCAGGAAGCTGCATTCGAGGATGTACATCTATTGTCTTCTGTAATGGAGGATAAAATGAGGTGTTACTCTCATATTGAGAAGTATATACAATTCTAAACCAAATGTATCTTGAAAACCGAAATAAGCTGACCAATAGTTTTAAGTACATGACACTAAAAAATACATAATTTCTTTGGGAAGGGGTAAGGTTAACTACATAACAATTAACAGATACATTTCCTGGATAGTTACTATTTGGTTTTATAAGGTTGGAAAAAAGTAGGGTGATTAAAATGTAATTTAGGTAGGTTTGGGGTTTGGCTTGAATTCTACTACAATAGTAAAGACGATCCACATTTTTTTAGTGTGCTAAAATTTCACTATATTTCATATTATCTGAACTAATGAGGCATTTTTGGAACTAGAATTTTTCCCTGTAAAAATAGTCATACACTGACCCCAATCTGAACATGTCAATCCATGTTGGGTTATAGTAAATTAACTTTCTGAAAAATGATCTTGATTTCTTGAGAAATGATGACATATAGAATAAATGGGGATTCTGATTGTGTTAATATTGATTATTTTGGCTTGATGAATATCAGAACCAAATGTAGCAGCATGACTCAGCATTTTAGATACAAAGTACCTGAATGAGTTTAGTTTACCCAATGTAATTTTTCTTACTAGATCACTTCCAGATTGTGACCAATTCACTTGTCCATAGATTCCCACTTGGCTGTGACATTTTAGTAACGTGGCTGTGCCTGGAAACTATTTACCTTTACCCCTAGCCACTAACTACTTGTATCATTATAAGGAGGCTCATCATTATGAGCTTAAACACATAAAATATAATAAAGCATGAGTCATAAATTATTTTACCGTGAGTTTTTAGTGGAATAATCACATACTTCCTACAGTCCAGCCTTTACTATGAAATCACTAGACACTGGAAATCACAGCATTTTATTCATCTCACCCACAGGCATACAGTAAATAACACAGACATTCTAGCTGTAAGTAGTTCACAGTCTGGGTGAGGAGATAACTATATAGGCAAACAGTAAAATACAATGTGATAAGCACAACGAGAGATATCACCAAGGCACTATGGGCACACAGTTAGGGGCTTCTCTGCTCTGGAGGGAAGGATAGGGGTTGGGGGGAGAGGGTATGTTTAAGGATGACTCCATAAAGGCAGTGATATCTAGTATGTCTCTTTGACATTTCACTTTTTTTCTTCTAATCTGTGTTTATCTTTTTAAAAAATGTAATGAAAGAGGGCCATGTGTGTTTGTGTGTGTATATACAATCACACAGGGATGTGGTAGTTTGAAAAGGGATGGAACCCACAAAATTTCTGGTTGTCCCCATCCAATCAGTTTTTCTTTTTCTTCTCTCTCAACTTGCCCCAACATTCTACAATACAGGATTAAAGCTGCTGTGACCTAGAGGTGGCATGTGGTGGGCTTTGGCAGTGGGAAGATAAAAAGAGAAACTCCAAGAGAGTAAATATAGCAGAGAGGTACTAAATGGGGTAATAGCGAGCACCCTTTCTCTGTATTTCCCCAGACAACCAACAGGTTAAGCCAAAACTGTCCTTCCTGAACACTTAACGGCAGTTCCATTATCTCCTCTCTGTGTCCCCTTGCAGCCTTTGTCCTTGGCTTTATACCAGCTTTTAATAAACATTATCTAGAACTTCTTTACTGATCTGTCCCAGCCTGGCCTAGCTAAAATAACTGATGTTTGGGCTGCCTTTACTACTAGGGTGGCCACCTAACTATGAAAACTCCATAGCCTAAAATCCTTCCATCTGGCTTAGCCTGCCAACCTATAAAAGGTGCTTATTTCTGAAGTATTCAGAGGAGAAAGTAACCTTCTTAGTTTTGTTCTCAGAAAGAAATCAAGCACATTTGCAGACCTAACTTAGCCTTCACTAACTCTTAAACTTGACCTGACTGGAATGTGGAATTAAGTCTATTTCAGTTCAGACTTGACTAGCTCTTTCACTCAATAGGTAGGACGTTGGCAGTTAAGATTGCACTCTGTTGGAAGGGAAGCTGAAGCTTCTATGACTATAGTCTTTGTTTCTAATAGTTGTTAGACTGTGTCCTAAGTTAACCCAGATTCAAGGTCAGGTCAGTCTCCTACTTCCAAGACACAAGTTGTAAATAACGAGTTTACAAGCAAAAATCTGTTTTCTTTACAGTCTGCCTTCTGACCATTTGTTTAAAAAAGTTCTAGTGCCAACTTCTGTTCTCAAACTTCAGATACCTAAGAATGATGACCAACAGGGCTACAAACTTTGGTCCTGTCAATACTTCTTAGGTTCCAGGGTTGACATTTCTCAGTCTATATAATTATAGGTAAAATGATCCCATAAATGGATATGGATGGCATAGGCCTTATGATTCTGCAGAACTGGAGGAAGGCCATAAATTGAACTCCATGGGAATAATGTCAAATGTTAACTGCCGGAAAGTGTCATGGTGAGACTTTAGAGAAGACAAACCAGACACACTCTGCTAAGCAGAATCTTAAGGATTTTTCTTTTTAATTTTAAATACACATTAAGGGAATACCTAACATGCAAATATCACACCAATTAAAGCAGTTCTTTACACTGAATGGACATGCTACTAGGGAGGCAGTTAGTCAATGTGTGCTAAAGGGATGTGTGTGTGTGTGTGTGTGTGTGTGTGTGTGTCTGCCAGGCACTTTCATGTAAGTAGAAATATTACACTGAACACACATCAATGCATGAGTGCTGTTTACAGACATAAGCAGTTTGTCATCAGCCTCTAGGTCTACTCAGTCCATTCGCTGCCCCATTACAGATGCAACATCACAGGAGGCTGCTTTCCAGTGGAGGTTTCCTAGCAGTCCTCAGCACTGACACCTTATTAGAGGATGTGCTTGAGTGGTTCTTCTTCCCACTCTATGAGAGTGGTAGCTGCCCATCTAGTGATGTGGCATAGCACTGTATTCTTTAGCATTGTGTTTTTATTAAAGACACTTTTTTTGTGGATCCTAATGGAAATTAGGAAAGACAATAGAAGCAGAATCATATTTTATACCATGTATCTTCAGAACCCTCTTTTATGCTCATTTGCTTTATTCCTAACTGCCTCACAAACCCCATGTAATTAAAAAGTGTGCTACCAAAACAGAAATTAGCAAAGAATTTAATGTCATGTAAGTGTGTACATTCTGAAAATTTCTATTCCTTGATCTCTGAGCATAGGCTGAGAGTCTTACTTTTACTCATGTTACAACTAGAGGTAACAGATGTGATGAGGTACCATTGCTAAATAGTCACTAGAAATAAAGTTCCCAATTTCCATAGCACTGTGACTCAACAGCGATGTGTTCTTAGGCTAGTTACCTAAATTCTGAGGCTTCCATTTCCTCCACTGTAATGCAGAGCTAATTATACCTATATCAAAATACTGATATGAGATGAAATGAGCAAGCATAAGCATGCCACGCATAGTGTGTAGGATATAATAGACACTCAGCAAAGGGCTTATTGCAATGTTATTATAATTAGTGTTATAATAACTTACATGTGTAAGTTATTATATGTGTATACATATATTGTATGCATATTTAGATCCAGCTTCAAAGAAAAGGGAGGTGTTTTATGTCTTTAAATTTGTCATAAATGTAATTAATCATCTTTCAAATGAAAGTCCTTTGGGTCATGAACACATTTTTATTTACTTATTTTTAAATTTTTCTTAGTGTTTATTTTCGAGAGAGAGAGAGAGAGAGAGAGAGAGAGACAGAGCATGAGCAGGGGAGGGGCATAGAGAGAGAGAGTGAAACACAGAATCCGAAGCAGGCTCCAGACTCTGAGCTGTCAGCACAGAACCCAATGTGGGGCTCAAACCCACAAACCATGAGATCATGACCTGAGCCGAAGGCAGATGCTTATCTGACTGAGTCACCCAGGTGCCCCTTTAACAGTTTTAAAAATATAGCTAATATATAAAAATAAAAAGCTACTGCTTTTATTTTAGTTATTTAAGATGATTCTTAAAAGCCAATTTAGTCAAATATACACACATCAATCCAATCTGTTACAAATACAATTTTGGCATAACTATACTGGGTTACTGAAAATCTCTTACAACACCTTCATTTTGTTCACATTCTTCAAAGGGTACCTTGACTTAATCTGAATATTTTTCTAATTATTTCCCAGAATTAAATGTTTCTGACGCATGTGAAATGACCTTTATAACAGTCTGTCATAAAGTGTAATAAATATCCATCAACAACAGGATAAAGTACACAAAAATCAGGAAACTACATATTTGTGACTGTCACTTAAGTATTCTTTGTTTTGGATGATACGTTTATTCATATTATTTTGAGAATGTTAAATCTATAGAAGTAAGAAGAGAAGGGAAATGGACCAAAAAAGTAACTAAAAAAGAACATAAGGTTCAATGTTTACATTGGGATCTTTCTGTAAGTCAAGTGATCAGAGAAAGTGAAAGTTTTAGGAAACATTTCTAATGTTTTTCTGCTCTACAGTCTACACCACAAAATTTCAACAAAATTTAAAGGATGCCCAAAGTTATCTGGAAGAACCAACAATTAAAACTGATACAGATTTTAGTATTTTAAATTCAGAATCAATTATTCTAGATTCTCCTATTAGGAATAGACAGAATGATTTGTGAAGAATGTAGAAATGCATTTTTTTCCAGGCAGTATCCTTTTCTTAATTGCATTTACTATACAAATTAAATTAAACTTGGATAATTATTTAAAGCTACTTCCTTAAAAAAAATAAACACTGTTACAATGAATACATACTCTACTTTGATAGCAGTCAAAACCAGACAAATTGAGCACACATAGAATAAAGTTTGGAATAGAACTTTGGAGTTTGCTTATTCTAGATGTATATCATGGCCATGTAATTGTTACAGATGTCTTCAAAATATATTACGTGATTATTGAAAGTTCTCTTTTGCACAGAAATTTAGCACGCTATCATTTGATGTAAAAATAAAAATGAAGCAATAGATGAGTGTTTGAATCACTTGCTGTTACCTAGTTATTCCAAGTTTTGACTGAGGTGCTGTTTCTTAAATGACCCTACAAAAATATAGGGAGGGAAGAGGTGGTTAAGACTACTTCTTTGAAAATCAGGCACAGGAAACAAAACCAAAGTCAGTTTAATTTTAAGAGAGATTAGGTAAAGGGGCATGGAAGAAAAGGCAGAAGCATGGGAAGCTCTTGGTAGATCTGAGTAAGGAAGCTCTGAAGAGCTAGAGATGTATCATGAGGAAGCTAGTGACTAAGGGAGTACTGCAAAACAGAGGGAGCAAGGAAATAGTACAAGTACTTGTATTTTTCTTTTTGTTTTTTTTTTTCCCTTGGATTTCATATAAATATAATACAGAACCACATTACTTATTAACATTTTGCATTTGTTCTTTAACTTAGCATTTAGGCTATATGAAACATAACTTTACTGTTGAATAGACAAAGAACCAGATATAATTAAAAATTAAAATAATGCATCTGTGCCAGAACTTCAGCTTACTGCAATAATTTTTATGCAACAAATGCATAGTTCATAGTTCCGTACTCATATAGAATTGGTAGAAAAATTCACTTTAACCTTTGTAATTTGGTACTAAATTATACATTCAGAAAATACTACTATTGTCTAGCAGCAATAATACCCAACCTAGAGCATTTTTCTCTCTCCTTTGCCTTTACCATATTGCTTGTTTCAAACTTGTAGCAAACAAGCATTCAAGCCATGGAAATGAAAATGAGTATCTTTATGGGAAAAACCATTTTGTCTAAATAATTTTGCTTCTACTTGCAATTAAAAAATATACCCATATTTTTATTTGGTGAAAATCAGCTTGGATTCCTTTCTTTCTTGACTTCACTGTTAGCTGTTCCAGTGATTAGGTTTGATAGTCTCAAAATATATTTGGAGGAAAAGGTCATGGTATGTTCAATATGTTCAATAATGTTCAATATGTATGTTGTGACTCAAGAGAAAAGGTGAGGAAATGAGGACATTATAAGAGAAAAATAATTGTATTAGCTCCCCAAAGAAAGAACCTGAGCTAGAGGTTCTTGGAAAGTGATTTATTGAGAAGGGAAGTAAGGTAAGGTCAGGAAGGCCAGGCACAAAGATATCGCTGCAGTCAAATTCTGGTCTTAGCCTGATTCCACCCAGAACTTGGAGCACAAATGATACCCCAAAGTTGTCCCACTTTGAGGTAAGGAGTGGGTCTGGCTTTTATACCCTCCCATAAGTCAGTCATTGACTGATGTCAGTCCAGAGAGGGCTGAGACTTGGGGTGGCTTAACCTTTACACATTGCTGGGATGTGGCTCTCTTTGATGGAGGGAAGCCAATTTTCCACCAACGTGGCAACTGTGAACTGTTAACAGGCCAGAACTCAGAGCAGCTGGGCATGGTGCCCCAGTCTTATAAAAGGATGTCTAGACTAGCAGCAGCCATCTTGAGCCCTGAGGGAACCCTTCTAATGGAAGCCAAGGGTAAGAAAGGCAAAGGTAGGGGCGTCTGGGTGGCTCAGTCACTTAAGTGTCTGACTTTGGCTCAGGTAGTGATCTCATGATTCATGAGTTTGAGCCCTGTGTCAGGCTCTGTGCTGGCAGCTCGAAACCTGGAGCCTGCTTCAGATTCTGTCTCTCCCTCTTTCTCTGCCCCTCCCCGACTCGTGCTCTGTCTCTCTCAAAAATAAATTTAAAAAAAACATTAAAATAATTTAAAAAAATTTTTTAAATGGCAAAGTTAAAGAGGGTCCAGCCCCTCACAGCACCATGGAGTTGCTGCCCCCATTCTGGGTTGTCTCTCAGAGCTGTTTCTGAAGTAAGAGGAAAATTCACCTGGGTTTGAAAGATAATAGAAGAAAGACTTGAGCAGGATTAATGTAAATGCTTTTTTAGAAATGTTAGGCATAACATTACTTTACATGACATAGACCATCCACTCTGAAGAGATACATTTTGTTTTCCCTTGGAAAAGTAAGACTACTAGACTGTAGAGGGCAGGTGCTTATATATATTTTCTTTCTATCCCCAAAATCCAAGTATAGCATCTGATACACACTCAGTAAATGTGTGATGAATAAATGCTAGTCTAAGTGGAGGTTGATCTGGTAGTTTAATTTCTGAGGCTTTTATAGCTCTTGATTATTTACATTAAAGAAATCTTCATTTCTAAAACCTATTTATTATAAAAGGCAATATAATTATACTTAATGATACATATCTGGATGAACTCATCTTGATGTTTTCAAATGTGAAAAAAAATGAACCTACATATAGGGGCAAATTTTTTACATCTAATTTTCTGATAATGTACAGTTCTGTTAATTTATGTTAAAGCAAGGGTAGTTTCTAAAAGAATTCTGAATATGTCAAGGGAATGATACTGAATTGAAGTCACATTTTTATTGCTACCATTATCAGATGCAAAACCACCAGATTCGCTTGATGTTTCATTATGGCTCAGATCTAAATCAAGTTTCAATTAGGCAAATGTTCTTTGCCCCTGTAAAGTTGAGTATTTTTTTACTGAGCAGAATTTCCTTGTAATGCCAATGTTATGAAATAGCACTAATCTTTTCTTCTTGTTAACCAGGTTTATTAGGTTTTTATTGTAATCTTTATGTTTCAAGGACAAGTTTCAACCTCCCTCATTACACAGGAAAAATTCATGTGACCTCAATAGGGTTTTATGCTAGCATAAAGACTTTTGGAGAACAAAAGTGGGGAGAAAGCCATGTTCAATGCCAGGCAGGTTAAGAAATGTTAGGGCAATACTACACATTCCATTTGTCTGCCCTGCCCTGTTTGGGGCAATCCCATCATGAGTCAGAATTTAAAGTTGGCTGGGATGGCATAAATGAAAATGCTAGTTCATGATGGAATTTACAAGAAGAACCATCATGAAGCCACTGATGACACTCATTTGTGTTGAAATGGGCCATCACAAGAAGGGTGGTCTGGTGAGGTCATATCACTGATGTTTCATTGTGATTCATATACACACACTTCAGTCAACTTAGCTTTGAAAAAATTATTGCAGCTTACAGTGGGTGATCGTATAAATTATGCTCTACATCAGAACACTTTTTAACACAAAAGAGGCCACTATTAAGTACACTGGTGCAATGGGTATAAATTGGAACTTCTCAGGTAAGCTGAAGTCTAAGGTCATCCTAAATGTACTTGAGTTTGGTGGTGCAGAACAAGAAATAAAAACAATATACAAGGAAATCCATGCTAAGGTGACAGAAAATGTCAGGAGAAAGAGAATGCCATGAGTTAGTGATGAAGTAATCTCTTCATATTAAGGAGGACCAGACAGGTGCAATGCAGCAATCTTGTTGAAATTGTGATTGTTTTTAGATTGTGTGTACACACACACACACACACATGTTTATATGCTTATGTGTATATAAACATATATGTTTATATTTTATATTTCATGTATTTTGACATATTCTTAGATGTGGGAAAGAGATGAAAGAATATGAAGAATACTTGTTTGCACTTGAAAATGACTTTGCAGTTCATATTATTTTCTTGACAGGAAGTTTCTCTTGGTGGTCCAAGCAGGTTTTCAATGTGTAACAAGAATTTTTCCTGAAGAGGATCAAATTCACTTTTGCAATCACTCTCTTACCTGAGCACATCAGTTTGTCTTCTGACACTTATTCATCTGGGGGAAATTTGCGAGGAAGTAAGAGACACTCAGTCAAGAAGAAAGATAGGGGTCAGGGCACAGCATCTCTCAGTATAGTTTTTCTTCTTCAGACTTGGAACTTGAGCAAGGATCAAAAATCTCAAGATTCAGGGAGGGCTCCAGAGGCCCCTCTGAGGCATATTCTGGTTAAAGCTGCATTTGTCTAACTTGGAAAAGCAATATTAGTCATGTGCTTTGTGCCTTGTTTTAACTGGAACTTTTCCATACATTCCAACTGTCCTGTTTATGAGGCACACTCCCTTTTTATAAAAGCCAAAATATTCACCGGTTTCCCACTCTGTTCCTCTAAATAATGTTTTTAATCTAACACACTAGAGTTCCAGGGGCTCTTCCTATTTTCCTCTCCAAGGTATGAATTTCCTTTCTCCCACTTAAAAAAAAAATCACACTGCTATTCACATCAAAACCTCAAATGCCATACTCAAGTGTGTAAAAGGAATGCCCCAGAATAGTAGGAATGCATTTTATACCTTATTTTTTTTAACCTGAAGTCACATTGCAGGTATGCACTTGATTAGAACAGCAAAGAAACACTTTATATCGTGAACAATTTTGTTCTAAATAAAAAAAAATAAAGCCCAAAGTGAAATTTAGTTCATTTAGCATTTGGTTTTCCTGCAATTACATTTCAAAGACCAAAAAGGTATTTATATTTTACTCTGTCACTTAAAAAAGCAAACCTATATATGCAACTGTATAAATTAGGGAAAATAAAAAAAAGAATAAATATTTATTAAGTGATTACTGTTTTAGGTCCTCTACCAGTTGGTGTTCTTCTACGTAACAATACCAAAAATAGGTGTATGATTTCATTGAAACTTTAGAAAAATCCTATAAGGAAATCATTAATATGCCTATTTTACAGATGGGGAACTATAACTTAGGGAAAAATCTCATCCTAAAGTCACACAGTTAGTGAGTACACAGACCAAGTTTGAACCCTGTTCTGATTATAGAGGCTTTTCTCTTAAATAATGTCCTATATGGAATAGAGAATAACATAAAGACAGTTATACCAAAGTATGACTTAAAACTCTCACTAATTGAACTATTATTAGTCCTTAAGTGATGACTCAGTAATAATTCCTATGTACCTCAAGATGGTTCTTTCATAGAAGTAGTATGTCATTATTTTTCCTATTATTATTCCCACTCTCGGGATGAGGATGTTAGATTCCCCCAGCAGGATTATTTTCTGTCCTCAGTACCAAAGACCTCCCTAAATACTACAGTGCTCTTTTCAAAGTTCATTTTATTTCCACGCACAAGGAGACTTTGAGTTTTAATACCAAAGCTCCAGCCTGAACATCTCACTGAGTGCTGAGTGCCTAAATTAGATTGGTTGGCACTTTTTCAGCACAAGGGAGAACTTCTTTTACAACCGTGTTTCCCCAACCTCTTGCCAGGGGACAGCTCTGGGCTGCATGCTAATTAGGCAGAAGCACTTGAGATGGTGTTTGCAGTTGCTATTTCCATTTGTGAATTTCCAGTTCTGCCCTGGAAGCCAAATCTGGAACAGGGAAGCCGGCAACTTGTTCTTGTCCTAACTGCCTATTCTCTGACCTTGGCTTGATAATTTAACTTTGCTGGGGTT
The DNA here is from genome assembly GCF_023721935.1 of Panthera uncia. Lineage (NCBI taxonomy): Eukaryota > Metazoa > Chordata > Mammalia > Carnivora > Felidae > Panthera > Panthera uncia. Next base: position 108,358,803 of record NC_064816.1, on the reverse strand, counting down.
TTGCTTCCTTGCTGATGAAGTAGAAAAAATCCTCCTCCTTTTTATGTGCTCTAAAAACACTTCAAAATGTAGAGTCTGGGTTAAAATGACATGATTGGATAGAGGACATTTGCTTTATAACATGCACAGTCCTGTTAATTTATGGGAATATTTTAAGATACAATTTATAATATGGGAAGACTTATTTAAAAATTTTTTAACATTTACTCATTTTTGAGAGACATAGTGTGAGTGGGGGAGGGGCACAGAGAGAGGGAGACACAGGATCTGAAGCAGGCTCCAGGCTCTGAGCTGTCAGCACAGAGCCCGACGCAGGGCTCGAACTCATGGACCACGAGATCATGACCTGAGCTGAAGTCAGATGCTCAACCACCTGAGCCACCCAGGTACTCCTGGAAGATTTATTTTAAAAAAGCCACCCAAACCCTGTATGTTAGGTATATCCAGTTGCCCATCAGTAATCTGGTAATAGAGAATCATTCACCACTTTGAACACAGGCACATGCAATCTTCTTGAAGGATAGAAATGTTCCTTATGCAGATTGTAGCAGTAGTTCCACAGGCCTATACATCTGTCAAAACTCACTGACACTTTAAAGAAATGCAGCTTATTGATGTAAATTATGCCAATACATCGTATTTAAAATTAGCATTGTAAATTAACTTTGACAGAGTATTTTTTGTTAGCTAAAGGACAATCAGTGCACAGTGAGGAAATATATTCCTTTCCTGATAGTATATACAAAAATAGTAAATTATGTGGTTTTTAAAAAGTAAGCCAATGACATATTACATAAATCCTTTGACTTACAGATACTTACAGGTCCATTAGTGGGTAACTAAAGTCATTTATCCCTACTGTACTTATCTGATTTGCATGATTTTTATTCAGATCAAGGGGTATATTATTTTAATATTCTTTCAAATGGACTGATCCCAGTTATCGGATGATAAAATTATTTTTCCAATTCAAAAATGAGTTTTTATATTCTACTGGGAACTTCTTATAAGTCCTCATCAGTATGAAAAATTGAAAGGAGTAATGTATTAATACCAAATGTAAAATTAAGTATCTTAGTAATTCATACTATTATCGCTAATAATACTAATACAGCATGAAGTACACATTAATATATTTTATTTTTTTTAAGTTTATTTATTTATTTTTGATAGAGCAGAGGAGGGGCAGAGAGAGAGGGAGAGAGACAGGATCCCAAGCAGGCTCCACACTGTCAGCACAGCGCCCACTGTGGGGCTCGAACTCACAAACCTTGAGATCATGACCTGAACTGAAATCAAGAGTTAATTTCACCCAGGGCCACCCAGACACCCCTAATAATATATTTTATATTCTGTTCTCTACAGTAAAGTTTCTTCTGTGCTCAGTGCCAAAGATGATCCTCAATACTTGAGTGTCTTTTATAAAATTCATCTTACTTTTGGGCTCACACAAAGAAAATTCTGAATTATAATGAGAAAATTTTCACCTGCCCTATAGAATAGAAATTTAATCTTCTATAATACTTCAATTACCTTAAACTATTTCAATTAATAATTGCCTAGTTTAACTTCATTTCCTGGAAGTTGACTAAGTACATCTTTATACATGTATGTCAAATGACAAGGCTTTACCTCATAGTTTTTGTGTATACTTCTTTTTTTTAAGTTTGTTTATTTATTTTGGGAGAGAGACACCACAAGCAGGGGAGGGGCAGAGAGAGAAAGAGAGAGAGAATCCCACACAGGCTCTGCACCATCACCGCAGAGCCCAATGCCGGGCTCAAAGCCACAAACTGTGAGATCATGACCTGAGCCAAAATCAAGAGCTGGATGCTTAATCAACTGAACCACCCAGGCGCCCCATAAAAACCACCATAGGGTGGTGAATTCAGGACATTTAATAGTGATACTATATAACTAACTAATTTATTGTCTGTATTGTCCTATGAAATTCTTGTTCCATATTCTCCATATGTACCCAAATGGCCCAGCTATTACTTCTCCCTCATCAAAACTCAGCTTTATCAGAGTTCATCTTTCTTTGGGTAAATCTTCAACCAATGCTTTAACGTTCTCATTTTCACTGCCTGCTTATAGGGCTCTCCCCTAACTCCCTACCTCCTCATCTCCCAAAAATATCAACCTCTATTCTTTCGAAGTCCAGAGTTCTTATTCAATATGACTCTCCTCATCTTTGTTATTACCAGATGCTTTCCTAAATTTTACAATGTATTCAACCCCTTGCTTTTGGGTTTTGGCCTCATCTGATCCCATGTAATCACCCAAATCACCCACATATCTCACTACCTCTACTTTGGGCAGAACCATTAGTGATCCCTGGGGCCAGGGACCGTGGCAAGGAATTCTCATGAGGTATATTCTCATGAGAGGCCATTGGATCATGAAATCATGAAAGTAATATCTGACTTTTCATAACACCTGGAAGTCAATTTCTGCCCCACATGTCTATCACCAGATAATCTAGTCTGTGGCCCTGTTCTCAGAAAGCATTGAACTCTGGCATCAATGCTATGCTGACCTCCGAGAGTAGCCAACCATTGGTCCTGGACCAATACCATGTGCACCCTGACAGAGAACACTAGGCCTCATTCTCCAGCTGGGCCATGCTTCCTTCAGCAGGGCACAGGACATGCTGAGGAACCCACTCCCCTCTCTCATCCTATCATAGTCCCATGAAATGTCATCACGCATTGTGCGCCTTTGGATTCTTCAAGAGGCATCAAACAAACTACATCCTCTAAACTAGAAACTGGTACTAATAATCATTTAGTCCTTGTGTTTCCTTTACCAACCTCAGAGGTTAGGCAATGTGGTTATATTACATTGGCCCTCACATTAAGGCTCTGGTTCTAGATAGTTTTGGTTGAAACACTCACCAAAAGGGATCTTTTTAATCAAAATTCAGAATGCCTGAAACTTTCTCTCTTCTTGAGTGTTTTTATCCGTGTTACTATCTTCCAAATGAATTCCCTTGGAACTTGAGCCCCATCTATCATTTCTAGAGAGTTTCTTTTGCCAATTACAATCCACTCTTCTTCAACTCAATAAATTCAATAAAAGTTCAAACCAAAATGCACAAAAAGACAATACAGCAACACCTTGGGAAGTATGCCTTATACTAAAAAAGAGACCAGCTAGGTCATTTTTTCCTTTTTTTTTTTTTTTGGCCAATAATACAGTTCTGCTATAATGAGTTCTTTGTTTCCAACTAGAACAGCCAGTTCTACAGCAATCCCTACACATCTCAAAACTTGCTTGCATTCTTTGTTCTACTGCAGTCAAATAATACCTTACACCAACCACTCCACATAGCCAGTCCAGCCTCCTAGCAAGCTGGCAATAAGGAAAGACATTTCCTAGTTTGGCATTACTTAAGGCACCTTCTGTCAGCCTAATCTTGTAGAATTTTGAAATTTTCTTTTAATTTTTTTTCTTTGTTCAGCCTCAAAATATTCTAAATCTGTTTTGGAGCATAGCAATAATCCCTCATTCCATAAGGATGAAGCTTTCCACCCAGTTTCTTGCTCTACTCAGTATCTATAACAGTTACTAGGGAATTGTACTAAATATATGCTCCTGGGGAGCAGGAAAAGGGCTTGTATCTGGGAAAATGTTTGTGTTCAATTCCTAGGATAGGACCCTGGTACCATATGTATATGTGGAACAAACAGTATCTCAACTGTAGCTGCATTTTACCACTGGCATATCTTGAAATACCAACTTTTTCCATTGTAAAAGGAAGTAGACCCTAAACCATGCAAAACATCAAAATATCTTGGGCCAAAAGCCACTGCCCACATCACACACCTAATAAGACATCTTTGGTCCATTTCTTTAGAGCTGACATTTCTTGTCTTTTATCCTCCTGTCTTCATTACTAGACTTTCCCTCCATTTCTAAACTTGGTTTCTCCCATCAACTTTGATTTGAACTAGTCCTTGGCAGCTACTCTGATTCCTTACTCCATACAACCTGGGGACTGTGATTTGGGGGGGTGGGGGCAGTTCTCTAAATGAAACTGCACCAGTGCTGATCTGGAATGGCGACAGACTCTGTCTTGGACAAATGTAACAGTGTTTGCTGATTAAAACAAAACAAAGTAAAACAAAATAACAAAAATACCTAGGAATGAGAGAGAAGACATCTCCAAACCATTATGATAATGATGGTTGGCTCATGGGTAAGGTTATCATGAAAAGGACACTTTTTAAGACCGCATAAGCTGTTTTAAAATATGAACATTTATTACTTTGAATAACTGCACTCAAAAACATTTTTAAAAATCATCTTGAGTATATATCCAGTAATGTCACTTATAATTTAACACTACAATTCTAACTTAATGATCATATTCTTATCTCCTAAACTAATAAATAATTGGGAGCTTTTAAAAATAAGTTAGGGAAGGCAATTCTGATAAATCTGTTTAATATTAGTAGTTTTGGAGCAAGAATTGATCCCAGTACTTTTGTTAATTCAATTATAAAATCCCAATGGAAACCATTTTGACTTTCATTACATTTTTCTCTGATATGTAAATTAAGCTAATTTACTTACTCTGAAAACAGAAAGGAGGTCACATTAAGACTTATTTTTTTTTTAATTTTTTTTTTTAATGTTTATTTATTTTTGAGACAGAGAGAGACAGAGCGTGAACAGGGGAGGGGCAGAGAGAGAGGGAGACAGAGAATCCGAAACAGGCTCCAGGCTCTGAGCTGTCAGCACAGAGCCCGACGCGGGGCTCGAACTCACAGACCGCGAGATCATGACCTGAGCCGAAGTCGGACACTTAACCGACCGAACCACCCAGGCGCCCCAAGACTTATTTTTAAAATGAAAAATAGTTCTTTTAGTCCATGAAAGTAGTATGGAAATGTTTATTTTACCTATTCATTCACTTACAGATATTAAATATATGCCAGCTGACTAATTCAACAAAGTTTGGCTAATTCATGTCAGTAAAATGTTCTTTTCTGTGTGTGACATATTTTAAATTAATAAGGGGAAATAAAAAGTAAAACTAAAAACATGCATACACTTGACTCTTACTATAATGCTCTTGGCAAGAAAATAGAATTCAGTGTAATCTCTTCACATCTTTGAGTTTACCAAAAGGCATTTAGTTACTAACAAAGAAAAGCACCTTGTCATGAGTTAGTTTTCCTTATGCAGTAATCACTGGTGTTTTCATTGTTTGTTTGTTACTTTTCCTATAGTAATATATAAATTAGTAGACAAGTCTGTCCTTAACTTCATTAGCGTGAAAAGCAAGAGTGAAAATAGTGGTGGGCATAACATGACCAAATAAGTTACAACCCAGACTAAGAAATCATTAAGTAAAGTTAAATTCTATTTTCCTATCTTGATAAATATGCATTGATAATGCTCTACAAGGCTGGATCTGAATTTAGAAATTCTGACTCTTTAGATTTCTGTTTGGGAACTGGCAGTGTGTAAAGTGTTGTCCCCTCCAGCGCTTGATCTGCTCCTCTTCTCTCTTACTCCTAGTTTTCTTCTACATTGCCAAGTAGCCTATCACTTACCAACATGGACACTCCCAACATACATTTCCAAGCTCTGTTTGCTCCCCCTCTCCTGGAGTTTGGAATACAGTCTACCCACAGGATGGCCCTGAAAGTAAGTTGGGGCTGTTTGGGCAGAGAATTCTGGAGATGATCTAAAAGGGGATTGAAGACTGAATAGTCATATAGACTGGATAACTTGCCTTTGGGGAGGGCCAGAAGAGGGACTCTTCTCACCTCCTGGAAGATAGTCTGTAATGATGATCCAGAGTATAGAGTCAGTCCACTCAGGTGTGAATTCTGGTTCCATTACTTATTTATTAGTTAAGAGATCTTGAAGAAGTTATTCAATATCTCTTTAATTTGTTTAACTATAAAATGGGAATGATCAGTGTACATACCTCAGAGGACTGTGAACATTAAAGGATATGTTGTGGGGTTTTTTTATGTTTATTTATTTTTGAGAGGAGGGAGGGGAGGCAGAGAGAGGGGGAGCCAGAGAATCTAAGCAGGCTCTGCATTGTCAGTGCAGAGCCCAAAGCAGGGCTTGATCCCACAAACCATGGGATCATTACTTAGGCCGAAATCAAGAGTTGGACACTTAACCAACTGAGTCACCCAGGTGCCCCCAAGGACATATTTTTATTCTGTATGTACAGAAGGGTATCTGGCATACAGAAAATACTTCACAAATGTTAACTATTGTTACTATTTTAACTTTAGAACCCAGAACCGTACCTGACACAAAGTTGTTTTTGCCTTAAGAAAATCTGAATGAATAATGATTAAATGGACTAGAACAGTCCCCCTTCAAATCTTTTTTGGTATTTGGTTAAATGATTATAAATTCCAGTTTGTATAATCTAAATAGAAATCAGTTTTAAAATACACACTGAGGATAAAGGATCAGGATTACTTTTTAGACTTAATTATCAGCAGTGAAAATAATTATCACAGAAATTCAAAAGGAAAACAACTTTGTAAAAAGTAGATTAAAAAATACCAAGTCTCTATTTTGATCTTTGCTAACGATTTGCCAAGGGCATTCACAAGTGCATCCATGGAGTGGGCTTTAAGAACCATGCCCCTCAGGCACTCAAAAGAGTGCCTGGAAATTTGCCATCAAGGAGAAGGGAATTCCAGATGTGTGCAACGACACCAGGTTCAACAGAGCTTTCTCAGTCAAAGGAATAAGGAATGTCCTACAGAGTATCTGTATTTGGTTGTCCAGAACACATGAGGATGAAGATTCACTAAACAAGCGCTCTAGTACATCTATGTACCTGTCACAGCTTTCAAAAATCTATAGACCGTAAATATGGATGAAAACTAACTGCTGATTGTCAAAGTCATAAAACTGCAATAAACAAAACAAAACAACAGCAAAAACTTCTGCCTGAAGAAAGCATATTATTATATACCTTTAGCCTAGTATATATTGGAAATCCTCTCATTAACCAATACTGCTAGACATGGCTAATCATCGCAGATATTTAACAGCTGAAGGCCTACTTACTTCAGTAAAAATTCATGGAGAAAAAGTAATATGAATATATTAAACAATATAGAGCATCAAGCTATAATAGAGTAGCTCCAAGCAGCTAGGAATGTCAAAGCCCTATGATAATCAACAGTCTGACTCATATACCATGATTTTGTCCCTTTGAACACTTTTGGCTGAACAGGTAACCAGCTATTTAGTAGATTAGTCTCTTTTTCGTTCTCTCTCATAACCACAAGTCATACACATCTGTAACACTTTGGAGATCCTGTAGAAGGCAGAGTTACATTCCAGGTTACTCTCATAAAGCCACATTCTTCTCTTCATTCTCACTATGATAAGAAACTAACCATTGTAAGGTATATTTAAGATGACTTGAGAGTGTTTGGGGGCTTCCACAGGAGGTATGCTTTGACCCTGCCCCAGTTCGCAAATCAGTATCCTCTCATCTGTAGTTACTCTGTGCTAGTAACATTGTTACAGGGCAGGACCCAGGAATCCCCATAGAAGGAGTATGTGAAAGTCCTCTTTCATGTGATAGTCACACTGAATGTATAACTTAGAGTAACATCCAGAAGCTTTTGAAGAAGGTATGAGGCGACATAACAGAGTTCAAATCTCATCTCTTCTACTTACTAGCTAAGTGATTTGGAGCAAATTATTTATCTCCATTGTGCTTCAGTTTCCTCATTTCTAAAACAAGGATAATAATTCTACCTCTCTCATAGTATTAGTATGAAGATTAAAATAATATGGTGAATCATTTAGATGAGTGCATGATATAGAGTAAGAGCTACCCAACAGTTTGTTAAATTATGTGAGTTCTTTCCACTACATATAGAAGCCACACTTACATGAATTCTTTAGGATATAATTGGGAAAGTGACATTTTTAGAGATTAATGATTAGGTCACCTACTTAAGCTCAGTATTTAATTGTTCAATTTAATAAAATGCAAAATGAATCATCAGAAAATATTTTTTCCTATGGCTTCTTTTATAATCAATATACAGCTTACAGAATATATTTCATCTATAATTAGAGAAGATACATAGAGCTCAGCATTTTCATGCTGGCAAAACTCTAAATTTATAGACTTGGGCTGCAACAGGGACCAATATTGAGGACCAAGAAGGACTAATCATATACAGTACACAGTTGGTTATGGATGTTGTTAGGTTATTTGAGGAACATGTAAACAGACTATTTCCTTAGGTCAGATAAGGTAAGATTCAATAATATCATAAGTAATACCATTTTTATGCCAGTTACTCAATGAGACTTATGAAACCAGCACAAAGACATCATTTAAATGGCAGAATGCTATACAATAGGTATTATCAAGGGGGGATACTTTGAGCATCTGAACTTATTAAATACAAACAGGCGAAAGGCTACATAACAAGGCAAACAGTTTATTACTTTTCAAAAAAACTGATAGTCCAAGGATTGGCTCCTATTTATTAACATCTAAAGAAGCTGAGATCAAAACAATACCCTCTGACACCCAGCTAGTGAACAGTAAAATGACTGCAGGGAGCTGGTGCTGATGAACAAAATGAGGAATTTAACACCCAGCTATTTCACAGGTGGGCAGAAAAGGCTCTAAACTGTTGAACAACAAAGACTGGGTTATCTCAAATACTTTATTTGCTTTGAGGAAGGTTCTTTCAAAATGGTGAACAGGAAAATTGAAAAGGCAATATGGTGTTGCTATATCATGATATTTCTCATGCCTCATAAAAAAATCAAAGTGGAATGAAAACTGATTATCATATTTATCTTGTTATTACCTATATTAAAACCTATTCAAATATATCCCTTACTTGCCTAAATAGTATCTCCTGATTCCCCTTAATACTTTATTAAAATTAAAATAATTCCCAAATAATTCATTAAAATATCTCCTGACTCCCCTTAAGAATTCATTAAAATTATTAACTAATTTTTTCAGTCTAATCAAGGCTTAATTAGCTTTAGCTTACCAGTTGTATATGTTCATGAATAAATAATTTACCTTTAAACCTTAAACATACATTGGGAAAAATTATCAGCTGGCAGAATTATTCTGAGATAATTTTTTTATACATGGTCAGTCCTATTTTTTAGAGTCCTATATAAATGGTTCTACTTGAAGATATGGTATACTTCAAACAAACAAAAAAAAAGAGGTTACAATATTAAGTCAACTTTATCAAATGTGAATGGACACACAAAAAAATCACAGCCAAATTGGCTCATTGGGCAATTTTTTCATGTTTATACTAAATATAGAAGTACCTTTATTTTTCTTCTGGAAGAAGATTCTGTTATTGTCTTGTAAATGTGGTAGAACTTGATTATTCAGTTCATCTGTTTTTTGCAAAGATTAGAGATTGATAGGAAAAAAATGAAGCCTTGTCTTAGAGTGAACAAGATAATCAATCTGATGAAAAAATTAAGAAGAATTTACTTATTCATTCTTTCATTCACTCAACAAATATGTACCTAGCACCCTGTACGTAGCTGTCATTTCCATAAGTAAAATAAGAACAAAGTACCTTCCTCATAAGCTTTAAAAGACAGTAAAACAAACAAATACATAATATATCAGGGTGCTAAAATATATAAAAGAAAAAAGATGCAGGGTAAGGAACTAAATGGTGTTGATAAGGAAGGCAGGGAAGGTCTTTTTAAGATGATATTTGAATAGACATCTGAAAGAACTGAGAGAGAGGGAATCAGAAATATATCTCATGGAAGCACATTCCAGGCACAGGACAATGAGTTCAGGATTGGAGGTAGGATCATGTTTGGTACATCCAAGCTATAGCAAGAAGCAAGCAAGCGTTATTGTAACAAAGTGAGAGAGGAAAAGAGGATTAGGAGGTAAAGTCAGGAAGTCATCAGAATCTTGGAAGCCATGTAAAATAAAGATGTGGCCTTCAATTTGAGATAGATGAAAAACATGTAGAGTTCTGAGGGGAGGAGTGATAGAACCCGAGGCACATTTTTAGAAAGTGAGCCTGGCTACACTTTGAGGTAGAGAAGCCAGTTTAAGAGCCATTCAAGAGTTCAAGCAAAAAATGGCATGGACTACTCCATGGCAGTGGAGGTTGTAAACTGACTTGTGGAATGTAAGAGAAACAGAAATCAAGGATGCCACCAAAGTGTGATACTGGACTACTGGAAGTATGGCTGATCACAAAGTGAGATGAGGAAGAGTATTAAAGAAGCAAGTTTGAGGGAGAAAAGTGGACATTTGGTTTTGAATACATTAGGGTTTTGCCTTTAAACATACAGTGGATACGCCAAAGAGGCAGTTTGCTATGTTCTCTGGAGATCAGGGAAGAGGTCAGGACTGCAATTGTTAGCATACAAGTGGTATTTAAGACCCAAGACTGCATTAGTCCAGTATATATATATAGAAAAGAAAGTTCAGGTATAACTTGTTTTGAGTTTCAGTTTTAAGGGTTGTTCCTCCTGTCTCTTCAATTGAGAGTTTTTCTCCTCTCTACTGGACCATTGCATGTGCATATCCATACATGTTGTAATACCTCTTGTCTTCTATTTCTCATTCTCCTTTATAGCAAAAAGCCCTGTAAGAGTTGTCCATTCTTTCTGTCTGCAATACTCCTCACTTGTGATTCCACTGTGATAAAATAATTGATGTTTGTCTGGGGAAGTAGATGTACTCATGCTGTTTTTTTTTCTTTTCCATATACATGCATACCAAAAAGCTGTTACATAGGCATAGTTTTAAGAGAACTATTTTTAATGCAGCCATAACAGACTCACTGAAAAGTAAATGGTTCAAACTCTCTTTATCTTTGCTTCTTCCCTCACTTCTGCATTTCTTCCCTTAAACATAGTAAACATTTCTATAGCCCGAAATTTCAGCTAAAAAAATCATGCTGTGAAACAAATGATAGTGTTTCTGCTCCAGTAGTACTTTGATTTACTGAAATATTTTGGGATAAAATGATATGAAGTTTTCTTCAAAATAATCTTATTGGGGGAAGGAGATGAACTGAGTAGGAGAAGAGATGAAAGAAGGAAGCTGGGCCCTGCGTTGATAGTTGATGAAGCCTGGTGATAGGCATATGGGCATTCCTTATACCATTCTCTCTGCTTCTGTATGTGTTTGAAATTTTCCAAATATGAAATGTGAAAAGAAACCTACTGTCAGTACTGCACTTAATCCAAAGAAATCCATTACAATGGTGAAATTTTAGATCATTCATTAACAGGTGATGGAGCTATTTGGGGGCACAGGAATTTTCCCAAGTCATAATCAGGTTTTTTTGTTTGTTTGTTTCTTATACAGCATAAAAACTTTTCATAGACAGCACAAGCTTTTTTTTTCTCAGAAAGTGTCTTAGTTGCATTAAGATAGAATTAATTTGGATGTTTATTGTGCAAATAATTTGGAAGACTAGACTTTTAAAAATGAAGCCTTGATTCTTTTTGTTTCTATTTTATTTTATTTATTTATTTTAATTTTATTTTTTATGTTTTATTTTGTTAAATTTACATCCAAATTAGCATATAGTGCAACAATCTTAAATATCCTCTTACTTTAGGTAAGCATAAAGAAATTTAAGAACACCTGTGATATGAAATATGTTCTAAGGTAAAATAATATTACAGTTACAAAATAATGCTAATCCACTTGATTGTTATTTAAAAGAATAGTTGATTATGCGCCGAAGGTAAAATTTCATTGCAAAAATAGTTAACACCTTTTTTTTTTAAAGAAAATACTTTCTGAAATTTGTCACTCATATTGCCGTATAAAAATTTAGGCAAAATAGATTTTTAACCTTGCAAAGTGAGCAAATGTAGAAACAACAGTGTTGCTACATTAACTCTTCAAATATTAACTACTAAGTATTCTTTAGTGTTTTCCAGTTACTCATTAACCATTTTATTCTGTTATTGTTTCTCCAATTGTCGGTGATTTCCACCAGGGAAAGTTGAAAAACATTTTTGTAGATTAGAAAAATGGTCAGGTTTTATAACAACATCCCCTTGCTCACCATATAGTCATTATTAAAAGTCCACTATGTATGTGGGACCTATAAGCCCTACTTCAAAAATTAAACCCAGAGTTATGTTGTTGTGCAGTTTATGGTTCCTAGTGTATGCCTTTATTGCCCTAAACATTTCCTTGGTGTAAACTACTGAACAAGGGAACAAGATTTCTTTTGTAACTGATACCTAAATTTCTATTCTGCTTTAAGCATCTAATTTGCACTGTGAAGACATATAATTTGAGACTTGTATCTCTATCATGGAAGTACAACAGTTTATGCCGATCTCTAATTTTCTGAGTTGTACTGGCTATAATTTAAATTTTTTGCATGATTTTAACTGCATTGCCAACCAGTATACATCAGAAACCTTTGTATATTGACAGAGACTGGGAAAAGGATGTCTTGTTCTGATTTCAGATAAGCATTCCCTTTTCACAACTGCAGGTGCAAGGGAGCCCATTCATAGCATTTGCTTCAAACCAGTTATAGGCACTGGATGAAAATACAATGCTATTACATGAGAACTTGACTGATCTTTACAAGCACATGAAAAAAAAAAGTTAACGTTTATTCATTTTTGAGAGACAGAGTGCAAGCGGGGGAAGAGCAGAGAGAGAGAGGGACAAAGAATCTGAAGAAAACTCCAGGCTTTGAGCTGTCAGCACAGAGGCAGATGCGAGGCTCGAACCCAGGAACCATGAGATCATGACCTGAGTTGAAGTCGGACACTTAGCCGACTGAGCTACCCAGGCGCCCATGAATATTTTTAAAGTATTGTTATTAGTAGTAAATTCTAGAGGCAAGTAGCACTTTTTTCTTTGTCAGTGTATTTGGGACAAAATATACTCTGTTGACACAGTCTTGGTCATTTTACTATTGAGTGTGTGTGTGTGTGTGTGTGTGTGTGTGTGTGTGTGTTTACTAAATCTAGAAAAATACTTTGTCACTTATTAACAGAAGATGGAATTATACTTGGTGGAAAATCTGTTGCAGTTAATGGATGTTCCACTGAAGAGATAACTGACAATGTTACTATTTCCTTTGCTTTAAATTTCACTTATTTTGAAATAAACATATTAACCAAAATATAACTACAAGATAAAAATTTACTCTAATTACTCTCATTCACATAACTGGGTAAATCTCTTTTTGAAACAAATATTGGACAATGATATATGCAACAAATGAGTGAAACTAGCTGGATGTTTCCATTATAAACTCTAACATACAAGGTTATGACTTGATCGTTTTTATGAGCTTCAGGTGGAAACATGGCACATCAATTCAAAGTATAAAAGAAAATTTTAGTCTACAAAACAATTACAACCCTACTTTAACAGTAGAGGTCAGAGAAAGGCTCTAACAGAATTTAAAGGCTTGATGACCAAAAGTGTTTGGCCTATATTTAAAACCAAGAAGAACTCATCCCAAATTGATTAGTACTATTACTTACTGTATGTTTTACTGTTTGCCAACAATCCAGTACAGCCACCTTAAATTTGCATGTAATTCAAAAGTGCCACACCTTTTCATACACTATTCAACTTGAGCATTCCTTGTGATTTAGGGAGGGAGGTACTGTCCTCACTTGTAAAATAAGGACAATATACTTTATAAAGAAGTATCCTTTCCCAATCAAGACAATTCTGATAGAGGTGGCTTGCCTGGATTAAATGGAGTCAATCCTGGTTTAAATTTCTGTCTCTGTGTTTCAGTCTCAGGGGCTGATCTCACTGAGGGATCAATCAGCTAGGACTTTTTTTTTTTTTGTTTAAGCTGAAAAAAAAAATGGTGACTTAAAGAATATCGGTAGTGTATTTAATTCATTCAGGCTGAGCACTATGATAGAAGCAACTTGTATGCAGCCATCTTCTCATGGACTCAAAACCAGAAAACTCACTCCCATTATACCAATGTATCCTCAGCCTTGAATCAAATGCAAGTTAGTGGTTAGTGGATCCACATGCAGAAATATGGGGGCATCTTCAAAGATGACTTAAAGAAGAATGCCTTCAAGGATGGAGCAGAACCCCTAAAGTGACTTATGTAAATATGGCCTTCCACTCGTCCAAACTTACATTCTATTACTGCTTGCCCCAAACCGGGAGCAACACACAGAGTCTCCTCGTGTAATTAGTTATTGCTGTCACTCCGGGGCGGAAACACTTCACACCTGGCCTCCCTCAGGCCGCCTGAAGGGAGGACGCTGCCACGCACCCGCCCTTCTGAAGTTCTTAGGGCAAGGAGGCTGACACTGGGCCACTTACCTGGCCGGGATATGCTTCGTCACAGCCCAAGACCTTTGGGAAAGAGAAGAAAACAAAAGAAAACAAAACAACTTACCACTCTGGCCCAGTCCAAGAACAACTAAAAACACCCAGGCCGCCCGAAGGAATGGGGCAGGACCTGGCCGGCAGTTTTGCAGGCAGACAAATGCGGCAGTAAAGAAAGCCAGGGCGGAGCGGCACATAATGCAAAGCAGCCCGCACAGCGCCCGCCGCCTGGCTGCTATCCGGATGCGCGCTGGCGACTCACGGGCGCACCTCGGGGCCCGCCGGCCAAGTGTCGCTAAGACGTTTCCCGAAGGCCCAGCAGGCGGACCCCGCGGCTCGTAGCAAGCGGTGCAGGTATGCTGGCCCCGGCACCGCTTGGCATCTCAGGGCCCCCCCGGCCCTGCCAGCTCTGCTCCGCGGTCCCGCGATCTCCGCGAGAAGCACCTCCTCTGACGGTCAGTGGCCCGGGGCGGCGACGCGAGCGAAGGCTCCGCAGCCCGCTCTGGGACAAAGAAAAGAGCTTTTGTTTCTCTCCAGCCGATGGGGCTTCTGCTGCATAAATCAGCTTAGTGAACAGCCAAACAGAATCAAACCCAAACAAAGCCCGAAGCCTGGGGGGAAAAACCAGCCTAAAGTACTATCACTGGGTGATGCTGCATCTGTGGGAGGGGACGCCGGCGAGGCCGAGGGGGAAAAAAGTCGATGGCGCATCAATCAGCGCGAGCTTCTTCCACAGGTGGGCAGGGAGGCCAACTCCACTTAGTTACAGCTTTGCAGCCTCGTCAGCTGAGCGGCGGGCAAAGTCAGAACGGCAGCGTCCGGGCTGGCGAGGGAGGAAGCTCGGGGTGCCGGTAGCTGGGGGAGCCGGCTCCGGCAGCACCCTAGAAGCCCCCGCCGGCGCCCGCGGACACAGAGCGAGGCATAGCAGCTCCCCGCTTCGCCGGGAGTGGAGCGCACGGCCTCTAGCACAGGAGAGGAGGTTCCGCGAGGGTGCAGTAGCCTAGCCTTGCGGGGCGGGAGCTTCGTACCCTCGTCCTTCTGGCCCCGGTGTGCGGTTCAGGCGTCCCACCGTCCAGAACCCGGGCAGCTGGCGCACTCCGGGGTACACCCCGCGAGCAGGCGAGGGAAGCGAGGCTGGCGAGGGGCGGGGGAGCAGTGGTCCCGCTCCGGCCCCCGGGTTGGGGGGGCTCCCGAAGTGCTGATAGCTGGGCGCGCTCGGGGCCGCGAGTTGCTAGGAAACCGCCCCACGCTACCCGGCGCCTCGCCCCGGCCGCCTGCAGGCGCAGCGGCGGCTCCGGCGGCAGCAGCAGCAACAGCTCCGAGCAGCGTGGGCGGGACATTGGTGAGGCATGAAGTCACCGCGGCCCACACTCGCTCTTTGTTTTGCTCACTCCAGCTCTTTTTCTCCCCCTTGGCTCTGATAGTTGCCATTCCCATCGTTCACCAGAGCTCCTGATGCGTAGCTGCGCAACGGGAATCGCTCGCCCTGTTTCCTCTCCCCCTCCTCGCCGAATGCCTACACCCCAACGCTCTCCTAGCCGGCGTGGAGACTTGATAAGTACTAATGGCAGCTGCGCGCAGATCCCAGCCTCTCACCCGGGCACTCTGCGCTTCTTTGTTCCGAAATACTCACTGCCCGGCAGCTGCAGCGTACCAAGTGGAACACAGGGGCCTCTCCCCGCCCCCAACACCCTCTGTTCCGCGGGTGCGCACTGCCAACTTCGCTTGCAGATTTAGGAGCTCACTATTCACCCCACCCCAAGACCATCCGGCATCTTCCCAACACTTCGAATTGGGCCAGTCCGCAGAGGCTGTACCCGGAGCTGCTAGCTGAAATTTCTCGCTCCTTCTCGCGGAGCCTCAGTCCTTAGCTGTCCAGCCTTGCTCTTCCCAGGGTCTGGTGGTGGCTCTGGGTTTTTGCTAGTTACAGTGAGTCTTTTGACCTTAAGCGTCACCTTTCAAATAAACGGAACAAAGAAGTTATGAAGTGCGGCGAACGAAGCAGGAGAGAGAAGCTAAGGAGATGGTGAGAGAGGGCATTTCCGCCTGCTTGAAGTTCAGAAATTTAGGTGCAAAAAGGGAGCGGGTATTAAGCTGGGCAACTGTCAGAGAAGCCGCGCGCCTCCTCGGATCTTGTCACTACCACTCTAGACCGAGGGAGGGAACCCAGTCCCCCCGGATTGAAAACAAGGCACTGTTCGTATTCTGAGACACAGAGTGATGGTTTTCTTTTTCCTCTAGCGGCAGGAGTGGTTCCCTGTGGTAAAGTCTGACCTCTCATTTTTCCACTAGCAGCCTGCGCGACGTCTTTCATAGAGCACCCACCTCATACAGACATCAGACCAGTCTAGCCAGGTCAAGGTGAAATATGTGGGAGTTTCCCCTCCTTCTTATTTGTTTAATAGTTTCCATCTCCATATTTGGAGTAAAAAAACAAGTAGGAAGCTTTCTCTCTTTCTCTCTCTCTTTTTTTTTTTCTGTTTTCTAATTGTTAACCCAGTGAATGGAAAGTACCTGGTTAATAAGCCACAGCATTGAAAACTCCCCCTTTTCAGGTGTGGACTGCACATTGGGACCCACAGAATTAGCTAAGCAAACCCAGAACCCAGCTGGAAAATTAAAATTGCCCTAGATCTACAAAGAGGGTCCTTTTGAGAGACCGAATGAATGAATGATCTGAACCTGAAAAAATGATCCTTATAAACACAATTCACCATAGGCAATGTACTCTAAATAGATAGAGTTAAATCTAGCCCAGCTTCATAACTTATTTTCTTTCTTTAGTTACAAGTTTGAACAGCTCTAGTTTTGCTTTAGGTGATCTTAAAGGAAAGGCCTGGAAACTGGCTGGGATGGTGTGAAGACATTAAATTTGAACCTAAAAGGAGCATATTCTAACTCCCGTTAATAATTCTTCAGTGGGGGAGCATGTGTATTTTCCAGAGAGTATTTCACAGTCCCAAGGAATGTAGCCACCATTGAGACCGTGTAGTGCTACAATGACGAGAAAAAGTCAGTTCGTAACCCCTGTAAGGAAGTGTGTATAGGTGCCCTCTACATTGTAAAGTGACTATCACATCAGCGTTATATGACATATTTAATAATCTAATTCTTCGTGTTGGAAATGTAAATGGAAATTAGAATATTAAATGAAATATAAATGTATGTAAATAATGGGTATAGTTTTGTGACATTAAAGAGGTATGCACTAAGTTTTAACTCTCTCTCTGTATCTTCTTTAATGTATGGTGGGGTTACATGTTCATAAATCCATAATAAGTTGAAACTACTGTGAGTTGGAAATGCATCAATACACCTAACCTGAATGTCACAGCTTGGCCTAGCCTACCTTAATTAAACATGCTCAGAACTTGTACATTCGCCTGCAGTTGTGCGATACCATGTTACACAAAGCCTGTTTTATAATAAAGTATGGAACATCTCATCCAATCTATTGAATACTGTATTGAGAGTGAGAAGAATGGTCGTATGGGTACAGAATGGTGGTAGGTATATTGACTGTTTACCGTTGTGGTTGTGTGGCTGACTGGGAACAGCAGCCCGCTGGTGCTGCCAGCATGAGAGGTAGGTATCCTACCACATGTCACTAGCCTGGGAAAAGATCTGAATATGGTTTCTACTGAACTCATATCACTTTTGCACTGTTGTAAGGCCAGAAAATTTTAAGTCAAACCATCGTTAAGTCAGGGACTGCCGGTATTGTTAGATGTCTAGATATTTTATATGCTAGGCCAAAAGAACTGTGTAGCAAGAGGAACAAAATAAAGTTTGTAAATTTGTTGCAGGAGATTTTGAAGTCATTTAAAAAGAAAGACTTCCATGTTTTGTTATATGAAACCCATGCAAATATATATCAGGATGCCAGTTTTATGGAGTTGTTGAAGAGTAATATCAGTGCCATTTATCAACACTTCCTATTTGTAAAGAGGTTATAATTCTGGTTATCAAAATAAAATAAAACAGTATCCCAGCTGAGACCGGGATCCTAGCAGGTTATTTACAAACAAGTTAAATGTACATTCTGGGCTATACATATATAAGTGAATTCTCCTGAGTCCTGCAAATCATCTGTAGGGTTTTCTTTCAATAAGAATAATTAGGACCCAGGCACAAATTTTGCTTATTTCCAATAAGTACCATTGGTCAACCACAACTTAATCCTTTTTTTTCTATAATAAAATATACAAGATACTGTGAAGAAGTAGAATATTGTTATATTTATCATGTTACCTGAAGGCTTCTAACAGAGGAAAAAAAGTTCCAGAAGATAGTTGATTAATTCCTGTTTCTAGCATGTTCTGCTGTCTTGCTTTGAAATTTATGACGGCTAATTTTTCATCATTTGTGGTAATGAGAGCAAATGAAATTCACAGATAGTCTAAAAATATCATTTTAGCTATTCATTCCAGTCTTCCTATCATCAGATTCTTTTAGTTGCTAAAAGTCATAAAATTAGATGAATTCAGTTTTTTTCCCGCTCCTTTGATTTCTAGCAACGGATAGGCTATGGATGGATAGCAACAGCGAGAGACCTAAGAGAGACTGCTTCTTTTGTCATGTGTTCCACCTTTGACTAGATTTTGTCCAAGTTATTGACCTCATGGTTACAGTTAAACCATATACATATTTTAATATTATATCTTTCTGAAGTTAGGATCAGATGTTCAGTATGTTTTAAGCAGAAGTTCACAAATTATCTATGAGCTTGCTTCATCTACAGCTCTTAGGAGATGATGAATGATCCAGTAAGTGGGATGTATTGTTGTAACCATGTCTTCTAGCGTCTTCCAATGATAAAGAACATAAGCTACTGCAAGACAGTTTTCACTGAAATATTCCATAAGGTAGTGTTACTCATACTGAGAACTGAAGACTGCCTACAACATGATTACCTACCAAGTGATTCTTTAGTTCTATTCCAGGAGATTCTGAATTCACAGATCTGGTGTGGTATCCAGCAGTATTTATTATTATAAGATCCTCAAATGATTTTTCATGCAATGGGGTTTAAGAACCTCTGCCATAATGCATTAATACAGAAACTCCTCAAAGGTCTCACGTGTGCTTATAGACAAACTCCAGTGTCAGAGGCAAAGCCAAAGACACAAGAATTTCTGGCGCCAATGACTCTTCTCAAGGTATCCTATGGATGATTAACTCTATGAGATGTTAGTGTTTTCAGAAACAGACTTACATGACTAAGTTTGGGAAATGCTGAGTTAAAGTTAAATCCTTTATGGGAGGATTTTCCGGGAACTTATACAGGCTAAAATGCAACTGGATTATTCAAAAGAAGAACCCTTTATTCAGAGAACATTTCACAGACTAATTTTCCATAAAGCACACTGCTGAATGAATCCTATCTTATAAATGTGGAAACTAAGAACCATATTGGTGAGGAGACCGACCTTCTTGAAGAGAATTATTGAGCAGACATAATCAGAGCCCTGGGTCTTGTCCACCACCTCATATCAGTGATTACTTTTTGTTTCAAGTAACAGACTCAGACTGTGACTGCCATAAGTGAAAAGGGAAGTTATTGGAAGGAATTTGAGAGCTCACAGAATCAGCAGGAGGCTGAGTGACCAGGACTGAACAAGGTCAAAAACCAAGGGAGGCATAAGCAATGGCAGTAAGGGTCCAGCAAACAAGAATGCTTTTCTAAGCAGTCCTTCATCTTTATACAACTTGCACATTCAGAATCCTGGTTGGGAATGTCTAATTTTCAGAATTTTAGTCACATGCCAGTCCCCTGGCCTTCTGGGGGTAGAGGGCAGTGGGGAGGATATTTGGCCTTTGGCTTCCTCAGTGGAAAATATAATACCATTTCCCATCAAAATGACATGAAGCCGCCTTAGGTTGATGAAGGGAGCCCTGTAAAGTGACAAACGCTCATCACTCACATATCTTGGCTTCCACAGGCAACTGCTTTGCATTACAGATGGATTTTGGGTAATGATGCAGCTTTAATTTAACTACCTTGCCTACTAACTAATGCTTTGGTTAGTGGTATTAGTTATCTTCATGAGTACTTGTGAATGAAACATTTTATATGTGCACAGTCTAATCCTAGCTTTCTGTTATCTTTCTTTAGCATATGCAGCAAACTAATGCTTATTCAGCCTTTAACTCCTCAGAATCGTTATAGAGATATGATGATGTTTGAATTAATTTTTGAGCTGTGTGAAATTCTTTATTGGTCAAGTCTATAGCAGATCCTATTGTTGACCTTTCTGTGTCCTTCCAGCCACACTACTTCATTCCACATGGCCAGAAGTGCTGGGGACTGAACACTCATGGCCCCTGTCTCAACCAAGGACTGACCTAATAGGAATGGAGAAATAAATACTCTAGCTTCCTTGCTCTTTGTATGGAATCACTTTGGGACTTGTGTTCTATACTAGTGCTTCTCACACTAGTTTTGGACCAGTTTTGAAATTTTCAATCCATTATTGATTAGTACTTTAAACAATAAAACATAATGAATTACTAGAAAAATGGATGCCACCCAAATGTCAAATTTTTATAAAAGTTCCTCAATACAAACTTTTATTTTTTATACGTGTTTTATCCTGAAGCAGTCTAGGAAGGTGCAGACATTGGTACCATCACACACCACATTCTGAGCAATATTGAGCACCATTTTCCCAGGTTCCCCTATAGAAGTAAGCCACAGATGTCCACAGAGATAACTGTATTCAGACATATTCTTCATTGGCCACTTTTTCCTCCCTCATTTCTCCACTGTTCCCTAGTATTTCCTTGTCTCAGGGTCCTCTTCTGGAGGAACCTAAACTAAGAAAAATAATAAATGAGCCTGAAAAACCACTCTCTGGACTCCTCCATGTATGAATTTGAATTTTATTCTTGTCTAGCTATAAGGCAACCCACAGAAGAAAAAGTACAGGAGCTTTGAGGTCTGAAAAATCTAAATTTGAATCTGTTACTTAGTAGCTGTGGAATCATGAGCAATTAATTAATTAATTTACCTTCTCTGAGCCTTGATTTATTCACTTATGCACAACAAAATTAAGATAACTACAAGAATATCAAATTAAAACAATGAGACCCCACTGTACTTCTAGTGGAATGTCTAAAATCCAGAACACTGACAAATGGCAAAGATATGGGGCAATAGGAACCCTCATTCGTTGTTGGCATGACATGCAAAATGGTAGAGCCACTTTGAGAGAGTTTCATGATTTCTTACAAAACTAAGACACCTCTTACCATATAATTCAGCAATTGCACTCCTTGGTATTTACCCAAAGAAGTTGAAAATTTATGTCTACACAAAAACCTGCACGTGGATGTATATTGCAGTTCTATTCATAATAGCCAAAACTTGCAAGCAATCAAGATGCTCTTCCATAGGTGAATGGGTAAATAAACTGTGGTTATATCCAAACAACAGAATATTATTCAGTGCTAAAAAGAAATGAGCTATCAAGCCATGAAAAGATATGAAGGAACCTTAAATGCATATTGCTAAATGAAGCAAGCCAATGTGAAAAGTCTACATAATGTCTGACTTTTAACTATATGACATTCTGGAAAGGCAAAAGTGTAGAAATAGTAGAAAGATGGTTGGTAGGGTAAGGGGGAAGGGAAGGATAAATCGATGGCGCACAGGGTATTTTTATGGCAGTGAACCTATTCCATATAATACTACAATGGTGGATATATGTCATAGTACGTTTGTCAAAACCTGTAGCATATACAACATCAAGAGTGAATCCTAATGTTAACTATGGACTTTGGGTGATAATGATGTGTCAGTATAGTTCAGCCATTGTTTCAAGTGTACCGCTGTGATATGGGATTTTGACAGTGGGGAAGGCTGTGTGTATCAGGGAGCTAGGAGGCATATGGGAACCCTCTGTATTTTCCATTCATTTTTGCAGTGAAACTAAAAATACTCAAGTTTATATAGCGCGCGCGCGCACACACACACACACACACACACACACACACACCTGCCAAATAAGATTATTATGAGAATCAAAGGAGAGGTCACAAATGAAACATGTTAGAATTCACCATATATTATTTCAAGGGTTTTTGCAGTAGCAATTTAGATTATTTAAACTTCACAATATAAACAACTTTGAAAATACATACATACTCATTTCAAGACTTGGATCTTATCATAAAAATATCACCCCAAATTTTGATTTTGCTGAATACATAACTCTTTTCTGGTAACTATACAATTCTTTACGTACATCAGTGGATGTAGTGAGCATGTTTTTATATAGACACCTGTATTCCTAGCATTCTTTATGATGGTCTAGTTTTTTTTTTTTAATTTTTTTAATGTTTATTTATTTTTGAGAGAGAGAGAGAAATAGAGAGAGAGACAGAGCTCGAGAGGGGAAGGGCCAGAGAGGGATACACAGAATCTGAAGCAGGCTCCAGGCTCCAAGCTGTCAGCACAGGGCCCGATGCGGGGCTCGAACTCACAAACCACGAGATCATGACCTGAGCCAAAGTTGGATGTTTAACCGACTGAGCCACCCAGGCGCCCCATATGATGGTCTCATTTTAAGTCTCCTTAAGCAAACAAAATTGTTCTGCAGTCTTTCAGCCTGAAGTCATCCTTGTGCAGTTTGACATAAGACTATATGAAAGCTTCATTCATTTGTACATGACAGGGGCAATATACTTAATACGGCCTTTTATTTAAAATCCAACGTTTAAACTTATATGTGGTCAGGAGGGTAATATGTATATGTAGTATATTTTAAATGTTATTGCTTTATTGCTCAGTACTCTAAATGTATAGCAATGTTAAGGATCCACAGCTGGTTCTCCCAAATAAAGGTATCAGCAGATATTAAAAAGACAACATGTCACCACTGACATTGTTCATCTGTTGAGCCTTGATGGTATGTGGACTGATTTGCACGTCATTACACAGCTAAAGGCCTTTCTGAACTTCAATAACTCAGAGTAAGCCCACTACTAACATTTTCTCTCTCAGAGTTTTCTCATGATCACATAGCCTCTGGAGAATGAAGTCACTACAAAATTTAAATTATTCTAATCAGATTCACATGGCATTTTTATACTTGGAATGCTTCCATTCTTGTCCCCCTTCTCCAATTTCAGAATTACTTCATGCTTCACCTTGAAGAATGTGACCTTTTCACATAGTAAGGAAATTCTTTGTAAATTAGGCACAGGATATTCAATTTCAACATTCATTTAATAAATATGTAAATATTTATTGAACATTTGCTATGTGTAAAGTGATAATCCTATCATTTTCTCAAAGATATTATTTAATCTGATTTGGAAATAATATGTAATAATAAAAAAAGGTGACTGAGTTGGTAAATAGGATAGGTCAGAAGTAGACCTTAACATCAATAAAAACTTAATACAACGCAAAATATCCTTTGAAAATTGATGGAGAAGGAATAAATAATTTAATAAATGGTATCAGGATCATTTTTGCTATTTGGGAAAAAACAATATTAATTTAGAAACTTACTTTATACCAGAATAAATTCAGGATGGATTAAAGGGCTTAGTGTAAAACTACAAGACTATATATTTCTTTTTTTTCTGATATTGACAATAAAATTTCTTTCTAAACTGTAAAGATTGTTAATCCAATTTCGAAAGAGCAAATCAACAAATTTGATGATGATTTCTTTAAAACCTAAGTGTTTATACTTACTTTATAAAAGGGTAAAAAACATACACCATAGCATGTGTTCATACAAATCAATAAGAAAATATTTAGTTTACAATAGATATATGTGCAACACTAATTTCATGTCTGGGAAGTTAGTCCTGCAAATATGCAGAAATATAGGAAAATTGTTTATAAAGATGCACATTTCAGTATAATATACAATAACAACAAAAAAATGCAAATGATATTTTTGGCCATGTGAACCTTTTTCAAGCTAAATTAATGAGAAGATTATCAAGTTTTTCAGTGTGCCCTAGGTATTATTGTTCTCTCTCAGAGATGTATGCTACATAACACCTGTCTTTCATTAGTTAACAAATTATATTAATCTCACTTTAGTGAAATGTCCATAATCTTTTCCTTCCTATTTAATGCTTTTACTGCTGCCTCAGCTCAGGCTTTCCTAATCCTTCTCTTGAACACCCAGCCTTCTCATCCCCACAATGCCATAGGAGTTTTCCTTCTGAAATACGAATCTAAACTTGTTATTATTTTCTTAAACCTTTCTATGGTTCATCTTATGCTATTCCCCATCCTTTCTCTAAGACATGAAAGAGACCTTAACTTAATTGTTGAGAATCATTTCTAATGCCACTTCTACAAAATCTTTCAGAATTTCTCTTGGCATAATCTACAATATCTTTCGTTTTTAGTAATCTGTAAAAAAATTTTCATTAAAAAAGTAGCATGTTTTTATTTTAGAAAATTTGAAGAATATATTGCATTTTCATGGTGAATTTTATTTGCTTTTTTTTATGTGGCTTTTTTCATACTGGATCTACCATTTTTGTTTTTAATATGCATTCTTCATGAATATCTTTCTATGTTATATATTATTCCCTAGTGAGTTTGTTATTCAGTTTACTTAAATATGCTCCTTGATTCTACCAGATTCTTGGCAGGGAAACAGATAGCTTACTCAAACTGGATAATTTGAGGAGAATTTGTTAATAAAGGGACTATTTATAAACATGGGGATAGAGTGTCAGTGACAATGCTGTATTCTTGAGTTAGAAACAGTGAGGAGATGCATCACTATCCTTAGGATTCAAAGAGTAAAAGAAGGGTGAATTACTAAACCCCAGAGGTATTGAGTGTGTGGATATCACGTGACAAGTTCTGGTACCTTCATTCAAGAGTCACAGCCAGCCTGAGGTCATCTGCATAGAAGGGACAGGAAGAATAATTGCCCCCACTTCATTCTTTTTCTCTTCTCCGGTGTCCTATAAGACATACCATGGGCGAAGCCTATCCCTTAGGATAGAAGGATAGAAGAGGATAGTGGAGCCATAGCCAGGGTCCAGGCAGGCTGGCCCCTTATGGCAGACAACATAGTGGAGTGGAAAGCTGGTGGGGCAAGCAAAAGATACCTGGCATACCCTTAGGATGGGATGTAGGTCGTTTATGGTTTTTGACCATTTTAATAATAAACATACTTGCATAAATATTTATTTAAATTATTAAATATTTAAAGATTCTTTTCTTAGGAAAATTCAAGGTGAAGGTTACTGGGTCAAAGATTAGATACATTCTTGAGGCTCTTGATACTTCCTGCCGAATAGCTTTGCTTTTCCAAAGGACCCAGAAGAATAAGAATGAAAGGACTTGAGAAGTTTTGCCCAGTGAAGAGCCCAACCCTGGGAAATCATTGTGTCTTTGGAAATGGCATCTTAAGGGAGGCTCCCAGCAGGAAATGGAAAGCACAGTTAAGCTGGATAATTGAAGCCTAAAGGCAGGTTTTATGGAAGGGAACAAGTAATAGTGTGGTCTTCTGGGGCTGATAGCAGTGAGGAATTTTTAGCACCTTTGGCTTGTAGGGTTAAGAAGAGGTGTTATTTCAAGGAACACACACAAAGGGCATGAAGGAACTGTATAAAGAAAGCCTCCAGACTGGAAGAAAGGAACCAACCAGTTAGTAAACCAGCAGGGCAAAAGAAGGGCAAATAAAGACCTTGATATCAATTCCTACTGTCCAAACTCCTGACCGTGCCTCAGAGGGACCAAACCCAATGAAAACCAGAATTAAAGTAGCCCTTTAATGCAATCTACACTGGCCAGTTTCCTGGGAGACAAAGAGGGTAGAGAGGGAACTGGATAGGTAAATGGAAAATATCCAATGTGTTTAATTCAAAGGCAATCAAATGGCCAAAGGAAAGGAGATTGGCTTTATTAAGATTGCCATAAACTATCTTGGCAAGATTAGCAAAAGAAACATGAAAATTGCCCTTTACATTTCACATCTCTGCCTAATTATTAAGTGTTTTTATGGATGCTAGAAAAAGTCAATTTCCTCTTAGATATACCCCTAATTATTTGTTTGAGTTCACTGGATCTTCTTGATTCACTGTGAAACACAGTTTCAGAATCAAATGTGAACACATGTTTTGTTTGGCCCTCATACTATCTGCCTATAGAGTGATTTAATTGTTTAAAATTTTTTTTTGCCGATGCTATAAAGCCAGGAGATCTCAAAAAATCCTACTTTTAGCTTCTCTTGACCAGTCAGACTATTGAACACAACTGGACCTACATTTCTCCAAGGCACTGAGCTGGAGCTGTATATCTGCTACCACCTAAGAAGGAGCTGCCAGGCGCTTCACTTTGCCACAGTCCTCACCACTCCTGCTCTGTTTATGATAGTCAGTTATCATTTTGCAACGTGATCATGTTACTGCTTCTCATATACCTGGGCTGGGTTTGTTCGTATATGTTCCATGCCCAAGTCGTATAGTCATTGGAGTTTGCGGTCCCTGCACTAGTGACTCATGGACAAAGGAGGCAGTGCCCAGCCTCCTATTTCTTTATTTTCTTAGGATCAAATGACCATTTCAGCCTCCGGTTCTTTATTTTCTTAGGATCAAATGTCCATTTAATCTCAATGCAGCAGGAACTACATTATCACCAGTGGAATGTGGCATAAGTAAAATTACTGGCAATGTTTCCACAATTCCTTTTACCAAATAGTGAGTGCCTGTTACCTGTTGTGTGTCCTCGACCTCACCACTTTCCATTATGCTTCTTCTCTCTGAGTTTTACCTGACCTGCAGGAAGTTGGTTGGAATTATAATAGCTTTTCTCTCATTAAAACAGATTTATTTTTGTGAAATTAGACACTTCTCGGATGGTTTTAAGTCCTGAAACTAAATAATAGTATGACTCTTCATTATGGACACTGAAGATGCTATTGGAGCGATGCTCAAGCAGAGGTATACATACAACTGAACAATATCGAGTTTTGTTATTTGCATAAAATATTTAGTAGGATTTTAGCCCTAGAACTATTTGTCAACACTCCTTAGATTATTAGGAAGGTTAAAAGATAACAAGAGTTTGAAGAACTTAAAGATTTATTTTAAATATTTTACCCTAATAGCAAACAATCTGTGTCTAAAGAAGGAAGAGAAATAACAACTGGAGGCACAATGGCCACATGACTTTACTTGAAAAGATCAACAGAGCTTGAAAAATCAGTCCAACAACCTTACTCTGTCTTCATTTTCTCTTATCTATTTTAGACCCCAGTACAGAAGATTCAGAGACATGTTGGAAAACATATATCTTTATGTTTTGAGGAAGGTGGAAAATAATTTTTGCTGACAGGGAACCAGATTCTTAAGACTAAGAAGGATTCAAAGAGATAAACTTCTTGGTAGGACATATTAGATTAAGTAAGTGACTAAAGCCCTTTCAGCATAACATAAGAAGTTCTCTCAAGGCTCAGTCATCCTGAGATGGAAAAGAACCTAGAGCAGTTGAGTGAACAGGGTCAGGAAGATTAGAGGTGGTACCTCAGTGCAGGTAAGAGATAAAAAGCCAGGTATGAATGAAAAGTGTAAGGACAAATTAAAAGTAAGAGCTTTGGGAAAATGTATAAGGTCTGAGAGTCTAATGTAAAACATGGTAACTATAATTGATACCACTGTATTGTATAACTGAAATTTGCTAAGGGGGTAGAAAAATATTCTCATACAAAAAGATGAATATGTGAGGTGATTGATGTGTTAATTACCTAGATGGGGGGAATTCTTTCACAATGTATACCTACGTCAGATCACCATGATGTACACTTTAAATATGTTATAATTTTGTATGCCAATTAACTCAATGAAACTGAAATTTTTTTCGCAAGTAAGATTTTAACCTTAATACAATATTTATCTTAGGTTTTTATTATTATACATTTTATACCGAGTAAATCATTAGTGAACCAATTTATATCTTTATTCTATTACTAAATCAAGAAACATTATAGAGCTCTGGTGTACATCTATCTTTCTTCTAAATTCTAGGATACAATAATGAATAAGACATAGTATTTGTGTCCTAGGACTTCATGGTACACTGAGGGTGATAGTCATTTAAAATATAACTACAGGGGCACCTGGGTGGCTCAGTCAGATAAGCCTCCAACTCTTGATTTCAGCTCATATCATGACCTCAGGGTTGTGAGTTTGAGCCCCACATTGAGCTCTGTGCCGTCAGCTTGGGATTCTCCCTGTCTGTCTCTCTCTCTCTCTGCCCCTCCTGTCCACCGTCTCTCTCAAAGTAAATAGATAAACTTAAAAAATTAAAATATAACTACAATATAATCCTATATTGATTATAAAAACAATATGTTTGGAATATATAGAGTAGTATAGGGAAGTGAAAAGTTTACTCCATCAGAGAATTGGGAATGGCTTTACATGAGAGAAGTCTGGGAAGGGTTTTGAAGAACGAGGAATGGATACTGGAGTAATGAAGTGGATGGAACAGAATGTGCAAGGGCCCAGAGCTATTAAGTTTTGTAGTGGGTTCCAGTTTGATGGTGGGAGGAAGTAGCCAATAATGAGACTAGAGAGGTGTGTAGAAATAGACCATGGAACACCCCATTGGCCAAGGAGCTTAGGCTTTCTCCTAAGATGATGGGGAGTCATTGCAAAGTTCTAAGCAGGCAGATGGTTTGGTTAGACTTGCATTTTGGATTTATCACTCTGGTTAGTGTGGGGAGTGAATTTCAGAGGATGAGAATGGAGCAGGATTAGGTGACATGTGCAAAGGACCTGGACCAAGAAAGTGGTATTTGGTGATGGAGAGGAGGTAATAGATTTGAGAGATATTTAGGAGGTTAAAAAAAGAGATATTTATGATAAATTTTGTGATTAGTTAAGGAATATAAGAGGAAAACTAAGATATACTGGGGAAGATAATTTAGAAATGGCCTGTAGGAATTTCAGATGGAGATATCCAGGAGGAAGTTGGGAATATAGGTTTGAAGCTTAAAAGAGAAGTATATACTGTTATTATAGATTTGAAAGTAAAAATATTCTAGGTGATATATGAAGTCATGGACATTCTTTGGGGAAATATTTAGAAGGATTACAGTTTATGGCCAAGAAGAGGAGTCTGGGAAATAGCACTTGAAGGCTGAGACAAGGTGGTCAGTGAGGCAGGAAAACAAAGATAGTAGAGATTCATTGATAGAAACCAAGAAAAGCTGCAACATTTCTAAAAGGAAGCAGTGATTAGAAGGCCAAATGCTATAGAAAAGTCAATTCTCATAAGGGCTTCAAATGCCCTACTTGATTGGAACCCAGGAGATCACTGCTGTTGTCAGGGAGAGCATCCTCTGTGAAGGGTGAGTTAGAAGCCAAACTGTACTACATGAACAAGTTGGAGACATCTTTTGAGATACTGACATTAGAAGAGGATGAAAGAGGACAGAATAACCTGACAGGAACTTCTGCATTTCTCAAAGAATCTTTACATATGCTGCCATATTCATATTTTTATAAAATCAATATGGAAACTTTTGTTTTGTATTACAACATAAGCCATGTCTGTAGGACAGTTTATCTGTTGTCAGCCTTCCTGGGGGTAGGAATTGACATTTCAGATTTCAGTCTAAGAGGAAATAAGTAATATATATAACACTTGATAGGGAAATACAAACACCCCTGTATTTCAAGCCATACTTGATATAAGAAATGGAAGCTATAGAAACAGAATTTGCAGTACAATCATTAAAATAACAGACAAAATAAAACATATTTGTGTAAGTTTGACACTCTGATATAGGGAAAATAGGTAAAGATCTGCTTTAGAGGCCAGATTCTTAGACATAAAGAGCTAGAAGGAACCTGGCACACTGGGTAATTGTTGAATTGAATTTTAGGAATTAAGCCTTTTATAATATGAATGAAAAATTGGGTAGTAGAAAGGTAATGTGATTTAATCAAAATTGCTCAATGAATAAGTAACATAAACCAGCATTAGTTATATTTCACAGTTAAATTTGATTCTCATTCATTTAGTGCATCTTATGTGCCAGGGACTATGCTAAACACTTTCTATTCATTTTATCTTTTAATCTTCAAAGGCAGTTATTACCTCAGTACTTTTATTATTACATTTTGGAGAAGAGGAAACTTAGTCACAAGAGCTAAAATAATGTCCAAGATCACTTTGTAAATGGTGGAGTTAGCATTTAAACGTAGGTGATCTAACTAAGAGGGAAATGCTTTTAATCATGACCATCTTCTACCAGATATAGGCACACTGTATAATTATTACTTGAAACTGTTAGAGACATTCAGCTTTTTGTTTTATAGATAAGGATCATACGTATGGCATTAAAGACTCTGGTTTTGGCTTTAATGAGGAAAGGGTTAAAAACAGAAAAGTTACAATGCAATAATTGAGAAATTGAATTAATAAATTGGTGTTTTCCTTCAACAAATAGATTTTGAAAGGAAAAACATAATTTTGATTTTTTCTTTTTACCACAAATGTAATGTAATAATAACATGTTTGGAAAAGCTTATTGTCCATGATGAAATAACACATTTTTGCCAAGGTAATTATTATAATAATAGGCTATTTCACATTTTTCCCTCCTCCACCCAAGTCATTTTTTTTTTTAATAAGCAGACTTTCATCTGCTTAGCATCTGAGGCAGATGGCAATGTATTTGCGTAACTGGTTGTTTTTTGGGGGGTGGGGTAGCAAGGCAAGTTCAAAACTTATCAAGAACTTTATCATCTTGAACTATGTAAATCATACATATTATTTTTGATTTGATATAAATTATTTGATTTAGCTTGACACTCCAGTAGTAACATTCTAAGAATATTGACTGATGTCTTTATATACACCTTAGGGAATTAATGGAAAATCCAGTAAATAGAACTGATTTTATCAGTGGAGGGGTACATAGCAGACCGAGCCCATTCAATCTGAATTGGCTGTTCAGCATTTACTAAATGGTTCTGTTTACTGGCTTAACAAGAATTAATGAAGCCTTAGGGTTTGCTTCCCTTCCAGATAAGTGCAGAAGAATGAAATGAGAGTCTGGCATAGGTCCTTTTTCTTGCTGAACCTGGCAGGCTAAGTTCAGGTATGCATGGTGGCCAAAGGTTTTCAGTGGAGGAAGGGGCAGAGGGGTACCAACAGAATCACCTATTGAAATTTTCTAATTTTACTCTCTAGACTCTACAAACATTTCTCTCCAAGTTAAGAGTCACAGTCTCCAGGTAAAAGGGCCAGTGTCTCTGGTTCTCATGCTTAGCTGCACATTAGAATCACCTAAAATACTTTTAAAAACTACTGGCATTGAGAATTTTTTGAACTAGAATCCTTAGAGTTGGGGATTGAGCTGGTATTTAAACAGAGTTAGTATTTCAAAACAAAAAGTAAAAATTTGGCAAATTATTCTAATTTGTTTCCAGAGTTGAACATCACAGGCTCACTTGTATAGGTTGAAAATCCTGATATTCTAACTCATTGCACTCCTCCTGCCCTCAACACATGCACCATTTTCTCATGATTGAGAACATCAGATTTATATGATGATGAAGAGAATCATGGGTAAGAATGGAATACCCCACTGCTGAAGCAGATCTAGGTCTGAGTTTCTCAACCTTTGCACTATTTAGGTTTGGTAACTATTGTTGGGGAGTGGGGCGGTGATGTACATTGTAGGCTGTTGACTATCATCCCTAGCTTCTACCCACTAGAAGCCAATTGCATTTCTTTCCAACCTCCCCCCCCCCCCCCCCCCCCCCCTCTCTTTTCTACCCACCTCTCCCCCCCCCCCCCCCACAAACTGGGCCTACCATTAAATGTCTCCAGACATTGCCAAGTGTCCCCTAGCGGGCAAAATCACTTCTGGCTGAGAACCACAGATCTAGGCAATAAACTAAAGCAGGACCTAGCAATGATTCAGGGATGGATCTAGCTGGATAGAATTAGATATCCTTAAATGCAAACTGGAATGCATAAAGGCTTATCTGGGGCTTTACTTCTTATCCAAAGAAGTCACAGAACTATTTGGGATTTTTTCTGGTTATCTGTTGCTGCATTAAAAAAAAAAAAATGTAAAGAATAGTGGCTTAGAATAGTGACAACATTAATTTTATTCATAAATCTGCAATTTTGCCAGGGCTAAAGGAGAGAGGTGGTTTTTGCTCTACTGGGGTGGCACAAAAACTGGGGGCTAGAATCATCTGAAAACTCACTCACAACTCTGCTGGCTGATGGCTGGCTGTCAACAGGGCCTTCAGCAGGAGCTATGGCTGAAAGACCTACACGTGGCCTTTTCATGTGGCTGCTTGGCTTTCTCACAGCATGGTGGCTGGATTCCAAGGGCAAGTGTCTCGAGAGAACCACGCAGAAGCTGTTTTGCATTTTATGAGTTGGTCTTGGAAGTCACATAACATCACTTCCATTGTGGTCAAAAGTCTGCCCAGATTCAAGAAGAGGAAACATAAACCCCATTTTTTGGTGAAGAGATGTCCATGTCACTTTATAGGAAGAGCACATAAGATGGTATGTATTGCCATAGTCATCTTTGGAAAATACAAACTGCCACAAATTTGAAATGGCAAATCATTTAGAATTGGTTATCTGGAGTCTATGACACTGTTATCTAAGGATTTTCCTAAGGACCACATATATCAATAAGCTGGTTACTAATTGTTTTAAATGCCAATATCTGGACCTCTCTCTCAAGGATTCTCATTTGGCAGATCAGATTTAGGCATCTGGTGTCTGGTTTTTCGAGAAGTCCTCAAAATAATTCTTATGCGTGTTAAGAATGTTCTTTGTTTATACAGATGCTTTAATCATTTACACATTTCCATTACACATTTACACATTTTCTTCTCTGAAACAAAGTGGTGATACTTTGAGGAGAGAGAGAGCTTTGAGGAATGTAAGTCTCCAGAAGAATCACTTCAGACATGCCTTTGTGTTTGTAATATGCACATGTTACTTGTCAAGAGACACTTTGAAAGTAGTGTTGTTGATTGGAGTTTTGTGGACATTTGATTTTAGTTTCCACACATGTCAAAATGGAAAAAAAAAAAGGAAAGAGATTACATTATAGTCACAATCAAGAAATCTGTTTTTTTTAAGTCTAGTTTTATGATCAAATTTTATATGCTTTTATGTTAGGCATCAAAAGAAAAAGCAACATTTATAATGATGTAGTTGAACTTGTGTCATAAGGAAGGATTCTTTGTAGAAACTTGACATGATAATGTATATGGTGATGGGAATTCCATTTTCAGGAACCTCATGAAATATGTGGGAAATAAATGCTAGTAGAAGACATCTCCCTGAACTTTGCTGATCAAGCAACTTCAATGACCTAAAATATACTTGAGAAAGCAGCATGTAAAAAAAGCCTCTGTGCAATCAAAATAGAATACAAAAGTTTATACTTTACTTGGTTTACATGCTATTAACTTGCATGAAAGTCTGATAGCAAGGTTCCCACCTTACAGCAAAGGAAAAACATCACGTTAGAATGCGTCAGAAGTGAATGACTACAATCTGGCACAATGAGAAGTAGAACTGAGGCAACAACAAAAATTTAATTATTTCAAAGCAGAGTAGTTTTTCAGAGTATAGGAAACCCACTTTTATATCTCACTCTTTTTAAGGGCACCATTCTAGTACAGAGGTCCAGCAACTATTTTTTCATCATAGTAAGTCTGACTTTTTGAAAAGCTTAACTGATATTAAATATATTCTGTTTAAGAGATCAGGAAAATATTTAACAATTTGAGAAAAAAATTTCTTCTAAGTGGTTAAAATTAAATAAGCTTTGGTGATTTAGTAGATGAACTTCCATTATGTATAAAATTATTTTTTGTAGATTGCCTCATTTGTAGAAGGTGCTAGATAATAAGTGTTTCCTTATTGACATGCAAATAATTCATTCTATTAAGATTTTTCTTAATTTTTTTTACAAAAATAAAAGCTTAGGTGTGACATAAAATGTAATATGGCATTCTAAATCTAATAAACTATATCAACATTTCAGAGTTATATTCATATCAGCAAATGCTAATAAGCTGGGAAGCAACACAAGAACCAAAGGAGTCATCTAATCTACCACCAAGTCCTATTGAATTTTGTTCCAGAATTCCTTTCAGATATATTCACTTCTCTGACTCCACTGCCACCAGCCTTGTCCATGTCACATCATTTCTCCCACCTACGTTTCCTCAATAGGCTTCTTTCTCCCATTTCTCTTGGCTGCCCCCAATCCCTTCTCCATGCAGCCATCAGATCAAATCAGTTCCTTTTCCAGTCTATTACTGTGACTTTCCATTCTTTTTCAAATAAAACTAAAGCCCTTAGCTTCTCCTTCACCATCCTGAATGATGGACTTTCGTCTTACTTCTCCACATCTCACGAAAGTCCCCTTTGCTCACTCTGCTCTAGATCCTTTGGCCCTCACTAAGTGTTTTGGCCTTTGTATAGACAATTCCTTATGCCTTTTCTCTATATTCTTGGCAGAGCTGGCCCCTTGTTCCTCAGGTGTCAGTTTGAGTATTGCCCCCTCCAAGAGGCCTTTCTTGATTATGCTACCTAATGCAGGTCTGTCTTTCCTCACCGTTATTCTTTATTACAGTACAGTGTGTTTAAGTTCTTTTGTAGTTTGTATCATAATGCATTTTGTTTACTTATTTATTTTGTTTCCCTCACAAGCCTCATGATGGCAAATACCAGTTTGTTTTATTAAACATTGATAATGGCGAATACCTGGCACATAGTAGGTGTGTAATAAATATTTTTTGAAATAATAAATAAGTGAATAGTGGCCTATAAATAAATCAAGAGCTAAATGCTTGGAATTTATAATGGCAGGTGAGTATGCTAATAAACTTTTCTGCATCTTTAAGAAAAATTGAGGTGATTCATAGATGTTCTATCAATATGGATTTTGAGATGAGAAGTTTGTAGAGTTCATAACTAATTTCTCACTGTGATATTATAGATTGTATTGATTCCCTTCTCCAAACATGACTTTTTCATAATACAAGTAGGGTGTTAGAAATGTTTGGCCTGATTCAATCAAGTGTTTCTTCAGAAGAGAATAAAAGGAGTGAGGTTATGGATATGGAGATACAAAGCTGGGAATTATTAATTCTGTATCCCATTTACCCTCAAGCACAATTAAGAGATTACACCTGTCATGAATGTTCTCTATGGAATTTGCAGAGTTTAGCATATACATTACATTCAGTAATGGTTCAATAAACATGAGTTTAATTGAATTTACCTTGTAAAGTTGGAAATGAGATACATTTATCTTTGTTCAGGCTTCTAGATTTACTCCATGGCATCCAATTAATGATAATTTTAATATAGATTATGACAAAAAAGATGTTGGTTTCTTACATTCATAAGTGGTGCATGCTTCTTGAAGCCGGATACCATGACTTAATTTTTTTTCCATTTTCAAGATGGGCCTAGGAATGGAAGTGGTACACAATAAAAACAGAAATAAATTATATTTTTTGAAGGAATGGAAATATTTCAGACCACCTAGGGGATCTATTTTAAATTACTTTTGTGTACCAAATAGATTGAGAAGCAGATATAATAATGTAGGCTTCTAATGCAAATACGCAAAAGTGAACAAACATGCTGAAATAGATCTCTTTACACTTATGTAGAAATATGTGATGATACAGGCAACAATTTTATTATTAAAGGAATGCACAGTAGGTCTTATGTAAAATAAAATAAAAAAGAAACCTTTAGGTGGCGGCCAAGAGCTATGATTATGAATTCCTTAGGCTGCTTTTATGAGAATTTATGATCTTGTTTGAAAGTGGTCATGTTAAACAGACTATTTAAACCACAGTAATTGAGTGCAAAGCAAATACAAGAAACAAAATTAGGTCTTCAAAGAAATGGATTTGAGTGTTAATATCATTAATCAAATCCTGATTTTGATTAAACAATGGGTATTCTGATTATGAATATTCGTTAGGAAGCCAGATCTGGGAAGAGAATTTTATTGGAATTCAGTCATGGGATTAATTACTCTTGGCAGTTAAATAATTATTTTAATTTTGAAACAAATCATCTTTAAAACAAAATGGTAGCATTTTAAGAACTCACAGAGTGTAATAAAGATGTCAAAACTGTCCAGATGCTATTGTGCAATTGGAAACTCCACTCAAAATTGACACAATGCCCCAGAAAAAAAGGTCAATGATCTAACTCATTCTTGCAACATCTGCCAGAAGCTATGGCTTCTTGGAGTACTGTGTTCTTTTTCTCTTGCATTACTCTCTCAAATGAAAGTTGATGATCAAATCCATCATATACCTCTTTAAATTCTAGGAAAAAAGGGGGGAAATAAAAATAATTTTAAAGTGTTATGATTTTTTGATGGTATGCACTAGGTTTTCCTCTCTGTTTGTTCTTTTTATCAATATGCTTTAATCTACCAGAAGAAACAAATTTAAGCATCATTATTAGAAATTTCTTGGTAGTAATTTTCACTTAAAGTTATTATTAATGATTCATCTATTAGCATTTAGATTCATGATGTACACGTTGACAACAACACTTTTGGCAAGATAGACTAAATTTGGATATTTGTTTCCAATTAATCAGGACTTCTGTGATGACGTATCTCTAGTTCAATTCTTGTCCCCCTAAATAGCACATTTAACATCAATATATGCACACTCAAGATCATGGAGGAGGGAGAACAAGTAAAAGACAAACTTAGAACACATGGAGTTGACAGGTTTCAAGATGCAATAAGAGTACAGAAACAAATTAAAATACTATAGCAAAAACCACACGTTATTGTTGAGCAATAAAAAAAAGAAGGAAAAGTGTGGGTTGATATTAATAAAGAAAAGCTCTATAGAGAAGATAAGTAAACTGGTGATTTCCCAGTGCATTATTGGGAAGGGAATCATTTTAATCCCAAAGAAACTCTATTTCAATTACTGAATGTTCATATTCCAAAACTGTAGTGTAGTAATATAGATGTAACAGTAGCATTGAATTGTTCTTATTCTAAATATTCTCGACTATGTTAGTCAATGGCAAGGTGACATCCCCTCTCAAAAAAACATTTCATATGTTGTTTGATTACGTAGCAAACTTCATTCCTCTAGCAGTTTACAATGTAAAATTGTCTATGAGTAAAGTTAGGCTAAAAATCTAGAAAGTTGGACCTATGGGATTAATGTGGTAAACATATATTCTTCTTGTCACCATGAATATTCAAAATGATATTCTTGAGGATAGGAATTAGGAGAGCTGGCTCTAACATGATTCTGATGGTATATATGGTGATAAAATTATAGTCAGGATACATCACTTCTCTGGAAACATTTTTCTTCTTTAGAACATGAAAGAGAAAAAGTGGATGGTCTGTACATTTCCTCTTAGCTATAAAATGTTACATTTTTTTTCAGGATTTTTAGAGAGTAAAACCAAATATAATTCAACATTATTGATATAGAAAATTTTGTTCATCTAACAAGTAAAAGCACAGCATAGTTTCAGTGAGAATTGCAAAATGAATCCACTGTATATAGGGCCCCACACGTAGGTCAAGAATGGCCCCCTAACATTGTGCAATGCTCAACATGCATGACTATGTGTTGGTGCTATAATTATATCAATAGTGAAGAAAAGAAGATGTGGAAAATTCCTCTGTAATAAAATTTTTATATAATTTTTAATTACAAGTTTGCGAAAGCATAAATAAAGAATCTGCCACTATGCTAATGGATTTAGTTATATATGTATATCTCATATAATTTATGTAACTATATGGTCATGAATAATTCAGATATTAAGATATATATCTCCTTAGTTTAAAGCAATGCATTTAGGGGCGCCTGGGTGGCTCAGTCGGTTAAGCGGCCGACTTCGGCTCAGGTCATGATCTCGCGGTCCGTGAGTTCGAGCCCCGCATCGGGCTCTGTGCTGACAGCTCAGAGCCTGGAGCCTGTTTCAGATTCTGTGTCTCCCTCTCTCTCTGACCCTCCCCCGTTCATGCTCTGTCTCTCTCTGTCTCAAAAATAAATAAACGTTAAAAAAAAATAAAAAATAAAATAAATAAAGCAATGCATTTAAACCTGAATGGACCACTTATCTTTACATGCAATACACTATTGCATACTTTTGGAAATTAGGTGAAAGTCTATAAAAGAAAGATGAACATCCAATTCCCAAAACAAACAAATAAACAACTCAAACTGTATGCTCTTTTGATGATAGGGAAGCAGAAGAAATCTCTATACTCAAGAAATTTTTATTATTTTATCTGCCATATGAAATAAACAGTATAAAATGATGGAAGTGCCCAAGTGCATTTACCCCCATACCATATGAAAATAAGTAGGAGAAAAACCTTTGGTTCTTGTTTCTTATAACTATTGCCGTAAAAACTATAATTAATCCTGAGCCACGTCTTTTTTCTGCTCCTTGTCAGTCGACCACGTAATGTACAAAAGTTATTTTATCTTGAGTGGCAACAATTCAGCATGCTGGACTAGCTGATTTCAGAGTCCTGCTCTTTCCTACTTGATTCAAGTGAATAATGCCTGATCTAGACAAATCTAGTAGATGACAAATCTCATTGATTCTATTCACTGTGAACTTACAGAGGGGACAAGGAGAAAAAACAAAAGCAGTCTACTGTTTAAGATGGTAATTTCTAAGGATTGTCTTCTAACTTTTATTATATGAAA
The DNA here is from genome assembly GCF_023721935.1 of Panthera uncia. Taxonomy (NCBI): domain Eukaryota; kingdom Metazoa; phylum Chordata; class Mammalia; order Carnivora; family Felidae; genus Panthera; species Panthera uncia. The sequence goes on along the minus strand of NC_064816.1, from coordinate 108,319,745 downwards.
GAAATATTTTAATTGTTTCAGTTGTAATATTTTGCACAAAGTCCATGGGACTGGGATTCAAGTAATCAGGAAAAAAAAAAAAAACATGGAAGGGGAGAAAAAAAATCGCCAGGGTACAATCCCTAAAAATTTTAAAAGAGCAACTTGTGCAAACTTCTAGAAGAGGGAGTACAAAGAGTAAGAAAAGCTGTCAAGAATGAAAAGTAGACTAAAAGCAGGAGAGAAGACTGCAAATAAGGATAATCCCCCCCCCACCCCCAAAAAAAGTTAAAGATTGAAGAGGGCAAGGTATAAGAAACAAGAGTGAAGCCAGAAAAAGTGATGACATTGTAGGGTAGAAATAGCAGAACAGAGGGGAAAAGGAGGTCAAGGCTTAAAGATTAAAAAAAAAAAAAAAGCACAAAGGGGGAACAGCAGACAAAGACGTGGGATAGAAATGGAAAGGGAGCAGTGTCTGGATTATAAGTGGGAGGGAAAGTAGGCAGGCAGGAGACAGGGAGGTGACACAGCAAAGAGCCACTGGAGCCAAGTGATTTTGCTTTGTCTTTTACAAGTAAAGTTTATGCCACTTGAATGGAGCTTGCAAATGGGTGTGAATTATTTTACTAGTATCATCCAAAGTCCTGCTGTAAGGGTGTTAGGAATTTGGCATAATAGTAGCAGCCTAACTAAGGCTACCAACTTCCCTTCATATTCAATCAAAGCAGCCAAATTCCCACCCATTTGCAGTCTGCGGGCTCTATTGAAATGACATATACAGACAAATAGATACACTAGGAAAGATACGGACATTAAAGAAAAAACAAAAAGAATTTGTTTTTATTAAAAAGTAACCTTGTAATCATTTGCTCAGAATGTCATTGCCTTAGTGTATAGTTGTTTTGTTTTGTTTTATTTTGTTTTGTTTTGTTTTGTTTCAATCAGGTTGGTTTAAATTTAGGGAGTTTCATGAAAATTCAAAAATTCTTGAAATATGTAAATGCAAATTGCTACTATGAGAACCAAATTGCCAAAATAAAACAAACCATCAAATCACCATTAAAAAGGCTCTTTGTCTAAGTAGTGAGTTTTAAAAAGTGCTTTTGGGGAAAAAACAATCAGTTTAAAGTTGCTATTAAGCCATACATACAATGGAATACTACTTGGCAATGAGAAAGAATGAAATCCTGCCATTTGCAATAAAATGGATGGAACTGGAGGGTATTATGCTAAGTGAAGTAAGTCAGTCAGAGAAAGACAGGTATTATATGTTTTCACTCATGTGGAACTTGAGAAACTTAACAGAAGACCATGGGGGAAGGGAAGGGGAAAAAATAGTTTCAAACAGAGAAGGAGACAAACCTATAAGAGAACAAGCTGAAGGTTGATGGAGGGGGTGGAGGAGAGGAGAAAAATGGGTGATGGGCCTTGAGGGCATTTGTTGGGATGAGCTCTAAGTGTTGTATGTAAGTGATGAATCAGGGGACACTACCCCCGAAACCAAGAGCACAATGTATGCAATGTATGTTAGCTAACTTGACAATAAATTATATTAAAAAAAGAAGTTGCTGTTAAGGACACCAAAATGATTTGTTACTTGGCAGGTCAAAAAAAATCAGAAGTATTTTCTTAGTTTTGAGCTGGAATTTGAAACCTGGATATATTTTCTGCTTTTCTATCTTTTTGTTTTGTTCTGGAATAACCTCTGAGCAAACTATCCACTGAGTGAGGTTTTATATCTTCAACTCTGTTAAGGTGTTCACTTTTGTTTCTCCATGGGAACAAACATGTTGCCATGGAAACTGGGTAGCACAAAATGTAGATAGTACGGAAACCTTTATAGAAAGAATCAAGCTCAAACACAAAGTTAACTACTTAATGCAGGTACTAGTTGGGCTCTCCAAAACCTAACATTAACAGCATCTCAAAAAGAATAACTTGATCCCGTGTTTTATCAGATTTTGGAATATAAGGAAACTATACTGTTTTCTCGTTAGGAAAATGTAAAGGTTTATTTTTCATTAAAAAAAAATCAGAAACCACCAAAAAGAATGATTGTGGTGGTTATTTGCATTGAATAAAAAAGATGCCTTCAAGATATCCTTTATATAATAAGTACTTTTTACACACTGACATTGTCTTATTCCATGTAATACACCTACTATGAGATGTTCTGGGCCTCAGGTTAAGAAAAGAGAAGGAAGCAAGAAAAACGGAGCTGGGACCAAGGTTCTAAAGTAAGTGAGTGACCAGCGTTTCCAGTCGCATTATTGAGAGTAAGGGGTGTGAGCTCCTGAGCCAGGAATGATTTACAAGGAGTTGGAATCAAGTTAGGGGAGGATATGGCAAAAGGCATTTCTGGCAGTGCTAGTGTTTTCACTCCAGATAAGGGAAGGAAAGAGCTCATTGAGTTAGAAGCAAAGCTCCAACCAGTTCTAGGAACAGGGTGAGAGGTGTCAGCCCAGATTTTAGTGAGGGGGCAGAGCCCCTGTTAAACCAGTGGTAGTTTAGCTTAGGATATCAGTTACAACCCAGGAGTGGAGGCTGTCTTTAAGGACGGACATCCAGCAGTGAAGATTGGGCAACAGAATTGTTGGATGGGAGAGGGGCTGCAGTTGACTGCGTGTATGAATGCATAGGACACTTCGTTCTGGATTCTGGACCCAGGAATGTGCAGTTAATTTCAGATTCCATTTAATGATTGTGGATGGAGCTCTTAATATATTGCCTGGTTACATTAGGATTGACTCTGAGGCTGGGTGGGGCGTTGACTGAATGGTTTTAGGCTACTGGGTGATGCTGCTACAGGTAGCAATTGGAAACAAAAAAAGAGACTTGATATGCCCCAAATCAACCCACAATAGGAATTCTACATTTATTGTTTAATGTTGGCACTATTGTATACAGGAAGAAGCATTTGTAATCCATTGGCAAAAGAAGGAAGCTCACACAGGCCCCACATTTAGTTTCATGTTTTCAGTAATATGCTATCCTAACAATTACTGCATATTGCCTTTAAGCAAGAAAAATGTCTGATGTGATACTAGCCCCTTTAGTAAAGTAACAAAGTAAACTTCAATGAAAGAGTTAACAGGTTTAAAAAATGTGCCTAGATGCCATCTCCGTACCTTGTGGTTTTCAGAGTTCTGCACTGGCTGTTTTGGCAGAAACTCAAAGCTTCTGCAGAGAACCAATTTGAGCTGCACTGTGGTTCATGAAGTCTGAGATCAATGGACTGGCAACCCTTCAGCTTTCTGAAATAGTGTGGTCATGGTGTGTATGTCTCATTGCACTTTGGGGTTTTGGTTCATTTAATTTTATGAAATAAAATAGGCTTCTTTGTAAAGTAGCATTTTCACCTGTAAGAAGCAAATAAAACAAAACTAATTTTGAAGTAAAAGCCCAGTGTCTGCTGCAGCTTGCATGTAAATTCCCAGTGCTATAGCTATAGAAGTGCTATTACTAATATAAAACAAAAGATAGGAGTGATAATAGGCAATTGATATTTTAAGAGGGAAGTGGACATGTTATGCCCAGAATTCGTGACCCCCAAAGACCACCAGGGAGCCGAGTCCGATGCAAAAGCAAAGAGCCTTTATTCGAGCTAGCTCGAGCTCAGTCCCCTACCTGCACCGACGCAGCAGTGAGATGCCGGGGAGAAAGAGCGAGTTTCAAAAGCACAAAGATTTTATTGGGGTCTAGGGGCAGTTGGTGAGGTAATGGCTGTCGCCTCAGCCGATTGGCTGGGGAAAGGTCGTGGCCCGACCGATTGGCTGGGGAAGGGTTGGAGTCCTGTTACGCAGGTCACCGGGCATGTTTTGATGGAGAAGTTTGAACGGGTGAGCGGGAGGTTACTCAAGGGGAGGAGGCGTGGTCAAGGTGGAGGACACAGAACAAGATGGAGTTGGCCGGCGTAGGTCCGCCCTTTCAGACATCCAAAAGAGAAAGATGGGAGGTTATAGAAAATGATGGAATACAAAATGGTACTGACAAAGCTGAGAAAGAAGGAAAATAAGCTGAAAAAGATTTTTAAATTATTTTTAAATGTTTATTTATTTATTTTGAGAGAGAAAGATAAAGAGCATGAGCGGGGGAGGGGCTGAGAGGGAGGGAGAGAAAGAATCCCAAGCAGGCTCCACCCTTAGCATGGAGCCCAACTCGGGGCTTGATCCCATGACCATGAGCTGCAATCAAGAGTTTTACACTTACCAAGTGAGCCACCCAGGGGCCCTAAACTATTTTTAAACTAAACTGAATGCAGTGTTGATGTCCCTCTTATGGTTTATAAGTTGGAACAAAAACTAAAGCAATATATTAGATCTCCACGTGGTCCTGTTCACACTAGTTCGATAACTTGGTACCCTTGTTCTGTATTCACAATTATTTAAGTCTAAAGATTGCTCTCAAGAAATTACCACCACCACAGTGGTGGTTGAGTATCTATGTGACAAGATATCATTTAGTTGTTTCATATGTAATACACATACAATGCAAAAATCTGACAAAACGTTGTTTAACCATTTTACTTGACTAACCTTGTGTAAAAAAAGGTTTGCCATGTCTAATGTGGGAGACGCTGTACAGTACTGATTTGGGCACTTGGAGTACACACATGAGTACAACATAGTAAGAAAGAGGGATAGTTCAGTACTAATAACATAGAGAATTAGAGGCAGATACGAAGTGCTGTCAAAAATAAAGGCAGACACGGGGCGCCTGGGTGGCTCAGTCGGTTAAGCGTCCAACTTCAGCTCAGGTCATGATCTCACGGTCTGTGAGTTTGAGCCCCGCGTCAGGCTCTGGGCTGATGGCTCAGAGCCTGGAGCCTGCTTCCCATTCTGTGTCTCCCTCTCTCTGCCCCTCCCCCATTCATGTTCTGTCTCTTTCTGCCCCAAAAATAAATGTTAAACAAAAAAAATTAAATAAATAAATAAATAAATAAAAATAAAGGCAGACACTAGTTAAAGGGGTGGAGATGGATTTTAATCAGTAAAAACTTTTGCAATAGGGAAATGAGTCCAGCATGAGTGGAATTCAACTTTGATTTCCACATGGGTGATGGGTGTTTAAAGAGACAATGAGGCAGTAGAGAAAGCAAGCAAGGGCTCAATACAGTTTTTCAGGGAAGTAAAAATTACAAAAAGTGGGAAGGAAGGATTTAGTCCATGTAAAATCCATCTGAGTTTGCTAGCTGGCACTTATCAAAGTTAGACTCCTTCTCTCCCAAAGAGACTGGGAGACAGGAACCCTATGTTTTCAAGTTGACTGGAACAAACAGTGAATTCTTTTGGCTGCCACGAGTTTTCTTATGCAGACTTTAAGGGGGCTAGGGTTATCCTAGAGATGCAGCCTTGAGCTGTTAGAAACTATATTAGTGCTTATTTAAGTCTTCATAGGTGGAAGCATAGCTAAGAAGAGGACTTAGAAGAACCCACTAGAGTTTGGTCAAGGAAGAATCCTTGTCAGTGCTAAGGAGAAATGGACCTGGGAAGTCTCTCAAGAGTTCACAATTGAAATTCTTGAAGGAGGCGTAAGAGTATTTCAAGCAGATACAATGGGGAAGTTAATGAAGCCAAATATAGTCAGGATATGTAGCTTGTGCAGTGGCAGGAAATGAGCTTGAAAGGTATTCAGGAGTGAGATCATACCAGGCTATTGAGTTTGGATTCTATCCCATAGTTCATTGCTTCCCAAAGTGTGGGATTTGCCTATAGATGACATTTTGTTGGTACAAGGATGCAGCATAAATCATAATTAAATCACACAATAAAAAATACTTTTATTTTCGGTTATATTTTAATCTCTCTAATTTAAGGAGAAAGTCTTACATTCATACCAATCTGTGTGTTAAATGGTATTTGCTAATCAGTCCTTTTAACAAAGAAGGAGTAGATTTCTGCTAAAATTCAATGACATTTAAAATTTTTCATCGAATTTTCAAAAATATATTTCTTTTTTAGAAACCAATGGTTTTAGTAACTTTTAGTAACTAGCGGTTTTTAATTAATAATGTGATTTCCTTTTAAATACATTTAAGTTAAATGAATGCTGAGTCTATTTAAAGACAAATAATAAGTATAGTATCAGGAAGAAGAATCAAGATGATTCCCTTCCTTTTGGGTTGCTCAAAGAGGGGAGTGGGGTGTTATTAACCAAAACAGGAGTTACAGGAAAATAGCCAGAGCAAAGCAAAGGAAAATAAAAACCAAGAATAAGTGCCTTGTCTGTTATTATTGAATGCCCAGCAAAGTTTATTTAGACCCTATTGTCTTCCAATATCCCTTTACTTTGAGGTCGTACCCAACACACCTTCACATTCTCTACTGTACAGCTAATAAAAGCAAGCCATAAAAACAACCTCATTTGCAAAGCTTGCCTTCTCACTGCTTTGCTTCATCTACAGTGTGCTTAGGTTACTCTTTGTTCTGCCAGGCATTAATTCTAGGTTATGCCTTTGGTTCCTACTATACTTTGGTCTTAGCCATAACATCAGGATTTTCTTTGGTCTTTATATAACTGCTTTAACCTCTGAGCACTTCTGGAATATTCTATCTAGCCGAACTTTGGACCCCTGTGTCTCAGATGCTGGTACCAACACCCCTCCAGTAAAAGGTTGTCTTATGTATGTACCATCTCCTTCACAGGATGATCCCTCCCTCTTGAATGGGGGCTTAGAATTGGGACTTTGTGATATATGTGTATCGTGCATTAAGGTTTCCAAGGTCAAGAATGACAAAGTTTTCTTCACCTTCAGATATCAGGCAGCCATTTTCTTTTTTTTTTTTTTTTTTTTTTTTTTTTTTTTTTTTTTTTTTTTTTTGAGTAGTTTAAAGCAAAATCTCTCTTTTGGAGCAAGATGTCATATTTTTGTTTCTTCCTTTTGAAATGGATTTCTTTTCCTTTTGAGTTTCTCTTTGAGGCATGCGCCTCAAGCTGTTCTCTTTATCTTCTGAGATGCTGTGCTTTATCATATCAAAAATATATACCATGTGCTAGGTACACATCCTTGATGGATTGTCCCTGCTGAATGTCCATTGTGAAGACAGTCTGCCTTTTAATCAACGGACTTTTCAAACTGAGTCTTAAATAAACTTGTCTTTAAGTGAAAAATTAGCACCATCATATTTTCAATTCATCATGCATTATTTGTAGTCAAATAAAGTACTTCATGGTTTCTCATGATTTTTCAACATTTTTAGAAATTTTGTTACATTTGGAGGTATAGTAATGCATGTTTTTAAATAAGTACAATTTTAAAATTTCATATGAAATTTATAGGTATAATTAAATATAATTAAACTCAAGAATAGGAACCCATTTCTTCTATTATTCCAGTTTTCAATTATGGGTTTCCTTTGACTGAATTTTACATAGATACCCAAGAACCAAAGGTATGCAAATGGATTAGACTTATAAAAACACAAATACTTACTTCCTATAACATATATTTTTAAAAATTTGTCTTGGCATATTTTATGTTAACTTTTACACTTCCAGTTTTTAAAAAAGATGAGTCATTTCCTCTGTCTGGGGCATGACTGTGAGTGGTAAAAATCTGGGAAAATATGTTAAGGCCTCACACATTTGTTAGAGTACAGGATCCAAGTTCAGTTTCAAATTTCAACTTGACTTTGAAATCAGGTGAGGAGCTTATTCAGATAAAGCAATGAAGGAATGACTGATTTAGTAGGTAAAAATTTAACTCTTTCTCCTGTTACTATCTCTAGTAGAAACAGTTGATATCCCACACCTTGAGTTTATGAAATTCTTTTCCATGGGACTGTAATGAACCTAAATTTTTCCTAAGGCCCATCTTCTTTGTGTAATTTTTGGTCACTTTTGGTCAATAGGATAAGAATTTCAGTGGAAGAGTGATATAGCTATAACAAAAAGGATGTTAAAGAAAACTTACACATCTATTCCAATCTGTAATTCAGCATTTTAGCAGAATAAATGTGGACTTCACCCATTCTACTTACTAGCTATTGAGACCTTGAGAAAGTTACTCAGCCTTAGGATTCCCATCTGAACAAAGAGGAATTATAATACCTTCTTTATTTATTGTGAAGATTCAATTAAGAAGTTTATTGAATGTGGTAATATTTATAAAATGCCTCAGATGTCACCTAGTGTATAGTTGGGTTTTTGTTTTACCCCAAACTCTCTATTTCATCCCCCTTTCCTTCCGTGGAAGAAACAGAAAATATTTTCTCCTCCATGTCATCCATTTCTTGATGGAAGATAATGTGATAAAATCTAAGATGAGTGGTAGGTAGTAAGAGAAAATGCTGGATAATGGCAAATACTAAACAGATTATGATCTGGGTAAAATATCAGACCCCATTAGGCAAGATGTCTTCTGCATTCACAATGTATTATACACATGATAAGACGGAGCAATTTTTAACTGCTTAGTAGATGGAGAACACAATTTATTTGCAAAGCTCTTGGTAAGTTTTTGGATGAGGTAAGTTTTTGCAGGTATGATGTTGGCCTTACTAAAGGTTCATGGATCATGTGTGTGATATAAAGATAAGATTCTATACAATGGAGCAGAGGACAGAATTAAGAGATAGGAGGGATAAGAATAGGAACAAAGCAGAGGCAATAGGAGATGGAATAAAGCTTTTCTATGAATAACATTACTTTTCTCATGAACACTGAAGTTACTAGACTAACAAAATGCTTGCTATGAGTGGGTTTTTGCAGATACCAGAAAAGTAAAAAATGTAGACCCTAAGAAATTTACAGAATAATAATAACTGTTACATGGAGAATTTGAAGCATTAAATTCAAACTAATGGTGTGAATGAGAGTCATTTGGGTGTCTGTGTGAGAATCTCTGGTGACCTTTGCTTTATACGTGAACACATGACATTTCAGCAATGAATACATAGAATATTATGGTTTATGTTACTGCATGTATGACATTCTATGATGTAATATCATCACTCAATTTTTAACTAGAAATGTGAAGTTCTTAGTTTTTTTTGTAATAAATGTATTTTCCAGATATAAAGCAAAACTCTCTGATAGAGTTCTAACTCTAAGTTACACTATTCATTGAAATTATATTCTCCTACATGACAACAAACAGACCTAGTAATGGACTTCCCATACTTGTTCCTGTTACCAACATTTTAATAATGTTTATTTTTTTTGCTTTATTCATGAAAAGTCTTCTATACACTGACAAAACATTTTTTAAGACCTACATATATACCTGTAAAGACAGACATATTGAAATGACCAAAAAAGCTATCAAATGGAAAGAAAAAAAATAGTAGTGGAATGAGAAAAAGTTGTTGCAAAGGGTGACTTTCGGATGAAAGAATGATTAACTTTCAATGTCATAGCCAATTGTAGTTGATTTGTTTATATACATGTCATTAAAGATACTGGACTCTTTAAATTTTTAAAGGAATGCACATTTTCTAAAATATTTTTTAATGTTTATTTATTTTTGAGAGAGTGAGAGACAGAATGTAAGCGGGGGAGGGGCAGAGAGAGAGGGAGACAGAACCTGAAGCAGATTTCAGGCTCTGAGTTATCAGCACAGAGCCCGACACGGGGCTCGAACTCATGAACTGTGAGATCGTGACCTGAGCCGAAGTCAGAGCCTTAACCAACTGAGCCACCCAGGTGCCCCAAAGGAATGTACATTTTCATATAATATTTAAATCAGCCAAAAGAATGTGTGAAGTGTTGAATTCTTTTTCTGAATTTTAACAGACCTATTGGCAAAAGCCACACAATTTTTATACATAAAAATAATGCAGAAAATGGCATGTTCTTTCTTTTTCACTGCCACTGACCTAGCTTCAGTGAGGAACTTCTGGGTTTCTGTTACAGTCTCCTGGTGGCCTCTCTGTCTCAAATATTTCTGTTCTCTAATTTATTCTCTGTGACTTTGTGAATGATGTCTGTAAAGTTATACACTCCTTTGTTATTAAAATTATAACAAAAACTCCTTAGAGCACCTGGGTGGCTCAGTTGGTTAGGTGTCTGACTCTTGATTTCAGGTTAGGTCATAATCTCATGGTTCGTGGGATTAAGCCCTGCTCAGTGCTCTGCACTGACAGCACGAAGCCTGCTTGGGATTCTCTGTCTCCCTGTCTCTCTGCCCTTCCCCTACTCTCTCTCTCTCTCTCACTCTCTCTCTCTCAAAATAAATAAATAAACATTAAAAAACCTCCTTACAAGGTTTATTGTGCATCAGTCTCCTTTGTTTATCCGTACAGACATATTTGCAGTTCATCACGTGTGCTTTGGATGCTATCACATCTTTGGGTTTTGTGTAAGCCATCTGAACCTTTTTCCCCGTCTCCCTGTCACATGCTTCTTTGCTCTTTTTTTTTTTTTTTTCCAGTCCCAGTGTACAATTCCCTTCTTTTGGGAAATCTCTCCAAGCCCTCAAGAGAGTTAGTTAATAATAGCTACTCATTATTAAGCATTATAGAGGGGCTGGAGTTATCTTCATTGGGGAAGTAACATCTGAGTTGAGTGTTGAGGGACTGAAAGGTCAGGTTCTGAAGAACAGAAGGAGATTACAGGCAGGAGAAATAATCCCAATTAATACAAAGAGGAGGCACAAAGGGACAAGGGGAGCCGAAGCAGCAAGTGATAAGTAGAATGTAGAATGGTAGGGCAAAGAATCGGGGGAGACTGTTGAGAATTAACGCCAGTCTGATGAGTGTGAAGAGTTTTAATGCCTAACCAAGAAGCTTCAACTTTTATAGGTCATAGACTTTGACTGATTGCAATTTTAAACTTGCATCATGAGACAACATGATCAGGCACATTTTTGAAAGATTATTTTGCCAGAAGTTGAGGTTAAAAAGGGTGACAATGGTAGCTGGGAGACAAGTTTTTGAGTAGGCACAAATGAATGAACTGGCACATTTTGAGAGAAATAAATAGTCTTAAAAATGAAATAATTCTTGACAGCATAGGAAATAATTATATGAAAAATACAAGTAATAAATGCTCATAGGATTTTAAGAAACATTTTTTTTCTTTAGGCTTTGAGAGGAATTCATTGAAGGGGATATTAGATGATGACAGCATACTGGTTGGTGCTGTGGCTGGAAGCTAAATTCATCTCAAATGATTCAGATAAAGAGACATTGATGCCATAGTTCTTAACCTTGGCTATACATTGGAAACACTTGGGGAGCTTTAAAAAATACTGATGCCTGTATCCTGCTCTCAGAGGTTCTGTTTTGGTTGGTCTGGTTTGTGGCCTGGCCATTGGGATTTTTCAAAGCTTCCCAAAGCTGATTTTTAAGATGCAGCCTGAGGTGGGAACCACTGCTTTAATGAAAGGACTGCTTTCAAAAGTGTGGGCAGTGTTAAGAAATAAAAGACGGTAAGATATTGGAGACTAGTAACAGGGAGAACTATTACTACACTTATAGCCAAGTAACAAAAGAGATAATAGGTTGACCCAGTGGGAGCTGGACAAGTGGAGAAAGGGGTCATTTTACCAGGGCCGCAGCTATTTCCAAACACTCAGTGCTGGAGCAGGGTGTATTTGTCAGGGTGTATATATACTCAGACATATTTATCTTTCTTGCTCTCTGTAAATATATACAGAAAGACATTTATTTTAAAGGATTGGCTCATAGGATTGTGGAGGCCAGTAAGTCCAAATTCTGCAGGATGGGTCTGCAAGCTGGAGACCCAGAAAAAGCCTATGTTGCATTTCAAGTCTGAAGGCTGTCCACTGACAGAACTACCTTTTATTTGGGGGAGGGCAATGTTTTTGTTCTGTAAAGGCCTTCAATTGATTGACATTTTGGAGAGCAATCTGCTTTACTCAAAGTTCGCCAATTTAAATGTTAATCTCATCTAAACATCATCTCACAGAGCACTGGGTATTGTATGTAAGTGATGAGTCACAGGAATCCACCCCCAAAACCAAGAGCACACTGTATACACTGTATGTTAGCCACCTTGACAATGAATTATATTTAAAAAAATAATAATTAAATAAATAAATAAAAATAAAAATCATCTCACAGAAATATCCAGATAATGTTTAATCACATATTTGGGCACTGTGGCCCAGCCAAGTTGACACATAAAATTAACCATCACACAGGAAGGGATTGGAAAGGTAGTTCAACTTCTTTTGCTTTCCTCTCTCCCTCTTTTGGCCAAAGAGCTTCTCAAAGAACAGAGAGAATGGATAAGGGATGGGAAGGGGAAAGTGGAAGACATTCTGCATATACCACCTACTCACTTATAGACTTGACCATTATTTTGGAAATGCCTTTTTTATTGTTAGAATTCCAGTTGGGTCAGATGGAGCAATATAATAACATTCTCGAGTTTGTTTTTCTTAAGTGATACTAATGTTCTCATCATTTCTAAAATGATATTCTGATGAAATTTTCTGAGACGTTTTCTTTTTAGACTAGAATAATGTAAGGAGCTTGTGTCACAAGCATAAATGTGGTTTTTGTTAACCAATAAGAGCAGTACTGAAATTTATTCTCAGTTTATTTTTTTATTTTTATTTTTTTAAAGACAATCTTTTCCATTATTTATTTTATTTTTATTTTTTATTTTTATTTTAGAGAGAGAGAGAAAGTGCACTAGCAGGGAAGAGGGGCAAAGGGAAAGAAAGAATCTCAAGCAGGCTCCATACTCAGCATGGAGCTGGACATGGAGCCCAATGCAGGGCTCAATCCCACGATGCTTGGATCATGACCTGAGCTGAAATCAAGCTCTCAAGCACTCAACCGACTGAGCCACCCAGGTACCCCTCATTCTCAGTTTAAAAGGAGATACTCTCCTCTTAAATTTTTAATATTTTTTTAAAAGTTTATTTATTTATTTTTTAGAGAGAGTGCATGCATGACAAAGGAGGGGGCAGAGGGAGAGAGAGAGAGAGAGAGAGAGAGAGAGAGAGAGAATACCAAGAAGTCTCCACACTGTCAACACAGAGCCTGACATGGGACTCGATCCCACAAACCATGACATCATGACCTGAGGCAAAATCAAGAGCCAGACACTTAACTGACAGAGCTACCCAGATGTCCCCCTTCTTTTAAAATTTATATTAGATGGTATCAGTTATTTGTTTTCAGATTTGTTTGTTTTCAGATGTTTTAAAAAATTATATTGTATATTATGTATTTTGAATAATCAGAAGGAAAAGAGGTAGGGGTATAAAATATAAAGATGGAATGAGTATTTGCTATATGATCTAGATGGTGATTACAGTAATTCAGATGAGACATGATAAATGTTGAGTAAGCAGCCACAGAAATGGAAAAGATAGCTTTAAGTCCTGTGATATTTAGTCTAGCAGCCTCACCTGTTTCTTGCTTGTGTGGTATAACCTACTACATAAATAAATGGAGAAATTGCATGTTGATATTGATATATCTGTAGCATGTTGAAGTGGAAGTATTTGTGGGGCAAAGGAAAATCTTGTTTGAAACTTGGAAGAGTGTTGTGGAATTGGTGTGTACGGGCTGAGCAGTCATTGTACACCAACTGTGGGAAAAATAATGCCAATGGAGAGGCTGTTTTAGAAAAGATGTGTGTACAAAGGAGAGCAAGTATGGATGGGCCTCTAGGTGCCACTAATATTTAAAAGTTACATAGACGGGCGCCTGGGTGGCTCAGTCGGTTAAGCGTCCGACTTCGGCCCAGGTCATGATCTTGCGGTCTGTGAGTTCAAGCCCCGCGTCGGGCTCTGTGCTGACAGCTCAGAGCCTGGAGCCTGCTTCAGATTCTGTGTCTCCCTCTCTCTCTGACCCTCCCCCGTTCATGCTCTGTCTCAAAAATAAATAAACGTTAAAAAAAATAATAAAAAAAAATAAAAGTTACATAGAGAACTAAAGAAATACTCAAGAGAAGTGAGAGAAAATTGGAAGAGTCAAGAAACCCAAACAAAGGATTTCAAAAATGAGGTAGTATCAAGTGATCAGGAAAACAATGTTAACTTCAGTGAGAATAGTTTCAATAACTGCGACTGAAGCAGGAGGCTGAAGAAAGAATGTGAAATGAGGGACTGAAGATAGTGAAAGTTGATAATTCTTTTGAGAAACAGCTGTGAAAGAAAGGAGAAGGAAATGCAGCAGCAGCTCAAGAAGGTGAACAGAATTTTCTTTCTTCCTCTCTCCCTCTTTCTTCCATTCTTTCACCCTCCCTTCCTCCATTTTCTCTTCTCTTCTTTTGTTTTTTAATGAGACAAAAGTGTTAGAATAGTACTTTGTAGTCAAAGTTTTAGATTCTGGAGATTAGTTAATTTTAAAGGTTGACTAGACTCTGATATGACTTTGGAATTACGTTGTGGAAGTTGAATGGAGGCAAAGATCTTCAAAATAGAGAAGGTCGTTTAAGTACCTCAGATGTAGAGTAAGGTGTTGGATAGTTAAGGATGAAGACTGTGGGTCAGATGGCAATGTTCTGATTAAATGTTGGGGTGTTGTCTAAAGATTAGAAGGTGAGAGCATCAGGTTCAGGCAAATGGATATAAAGCCAGATAGTGTGACCTTAAAAGGAGAAGAGACTTCTTGAATGAAAATAAGTGTGCAATAAACAGGAAGTGGCAGGAGGGAGCCAGGAGGTTGCCATCCTTGCCTCCAGGGCTGCGATGTTCATGTTGACTTATGGGAGAATGTACAGCTCCTACCAGAAAAGTCAATATGAGAAGAACTGACTTTCCATCAAAGTTAGGTTTCTGCTAAAAAAAGAGCATGTGGCACAGGCCCTGAGAGAGGTTAAGGATTTAAGGATGTAGAGAATTTGGATTTGATTTGTTGTTTTTGAGAATGGAGGATTCCAAAGACCCTGTGGAAGGGTATGGAATGATAGCAGAATTGGAAGCATTTGGAAGAAAAGGAACAGAGGGAAGATGAGACCCTAGGACTAATGAACTTGGCCTGTAGTGACTAAGGTGAATATGGAGGTAAGAAGGTATGGCTTAATCAGAAGTGACATAGATAGGATGCCATGTAACTAATAGAAGTTTGACCTGAAATAATTTTGGTAGTGGCACAGACCCAAGTTTCCAGGTATCTGATTTCATAGATACCTGTTCCATACCGGTACTAAGCTAAAGTATCCTGTCAAGAAGCCATGGTGATCATTAAGTCCTCCTGTTGCTTCTTACCATCTAGCATGTGCCAGATTGGAACAGGATTTAGGAGGAATGAATAGTTGTTACAGTTAGTGTCAGCCAGTATAGTAAATGTGACTAAATGTGGTGATTCCACTTTGCCCACTTCTTCCCTCAGTGGGACCTATAGGAATCTGAGAGATGCTTATGAGAAACCTGTGGTTGATCAATGGGATTGTTGAGGAATGCTTATTTCCATCTCTTTCCCCACAGGAGTTAGCTGAAATTCCCCAGTAGCCTCATAACTTGGAGTTAGTCTCTTTCAGTTCTAAAAGGGAAGAAGTAGGGATTTTCCAGAGGGAAAGGAGAATCCCCTGTTGCAGTCCCACCATTGTTCATGATCATAAGCAAAAGGACAAAATTCTTCAGGTCAGAGTGTGAATTTTAATATCTTACCCTAGAACTTCACAGGGCATATGTGTTCATACTTAAAACCCTGTCACCTCATAAACTCCATCTGGAGATTTGTATTTTATTGCAGTTTTGTGCATTGATTTCATTCTTACCTAACAGATTGTGTTCTTTTAAAAAGTTGTGTGGACTTATCACTCTTTTTAGACATGACTCAGGTGGTATTTACTTCTTCTTGCTTTTTACTTCTTTCTCTTCCCTGATATCTAAATTGGGACTGTGAGAGCAAATACTTTGGTTACTACAGGCAATATTTCCAGGCAAGGAAAGTCACTCCTGTCAATAAGCATTTCATAGAACCCACAAGGGTAGCAAGCACATTCCTATTGTATTTGAGATGGAGTCTCACTAACTAGAATAATACATAGAAAGGAAAGCTGAAAATGAAAATTATTAAAAATTTCCAATATCAATTTTTCAATATATCTATTAGAATATATTTTGAAAACACTGAAAAAAAGACTCAAAATTGTACAAATGTATTGAGAAAACAATAGGACAATGGCACTAACATCACTTTTTATCTTCAATTTAGAAAATATATTATGAAAGTTACATTCTTATTCCAATGAGTCATTGCATTTGTTTCAAGTACAGGAAGGTACTGATGATCCTTAAAAAGACTTATTTGGGCATGAAAGATTCTGGAAGATGGTGCAGTAGGAAACATTGAGAATCCAACCTCCCACCCATGAAACAGTTACATTAACAGAATGTATCTGATACAACTATTCTGGATTTCTGGAATCTATTAAGGGGTTGCTACTTTCAGGAGAGGGCTTGGGCATTAATTTATGATTAATTTCAGTCAATTTCAGCCCTACTCAGTTTTCCATCTCCACTGTTCAGCCCAATGGCAGGCAACTGCACATGTTCCTGAAGTAGCTTTCACATAGTTTTCAGGAGTCAATGACAGTAAGGACCCTGTCCTCCAACTATCAAGGATCTGTGTTCTGACTGCTGATTGCTGCTTCTCATTATGGAGGTGCAGACACAGAGGTGGGTTGCTGTTATTGCTGCCCCTCTACTTATTGTTGGAAGACCCTTCCCTTTCAGCTGAAGTGACTTCCAGATTTAAATGGCTGGCACCTTTTTCCCCCCATACTTAATTTTCCTCTTTTTTCTATTTTGGGAACCAGACATTAAAGACTAGGATATTCAAAATCAACCATTCATTTGGGGGAAATTAGTAAGTCACCACACATGCCCAGGGAAAGGTGCAGACTCAGAAAAGACCTGGTAAAGGACACCTGGGTGGCTCAGTCAGTCAGGTGCCTGACTTTTGATTTCAGCTCAGGTCATGATCTCATGGTCCATGAGATGGAACCCCACATTGGGGTCTGTGCTGACAGCGTGGAGCCTGCTTGTGATTCTCTCTCTCCATCTCTCTCTCTCTGCCTTTACCCTGCTCACATGTTCTCTCTCTCTCTCTCTCTCTCTCTCTCTCTCTCTCTCAAAATAAATAAATAAACATTGAAAAAAAGTAGTCAGAAAAGAAAAGATCTCATAAGACCATAAGTTTACACATCATACTGATCCTTGGCAGAGAGACAGCCTATAAAAATCAAAACAAAACACAACACCTCAGGAAGCCATGGGGAAGAGGGAGAATGTAATTTTTAGGATTATCGCATTATTAGATTCAAATGTCTAGTTTTCAAATTAAAATCACAAGGCATACAAATAAGTGAGAAAATATGTCCCATTTGAAGAAAGACAACAAACCAACAGAAACTTTTCCTGAGAAGACCTGATGATAGATCTACTAGAAAAATACGTTAAAACAACCTTCTTAAAGATGCTCAAAGAACTGGAGTGCCTGGGTGGCTCAGTCAATTAAGCATCTGACTCTTGATTTGGGCCCAGGTCATAATCTCATGGTTTATGAGATTGAGTCTCATGTCAGGCTCTGTGCTGACAGCATGGAACCTGTGTGGGATTCTCACTCTCCATCTTTCTCTGCCTCCTCCCCTACCCCTGTTGCTCATGCTCACGCGCTCTCTCCCTCTGTATCTCTCTCTCAAAATAAATAAATAAACTTTTCAAAAAGATACTCAAAGAACTAAAGGAATATGTGGAGAAATAAAGAAAATGATATATGAACAAAATGGTGCTATAAATAAAAATAGAAAACCTAACAAGAAACCAAAAAAGAAATTCTGGAGCTGAAAAGTATAACAACTGAAATAAAAACTTTGCTAGAGAGACTCAAGGATAGGTTTGAGGAGACAGAAGAATCAGTGAAATTGAAGATAAAACAATTGAAATTATGAAATCTGAGGAACAGAAAAAAAAAAGATTGAGTAAAAGTGAACGCCAGCAAGTGGGTCAGCATATGCATCATGGGAGTCCATAAGGAGAGACAGAGAGAGAAAGTGATAGAGAAATTATTTGATTAAAAAATAACCAAAAATTTCCCAAACTTGATGAAAGATACAAATATAAATATCAAGGAAGCTTAACAAACTTAAAGTAGTATGAACTCAAGGATACACTGAGGCATGTTATAATCAAACTATTGAAAGACAAAGAAAATCTTGAAAGCAGTGATAGAGAAGTGACTCATCACATGCAAAGAATCATTGATAAGATAATTCACAGATTTCCTGTGAATTCTAAAGTTAAAAAACTTTAGAATCTAGGAGGCAGTGCATTTATATATTTAAAGTGCTAAATGAAAAAAAAATATCAATCAGGAATTCTATATTAGATAAAACTGTCCTTCAAAAGTGAGTGAAAAATGAAGACATTAAAAGATAAACCAAAGTTGAGGGAGTTTGTTACCACTAGACTTGCCCTATAAGAAATGCTAAAGGGAGCCCTACAGGTTGAAATGAAAGTACCCTAGACAGTAACTCAATGCCATGTAAAGAAATAAAGATCATACTAAAGTAAATGCCTAAGCAATTATAAAAGCTAGTATTATTATAGTTATAAGGGAAAAACACACTCCTTCTTTGTTTCCTTTATTCTCACACTATGCCACACTCACTCATACCCCTTCTGACATCAGCCATGTGGGTTTTCCACACATCAAGCAATTCTCTGCAATACCAGCTGGGTGTCTCATGATTTAACTCAATTCTGATACTACCTGCCTGGAGGTATCATCAGATCCCACATGTTAGGCACTCAACTTCACAAAACTGCCCTTCTCTGTACTACAGATGCCAATCGTAAGTCCCGGTACTTCTGACTGATTGACTATAAATTGGGATTCTCACAATTAGGTTTAATAATTTGTTAGAATGTCTCACAGAACTCAGGGAAACGCTTGCCTATGTTTACTGGTTTATTATAAAAGGATATGATAAAGAAAACAGATGACCATTCGGATGGAAGAAATGCCTATGGCAAGGTATGAAGGAAGGGGCTCAGAGCTTCCATGCCCTAGCTGGATGCAACACTGTCCAGTACCTCCATGTCAACAGTGCTACTCAAAAACAACAGAATAGACATTCTTCTCAATTACACATGGGACATTTTCCAGGATAAGTTGTATATTAGGTCACAAATTAAGTTTCAACACAAATGAAAAGATGGATATCATACAAAGTATCTTTTCCAACCATGATGGGATGAAATTAGAAATTAATAGCAGAAAGAAAACTGAAAATATGTACATATTTATGGAAGTTAAACAACACATTCTTCAACAACCAATGGATCAAAGAAAAAAATCACAAGGGAAATTAGAAAATACTTAGAGTCAAATGACAATGAAAACACAATATACCAAAACTTATGGGACACAGTAAAAGCAGTACTAAGTGGAAAATTATAGTTATAAATACTTATGTTAAAAAGGAAGAAAGATTTCAAATAAGCAATCTATCTTTACAGCTTAGGGAATTAGAAAAAGAAGAACAAACTAAACCTAAGACTAAATGAAGAAAGGAAAAAAAATTAGAGAAGTAGAACCTTTACCTAAAACCATATAAAAAATTTAGTTCAAACTGTATCAAATACTTAATATAAGACCTAAAATTATAAAACTCTTAGAATAAAATATAGGACAAAAGATTCATGATATTGAATTTGGCAATGAGTTTTGTACATGACACCAGAGGTACAGTCAACAAAAGAAAATGCAGACAAATAGGATTTTATGAAAATTAAAAATATATGTGCATCAAAAAACATTTATCAATAGAGTAAAAAAGCAACTCCCAGAATGGGAAAAAATATTTGTAAATCATATCTGATAAGAGATTATCCCAAATATACAGAGAATTTCTAAAACTCAACAATATCAAAATACATATACCCTGATTCAAAAATGGGCAAAGGACTTGAGTAGACACTTCTCCAAAGAAGATGTATAAATGGCCAAGGAGCATGTAAAATCATGTTCAACATCTCTAATCACTATGGAAGCGCAACTCAAAACTGTGAGATACCAGGTCATACCCATTAGAATGTCTATTATAAAAAAAATAAGTGAAGGAGAAAAATAACAAGTATTGGCCAAGATATGGAGAAATTGGAACTCTTGTGCATTATTGATAAGAATGTAAAATGGTCCAGCCACTGTGGAAAACCGTATGGTGGTTTCTCAAAAAATAAAACATAGAATTATTGCATGATTCAGCCATTCCACTTTTGGATATCTGAAATAACTAAAAGCAGAGACTTGAAAAGATATTTGTACACTTATATTCATAGCAGCATTATTCATAACAGCTAAAACATGGAAGCAATGCAAGAATCCACTGGTGGATGAATGAATAAGCAAAATGTAATATATATGTACAATGGAATATTATCCAACCTTTAAAATGAAGATTGAATTCTGGTATATGCTCCAATATGGATGAACCTTGAAGACGTTATCCTGTTATAATATGGGCTTAGTTTGAGTCTGCAAACTGAATTTCAATAAATTTCATATTATAGAAATTCTGTAAGATATGCATGTGTTTCTATAGCTTAAAATATATCTACATCTATATTGATATCTGCATTTATATCTGTATTTAAAATATATATTACATATTTACATATAACAATCTTCTAAAAATTCTAGGCCATATATTTTCTCAAAAGGAATGGGAACTTCCATATAAATGAAACAAAAAGAATAAATAAAAAAGAAT
Source organism: Panthera uncia (assembly GCF_023721935.1). Taxonomy (NCBI): domain Eukaryota; kingdom Metazoa; phylum Chordata; class Mammalia; order Carnivora; family Felidae; genus Panthera; species Panthera uncia. Next base: position 108,299,123 of record NC_064816.1, on the reverse strand, counting down.
AAAAGTCTCCCCAAGAAAACAAAGAATGAGAGCTTCAGCAAGTGGGTATCATAAACATTATCAATGTTGTGTAAGTTACATAAGATGGAAGTTGAAAACTGATTGCAGATATGGTGGTCATAAGACCATTGGTGGATTAAAGATGACTTTTAGAAGGGTGGTGACAGAAGCCAAACTCACTGGATTGAGGAATGAATGAACATAATGAAGTCATGAGTATAAATTATGTAACACTCTCAAGAAAATAAGTGGTAAAGATAAGGAGGGAAATAGGCAATAGTTTGTATAGTGTGTAGGAAGAATTTTCTTTTTTATTTTTTTTTTCTGAATATGAGGACTTACAGCATATTTGTAGAGAAGAGAAAGGAGACTCTGGAAAAGGGATATTGAAAATAGGGATGATGAAAATAAGTTGCTACTCAAACATCTCGAAGGAGATAAGAACTAGATTTAAAGCACAGATTAACCTGCCGGGAATAAAGAGCTTTCTCTCCTGCAAGATAGGTGGAAAGACCAAGAGAATGGGTATCATTACTGGGCAGTTAGAGGTATAGAGGGGGGGAAACTTGAAGGAGTTCATATTTGAAGGCCTATCATTGTCTGTGAGACAGGAAGCAGAGGTACTTCTGAAAGATGAGAGTCATAATCCTGAGACAATACCAGAGATTTGGGACAGTCCCTTAGAGAATGTGAAATGAAGTTTACCAGAAATAAGGCAAATGAAAATGAAAGGTTTGGTGGCAAAAGTAATTACATATTTAAGTTACAATCTTCTGTCAAAAACTAATTTGAAAATGCTAGTCCTTCACTAGCCCAAACTCGTTTCACACTACCAAAACTCATTGAATCTTGAATGTGAAAAGTTCTTTTTCATAGCAAATACAAGAAAAGTTTTATTTAAATCATGTTCATATTTGTAACCACAATTCTGACCTGCATATGTGAAAATTCATGTCATATTTTCTTGCCATGAAAAAAAAAAGCATGTCAGAAATGGAAAAAATGAGAATGGATATAGTATTAAAACTCCTAACTTCCCAAGAAATAGTTAATTGAAATAAGTTAAATAATTTAGGAATAGGTTCTACAATTTGACAGACTGGATTTGTATCAAGGTTTCACTACTTACTAGGCAAGCTATTTCTATCTTGTTCTCCCTTTTATCTATAAGATTAGAGTAAAAAATAGTACCATCTTCACTGGAGTTTTGTGAGGACTATGGAATTATGAAAAATACTTATTTTTTAAAACAATACTTGCATCTTAAGCATTGGATAAATTTTAGCTATTTTTTTCATTATTCCTAATACCAGTTCTAAGGAAAAGTGAGGACAGAAATCTTTGTCCTCTAGTGGAAGGTTTATACAAATATTTCTGTTGCTCCTGCTATACTCCTAAGTGAGATGTTTTTCAGATTGTGGAAAAGCTCCTCTCCCCCCAGTAACACTGAGTATGGCCAACAACAAAAAGCAGTATTTCCCTTTGGGCTAAGGCAGGGACCACTTCTGATAAGGAAGAAAGAGGAAGAAAAAAACTGGATAGTCCACATCCTTGAAGATAAGTCACAGTACTTGCCTGGATTTCAGTGGGAAAAGAGGCTTACAGTGAACCCACAGTTTTATTCTACTAGAAATCAGTAGATAAATCAATGAGTAAAACTTCATCTTTCTACAAAAGTAGAAGAATTGAGAGAAGTCATTTTTCTAACTTCCCAAGTTTTGAATGAACATAGAATCAAGAAAATAATGAATCAGAAGGCACAAAGGTGAGGTTTTGCACACTGAGAAGTACACACAAGATAACATGACTTGATCAACACTTGAAAAATTTCTTTAAAAATGTTTTCTTTCTTTGGTCTGAAACCCCCAAACGTTAGCTTGACTGGGCTTCTTATTCTTCAGGTTCCTTAGAATTTTCTTTCTAAATCAAGAGCATTGTTATCTATTGACTGATTTTTATTTTTTATTTTATTTCCATTCAGTTAGTGGCACATTTATATTAATGGGGCTCTGCAGGTGGCATCTACAAGGGCATGTCTGGAGACGAGGTCTAATGCAAGGTACTCTTCTTGGATCATCATAGAACACCCTCCCCATTAAGGAATGGAACCACTGATACAATGTTGAAGTAAACATTCTGTTTTCTGTATAATTAAGAAAGCAGTGTGGTAAACCAGTAGGTGAATTAAATAAATAGAGTTAGAAGACTTGCTTACAACCAACTGTGCAACTTCATCCAAAACTCACTTTGCCTCTCAAAACTTCAGTTTTCCCACAGTTAAGAGAGCGAAATAATACCTACTCCTGGAATTATGAGGTTCAAACATGATAATGTGATTATGAAATCATAATCTGAAAATATCTGAAAGCCTATAAAATATGAAATACTATAATAATGCTTATTAGTGTCTAGTTTTAGAATAACTCTGCACTTTAAGAAATGAGCCCAGGAAGAAAATTTTCCTCTAGTAAAAATATCAGTATCAAAATTAAACTTTCAAAATAACATAGGAAAAATTTCCAGTGACTTTTATAACAAAAAAACCTGAAAATGTTCACAAATTCTAGTTACCAGGAATTTTTTGTAGCTTAAATTTATGGATGTAAGTTTTCAAAAATAATCAGCAACTTGCTGTTAAAAATGGCAATCTAATAATATATGCTAATCTCTCTAGTTTCCCTGAAGGCCACTGAAATGGCAAAAAAAAAAAAAAAAAAAGAAAGAAAGAAAAAAGAAAAGATATAAACAAGGGAATAAATCCATAACTGCTCTAGGGCATTAAAAAAGAGAGATCCATCAGTCAAAAATTTCTGCAAGTTAGAAAGGATTCACATTTAGTTTCAGGGAGAAAGTAGAGCAAACCTCAAGTAAACCGTAAGTAAAACTATTCTTCAGTAGACGCAGGAAAGTACTGATAAAGAAAAGTAAAGGTACCTGATTCCACCCCCACCCCGCAAATTCATCCCAGAGAAATTCTAAGCTCAGACACAACAAGAACAAGATGTATTTCTGTCAGTATCTCAAAATTCTGAGAGAACAGTTTTATAAAAATAGTGAGAATCTCCTGGGGGTGGGGAGGGAAGGAGGAGTTTCACATGCCTATACTGGGGAAAATAAGAAAAGTATTTCCAGAATGGTATTAAAGACTCAGGGGAGAAATGGGCACAGAGTTTTTCAACTTCTGCATTACTGAAATTTGGGGCTGGATGGACAAATTTTTTTGTTGTGAAGGACTTTCCTGTGTATCATAGTATTTTTGCCAACATATTTGGCCTGTACTCACTGGATGCAAGTAGCTCCCCCACTGCCACCCAGCCGTGACAGTTAAAAATGTCTCTAGACATGGCCTCCAGATTTGTATGTTAGATATTTATTTATTCATTTAACATCTGTTAGATTTACTAGTTATTCATGACAATATTGTGATTTATTCAGATATACACATATTTGGTTTTCTCCACAGTTCCTGGCTTACAGCTCCCCAAACCATTGGAATTTCCTAAGTGTTGACAGTGATAAAGGTGTCCTGTTCTGTGAATGATGTGATTTTTGGAAAGCACCTAAGGATGGGGGCTGTTTGCCAATGAAGCTAACTATGTGCTTAGAAGGTTGGAACTTTCAGTCTCAACCCCTGACCCCACCCTGGGAGGTGAGAGGGACTAGAGGTTGAATCAATCATTAATGGACAATGAGTTAATCAATCATACCTATGTAATGAAGCCTCCATAAAGACCCTAAAGGAGAGGATTCAGGGAACTTCTACACTGAGGAACTGGAAGGGTTCCATGTGCCATTGTTTGGGGCCACAAGCTCCACAAGGGCAGAAACTCCTTTGTTCAAGCCCTTGACATATGTATCTCTTCATCTGGCTATTGATTGGTATCCTTTAATATCCTCTGTAATAAATTGGTAATCTTGTGAGTAAACAGGTTTTCTCAAGTTCTGTGAACCATTCTAGCAAATTAATTGAACCCAAGGAGGGAATTGTGGGAACTTCTGATTTGTAGCCAGTTGGTCAGAAGTACAGGTAACAACCTGGTCTCATGATTGACATCCTGAGTTGAAAGGGGTCATTGGAACCTCCAATTTGTGGCCAGTAGGTCAGAAGCACAGGTAACAATCCGGGCTTGCGACGGACATCTGAAATGGAGGGTAGCCTTGTGGGATGGAGCCCTTTGCTTATGGAATCGGATTCTATCTCTGAGTAGACAATATTAGAATTGAGTTGAATTCTTGGACACCCTGCTGGTGTCTGAGAATTGCTTGTTGGTGTGGGGAAGCCTCCACACACACAAGGCAGTTGGGTCCAGGAACTTAATCTATTCATCCTGATCATGTCCTTGGTTTTTCTTTTGTAAGCCTTGATTATCTTTTCATATTTTTCACCTGAATGCTAGGTGAACTGGTAGTCAGCTATCATGGATTTTCTCTATACTTCTCTAAGTGTATTTCCCCTTTGGACCTCTTACCTGTTTGAAGGCTATTGTGAGCACTGCCCATGAGGGAAGAATACTGCCTTCTAGACTTCCTTTCAGGATCGGTAGGCATATAGTAGACAGATGTCTTGAAGGTCTCATATTTGGTTAAAAAAAATAAAAGAAAAGGAGAAAGTGCAGTTTAATCTGAGGGTAGAAAGCAAACAAATTATATCTTTCCTTTTTAAAATAATTTCCTTCTTGGGGCACCTGGGTGGCTCAGTTGGTTGAACATCTGACTTCAGCTCAGGTTGTGATCTCCAGGTTTCATGAGTTCAAGCCCCACATGGTGCTCGCTGCTGTCAGCACAGAGCCCACTCAGATCCTCTGCCCCCTCTCTCTTTGCCCCTTCCTGCTTGTGAGCTCTCTTTCTCAAAAAATGAACTTTTAAAATAATTTCCTTCTCATCCATTGTGGACTTCTATTTTTCCACTTTTTTCAGGATTTCCCTATTTGGCATTGATACCCAATCTGTGAGCCCTATCAGAAAAGACACTGCATTTTATTTTTAGAGCAGATTATAAACATCCTAGAGGCAAACAACTACTGCTGATACCTCATTATGATGGGGATGGAAAGTGGTATTCCTGTTCCAGCTACCTTATAAAGAGATCTTTAATTAAACAATCTTTAATTAACTAATGTATATTTCTATAGTGTAATTAGTTATAAATTAATTTGATTTTTTGGATAATAATTCCTCACTTCACTCCTTAATCTTGTGCTCAATTTGAGCTTGGAATTTTTTCTGGGCCTCTACAAGGAAGAGAGTTCTCAACTCAGTAGTTTTGTTTTTTGTTTTTTTTTCTGTAGATTGGGTTTCTTTCTTTGGTTTCTTTTGGTTTCTCTGTCAATTTTATTCCATCTACTTTCTATTTACAGAAATCCCTCAAAATTTTTGGTCCACTGCTGACATCCTTTCCTTCATAGTTTTAATCTTGTAACTTCTTTATTTTTTTTTCCGTCAATTCAACGTGATTTTGGAAGAAAGGATTTCTCAATGCTCTTGAACCAAATCTCCCACTTCAATCTGTAGAACTTGCTCTTTGAGTCTTTGCTTGAGGTATTCCTCCTGGTGGAAATATTACATTTTTTTCCAACTATTTCCTATCCTTTAAGGTCCATATTAATTTTTAGCTTCCTTCAAGTAGTGAGCTCCACAGCCATTCCTTCTCCAATCAGTTATTATTCTCTCCCCTGAACTAGTATAACATTCATTCTTTCTTACTTATTTGGAATTTACCAAGCTTATATTGTTGCTTAACCTTACAGACATTTTTCAAGTCTACAGGCCTATCTCCCCTTTCTGTCTTTTGGAAGTAAATACTCCTTTAGAATTTTTAGATCTTTCTTGTTACAAATGTGATTCCATATTCCAAGAGGTGCTCATTAAATATTTTAAAAATCAACTTTCCTTTTAAAATCATATAATTTTTGTGTGTCATTTATCATAAGGGTTTTGTTAATACTAAGCATCCACTTGGTGGGCAATGTGTTTTAACATTTCCACGAAAAAGTAAGAAAGGCTGAATTTCCAGTTTTGTTGATTTGGCCTTGTAGGAAACTTTTTTTTTTTTTTTTTTTTTAATCTCATCTAGTTCTATACTCTGTGTTTTGATTGGTTAAAACAATATCTCTCACAGACAATTACAACTAAATTTGAAGAAAGATGATAATTTGTGGGTATAAATTAAAAGTCAATGGAGTATTATAATTAGTAAATAAAATACCTCTCTACTACTAACAAAGGCTTAATAATGTCCTTACTAGTTTCATAACATCTTTTGGATTTGGAGGACATTTTTAATCTACAAAGAATGCAATGTTCATCTCAAAATGAATAATAAAAAGAAATAAATGCTGACTTCAAGAATCTGCCTCTAAAAATTATATTCTTTTAAAAAATTTTTTTTTTTAATGTTTATTCACTTTTGAGAGATGGAGGGACACAGAGCATGAGAAGGGGAGGGGCAGAGAGAGAGGGAGACACAGAATCTGAAGCAGGCTCCAGGCTCTGAGCTGTCAGCATAGAGCCCAACACCGGGCTCGAACTCACAAACCATGAGATCATGACCTGAGCTGAAGTCAGACGCCTAAACTACTAAGCCACATAGGTGCCCCTATAAATTATTTTCAGTAGCATTCCTTTTGCTTTTGCAAACTGTTGGATTATCCTGTCTTCTCTCAGGGGGGCTTAGACTCTTTACTAATTTCCTTTTTCTCCAATTTGTGTTATCTTCACATCCTCACCAGTGTTAAATTTCTAGAAAATAGGAAGTATAAAATAAATAAACCACCAGAAGCAGCAACAGCTAAAGAAAAATCAAATAAAAATAAGGAAGCAAAGAAAATTCAAAGAAAATTCTAGAATTCCAAGACAGATAAATCCACTTGCAATAATGGAAAACTTAAAAGTTAAAATCAGTATATATTCCTCAAACCTTGGATATCAAGGTAAAATTCATCTCTTCAGTTTCTTTAGAAAAAGCATTATAACTTGAATGTCTAGGGAAGAAATAAAAATACCGGAGTTATGTGAGGGTCTTGATTTCATCTGTAACAATTAAAAATTACCTATATGAAATTCACAACATCTTCAGAGACTATGATTTTTATCTATAGTTTGTCTCCTCATCAACAGTTTGATTGACAGTAGGAAAGTGTTATTGGCTGCATTCCAGGGCTTTGATGTTTGCCCATGTGCTTTCTTTCTTATTAATTCATTTGTTTTTATAGATAGGACTTAAGGACAGGCAAGGCAAATATTAAGCAAACAGTATTGGTTTTAACATATAAGAAAACAGAAATTCTTTTATGTTGCTATGTCAAGGTACACATTTAGTAAATCGCAATAGACATGTTAATCATAGTCTGCCTACCCACAGCTCCAGTTGATCACATGACTCTATCTTAGTACAGTCACAGCTAAATGAATCCATAGGTTAAGTGTATGTTTCTGATAATCTGCAGTGACAGACTCTGGGTAAACATTCAAAGAGTAATAATATATATCTGCCTTAGAATTTTGGTGTCAAGGTACTGAGAAACTTGTCATTCAGAATTCAGCTCTAGAACTTATGGGTAGTAATACAGAATTGAACAGGTAACCATGTTGGGCTGTGGTAAAAATGGGTACACATTAAAAGATGATAAAAAATAGTACAGATTAAAATATTCACTGAGTAAAATTAAGAGAAATAGTCTAGGCAGTTAATGAAAGATGGAGTAATTAGTTTCCAGTTTTGCAGTCCCAGGTCCCAACTATACTTTATTTCCTGTTTTAGTATTTTGACATATTTTGTATTCTTTAATAAGCCTGTCTTTTATTTTGTTAATTTGGGTAGGATTTGCCTGTTGCAAATAAGAAGCCTTTTCAGGAACACTGATTTAAAAATTTTTTTTTAGATTTATTTATTTTTGATAGAGAGAGCACAAGTGGGGGAGGGGCAGAGAGAGAAGGAGACAGAATCCGAAGCAGGCTCCAGGCTCTGAGCTGTCAGCACAGAACCCAACGCGGGGCTCGAACTCACAAAGTGCAAGATCATGACCTGAGCTGAAATCGGTCACTTAACTGACTGAGCCACCCAGGCGCCCCTCAGGAGCAGTGATTTAGATTATTCTGTGCCAGTCACAGTGTCACTCGTTAAGGGTCAAGGTGACAAAGACAACCAATATTACATATTAAAAGGGAGCAGTGTATTATAAGCCTCTACCTTTATTAATATGAAAGTCAAATATTTTGTAAGTTAGATATTGAAGAGGTTGACACTGTTATTAAAAAAGGAAATGATATTTAACTGGAGAAACAATAAAATCAAGCCTAGCTATTAAACAATCCATAACTGTCATACTTTTTAGTACTCTTTTATAGTTTTAGGACTCTTTCATTGTCTTTCAATAAAGAAGAATTGGGTCAGTTATGAGGCTATGAGAATCATTCCTGCTTCAATTATATATTTTTAAAAATTATGTTTTAGAAAATTGTACATACTGAGATGTCTAAAATGCAGTGGGGATATTCTAGAACCTAGAAAAGCAAAATTTTTTCTCTTTCAAAACAAATGTACTTAGATGAGGTAGAAAATTTTAGCAGTAACATTTAGGAAACATGCCTATATCGCCAATAAGCCATACACAAAACCAGCAGTAACGTTTAGGAAATATGCCTATATCATCAACAAAGCATGCACAAAACCAGCAGCACTTTAGGCAAATAGTGAGGTTTTTTAGTGATTTGATTTCCTGTCCCTTTCTTGGAATACATTGGATTCAGCCTCTGGATTTTCCCTAAGATTCCTCCACCATGTGTTTAAATATCTTTTGGTAAAAAAGTGTTGGTTATTTTTTTAAAAATATGTTTATTTATAACAGTAAGATTGAGCACATGCATATTAATAAGTAGGGGCAGAGAAATTTGTTCCCTGTTAATCTTGAAAAACAAAGATCATTATCTGTGACTTTGCCTTAAGTTTACCAATCTGAGTCCTTTTGAAGACTTTTACTGTATGATTCGAATGAAACTAGTTTGGATTTTGAGAGAGTATGAGTGCCTCCCTCTGCTTCCTGATGTTTGTGTTGGAAGTGATGAGAAGCCTTTGGTGAGATGTGTTACTTTTCACAGCTTTGGCTTGTTAATCTGTAAGACAATAGCCTCATTGTCCATCATTCTTGTGTTCTCTTCTTAGATATTAACTTAATACTGGTTATTTAAAATCCATTTTTTCCTGAAAAATTTAAGTGGCTTCAAGTCAAAGTGAAAAAGAAGTAGGGCAACAAAATACCCAAAACTACATTAATGTAGAATAAAAGAAACAAGTGATAAGGTAAAGGAATGAGTGTATTTTTAAATGTCTTTACTGAGGAAATCACAAAATGCTTTTTGGTAGTCAAGACAAAGATTGAACCATAATGGGTTACATATAATTCTCATTTTTTTTAAGGAAATAAAATAACTACCTCATCAGGGCATATAATCCATATCCACATCCTACTGGGAGCTCTCCAAAAATTCTCAGGATCTTTATTTGGAGAACACAAATGGAGTATGTGTATGATGGTATTTTTGCAATTTGAGTAATTTAATAATGTGGACTTTGAATAAAAGTTTAGGACTTAAAGTCGAACATTCTGTAAAGAAAGTTCTACAGTACACTTATTATAATTTGCAAATATTTTAAATCTCAGAAATAATATAACTACAGTAAGTTATATTTTCTATGGAAAAGTATTATATGTTTGTGGGATGTCATTTCTCACAATGGCCACAACAACTCCTGACATCCCATGTACTCTTTTGCAATATGACTTTGCCCCTTTGTCCATCAAGAGATGGAGTATACTTCCTCTTTCCTTGAATTTGGTCTTCCTGATTCATTTGATCAATAGAAAGTAACTTCTAAGCCTAGTACTTAAGGGCCCTTGCAGATTGTGTTTCACTCATTGGGAAGCCAAGTGCTGTGTAAAGAAGGCAAGGCTACTCTATCAAAAAGGGTATGGGAGGATACCCTTGAGGATAAAAGGTCACATAGAAGAAAAGGAAGCATCTTAGCTGACAACCAGCACCAATTGCTAAAGGTGTGAATGAAGCCATCTGGGATGTTTGAATCCTAGCCAAATTTCCAGCTGAATGTGGCCACATGAATGATTCCAGTCAACACTATGTGGAGCAGAAAATCAAGCCATAGAATTGAAAAAAGTAAAACATTGTTGTTCAACTGACACTTGGGATAGTTTATGATGTAGCAGTAGATAACTTATGTGAGTTTTTGCAAATATTTCTTTTCCAATCTGTGGCTTATCTTTTCATTCTCCTTGACAGTATCTTTTGCAGAACAGAAAAATTTTAATTTTAACGAAGTTCTGCTTATCAATTCTTTCTTTTGTGGATCATGCTTTTGGGGTTGTATCTAAAAAGTCATCATCAAACCCAACATCATCTAGATTTTCTTTTATGGTACCTCTGAGGAGTTTCATAGTTTAATGGTTTGCATTTAGGTCTGCAATCCATTCTGAGTTAATTTTTGTGAAGAGTCTAAGGTTTGTGTCTAGACTGACTTTTTTTCCATGTGGATGTACAGTTCGTTTTTCCAGCACCAGTTGTTAAAAAGATTACAATTTCTCCATTGTATTCTGAAAAAGGTTATTTTTTAACTAAGAAAACAACCAATATGATAAACAAAATAGTTAAACTTTATGTTGTGATGGTGTGTGCATGTGTGTATGTGTGTGTTACTATGTAAATGCTTCCTTATTATAAATGTGTGCAATCGATAGTTCAGTTTATAAAATATATATCTAAAGAAGAGCAGGCAGGAATGGTTAATTACCTGGCTTTAATTATGGGACATCCAGTGAAAGTCTCGTAGTGATATTTTCTAAGTCTCTTCAATAGAACAAGGATTAAATCTTGTGTTATTTACGTGAATTAAGGAATAGAAGCCATAATAGGAAGGGTTCTAGGGATTCCTCAGTCTTTAATTTTTCTCATATTTGTTATGCAGGGAGGAGCTTTCTAGATTTCCTCAACATGGTAGAGTTCTCAATTCTGTTCCCATTCTTGAAGAAAGCACTTTAAGAAATCCATGGGGCTCTCCATGCAGGGAAGGTGAGCTAAGATCCCCAACAAAAATGGGGACATCCAGTGGGAATTCACCCATTTCCAAGGGAGTGTCCCTTCCCACCTGGGGAATACCTGTAGCATTACTCTCCTAATTCTAAACCAGTGGGGTGTTTGTGGATATACATGAATTTTTCTTGAAATTGTGGTGATGACTAATGGCTCCAGGTTGCCAAGATCTTCTTGTGATTTCAGATGACGAAATTCCTGATTGTAGTGTTGACTATAGTACTTATTTTCTGCTTCCATCATATTGTTCTGAGAAATCGACTTCCTACCTCTGGCCTACATCCTGTTTCCACTTCTTCAGTGTCTCGACTACAACAGAAAGAAGAGACAGAGAAGAAAAGGAAAAGGAGAAAAGGAGGGAGAGAGAGAGGAAGGAAAAAGAAAGGAAGAAAGTTGAGAGATCAGTGAGTAGGGAGATGGATGAGTAAAATCTGAGTGTAGATGTTGTCTGTTGGGCCTTTTCTGACTTGTCAAATTTTATGGTTTCTTTGCCAAATCTCCTAAATATGAATTCAAAACAGCATTTTCTTTAATGTGTATTATTGCTGAGCTGTTTTGTGGCTTTGTCGTGAAAGTCTGGTTTTAAAAACAATATGAAAGCAAATGTTCTCAGAAGGATTGTGAGGTTTCCTCTAAAACCAGAAATGGAAACAAAGATGAATAACTCACCACAGAAGAAAAATGAAACCTCTATATACAATATGACCAAGCCAAAAAAAAAAAGTGGAAATACACTTAATAATTTGTCAGAAGTTTAAGAGACAAACAGCAAATGTATTTTTGACCCCAAATTAGATGAATTGCTTGTTTCAAGTTTCAAAATGAAATACTTTTTCACAGTTTGAGTATTGAATGCTTCAAAACTGATAAATACTGTGTTTTGTATTTATTGGGCACATAAATTGACACATTCCTAAGTATTTATATAAACATAATTATTCTAACTAAATATGCTCTATGCCTAAGTAAATATAATTTTTTAATGTTTATTTATTTTTGAAGGAGAGAGAGAGACATAGTGTGAGTGGGGGAGGGGCAGAGAGAGAGGGAGACAGAATCTGAAGCAGGCTCCAGGCTCTGAGCTGTCAGCACAGAGCCTGATGCAGGCTTGAACTCATGGACTGTGAGATCATAACCTGAGCTGAAGTTGGATGCTTATGTGACTGAGCCACCCAGGCGCCCCTAGATATCAATTTCTAAACTATCCCTTTTAAGGATTTTTCTTTATGTTGGAAGAAAATGCCATTGATATAACCATCACTATGTATAACTCATTATCGCATATTTGTGAGTTTACAGTTTCTAGAATTATGACTTCATGTTTTATGCATTAATTTAACTACCAAATAATGACTAGAGGATAGTAAGTGCTTGGTGTAACAATACTTGATTGGGCAGGAAGCAATATCTTGTTTTATTCCCATATGGCTTCCTATTTTTATAAAAATTTTTAATTTGGATATAGTTTCAAGCTTACAAAATTTTGCAATGATAGCATAAGATTTACAAATTGTTTATTTATACTTTTCCCTATTTATTACTCTCTCTTTCTCTCTGTGTATATGTGTGTGTATATATATGAATGTATAGACAGGAAAATATGTATTCTGTGTGTGTGTGTGTGTGTGTGTATGTGTGTGTGTGTGTAAGAAGGTATGAGTTGATGTTACGTGTATATAGGATTGTTGTGTGAAAAAATTCAACTAATTTTCTGTTGCTTTCAGTGATGAGATAATCAATATATTGTGTATAAACTTGAGCCAGTCTTTGGTCCAATATAAGGAAGAATGTTCTATCGTCTCAGCTTCTCATCAGTATGAGTTACTTTGTTGACAAATAAATATGTTCTCTGGCAGATGCTAAGGCAGAAATAATTTTTATTAAGAATGTAGTAGAGAAGAATTACATATTTTCTAAGCTCCCATAGTAATAGAAAAGAAAAACAATTTAAATTTACAAAAGAGCTTCTTAGCTTTTGACATAAGAGTTTAATTTGTGGAGAAGGGTAGCCATCTTATACTACACTCTGTATTCTAAATTTATATGAAAGAGGAAAATATGGTGGAAATAAATAAATGTTAGTAGTTTCAGTACTTTCCAAAATACTTTCAGATCATGAAGTTAGCATAAACTCTTATGTCTTTTACATCTTTTAAAAAAATGTTACTGTTATTTTGAAGATTTTTAAGTTCCTAAAATTTCATCAAAAGATAAATCAATGCTTAGCAGAGAGCTGAGAGTGTTACTTATAAATAATTGTTGAAATAAAAATGAATAATTATGTTAGTAAGTATTTGTGTTAAATGCATTTTGTTGTATTTGAAATGTTTTAAAATTGATCATCCATGTTTGGTTTTATGTGCTAACACTCCCTTAATTATAACATTTGATTACCTTGTTCTTCAAGCATGCCAGATAAATTTCACTTAACTCCTCTTTTTTTAATCTGCCCCCAAAATTATCAAACAGACTAACATCTGCTTTGTATTATGGTGTGGCTCACTCTCTTCCTGGGCCCCTGCTCCCAATACACACAGACTCAGAAACTCATGCTCATACATGCCATTGGTATGTTTTACTTATGCTACTTTTATACATACATGTATATACATATACAGTTACATCTAATGCTTGTATAGTATGTACGAGTTTGTGTATATAATACAGAAAGAAGCAGAGGCAGCAAGAGACAGAGATGTCCCGTTTTGAGAGAGGGCATTATTTTAGCAGGACCTTCTAAAATAATAAGACTTGACAGTTGCCAAGTACTTACTCAGTGCGAAGCAATATATTAAGTACTTCAAATGCTTTATTTTGCTAAGTGCTCATAAGTTTTTGTAATCCTGCTGTTATTTTCATTTTAAAGATTTTACAACTAATGTGTAATAGAATCGAAATACACAATTGGTCAGTGTGATTCCAGCTATTCTTAACCTCTGTACCACATGGTTGATAATGACCCAAACACTATATTTTCCCTTTCCATACCTAGACACAGATTCATGTCTCCATATCACACTACTTCTTTATACTTATCTATCCTATGTCTATGAAGAGCAGTTGTTCTCGACTGGGAACAGTTTTGTCCCTGTGGGATATATGGTAATGTCTGAAGACATTTTTAGTTATCACAACTGAGAGGGTACTAACAGCAGAGGCCAAGGAAGCTGCAAACATCCTACAATATGCAGGACATTTCCTCAACCCTACACACACAAAACAAAGAATTATCTGGCCCAATATGTTAATAGTAACAATATTGAGAAACTTTGATCTGGAGAGACATATATTTGAAGAGAAATGTAAATATTCTTGTGTGTATAGTTAACATAATGATTTCCCTTTAGGACCTTTGTAGGTTGTTAGAAGACAATAGCTCTCAGAATGTTTTAGAATTCTACTAGTAGTTATTTTGACTCACAAAATACAATAGTTTTATTTCCAGTTCAGAGGACAATATTGCCACATTGTCCTTGATATCCATCTATGTCATATTTCCAAAGTATCTTTAATTGGTGTGTGTGTGTGTGTGTGTGTGTGTGTGTGTATCCCACAAATTGGACAAGATACTAGTTATGAAGTCATCTTTGTCTGAGCCTTGCTGGTATGATGTGATATATATCGTGTTGGGAATGAGACAGCATATCCAGTATTAAATGAACAGGTATTCTGTACACAATCATTTGCTGCTTTGAAACTGCTCAAGGCCATCTCCTGTCTCTTAATGTACTACATCAGACTGCACATTTCACATATTCAAAAAGACCAACAGGGCATGTCAAACTACAGTGTCCTTTGCCTACCAGACCTTCTAATAATGTGAATTTTCTGAAATGGGATTTAATTCTCAGCTTTGCAATTGAGGTCGGTCAACAACCATAAATAATTCTGGGAGGAAGAGTTATTGGAAATGAAAAAAAAAGAAGTCTGAATTTTGGAAAAGAGATGTATAGGTTGATGCATTTGAAAATGCCAAAATTTGACATTTTTGACTTATAAGAATGGCAATTTCACATAGTTGGGCCCATATTGGTTTTGGTCCTTGAATGTAAAACAGTAAAGAACAGCAGCTCTGCAGTTAACCTTTATTAATTGTTAGATCCTGGCTCCACATCTTATTGCTTGTGAACATGAGACCATTGTTTAACTTTTCTAGATCTCAGTGGCTCAAAGCCTTCAGATTGCATATTTACCAAATATGCATCTTTTGTTCGTTTGTCTTCACAAAAGCAAGAAACTTAACCTATATTTTTATAGTTTCATGTCCATTTCTTAGTGCTAAACAGAGCAGCTGTAGTCAGTGCACTATATATTTGTGGAGTGAATGAATGCATGAAGAATAATAGTATTTACTTCATAGAATTGCTGTGAAACTTAAATGAGATTGTGTATATGAAAGTCCTCAGTATATATAATAAGTGTGAATTGTTAGATGTGGTTATCATTAATTCAAAAAGAGCAAGAAATTCCAGATACGTTTTAGAGGTTATTTTTTCTGTTTTCATGTATTCCTGTCTTCACTTTGAAAGTACAGTTTTGGTCAATGCCATTATTATAAAGTTTTATCTGCTCTTTCTGAACTTGCGTGTCAGATTCTCTTACCACACTTTGAGAAACATGGCCCTAAAGTTCTTGTGCATATATCACTCTAATTGTTTACTGAATGAATAAATGAATGAATAAATAAATAAATTCACTTCCCCTTTTCTCTCCTTTCATCTTCCACTTCTAGACTGTGGGAGAATAAATTTTCTTCAAAAATACCTATAACTAGGAAGATTTCTATCATAAACAGATGCAGTTAGTTCCAAGAAGCCATTTAGTGTCTTCACTTTTAGTCACCTTCTTTCCTATCAAGACTACCCTGGTTCATTGACTACCTGTCAGAATCTTCTTGATGCCTTTATTTGTCTTGGGCAGGATCACATCTTGGTGTGCATGATGTGAGGATGATAATGACGCTGCACTATTCACTAGTTCACAACTTGTTTAAAAGCTGACACTCTGTGGTGAACTAGGAAGTAGCAAAACAAAGTCAATGAATCACTTCTCAAAATTGCATACTTACCTATACTGTAGCCTTATCTTGTTTCACTGAGATTGTTTTTATACAAAATTTCATACCCTACAGCACCTCTGGACCGGATTATCAGCATCTGAAAGGGTGGTTATTCTTTCAGAGATGTCTAGTTTCACAATCACTTGTAGAATTTCTAAAAGTTACAGTTGCCTGAGCTCTACCCAGTGGAAATTCTGACTCAGTAGGTGTAAGGTGGGGTCCAGGTATCTATATATGGATGGCATATATACAGGGCATCCTCCTTAGAATCTTTATCCTAGAACATAGTTTCTGAAATTGAAGCTGGGTTATGAATCACCTGTGGGACTTACTAACCATGAGGGTATTTCAGACCTTTTCTCAATGAGCTTGATGCAGTAGTTTCAAGATGGAACAACCAAATCTGCATGTTAAGTAAATGCTCTGGTCAACCTGCATTTCACATTCTCTTACCACATTTTGAGAAATATGGCCTTAATTTTTTTTTACATGTAGCACTTTGCAAATTATTTAGTGAATGAATAAATGAATGAATGAATGCACCCACCTCATAGAATTATTATGAAACTTAAATGAGATAATATATAATGCACTTAGTACACTGTAAATGTTCAGTGTTAGCTCTAATTATAATTAATTTGAAAAATGCCATTAATCTAGATGTTTTATTTTTTTTTCCTTTTCCACATTTATCATTATTGTCCTCATCAGTTTTTACCCTTATAGTGAGAAAGGCAAAGCTAAACAAATAACTACATAAATTATTATTTGACTCATTATGATAATATAATAAATAAAACATTTAGGTGCTATCATAATCAATGGGGGGGGGCTTAACTTAGTTTGAGGATTTGAAGAGTTTTTCTGAAGAAAGAGGAGTACTGTTTTTGAACTTGAATTTGAAGGATAAATAGGAATAAGCCAGATTAAAAAGTAAAGGAAAAGAGTCTAAAGTATAGGAATAGCATGAACCAAATCCATTTGTTAGTAGATTGCTTAGAGGTAGACAAGAGAGGATAGAGACCATGAGGAGATTGTTGCATTAATCCATGTAAGGGATGATGGTGACTTGGATTAGGATAGTGGCAGCAGTCGGGGAAAAATGTGGAGACGTCCATAAACTCTACTGGAAGTAGAAGCAATAGTTTTCAGTAATGTATTCACTGAGAGCAATGGATGAGGAAATGGGGATGTTGGAGGTGATATCTAGGTTTCTGGCATAAACTGATGAGTGATGGTTCTCCAACTTAATGTATAATCACCTGGGATCTTTTAAAAAGAATCCATATGTTAACCTGACCTCTAGGATTCTAACTTAATTTGCTTAGATGGGGCTCAGACCTCGGGTTTTTTAAAACTCCCAGATGACTCTAATATGTAGCATTGAAAATTGAGAATTACTGGGCTGCATCACTGTAGTACTGACTGAGATATGGAAAAGAATCAGGTTTGGGGAAAATACAATAAATCCCATTTTGGTCATACCGAATTTGAGGAATCTGAAATACTTGTAATAGGAAATAACATCAGGCAGGGAGTTGGATACATAGTCTGAGCTAAAAGATTGGTCTTGGATGGTGACTTTACATGTTACTTGGATGTGACTTTAGAATGGTATTTGAAGCCATGGGAATTTTTCAGCTTTGGCTAGAGAGAGGGTTGTCTTAATTATAATAAACCCCTGGCTTTTGTTCCCTTGTGAGTAATGCAGAAGCACAACAACCCCCTAAATGTCTTCTAATGATTTCTTGTAGTTCCTAGGGATGACACATGCAAACTCATAAACTGTTGTCACATTTTTTTCTACTCTGTTGTTGAGTTCTCTCCCCTCACAAGACACTTCTTAAAGATGGTGCTTCTCCACAGTCATCACTTGAGGTGCCCAGTGTGTCAAGTTGCTGGTTGCCTCTTGACGCTTCTTTTTTCTCTTGAAGGCAAGAAACTCATTAACTGGAGTTACAAGCTTAATTCACTTTACCACATGAGAGTCACATGGAGGTCCTAAATGCCCCTTCTCTCATTCTGTGCTGTAACAGAACAAAGCAGCCCCACAATGTCCCTGGGCCCTACAATAACTCCTTCAGCCTTTATTTCCACCTCTTTTCTCCATAGGATTCAAAGGGACCCAAAGTATCTGACTTGGAAAAGGGGAACCATAAAAGAAGGAAAGATCTTGCTGTTATCTCCATCCTAATCCCCCCAATCCTGTATCAGGGATTAACACTTTTAATCTTCCTCTGAACCCAAACTGTCATGAAGTCCCTAGTCATCAAAAGTGCTCAAGTCCTGACTGAATCTCAGTAGCACTGGGTGTGGTTTTAGATAGTGCTGTAGTCTACCCTTTTACTTGAAAATGTGGGAAGAAAGAGAGTTAAAAGTTCGAGTAAATGAAATCAGAGTTGACTTTGCTTTATCTCTCTAGAAAATGTTTACACCAAAAATGGAAAGTAAGTTTTATTTATTTTTTTAAATTTTTTTAGTGTTTACTTATTTTTGAAAGAGAGACAGAGCGCGAGCACGGGAGGGGCAGAGAGAGAGGGAGACACAGAATCTGAAGCAAACTCCAGGCTCTGAGCTGTCAGCACAGAGTCCAATGTGGGACCCAACCCCTGAACCTTGAGATCATGACCTGAGCCTAAGTACGATGCTTAACCAACTGAGCCACCCAGGCACCCTGTCATCTTTTTTTTTTTCAACATTCTTTTATTTATTTATTTTGAAAGAGACAGAGACAGTGTGAGTGGGGGAGGGGCAGAGATAGGGAGAGAGAATCCCAAGCAGGCTCCACACTGTCAGCATGGAGCTCGATATGGGGCTTGAACTCACAAAACCATGTGATCATGACCTGAGCCAAAACCAAGAGTTGGATGCTTAACCAACTGAGCCACCCAGGTGCCCCTGAAAGCAAGTCGTTAGACATGCCAAAGAAATATTGCCAAATAGCAATGAAAATCACATATCAAGAAAAAAACAAACAAACAAGTGTCTATCCTTTGGCAAATGTTTTCAAAAGGTAAGAATTTTATTTGCTATGGTAAATTTAATGCTCCAGACGCTAATAAATAAAATCGAAATAGTTAACACAAATCATTGCATTTAAGAGCTGTCTAAATCATAAAAACAAAAAGTGAAAAATAGCCCAGGGAAATGGTCAAGAAAGATGAAGTATGAGGCAAAAATCTCCCTCGTAGATTTCAATATGGAACCTGAAATGATAGTTTGATCATCTAAAACGGAGGGAAAGTCCATTCACTTTTATTCTGGACTACAATTTGAGAAAAAGCCAAGTACATAGCAAAGCATGACATTTCTGAGACCAGCCTAAATCATTTCAACTGACATCAAAGAGCTACCTTAAGCAAAGCATTATAGAAGCTCTCAGGCAAAACCAGCATTCATGTATGAAGGAAATGAAGAAGCATAAATTAAAACTCTTTCATTTGAAGTCCTACATACCTGTCATGATGGGCTTTCTAAAGTGTATTTGGTCATTTTTAACGAATAGAAGCAATTTATATTTATTCCATTTTTTTCAAGAAAGAAAATTTGAGTGCTTCTTTTGGCAACAAGAAATTTTGGATCTCATTCTCAAGCAGATTGAAGAGCTCCTTTCTCTCAGTTTCAAATAGAAACAAAATATGATCATTGAAGAAATTTTGCTCAGGTTTCTCTTTCTTGCAGAGGCACTGCTAGAACTCTTAGCTGAGAAATGGCTGTAAAAATTTTAACCAGAAAAGCTGCAGTAATACAAATTCAACACTGAAGGAGAAAAATTGTTAACAGTGCCAATTATTACGTTGTAGACAACTAAGCATTGAAGTTTCTCCAGGAACACCTGATGGGACGTTGTCAGCTACTTCTGTCTGTGCAACTGTTTTCTGAGTCTTGGATATTTAATTAAGAGAAAAGTAAGTTTAAGGATGTCAGGGCAAAATCTTATATTATTCATTGCCATAAAGGCACTAATCATCTTTCTACAAATGATGGAGACAGTAGAATCCACTCTTTCAATCACATGGTTTGTTTTAGAAAGTGTTTTATTTAAAGTTTCATCTTATTAATAGTGTGGAGACATCCGCAAACGTCAGACATTTAATGAGAACTTATGTGCTCTAGGGATCTTGAAATAAAGTCACATTGTATCCTTCACTCATTTGGTCATTAACAAAAAAGAAACTTAGGACAATGATCACTTAGAGTACTTTGTGGAGGAGTCCTCAATCTTAATCAGATGTGAGGCTGTCTTCTAGTAATACCTACCAACATCATTAGTAAGTTGAAAATAAATTTATAAATAATATAACCTATTTGCACACATTACTCCTAAAGAATTCATGTATTGCTTTAATTGTTAAAGTAGAAATTAATAAAAAGTTATTTCTTTTTAAAATTTTTTTAAACATTTATTTATTTTTGAGACAGAGAGAGAGAGAGAGAGAGAGAGAGCATGAACAGGGGAGGGTCAGAGAAAGAGGGAGACACAGAATCTGAAACAGGCTCCAGGCTCTGAGCTGTCAGCACAGAGCCCTCCGCGGGGCTCCAACCCACAGACCGCGAGATCATGACCTGAGCCGAAGTCGGACGCCTAACCGACTGAGCCACCCAGGCGCCCCAATAAAAAGTTATTTCTAATAAAATTATATGTATTTTAAAGCAAATATGAAGACAAAACTCTACCAAAACACAAAATGTGATAGGCAGAGGTATCCATATATATAGAAACACTGTGGGTAGTCCATTATACTTATTAATACAATGTCATAAGAAACATTGGCATCAATGAGGTGGTTTTCTTGAAATTTATTTATTCTTGATAAAGTACGGATAGAAACAAAGTATAATATTCCATCAGTTTATATGAAGTTTACACTTCTAGAAAACTCAGTGTATGTTAAAACAATTCAAAAATGCTTTATATTTATATATAAAATGGACTAGATTCTTGGCTCAGAAAAATATAAACAAGTTTTAAATTCACATGAATGTCTAGTGGGAAAATATAAATCCATATAGAACACAGAATGAATATTCATCATGTGTGATTCTCCCAGGCATTCCAGGAAGTCTAGCATCCCTGGTTCCTGCCCACTAAATGCCAGTGGGTTTCCCAACCTTGAAAATCTACAAAAATTATACTGTAGGGCGTGATAAACCTTGTTGCCTCCTCTCCCTACGGAGAGCACTGTTTAGAAAGTTCAACAGAAGGACTTAGAACTTTCTGTGGTGATTCTTTTGTACTGGAAAAAGCAAAATTTTGATGAAGCTGTTCTGGTGGGCAATAAAGGCCCACCCTGCAAGGTTAAATCATGATGTATATCCCATCCTGACAGTTCCCAAAATTTGATGTTCAGTGATTGTATATTGACTTATACATTGAAAAGGATTTTACAATACAAGCCCCTCAATAAAAGATGAGGAAATTCAGACCCATGAAGTATGGGACAGCTACTGGACACCTACAAGGTAACTTTGTATTTGTTTCTCACAAAATCTATGTATTATTACTTCTCTTTTTTACATTATTTTGCATTGTACAAATAAGAAAACTGAGGCTTAGTTTGTAGGCAGCAGCTCTCAGTTTGGTCTAACTCCATATTCCAGGCTTTCTCTGCTACATCTTCCTTGAACAAAATCTCAAAACTGGGTAGTGAGCCAAGACTTAGTATTTCTATAGCCTTCACATCTTCAGATGTCAAGGGTTATTATGCTCCTTAAGTATTTCCCCTTTACAGCGTCCTCTTCACTCAATTCTCCTGTTCCTCTGCATAAGGCTTGGAAAACTACATTACTCAGGCCAAATCTTGCCTGCTGACTGTTTTTCTTTTTTTTTTAATTTTTTTTTAAATCTTTATTTTTGAGAGAGAGAGAGAGTGTGAGCAGGGGAGGGGCAGAGAGAGAGGGAGACACAGAATCCGAAGCAGGCTCCAGGCCCTGAGCTGTCAGCACAGATCCGACACGGGGCTCGAACTCACAAACCGCAAGATCATGACCTGAGCCGAAGTCGGACACTCAACTGACTGAACCACCCAGGCACCCCTGACTGTTTTTCTAAATGTTTCCATTAAAACATATTAACAATGGATGCTTTCATGCTACAAGGGCAGAGATGAGTAGTTGCAACAGAGGCTGTATGGCCCATAAAGCCTGAAGTATTTACTATTTGGCCCTTTAAAGAAAAAGTTTGCTGACCTCTGCTTTAAATTAAAATTTTTTTTTCTTATGTTGCCATCAATACATCCCATTCCCTTGTTTATTTGCCTCTGCTAGTGTGTTAATAATTACTAATTACTTTGTGTTATTTCTTTTAGAATTACATCCGTAATTTCTTTAAAAGTGCCTTCTGTAAGTAGCTAATTAATCTGAGAAATGACTTTAAAGATGGAAACTTATCATAAAAGGAGTGAGGAGAAGGAATGAGTTTAGGACAAATGGACCTGTTGTATACCAAATGACTGTGCACAGATGCCACCTATAGATAGGTAGACAGGATGAGCTTCCAAGCCTCTCATTCTCAAAATTAAAAAGGATCATCTCAAGATTTTTATCAGGATCATTTCCAATTTCTTTTCAACTAATTAGATTTTTGCAAAAGTGTCAGTTGGTAACTAACAGGAGCTATTGGTTTGCTGATAGTATGGACATCCAAGTCAAAAACTGGGACACTTTGACAAATAAACAGGAGAAAGTACAAAAATTGTCTTTTGCTGATTCAGATAACGTTTTTCTTTACCTAGTTCTTTGAAAATGATATTTTTTTCCGTGTATTGAACATAGATAGTAAAACATATATTTGAAAATGTCTTTTAGAAAAAAAATTATGTGTTGTAGACTGATGCACCAAGTTATCAATGCATTACTTCTCAGTTCCAAATTCACCCTTTTTTCCTGTTCTGTGATAACAAAGGTGGGCCTTGTTAAACACTCTCAGTAGAGGGTGTTGGAGGGACACTGGAGGAAAGTTTTTTCCTTCCTGGTTATGTGAGGTGTGCTCATTTAGTTGAAGTCCTGCCGAGTGACATTTTTTTCACCAGTATCCTGGCACAAAGCAGCAAGTGGCACCTCCCCAGCTTACCTCAGTGCAAACTCTACCTTGAATGGTTTCCAGCAGTAAGCTCAATGCCACTCCTGAGGACACCTAATAAGTTCAAAGGCTTAACCAGCTTAGTTTTCAGTAAATCACGTCCTTCTCACACCCTTGCTACTTCCAGGTAGTTTTCTGTGAGTTCAGATGGTGCTCAAGCTGGCTATCCAGCAAGTCAATAGCAATTTAAACAGGTAGTTCCCAGTGAATTTCATCAGTATCCTAGTAGGCAATTCTCAGTTGGCCTAACTGGCAACTGGGGACCCTTCTTTCCTGGGAAACTCAATGAATTTTTCCAACATTGAATCGACTTCAACTATACCCTTTCCAGTGATATCTGAGTCCCAGCTTTGGGGAGGATTCTCTTCTTCCAAGTTTGTTACTTTTTTGAATACTCTCCTTCTGTAGCTTTTTGTGTATCATTAGAGCCCCTGCTCTCCAACTTGTATTAATTCCCTATTACTCCAATCCTCTGTTGCTATTATTTCTTTATACTAAATTGTCCTGTTTAAATGACTGTGTGGTTTCTGTCTTCTTATTGGAACTTAGCTAATACAGCAGAGAAATAAGAACAAACATTTTATCTGATAGGTAAATTAACTTTTTGCAAGCATAAAGAGCCCAGGGATTGCATAGACTTTTGGGTAAACCTTAAAATGAAATTACTGACTCATTTTCTACTTCTTAACATGATCCTTTTCGTGTATGAGACTACCTCTGGGAATTATTGTAAACGATAACAGTGGAGGGAAAGAAAACACTCAGTTCTCTCAGCCTCTGAGAGAAAGCAAGGACATAAGAGAGGCTTTCTAGTTTTGGTCTTTTGTATTGAAAATCTTACTTGAGTTCTGCTTTCACCTTAGTTATTTCAAATATTAGCCAGACTTATTTATATCATTCCATTAGAATTTTATGACTTTATCCCTCCTTTCCTGGTCCATCTATGTAGGAAAGCGTAGACAATCTTGCATTTGGGAGAGAAGAAAGTTTCTCAAAATTCCATCTACATGCCAACTCCCACCCAGAAGCAGTCAGCCCTGAGAAGCATGGGTACATAGACTAAGGTTTTCTTTATTCTCCTTATTCCCTTTTTCTGTTTTGACCTGTCTTCTTCCCTGTTCTTCACTTTATTCCCTATAGACTCCCTAATTGGGTACCTCTTCAGAAACCTAATATTCAAAGGACAAATTTCATACTTTGTCATTTGTCATTGTCAGATGCTACTTATATCTGACATCTAGGTTAGCAGCTAATTTATCTGCATTGAAAAATTTAGGTTAAAATTTCTTTGAATATGATCAGTATACAGTGGGTCAAAATTTAGATTCCTGGATGCTGTTCTAGACTTACTGAATCAGAATTCTGAGAGCGCCAGGATCCAGAAACTTGTGTTTCTAATCATTTTTCTCCCATACTAAACAGCTGGCTTAGTTAATAACAATTTACAGTGTTTTCCGAAAACAGATATTTGTATTTTAATATGGCAACTCCTAGCCCTAGGTGCCATTTTCCACTGGTTCTAGCACAGTCTAGAATGGGGTGTTAACCTGCACATTTAAACCTTTATATTAGGGACCTTGGAACCTTTGCATGAAGATTTAGTACAGACTTCTTTAGCCCTGGAAGCTAAAGTCCTTAGGTCCGAAGGGCTGTGAAGTTGGGCTTCACAATGTGTTGCTGAAAGCAACATTTGGGCTGTTTATTTCCATTCCAGGCAATTTATATAGACCACTGAAATAATGAGGTTGTTGATATTGAGATCTAGAAGTTGTGAGGCTAAGGTGTTTATGGGTTCTTTACAAAAACTGATGACATCTGGGACAGAAATAGGACATGGAGGTGAGTAGAAAACTGGGAGACCAGGGGAGATATATTTAGTCATTCCTGAGTTGGAGAGTCAATGTGGGATAGGAGATGGATAGATACCTAGTGTTCCTCTAAGTCTGACCACCCCCAGAAATGTCACAGTAATTGAATGATCCATTATCAAACATAAATCATTTGAAAACTTCTGATTTCTGTAAAAGTATTATGGAATTCAGTGGTTGCCAAATATAGCAGCAATCAGAATCATACAAAGTGCTGATAAGAAATATGAATTATTGAATCTCACTCCAAATTTACTGAGCAAGAATCTTTGAAGGTGAAGCCCTGGAATATCTGTCTATCTATCTATCTATCTATCTGTCTACCTCTTTTATCTATGTCCACTTTTTAACTATTTATTTTGAATTTATTGTAGATTCATAAGTTGCAAAAAAACATTAAGGGAGATCCCATGTATGCTTCAGCCAGTTTCTCTCAATGGTAACATTTTGCATAACCATAGCACAATATCCAAACTTGAAATATTTATTTTTATAAGCTCTCCAGATAATGATTGCTCTGTTAGCTGGAAATTGATTGAATAAATGAATGAGTAATTATTCAAGGAAATGGGATAACTTGGCTATTTTAATCCTGGAAAATTTAGCAACCTGATTATTTACTCAGAGATTAGGCAGTTCATTCATTGCTCTAATTAGAGGAATAATTCAGAATGGTTTATTGAAATCCTTTAATTAGTAATCTCTTTCTTCTTCTTCTTCTTCTTTTTTTTTTTTTTTTGAGGCTTTGTAACCCCTCATTCAATGAACAGCCTGTACTGAAGTCTTTTCTGAAGTTTCATTTTCACCTCCCCCCAATACTTTGCAGACTGATGGAGATGTATTAGAATAGTGGATCTGTTTTGATCAGCACTCTACAGATAGCTGCTGAAATCTTTGCTCCTTTCCTTAAGAGAGAAATTAATTCTCTCATTCCATCTTCCTTTTTATTCCCCCATGTTATAATTACATGTTAATAGTGGCATTAAATTAAAATGACCCCTCCCACCCCACAAATCACTCAACTATTAACTAATTCAGTTCTTATCAAGTTGGTATAATTTTAAGCATTAGGAGACATGGATGCTTATCTTAGTTCTGCCATTTGCTGGTTGTCTGACCAACAAACTCAACCCATCTGATGTAATGTTATTTTTATAAGAGAAAATAAATGCCAACATCCCTGCTATTACACAGATTTATTTTGTGTCATCCATAACACATTGTGTAAATGATGAAATAAACTAAATAAGCATTAGATGATGAGTTTGAGAATAATAGTAGTAATGGTTAGGAATTTTCTGCAGGTACCTCTTTACTTCCAGGGGTGGGAGTTCTGTTATTGCTGTTTCTTTCTTTTTCCTTTCCCATGTATTGAAAAATAAATAAACTTGAACTAGAAGTTCTTCTGAACTTTATGGCATGCAGTTTTGGAATAGAGTTTGGAATGCTATTTAAATTATTTTAGTACTGCTTCTCTTTCCCGTGTTATGTAAAGCACCCATTTATTTAGGGATTCCTTCCAGTTGGTAGTGACAAGAATGGTCATGAGTGGTTAAACTTCACAAAATGCCTAAATATTATTCTACTGAAGATATGCCTTGAAAGCTGTTAAGCTGCAACAAAAATCTTTTCAGGTAGCATGTTAGGAAAATGAGTTAGTACCACTCTTGACAGCATTCTGATCATCCTCAGTGGGCACCACAGAGGCAAGGGGATGGTTTCCTGAAGCAGCTGAGCAGTGGCTTGCTACTTGTGACTGGCCTCTGATACTAAATTGAGTTCCTCTGCACAGAACATACCAGAAATTTGTCTTTGCCACCTCCACTAAAATTGCTATCAGTGGTGTGAAAACACTGAACATCTCACTGATCATTATTTTAGGAAGAAGAAGCTTTGAAAGCCCAGATACCAGGAAGGTGAGATCTATGACCCAGGGATACAGAGCAGCACAAAGTTGAGCATAAAGCTATGGACTCACAAATTCTGCCAAAAATAAAAGCTGTTCCTCTATTCCAGGGCTAGCTCTGCTCTGTGGTTTCTCTCACAAATGGAGTTTATCCTCACAAATTGGTGTTCTAAATTTCTTGCTGAGAACCTAATTAAATAACTGATACATGAAAAAAACAAACACAAGGGTATAGTTGATAGTATTCAGCAGATTCATTCTTTCTTTACTGGAATAAGAAAGGAGCCTTAGGAGAGGCAGTTAGGTGGAATGACTTTGAAGCCCGAGAACTTGATAGGTTAGAGGAACATGTGAGAAATATTTTAATCAACAGTACATTTCATGGTTACCACTCATGGAAAAGATGGTGTACCCTGTTTCCTTAAATGGATTCCCTGCTTTCCCACTTGCACCATAAGTCCCAGGCACAATGATTCCTTAAATGCCTTCATGGTAGATGTTCTCATCATTCCATGAAAACAGCCATGACTGTGGGAGAAGAGCATAAGTGGTATGAAAGGTAGATAAGCATCTGTATACCCTGCTAGGTGTATCTTCTGTGTCTCTCAATCCTTCATTTCACATAAAAATTCAGAAAATGTTTAAGTAGAGGTTCATAGAAATAATCTATTTCTCAGGTTGAAATGAACAAAGGAATAAAAGCAAGAGAATTTATATAATATAAAGACCCATGATGGTTTTATTTTAATCCAAAATAAACGTGAAGGAACTTTTATGGATACCCAATTTTGGAATCCTTTATTCAATAAATATTAGATCAATTATTTCTAACATAGTCTTCCATTTACGTATCCAATTGTCTTAAGAAATATTTTACATTTATTTTTTAGTCATTTACTTTAAGAGTTTATATTAGTTGTCTATAAATGTATAATAAATTACCCTAAAATGTAGCAGCTTAAAACTCTAAACATTTACTATTTTGATTCCTGAGAATCCAGGATCTGGGTGCAGCTCAGCTGGGTGTCTCTGGTTCGTAGTCTTTTCACAAGGCTGCAATCAAATGTCTTCTGGGATTGCAGTCTTCTCAAGGGTTACTTGGATAGTATTGGTGGCTTTCAAGCTCACTCGCGGTTCATGTATCTATTGGAAGCCATCAAGGGCTCTCCTTCCATCCCCTCCTCCTCTCTCACCTTCTCTTTCTCTTGGTGATAATTTAGATGTGTCCTTGACTGAGACAAGTGACTTTTTGGTCTTATAAGGTAAAAGAGAGAAGGTATGGCTTAATGGAGCATTTCCCAAAATATGTTTTGTTATTATAAACATATTTACTAAATAAACAAAAAATACTATAAGAAATGATGCTGAGTTAAAACAAAGTTTTTGTTAGTGTCTTTAATTGCAAGACTTCACATAACCTTTAATGTGTACACTGTTTATCTCTGGAGGCACGTTTAGTGTGGGAAATTACTCAAATATATTTTAGTAAGAAATTGTTCTTACAAAGACATCTCTTGGAATCCATAGGTAATTCTTTTAAAAAAAGCTGATTTAGTGTTATTTTATCCTGGGCAGAGACCTAATTCTTGTATGTTCAACACCTAACTAAGCTTTACTCTACCTCTAGCCTGTAAATGAAAATAATAAAACCTGGCTTTCACTATCCTCTGAGGGGATATTATAAGATTCAACAAAATAAACACAGCAAAACATAAAAAAATTAAAAAAAAAAGATATTATTCTTGCTCCCTGTTGGATCTTCGATAGTAACATGCCACAGAGCAATATGTCCTAGTGCTACTTTTTAAGTAACCTAAAAACATAAAAAATCAGATTCTAAAATCCACTAAAACTACCACAGTGTATTTAAAATGTATTTTACGAGCGCCTGGGTGGCTTAGTCGGTTAAGCTTCCAACTTCAGCTCAGGTCATGATCTCAGGATCTGTGAGTTTGAGCCCCGCGTCAGGCTCTGTGCTGACAGCTCAGAGCCTGGAGCCTGCTCCAGATTCTGTGTCTCTGTCTCTCTCTCTGCCCCTCCCCGACTTGCCTTCTGTCTCTCAAAAATTAAAAAAAAAAAAAAAATTAAAAAAATAAAATGAATTTAGAGAGGTAGGAGACAGAGATATACAATTGCATGTAACCCTGAGAGGGAAAGACCAAAAGGAGAGAAGACCACCTCTGAGTGTCTTTTTTTTTTTTTTTTTTAACCAGTTATTTCTGCTTCTCTATTTACTTTCAACTTTAGTTTCTTTCAGAGACTGCCTCAGGACTGAGGAGAAGGGTCACCTTGAAGAACTATATTCTACTGAAAGAGGAGTACTCCTCTCCAGTGCCCATTCAAATCCTGCTGAGGCATTTTCTCTAACGAGACTTCTTTTTTTTTATTATAAGCCTGTCTATTCACTAATGAACTGAGTGAACTATCAGTTGACTTGAATGGGAGTCAACCAATACTAAATCTAGTAACAAGAATCGAAAGCTAAATTGAAAGAATAATCTCAGAGGTGAAAGTACAATTCTTACTGGCACTATATTTGGAGGTGGTGGAACATGTTTCTATCATCACCCACCACAGGAAGATTTTGGAGCAATTCAGTAACTGGCTTCAATCTCACTTCGATAGCATTTGTCTTCTATCAGAAGTGAGTCCAATTGTAGCTCTGCTGGTGACTGGGAACTTCATCTCTTTAAAAATGAAGCTTTGCCCACCCTGCAGAGTTGTTGTAAAAACTAAATGAAATACCGTAGATTATCCAAAGGTACTTAGTAGTCATTCCCTAAATGGGTTTTCCTTTAGATTAGACAGGGTTATCAGATAACACACTTCAGGCCTAACCTTTGTGGCAACTCTAAAATCTAACTGCTCTTTGACAATACAAAGGTGCACTTCTTTTCCTTGCAGGTTTGCCCAGTAATTTCTGTAGTAATTATTTCTTGATTAGTGCATTTTTATTTTTCTATAAAGAGTTAAGACTATGATTTCATATGCTTATTATTCAAGTGTGGGCTTTATTTTAATTTAGTCTATTTTGTGTAGCAGAATAACTCTTCCACATGTGTACTTTTTGAAATATGTATGCATTATATGGTAATTATTTTTGTGGTTTTTGCCCAATTAAGGTATTACTAAACCGTGCTCTTGTAATAGACATGCCTTAGGTGAGACAGAGGCTGTGATCTGCACCTCTATCATTTACTGAGACAGAGGGTCTGAGAAGGCTGGAGTTTGATTTTTTGCCCAACCCCAAGGGCCACGCATGTCCAGTGATTGTACTTAAGCAGAAGAAACTATATACCATAGACAGGTAAGTGAGAAGATGGGAGAAATTACATAGGTTTTGATTTTGAGATATCAAGTCAGTGTGTTCTACCTCCCAGCCATCCCCATTTTTCAGTTGTCCAACTCTCCAAACCACTGAATCAATAGTGTGCATTGCATCATGGAGAAAGTATGGCCCAGTTGCAAACAGGAATGCACTGACTTTGCATTTAAAAATGGAATTTTATGGGGCGCCTGGGTGGCTCGGTCAGTTAAGCGTCTGACTTCGGCTTAGGTCACGATCTCGCCGTCCGTGAGTTCGAGCCCCACGTCGGGCTCTGTGCTGACTGCTCAGAGCCTGGAGCCTGTTTCGGATTCTGTGTCTCCCTCTCTCTCTGCCCCTCCCCTGTTCATGCTCTGTCTCTCTCTGTCTCAAAAATAAATAAACGTTAAAAAAATAAATAAATAAAAATGGAATTTTTTTCTGTAGTCTGAAAGCAAGCACTTTGACCACTGAAAATGCCTGGCTTACTTGAGAAAGGAGTGATTTCTCTCAGAATTCCAAGACAAACATTCAATTTGAAGAGGATCAGGGAATTTATAAGATGGAACTAAAGTATAGGAGGAAAAGGGTGCGATGCAAGGACATTTATTGGCACATGGGAGGAGGAAAACCTGTCTGATTATTGAGAGGTGGAGGCCCCGGAAAGAGACAAAATAATAATAACAATAATAATAATAATAATAATAATAATATCAGGGACTAGGGTTTTGATTTTCCTTAAGGACAAATCCCAAAGAAGGAATTAATGATATC
Source organism: Panthera uncia (assembly GCF_023721935.1). Classification (NCBI taxonomy): domain Eukaryota; kingdom Metazoa; phylum Chordata; class Mammalia; order Carnivora; family Felidae; genus Panthera; species Panthera uncia. The sequence goes on along the minus strand of NC_064816.1, from coordinate 108,268,031 downwards.
CAAGCAGATTTGGGGATTCTAAAGACCACTGGGGCTGATGTCATGCTTTCTTGGGCATGGTCTGGGAAAATGGAAAGTTTCATTAAGTCCCATGCATTTGAAATATCAGGAGTATTTATACATCACCAGCTGAAGGAAGTATTAGAGGGGGTGGACCCGAGTGAAGTCCCACTTTGGTGTGTTGTGGAGGAAGCAAATAAAAAATCTTAGGCCCCCAAAGCCATTCATAAGTGCTACATACACTACTGATCAATATGAGGACTCCTGTAACCATATGGACAGTAGGGTGTGAGATCCTCGTGACTGGAGGCTAGGGTGAAGTCCATGGACATCAGCAATGGCAACCAGATGCACTCTAAAGATCAAGCAGGACAACCTAAACTCAAAAGGATACTCAGGGCCACATGATTACATCACTACAGAAGCAGACACAACAGAGGCCAACTCAGAAACCAAGTAGGGTATGATATATCAACTAGAGACTTGGATGTTCCACCCCCATGTCAGCTTCCTTCTGCACCCAAATACTATATTTGGAAGGAAAAGAAAAAGAATTTAAACCAGGAGAGAATCTTAAACATAAGATAAGCATATATATTCTGACTTTTATGGTAAGGGGGCTTCCAGAGCAGATAGAATAAGATATTAGTTATAAAACTAAACTCTGTTTTTGGTAAATGAATGTGTACTTGCTAAATTCATACCTTTCCTGCAAGCAAGAGAGCTGTGAAGTTGGGTCAGCCTTTTTAGGATAGAATTTGTCTTTGAACAAGAATCCTGAACTATGGAAAATAAGCTAAAAGATATTAGGACATTCTATAACTGATGTCTTTCATTTCCTCCTTGGAATTTTAAAATTATCCACTGTGTGCCAGGGTAGCTGAGGCCTGAGTTTTACAAGGGAAATTAACATCTTCCTACAGGCTACATATGAGCTGGTATGACAAAGTGAGAAAATGCTGATGCCAACAGTATAGTCTATGGAAGCACCTTAGGAACTTCTCCTTTTGTGGAATCTCTTAGAGCTCATATCTGCTCAATCTTGAAGGGGGTTGCATGCTCCTTATTAATGGAAGTCATTTCTTGATTATGTTCACGGCAATGGTGTCCTCTTCTCTAGCCATTAGAGTAGTACTTCTCTAGCACACTAGTCTCTTGAGAGAAGAGAAGCCAAGAGTTATTGTAATACATAGATGGCCACAGGTCTCTATTGACTAGGAGAACCCAGAAACTGAGGTCTAGTTTGACATAGGGGGTCTGGAAAATAAAAGGCCTAGGCAGGCAGGTAAGGTAAAATCTAGAAAATTGTGCTAAGACGGGAGAAGTAGCCAAGTATTAGGGAAGTCTAGCCCTTAATAGATCTAACTCTAGCTGAGAAATTTGGATAGTGGGCATTGATTTAAATTTAATACTAAGCAAAAGGCTATGGGAAGCAGATGAACTCCAACTTGCTCAGCTGTAGGGATAGATTGAGTGTGAATGGATCTGAGAGAAAAAATACCAGAAATGAGGCATAAACAATGGCATACTGTGTACACATGGTAAACGGCATCTTTTTGTTTTATCCCAAATGGTGTGTTTGGAGGCATGAGTTAATTTGCATCCTGCTTGAAGGCAGACATCCTTCTGGACCATTATGATCTGCTCTCCAGATAAATTTCTGCAACCCATTTATACTCTGGTTGTTGACCAGTGCCTGCCCTATATCTGTTCCCAAAGCTGATTAATAGACTTCCGCCTGTCGTGCCTGAAGCCCTTTATTAGTAACTGCCTACTCCGGCTGTATTCTACTTCCATAATTCTATTTTGTTCTTGTTCTAATTCTCCCCAGTAACTTCAGCCCAGCCCTCAAAAGTTTTTGTACTTGGGGTTGATAGTGGTAGTGGTGACATGTCCTGTTACCTAATGCTTTCAAACTCATAGTGGTTATGACATTCAAATGAGATTTTACATGAGAGGACTGGAAAACCAAATCACTATATAAATTTTTAATTGTTCTGTGATGTTAACAGATAAACAACAATAGCTTTAAAATTCTGTAACAATAACCTCGTAAAAACTGAGGATTCAAGTGGTAAACATATCAGGGTCATCAAATAAATCAATGACTGAATAGTGATTAATTTAAACTTTGTTTTCAGAGTTTTAAGGCACCCCTTTGTTTTTTTTTCTGAAGGACACTTTTCTTAAAAAAATTAATGTCTGTTGGCTACTCCTAACCCTCTTTCCTAATTGTGAAAGAAAACCCAACAGGAAGTCACAGAACTCACTGCTTCCCTTTGTGCCAACTCTCTTAGACCACACAGAAGCAAAAGCTAGATAATTTGGCAGAGCTATCAGACTTGAGGAGAGATTTGGCAATGTGACAAGCAGAAGAGAAGCTGACGTGGTATCACTAGGCCAGGACTGAAGAGTGGTTACAGGCAGTGCTAGTGAACTGCCTATACCCTTAGTGGAAAGCAGCTGGGTAGGGAATTTGTCCCAGTGGGTGGGGAGAGAAAACATGTTGGTTCACTTGATGTCAGGATGAAATGGAAGTTGGCATTTTAGGGAGTTATTGAGACCACAAAGATTGCTTGTGGAAGGAGAAGAGGTAGACATGGTAGGATGCTTATGATATATTGTAGGTTGCTTTAAATACCTAATACTGCCACTTTCTAGGATCAAGGCCATGTAAAACAATGTTGTCTACATATTTTGTTGGGGTCAAATCCCAACTTAAAAACAAAACAAAATTTTAAAAAGAAATCAGAAAAACCTAGATGCCTTCGAGACTAATATATATTTATATTATGATTAACTTTGAAGAAAATAGATTTATTTATTTATTTATTTATTTTATTATTTTTTAAAAAAAAAATTTTTTTTAACGTTTATTTATTTTTGAGACAGAGAGAGACAGAGTATGAATGGGGGAGGGGCAGAGAGAGAGGGAGACACAGAATCGGAAACAGGCTCCAGGCTCTGAGCCATCAGCCCAGAGCCTGACGTGGGGCTCGAACTCACGGACTGCGAGATCGTGACCTGAGCCGAAGTCGGACGCTTAACCGACTGAGCCACCCAGGCGCCCCGAAAATAGATTTATTTAAAAAAATTATTTTTAAAGCAAGGTCATATGTTGGGTAAGGTAGATCCTATAAAGGCATAGCATTGTTGTTACGGTTATTAGAAGCAAACCTTGTAAGTTTAAAAAATTTATATTAGCTAACTTTTATTGAAAACTTACTATGATCCAGGCACGATGTTTAGTGCTTTACATTCATTTTTTCTTCAAAGTTTAAAACAAAATCTGAGAAATGTACTATTTTTATTGTGACTTAGTAGAAGGGAAAATTGAGGCCTGGAGAAGGTAAGACACTTGCTGATAGTCACACATATAGGAGGTCCCAGATCTGGGGTTGAAATCCATGTGTTGACCTATTGACAACCCTGCTTAACTAGGATTCTCAGTTGCTAATCTAGTCCTCTGCAAAAATAAACTGTTTCCCAGAAGCAAATTAGAATCACAATGATAAACCACTACATATTCACTGAAATGGCTAAAATTTAAAAAGACTTACAATACCAAATGTATCTAGAAGGTGGTGCAACTGAGACTCTTATACATTGCTGGTGTACTATTAAAGGGTACAACCTGTTTGGAGAAGAGTTTGACAGTTTCATGTATAAGTAGCATACACTTACACAACTCTACAATTCCATTCCTAGGTATTCACCAAGAGAAATGAAAATGTGCTGGTATACAACTCTTCATATCAGCTTTATTCATAATATTCAAAAATAGAAGCAATTCAGCTGTTCTGCAAGTGGTGAATGGATAAACCATTTGTAGTGAATACTTACAATGGAATATTACTCCGCATTACAAAGCAATGACTACTAATACTTATAGCAACATGGATAAGACTCAAAGTATTATGATTAGCAAAAGAGGGCAGGCAAAAAAGTGCACATACTGTATGATTTCATTCATGTGAAGTTCTAGAATAGGCAAAATTAATTTTTAGTGTTATAAAGCAAATCAGTGGTTGACTAGTACTGGAAAAGTAGGGTTAACTTTATAAGGGCATGATTGAAATTTTGGATGATATAAATGTTCTATATCTTCATTTCATAGTGGTTACACAGATTTATATATTTGTCAAAACTCACTGAACCATATGCTTAAAGTGGTCTTAAACTGTATGCTTAAATTACCCCCTAACAAAGTTGATTTAAAAGTTTGCTGTTTTGGGGGAGCCTGGGTGCCTCAGTTGGTTGGGTGTCTGACTTCGGCTCAGGTCATGATCTCGCAGTTCATGAGTTTGAGCCCCACGTTGGGCTCTGTGCTGACAGCTCAGAGCCTGGAGCCTGCTTTGGTTTCTGTGTCTGCTCTCCCCTGCCCCTCCCCTGCTCGTGCTCTGTCTCTCTCTCTCAAAAATAAACATTAAAATTTTTTTTTAAAAAAGTTTGCTGTTTTCTGTAGTTAAGTCCCTACTGCGCAGGGATTCCCAGACTTTACTTCTTTTAATTTGCAGCCTGTTCCATCATATTTATTTAAGCATGTGTATATGTATAGTAGTATGTATTAATTTATTTATGAGATTGTGTACCAAACTGCTTAGAGACTACATTACATTACCAAATTGAAATATATATATTTTTGTTTAGTGTTTTCTTATGTTTGTCTGTTTAGTCTTTTTTTTTTTTCTGACTGAATCAGTAAGACCCTTTTTATTATTCTGATTGTGTGAAAAACTATGCACGCTGCCAGAATTTTCAAAATATAGTGCATAATGCTAAATGTTCAGATGGAAGTAAAATGAAAATTTGAATCCAGCATTCATATTTTTTAACTCTGTTTTGATAAAAAACCTCTTAAACCAGTACCTCACAATGGTGAGTTTGAAGTGTTAGCTTCTGAATCATCATCTAATCATCCCATGCAGATTGAATTGTAGTTTTTCAAGTTTTAGTTTCAATTGAAAGTCAGTATGCCATCGTGGGAAGAATTTAAATGCTGAAGTCGGGTGGCCTGATTTGAATTTGAATTCTAGTTTTACCACTTACCTGCTGGGTGACCACTGGCAACTGCCTGACTTTTGGATTGTCCATTTGTTTAACTGAAAGATAGGTATAATCACATTGAATTGTGACAAGTAGGAAGAGTGTAAGGCATATGGCAGATGCTATTATCTAATATCCACGGTTCTTGTCATTTATTGTATTAAACGTAGAACAGTAAGAAGAAATCAAGTTTTCAAATTAGAATCAGTGGTTTAAGCCCCTTTACTTTACTCACCAGCTTGGTGCTTGAGGCAAGCTCCTGGACCTCTTTTATATGGACCATTTGTAAAATGGTTATATTAACAACCTTGGTTTATTTTGCAATTTAAATGAGACTTTATAAATACCTGGTACAGGGTAAGACACTGTAAATATTCATCGATTTGAAATCTAGTTTTTATTGAAACTCTCATATAAAATGTATAATAAATCTATTCAATAGAATATTAATAATAGTATTCCATTCACCAACCATGCCTAAAGATAAGTATTTGCACAAAGTTACCTTAAGAAAAAAGAAACACTGAGATCATAGGATGAGCTTTTCTTATTCTATCCAAATCTTCAACACAGCTAAAGAACTGGCCAGATAATGCAGAAGGCATTTTATGAGCCTGTATTCCAAATGTTTGTTTGTCTCTTTTGTTAGATTTCTATGAAAATCTAGAAGGTGGAACCAGAAGGCAATGCAACTAATAATACTACAGCACTGATTATTTCTTTTGACAGCACAACTGTTTCATCATAACTTGGTTATTAAACAGATGAATTAAGCAGATGTCAAAATAGACTTGAAGCTCTAGGGACCTCAGCTCTGCAAAATTATGTTATGAATTATTCCTCCTCCAGGAATACTTTTTTCCAATTGGATATTTATTATTGCAGGTAATACAAAGCTATGATAAATAACAGATAAAATACTCACTTGATCTTAGCCAAAAGGCCGAGAAGTGATGTATAACAGATAAAATAAATGAACACATTTAGTGAGTAAACAGATAATAATTATTGTTTGAAAACAAGAAAGTAGACTCTAAGAAAATAAGGCATAATAATAAAGCTATATATTCTTTAAAAAGTGAACATGAAACTATTAACACACTGTAAGAGTGTAGGTAGCAGCATATCTTCCAAACTTTTGAAAGAGGAAAGAAACAGTGTATTACCTGGCTTATTTATTCGTCTCTGCATGTCAAGGCACGAGGCCAGGCTGACTCTACATTTCTGCATGATACTCTATCTGCCTACCTGCAGGTTTAATTACTCTGATTTGAGGATCAATATATGGTTCAATGTCAAGATTGGCATTGGATATGGCACAGCCATGATTTTTAGTCAAATACACATGTGCATGTGACACCTTCTAATTTCCAAGAACTTATTTTTCATATTTAATTAAGGAAATACCTTGTATCTATTTTTTTTTAATCTTGTCTGGAAAATTGACTTTATTTCAGATAAAATGATGGAAGGATAACTAGTGGTATTTAAAATAACAGAGGTTTGTTCAATTAAATAATTTAAATTCGTTTAAATAAGAATATAAGCCCTACATGTAATTATTTTCTACATAAATTATCAAAATAACAGCTTCCTTCATCAGTTTTCTTACTACCTTCTATTACTTTCTCTGCATTACCGAAAAGGTCAAACTACAGTACAATATATTAGAGAATACAGAGCAGTGTGGTGTGGTCATGAATAAGTTACATAATAATCATAAAGAGTTAAGGAATCATGAAGAGTAATAAATTCATCAGAACAAAATGACTGAATAATAACAAAGCACCAACTAGATAAGAATTTCCATGTCAGCAGAATTACAAATGCATTAGGAGAAAACCCTTGATTTGTAAATTTGTGTTGTGTTTAATAACTACTTTCCATACAATATCCTTTCAACTATTGTGCAAATTTTGAGGATAATTACTTGCCCCAGAATTGTGTAGTTATAATAAGGTAAATTTTTGTTAAAACCAAAATATTCTGACTTTATGTTTGCTATTCTTTTTACTCTGTTGGGTAAAATTCCAATCACACAGAACTGGGATTGCTTATTTAACCAATGGATTATTCATCTCTCTAAAAATAGAGAATTTATGTTCATCAAGTAATTTTGGCAGGTTCAAATTTACTATCTAGCCAGTAGCTGATTGATTCTGCTCATAAACATTCACATTTAACAATCTACCTTTTTCTATGTTTATAGTCTTAAATGCGAATGTTTGATATTGAATCACTGGTGATATTTGAATAATGGAGTTTTATCAGTGAATTAAGTTACCACAGTGAACTCTCACAAAAGGTTCATGAAAGGCTTACCTGCTGTTTCTCAGTACATTTTAATGATACATTTGTATGAATTAAAATCACCCAGCTGTTGTCTAGACCTGAGAAAAATGACTTTTAATAGTATTTAAGATAAAAACTTAATAAATTGCCTATGAACAATCCAAATATAACTCAATAACCCTGACTCCTACCTAGTCCACAAGATTTTAGAGTATGAGCGTAGCAGATAGCTATTGCGTGTTTACACATCCAGTATCCATGCCCCTTTCTTCTGGTACAGTAGCATCTGGATTTTCCTTGAGGGAGTCACCCTTCCCTACTTGTAGTCTAGGCTCCAGAGGTGGGCACTCCAGGCCTGCTCACTAAAAATTCTTCTGGTGCTCTTAGGAAAGAAGAGCTCTTTCTCACACTGGGCTTGCAAAGATGGAGGAAACAGCCTGAAGCTGCTGAGGCCATCTTGCTACCAGATGTTGAGAGCTTGCTAGTAAATGAAATCAACACAGAGAAAAGGAAAGCTAAGAAACTGAATAATATAGATTCCTAGTATTATTTCTTCACACCAATTATAGCCAGGTTTTACTTTTGGACTTCAGTGAAGTGAGCCAATATTTCATTCATCCATCCATTCATTTAGTTATTTCATAAGCCTGTCTGATTTGTGTTTCTGTTACTTGTAACTGAAAATGTCCTTTGGGCACCTGGTGGCTCAGTCCGTTAGGCGTCCGACTTGGGCTCAGGTCATGATCTCGGGGTTCGTGAGTTCAAGCCCCGCGTCGGGCTCTGTGCTGATAGCTCAGAGCCTGGAGCCTGCTTTGGATTCTGAGTCTCCCTCTCTCTCTCTCTCGGTCTCTCCCCCACTCAAACTCTCTCTCAAAAATATACAAACATTAAAAAACAATGAAAGAAAATGTACTGATTATTACAATGTGTGGATGGATAATTTTAGTCCAAGACATTATGAGTTCAAAGTGAACAACTTTGAAAATTTTGTGAAGGCATGTTGGACCTCAAATATGAATTAGGGCCTTAAATATGTTTTTGTGCAACAACAGGGACTCATTTATTCAACTGTAGCTGCCAGTAATGAGATATATGAATACCTATGCTAGTGTGCCTGTTTAGTGTTACACACACACAAATAGGAGGATTTCCTTTCAGAATGGCAGGTGAAGTAGAGAATGATCAAATTATATGAATTAAGGATGAATCAAGTCTAGTGAATGTAATTTATAATTAAAAGTATATGAGGTTTTTTTCTGAAAGTAAGTCCAGGCTTACTCTTTATATCAAATAATATGAAAGAAATATGTTCCCCTAAAAAGGCCAAAACTTTTTTAGAACATACCTTTAATTTCTTCTTTAAGATAGTGACAAGAGATTTGCTCCTTTAAAAGTGACAGCCTTTTTGGGGTGCCTGGGTGGCTCATTTGGTTAAGTGACCAACTTCAGCTCAGGTAGTGATCTCACCATTTTGAGTTCGAGTTCCACATCGGGCTCTGTGCTGACAGCTCAGAGCCTGGAGCCGGCTTCGGATTCTGTGTCTTTGTCCCTCTCTGCCCCTTCTCCACTCATTCTCTCTCTCTTTCTGTCTCTCTCTCTCTCTCTCTCTCTCTTTCTGTCTCTCTCTCTCTCTCTCTCTCTCTCTCTCAAAAATAAACATTAAGAAAAAAATTTTTAAAAAGTGGCAACCTTCGTGTTCAGTTTCTGAGCCTCTTCTCCTTCCCTTTTCTCCCTCCACAAACATTTATGGTGGTACTGTCTGTTTCAGACACTGCTCAGTGCAAGTGTTGGAGGAGCGACAAGTTTGACATGAGTCCATTTCTTGTAGATAACTTGTAAATTTTATCATAAAGTTGTTACAGAAAAGGTACAAAAGTGTTCTAAGGTTTACCAAAATTAGAGATGCGTCCATTCCCTAGGCAAGACCGTACTGTAGGTATTTTATGCCAGGCAATGAGGTAGGAACTGCATGACATCATTTGCATTGTAGTCAGGTCAGGAAACAAATCCTTAGGAAGCTTCCTTCTAAAAAATAAGATGGAAGTTTCATTTATGTTCCCTTCCCTAACAAATTTAGTACCAAGTAACGACTCTTATCACTGCCACTGCTTCTGCCTTTTGTCTCAGAAGTCCCTTTTCAAGTATCTGAAAAGTTCTGGACCCTGAAAGGTGGCACGGCTCACTTGGCCATGGGGATTGATGGCAAAGGTTGCCCAAGTTACCCTGAAAACACAAACAGGAAGGCTTACCAAGAAACTGACCTTTTTTATTCATCTTTTTAGGAAGAAATTTTGGTTTAGGTGGCAGAGAAGTCACAACTTATTTTTAATAAATTTTGGTACCGAAAAGTTTCACCTATTCTATTAAAGTGACTTAAAAGGCAAACAAGAAAGTAGGACTGCTGGGCAAAGTGAAACTTAATTTTTTTAATTATTTACTTATTCATTTATTTTTGAGAGACAGAGAGCACAAGACAGCAAGGGGCAAAGAGAGAGGGAGAGCGAGTATCGCATGAGGTACAGATAGAGAGGAAGAAAGAGGGAGAGAGAGTGTGAAGCCCAGTGTGGGGCTGAAGCTCACGAACTGTGGGATAATGATCTGACTAAAGGTAGGTGCTTAACTGACTGAGCCAGCCAAGATCCCCAAAATGAAACTTAGGTTTATCAAGGATTTGTAGTGTGCTATGTTATTCTTCAGCATTGACTATGTAGGCTATTTCTAGGAAGGGTCATACATAGTTCTTGACATACACAATTGAAGGACAACAGACAGAATGGCGGTCTGTTCTGTGGTGGTCAATCTCATTAGTTTCCTTTGATAGAAAAGGTACCCTGTATATGATAGTGTAAGGGAGTTAGGTCCTTTGTAAAAGATATCCTCAAGGATTTCCTTTGAAAATGACAGCTTCAAGGGCACTTAGCTCATGCCTGGTGAATGGTATCTCTAGTCTCTTGACTAAATCTGTGCCAATTGACCTTTATCTAATTGTGGGTTAAAGTGTTTTCTCAATTTCTCTGTTTACATTAGGACTTCTCAGATAATTAACTATGTTGGGGCACCTCAGTGGCTCAATGGATTAAGCGGCTGACTTTGGCTCATGATCTCACAGTTTGTGAGTTCAAGCCTCACATTGGGCTCTCTGCTGTCAGCACAGAGTTTGCTCTGTCCCCCTCTCTCTCTGCCCCTCCCCTGTGTGTGCATGTGCACTCTTCCTCTTTCTCTCTCTCAAAAATAAACATTAAAAAAAGATTATTAAATATGTTAACACAAATGGTCAGTGACCAATAGAGATAGTATGTAGCATTTCCCCAAATTATTTGACCAACGACATTACATTTTTCTCTTGGAATTTATTAGTACTAGTGTTCTGCACGATGATTTTCATGAAGTTTATTGCTGATCTAGAAATGAGCATTTTCTCTGCTAAAATCAGTCAACTGGTTTTATTTATTTTTTAATTTTTTAATGTTTATTTATTTTTGATAGAGAAAGAGAGAGAAACAGAGCATGAGTAGGGGAGGGGCAGACAGAGAGGAAGACATAGAATCTGAAACAGGCTCCAGGCTCTGAGCTGTCAGCACACAGCCTGTCACGGGGCTTGAACTCCTGGAGAGTGAGATCATGACCCAAGCCGAAGTCAGACACTCAACCGACTGAGCCACCCAGGTGCCGCAACTGGTTTTATTTCAAATAGTGTCTGGAGAATTGTCACATTTAATGTGAAAATTAATAGACTGTATGAAAGCAATGGCTGTAATTTCTTTGTTATTTTTTTCAGCTTTATTGAGAAAAAATACACATGAAACACTATGTAAATTTAAGGTGTACAGTGTGATTTGATATACACATATATATGAAATGACCACACCAGTAAGGTTAGTTAAAACCTCCATCACCTCACATAACCTTTTGTGTCTGTGTGTGTGTATGGTAAGAACATTTAAGACTTACTCTCTTAGCAACCTTCAAATATATACTACAGTATTGTTAACTATAGTCTCGAAGCTATACATCAGATCCCACAGAACTTACTCATCTTACAACTGGAAGTTGTATCCTTTGACCAACATCTCTCTATTTTCTTCAAACTGCAGCCTCTGGCAACCACCATACTACTCTCTGTTTCTATAGGCTCGACTTTTTTTAGACTCTACACTTAAGTGAGATTCTTCTTTAAGTCTCTGTCTGACTTATTTCACTCAGCATAATGCCCTCAAGCACATCCATGTTATCCTAAAAGGCAAGATTTCCTTTTTTTTTAAGGTTGAATAATATTCCATTGTATACAAACACATTTTCTTTCTCTATTCACCTGTATACAAATACTTAGGTTGTTTTCATGTGTTGGCTACTATGGATAATGCTGTACAGAACTCAGGGGTACAGATATCTCTTTATGCATGTGATTTCATTTCCTTTGTATATATATATATATCCAGAAGTAGGATTGCTGGATTATATGGTAGTCCTTTTTGAGAAACATCCAGATTGGTTTTTATAGTGGCTGTACTAATTCACATTTCCACCAAGAGTGCACAAGAGTTCCCTTTTCTCAACATCCTCTTCAACACTTGTAATCTCTTGTCTTTTGATAATAACTTCTAATAGGTGTGAGGTAATATCTCATTATGGTGCTGATTTGCATTTCCCTGATGATTACTGTTATTGAAGACCTTTTCATGTACCTGTTGACCACTTATATGTCTTTGGAGAAATATATTTTCAAACCCTTTGCCTATTTTTAAATGAAATTGTTTCCTTTCCTTTCCTTCCTTCCTTTCATTTTTGCTATTGGGTTGTGTAAGTCTATTATTTATTTTAGATGTTAACCCCTTATGAGATACATTATTTATAATTATTTTCTCCCTTTACATAGGTTGCCTTTTCGTTCTGTTGATCGTTTCCTTTGCTGTGCAGAAGGATTTTAGTGTGAAGTAGTTTCATTTATTTTTGCTCATGTTGCTTGTGCTTTTGGTGTTAACCAAAATATTATTGCAAAGTCCAATGTCAAGAAGCTTTTCTCTGTTTTCTTCTAGGAGTTTTAAGTTTCATGTATTAATCCATTTTGAGTTAATTTTTGTGAATGGTTTAAGATGGAGGTCCAATTACATTCTTTTGCATGTGGATATCCAGTTTTCCCACTACCATAACGAGGCTCTTTAATGAAGAGTCTATCTTTCCCCATTGAGCATTTGTGGCTACCTTATAAAATATTATTTGACAATATTTGCATGGGTTTGTTTCCACACTCTCAGTTCTGTTCCATCTGTCTGTGTGTCTGTTTTTATATCAGTACCAATTTCTTTTTATTACTATAGCTTTGTAGTGCAGTTTGAAATCAGAAAGTACAAGTTCCTTAATGGCCATCTAGAAGAGACTTTAACTTTGTTAAGGAACCCTTTCTTTGGGCTGTTTCTAAATATCAAATCTACTTTAAAAAATGTTTATTTATGTTTTTGAGAGAGAGAGTGAGTGAGTGAGCCAGGGGCAGAGAAAGAGAGAGGGAGAGAGAGAATCCCAAGCAGGGGATGACAGCCCAGAGCCCAAAGCAGGGCTCCATTTCAGGAACCGTGAGATCATAACCTGAGCCAAAATGAAGAATTGGATGCTTAACTGACTAAGCTACCCAGGTGCCCCTCAAATCACTTTTAAAAGAAAGATTTGGTTTTCACTTATGACCAATTTGGAAAAAGAGGGACCAGATTATTTTCTCACCTGCCTGGAGCTTATTCCTTCTGATGCTGCTGCATCTGGACTCTCTCCCTTCTGCCTCTGTTCCAGAGTGCTATCTTTTTCCATATTTAAAGTCTATTTTTTTCTTGTAACATAAGAAAAGCAGCCTTAGCAACCTCCACACTAAAGCATTTCACACACAAGCTCTTTCTCATTCTTCTGACTTCCTCGCTAGAATGGAGGTAGGTGAGAAGAGATGGAGGACGGGGCACCCTATAGTTTCTTAAACACGGTAGATTGAAATGACCTTTTGTAAAGAGGAAGAATAAATAAATGAGTAGTAATAAGGTAATACTTTTGACCCTTCTTTTAAACTACTTTTGTATTTGCATTTTTGTCTTGCCCTTCAAACTTGTTTTGGCTATGACAAACATTGAGCCTTGTCCTGCTGATATTCCATTGTGTGTGCCTATACAGACATACAAAGCATGAGCAGGTCCTCAGAAATTCTAGCCTGTCTTTCAGTTTCTGGTCTTTGTTATTTCCTCCTGGTAAAATATTCTGTGCCTCACTTTTCACTTACCAGCTCCTATCCTTCCTCCAGATATCAGCTCAGATATCACTTCCTCCAGGAAAACTTACAGCTTAAGATTGGGATAGATGTTACTCCTGTGTGCTCCCAAAATACTCCCTGGTTAACATTTCCTATAGCCCTTCAAATTCTGTGTTGAAATTGCCTATTCTTTTCTGATTCTCCTGTTAAATTTTAAACTTCTTTGGGCGAGGATTATATCTTGTTCACTCATGTGTACCCAGTGCTCAGCATGGTGCCTGGAACATGAAAGCTTCTCAAAAATATTCTGGTTATTAGTCCAGGGTTACATAGCGAATGAGTGGCAGATCTGGATTCAAATCTGTGTACCTATGGGACATTTGTTTTGTGCTGTTACCTCTTACTACCATACACACTCATCTAAACACGTAGCTATTAAAAATCTAGTCTTAAAAGTACTGCATGGTACAGACAGTTTTTGTTAGGGAATGATCCACAGCTAAAGAAAAATTTTCTAAATACCTTCACTGAAGTGTGACAAAAGTTGGCACCACTTGTGGTGTTTCTACTACAGTGTGCTTTGTCCAACGAATGGGCCCTGATGCATTTCTCATGTGATGGAACAATAATAATCCTACAATCGAGCCATTTGGAATGAATAGATCATGGGTGAATTGCACAAAGTCTCCTTCTCCAATCAAACAATGTTATTGCATAAAATATATCTAAAAGTTAGCAATGTGTTCGTTTAGGTTAGGAGGAATGAACTGTTTTGTAAGTGTTTCTAATAATGGAAGAAATTACAGTTTAAATCTTTTCACTTAAGTATATTTTAACTGAATTGTCATTATGTGTTGTAATTTATAATGTATTTGTGCTACAAGACAATGTGTCTTTCAGTCCCAGCTGCAATGATGAATTATGCAAAAGTCTCCAAGTGTTTTTTCTTCTTAATCATTTTGGTGTTCAACTTTTAGATTATGGTAGCATTACAGGCTGCTGCAGCTGAAGAGAGAAAAGAGAATTTGATAATCATTCCTACAGCTGTACGCAGTGTATTTTATACCCTTGTTACTGAGAAAGTTTATTTGTAATTCAAGTGGCACAGGCTGAACACATAATCTATTCACTGTATTTATTCACCCTTTTTTAATGGTTTGTTGTTTGAAGGCCTTAATTGCCAATATCTACCTAGAGTAGAAGTAGTCAATCACATGGTGGTTTAAAAGCAAATGAGTTAAAATTTTTAAATTGAGAGATTTAGTCTCAAAATACATATTTCTGAGGTCTGAAAAACCAGGCAATCTGGGACAGATGCCTGCCTGTGCAGCATAATCTCTTGGAGTGATATAGCTGCTGCCTGGTTCCTTTCAGTCACCAGTATCTCTAGTCCCTTACGCCCACACATTTCCCCCTTTTTTGTTATCTCCTTGGCTCTCTTGGCATTGATTTCTTTCTTTCTTTCTTTTTTTTTCTGGCCATAAACATTCTTTTTTCAAGTTTGTATTTAAATTCCGGTTAGTTAACATGGTGTAATACTAGTTTCAGGTGTAGAATTTAGTGACTCGTCACTTACATACAACACCCAGTGCTCATCAAAAGTGCCCTCGTTAATCCCTATCACCCATTTAACCCATCCCACCCACCTACCTCCCCTCCAGTAACCATCAGTTTGTTCCTATAGTTAAGAATCTGTTTTATGGTTTGCCTCTCAGGGTTCCCCCTTATGTTCATCTGTTTTGTTTCTTAAATTACACATATGAGTGAAATTGTATTGTATTTGTCTTTCTCTGATTGACTTATTTCACTTAGCATAATACATTCTAGTCCATCCAGATCATTGCAAATTTCATTTTTTTGATGGCTGAATAATATTCCATTGTGTGTGCTGTATAATACACATACACATTATATACACATATATACATATGTATATACATACATACACATATATATATACACATATATACATACATATATACACATATATATGTATATATACATATATACATACATATATACACATGTATATACATATATACACCGTATCTTCTTTATCCATTCATCAGTCAGTGGACATTTGGGCTCTATCCATAATTCAGATATTGTTCATAATGCTGGTATAAACACTGGGGCTCATGTATCCCTTCAAATCAGCATTTTTGAATGCTTTGGGTAAATAACTATCAATTAGTGAAATTGTTGGATCATAGTGTAGTGATATTTTTAAATTTTGAAGAGCTTCCATACTGTTTTCCAGAGTGGCTGCACCAGTTTGCAATCCCAGCAACAGTAAAAGAGGGCTCTCCCTTCTCCGCAACCTTGCCAACATTTGTTGTTTCCTGTGTTATTGATTTTAGCCATTATGACAGGTGTGAGGTGGTATCTCATTGTGGTTTTGATTTATATTTTCCTGATGCTAAGGGATGTTGAGTATGTTTATATGTGTCTGTTAGTTTTGGATGTCTTCTTTGGAAAATGTGTATTCATGTCTTCTCCCCATTTCTTAACTGGACTATTTGTTTTTTAGGTGTTAAGTTTGATAAGTTCTTTATATACTTTGGATGATAACCATTTATCAGATGTCATTTGTAAATATCTTTTCCCATTCTGTAGGTTACCTTTTAGTTTTGTTGATTGTTTCCTTTATTGTGCAGAGTTTTTTTATCTTGATGAAATCACAATAATTTGTTTTTGCTTTTGTTTCTCTTGCCTCAGGAAACAGATCTAGGAAGAAGTTTCTATGGCCAACATCAAAGAGGTTGCTGCCTGTGTTCTCTTCTAGGATTTTGATGGTTTCCTGTCTTGCATTTAGGTCTTTCATCCATTTTGAATTTGTTTTTTGTGTATGGTGTAAAAAAGTGGTCCGATTTCATTATTTTGCATATTGCTATCCATTTTTCGCAACACCATTTGTTGAAGAGACTGTCTTTTTTTCCACTGGATATTCTTTCCTGCTTGGTTGAAGATTAATTTGCAATATAGTTGTGAGTTTATTTCTGTGTTTTCTGTTGTGTTTCAATGATCTATGTGTCTGTTTTTCTGCCAGTACCATACTGTCTTGATGACTATAGCTTTGTAATATAAATTGTGATGCCTCCAGCTTTACTTTTCTTCTACAAATTTGCTTTGGCTATCTGGGATCTTTTGTTGTACCATGCATTTTTAAGGACTGTTTGTTATAGCTCTGTGAAAAATGCTGGTGTGGTATTTTGATAGGGATTGCATTAAATGTGTAGATTGCTTTGGGTAGTACATACATTTTAACAATATTTGTTCTTCCAATCCATGACTACGGAATGTTTTTCCACTTCTTTGTGTCCTCTTCAATTTCTTTTATAAGTGTTCTATAGTTTTTAGCATATAGAACCTTTGCCTCTTTTGTTAGGTTTATTCCTAGGTATCTTATGGTTTTTGCTGTAATTTTATTTTTTATTTTTTAAAACTTTTTTTTAATGTTTATTTATTTTTGAGGGAGACAGAGACAGAATGCAAGTGCGTTAGGGGCAGAGAGAGAGGGAGACACAGAATCCGAAGCAGGCTCCAAGCCATCAGCCCAGAGCCCAATGCGGGGCTCAAACTCACAGAGCTGTGAGATCATGACCTGAGCCAAAGTCAGGTGCTCAACCGACTGAGCCACCCAGGTGCCCCTTTTGGTGCAATTTTAAATGGGATTGATTCCTTGATTTCTCTTTCTGCTGCTTCATTATTGGTGTATGGAAATGCAACAGATTTCTGTATGGTGATTTTGTATCCTACAACTTCAATGAATTCATGCATTAGTTCCAGCTTGTTTTTGGTGGAGTCTTTCAGGTTTTCTACTTAGAGTATCATGTCACCTGCAAATAGTGAAAGTTTGACCTCTTCCTTGCCAATTTGAATGCCTTTTATTTCTTTTTGTTGTCCAATTACTGAGAATAAGACTTCCTGTATGATGCTAAATAGCAGTGGTAAGAGCAGACATCCCTGTCTTGTTCCTGATCATGGAGGAAAAGCTCTCAGTTTTTCTGCATTGAGGATGATATTAGTTGTGGGTTTTTCATATATGACCTTTATGATGTTGAGGTATGTTCCCTCTGTCCCTACTTTTTGAGGGTTTTTATCTTGAAGGGATGTTGTACTTTTCAAATGATTTTTCTGCATCTATTGAGAGAATCATATGGTTCGTATCCTTTCTTTTATTAATGTGGTGTATCATGTTGCTTGATTTACAAATATTGAACCACCTTTGCAAACGAGGAATAAATCCTACTTGATAGTGGTGAATGATTCTCTTAATGTACTGTTGGATTCAATTTGCTACTATTTTGTTGAGAATTTTTGCATGCATATTCATCAAAGATATTGGACTGTAGTTCTCTTTTTTAGTGGAATCTTTATCTTATTTTGGAGTTGGGGTAGATTGAGGTGGGAAGTTTTCCTTCCATTTATATTTTTTGGAATAGTTTGAGAAGAAAAGGTATTAAGTCTTCTTTTAGTGTTTGGTAGAATTCCCTTGTGAAGACTTCTGGCCCTGGACTTTTGTTTGTTGGAAGATTTTTGTTGTTGTTGTTGTTGTTGTTGTTGGGGGATTTTTGATTACTGATTCATTTTCTCTACTGGTTATCTGTCTGTTCAACTTTTCTGTTTCTTCCTGTTTCAGTTTTGGTAGTTTATACGTTTCTAGGAATTTATCCATTTCTTCCAGATTGTTTGATTTGTTGGCATATAATTTTCCTAATATTCTTCTAAAATTGTTTGCATATCTGTGGTGTCAGTGGTTATTTATTTTCTCTCATTTGTGATTTTATTTATTTGAGTTCTTTCTCTTTTCTTGTTGATACATCTGGCTACAGGTGAATCAATGTTAGTAATTTTTTCAAAGAACCAGCTCTTGGTTTCATTGATCTGTTCTACTGTTTGTTTTTTTTTTTCACTTCTATATCATTATTTCTGCTTTAATATTTATTATTTCTATTCTGCTGGCTTTAGGTTTTGTTTGTTGTTGTTTTTGTAGCTCCTTTAGGTGGAAAGTTAGGTTGTTTATTTGAGATTTTTCTTGCTTCTTGAGGTAGGCCTGTATTGCTATATACTCCCCTCTTATGACCACTTTGGCTGCATCCCAAAGGTTTGGGACCATGGTGTTTTTACTTTCATTTGTTTCTGTATATTTTTTTTAATTTTTTCTTTAATTTTCTGGTTGACCCATTCATTCTTTAGTATGATGTTCTTTAACCTACATGTATGTGTTCTTTCCAAAATTTTTGTGGTTGACTTCAAGTTTCAGAGTGTTGTGGTCAGAAAATATGCATGGCATGATCTTGGTCTTTTTGTACCTGTTGAGGGCTGATTTACAACCCCATATGTTATCTATTCTGGAGAATGTCCCATGTACACTTGAAAAGAATGTGTATTCTGCTGCTGCTGCTTTAGGATAAAATATTCTAGATACATCTGTTAAGTCCATCTGGTCTTGTGTATCATTCAAAGCCATTGTTTCCTTGTTGATTTTCTGTTTAGATGATCTGCCCATTGTTATAAGTGGGATATTAAAGTCCCATAGTATCATTATATTATTATCAATGTGTTCCTTTATATTTTTCTTAATTGTTTGATATATTTGGATTCTTCCAAGTCGGGGCATAAATATTTACAATTGTTAGATCTTCTAGTTGTGTTGTCTTGCTGCTCTTAGGATTTTTTTTCTTTATCACTATATTTTGCAAATTTAACTACAATATATCTTGGAGTTGGTCTGCTTTTGCTGATTTTGTTGGGAACTCTCTATGCCTCCTAGATTTGGATGTTTATTTCTTTCCCCAGATTAGGGAAGTTTTCAGGTATAATTTCTTCACATAAACCTTTTGCCCCCTTTTCTCTCTCTTCTTCTTCTGGGACTTCTGTGATATGGATATTATTACTTTTGATGGAGTCACTGACCCCTAAATCTACTTTCATGATCCAAAATTTTTCATTCTCTCTTTTTTCAGCTTCATTATTTTCCATAATTCTGTGTTCTATATCACTTATTCATTCATCTGATTCTTCCATCCTTGTGGTCACTCCATTCAGTCAGTTTGGAATCTTGGTTATTGCATTTTTCATTTCAGCTTGGTTTTTTAGCCCTTTTATCTCGGTGGTAAGTGTCTCCCTGATGTCTTCCATGCTTTTCTCAAGCCCAGTGAGTAGCCTTATGTTTGTTGCTTTAAATTCTGCATTAGGGTTGGACTTAGGCCTGGCCACGGTGACTCAGACTCTGGCTACCATTGTCCTTGGTCTTGCCAGGAGACATCACACTGCTTCCGACCCTGTGATATGCCCTGTGTCTGTTTCCTAATAAAAGAAGAAAGTGAGAAAAAAAATTCTGCATCAGGCATATTACATCTTTTTCAATTAGATCCCTGGTTGCAACCTTTTCTAGTTCTTTTTTGGAGGGAATGGATTCTTCATCTTGGCATTTTGTCTAGCTCTTTGTCTTTTTTGTGTTAGAAAGGCCTGTTTTGTTTCCTGCTCTTGAGAATGATGACTTTATTAAGAAGAGGTCATATAATGTTCAGGACCTGGTACTTCAAGCAGTGTCTCTGGTGTGTGCTGAATTCACTGTGCTGCTGTGTTTTGGCTGCTCTATCCTTCAGGTCAATTGTCTGCAGAGATTCTCCTTGCCCAGAGTGGGGAGTGTTTGGACCTTGTCAAGAGTGTGGTGAATTTTAACTAGTTGTGCTCTGATCTGCTTGCTAAAAGAGACCTGATGCTATTTCCCCTAGAACTGAAGCTTTGCAGAACACTATGGTTAGTAGACATGGTATCTGTGGGGGCTTGTGCTGGTTTCCTAGGGAAGGACCCTGCCACACTGGTTCTTAGGCACACCTGCCAGAGAGAAGCAGTACCCTGGCAGAGGATAGGGGGGCAGGACTTGCTGTAAACAGGTTAGGCAGCTAGCGTAGGCACTGTGCTATTTACTGAAGTTAGCTTATGCTGAAGGGTAGAGGAGGGAAATGATGTCATTTCACTCCTTTGTCCCCGGAGAAGGGTCTCTGTGTTTGCTGCTCTCAGGGAAGCACTTTCAAAGGAGAGAATCCTTTCCTCTCATGCATTACAGGCATTTATCAGATCGCTGTTCTCACACTGTCTGTTTCTGTGTCACTTTCTTGCCTGGAGCCCTGCAGCACACCTTGGGCTCTACCTTAGCTAGCCTGCTGACTTTTAAAATTCCAAACTTTAGGGGCCTGCTGTGGCAAAGACATATGCTGATCCTCTGGGAAGTGGTCTTGCCACTTCTGGTCATGCCAGAGCACAAGGCATGGGCTTTGGAGCAAAGAAGGCTGAACAGACAGTGTCTGGGTTAGCTGCCCTCAACAGGTGTCTCTGTGCCTATGCTGAGGGATGGGGAAGAGAAATGGTGCCTGCCAACCCTATTGTCCCCATAGAAACAATGCCATCTCTCATAGATGGACTCCAAAAAATACAAACAGTCTCTCCTCATACAACTTAGGTGAACCTCAGGTCACACAGTTTGCCCTGGGGTTGTTTCTTGCCTCCTCCACAGAAACAAGGCACCGTCCTCAGGTCTCTATCCCAGCCATGCCCAAGGCCCTCTAAAACTCTAGTCTTTGAGTCCTACTGGTTGCAAAAACTCACAAAAATCAACCTTTCTCATTTTCCCAGCCAATGCCTTTGGAGAAGTGTTCTCCTTATGCCCCTGTACACTCAACTCTTTCTCACCTCTCTCTGTAACAAGGGCTCCCTCCCTCCACAGCACCCATGATCCCTTTCTCCCCCAAATCATGTCTCTGCACTTCCTTCCTGCCTTCCTCAATGTGACCTCTTCTCTCTCTCTAGTCGTGCAATTTGTTCTATCAGTCTTTAGGTTGATTTCATGGTTATTCAGAATGATTTCATAGTTATCTAGCTCTGTTTGAGGAACAAGGCAATCCTAGGGTCCTCCTACTACACCACCATCTTAGTTCTACCCCCCCTCCCCCGCCTTTTTTTAAAGTAAGTTCTATATCCAAGGTTGGGCTTGGTCAAATCATGGGCATTGATTTCTTAGTATCTGGGCTAAACTATTCCTGTTTGAGTAAATAATAACTTTGTCAACCAATCAAATGGATCCAAACAAAATCTATTTTCAAGACAAATAGCTATTGAGTTCTTTAATTTGTAAGTGCTGGGGAACATTTTTTTAAAAGAAGAAAGATGATATCATCCCTCAAATAAGTGAAATTTTGGCCACTATTATTTTGTATATGACTTACCTTTGTCCAGTAAGCATGTATTAAACATCTATCTATGAAGCCCTGAGGATGTAGCCATCTTCTTTCAAGGAATTTATAAATTTTCTCTACCTGTATCATTCAATCTCAACAAAACAGTAAAAAGACTGTGGGTTTGGGGTGGGATGGACTTCAGCCTGTTCAATAAAACAGGGTTAGAAGAATTCAACTTTTAAGAGCTATTTAGAAACATGTTAGTTCATAAATAAAGGTCATGGAATTTTCATTAAAGTGAAAGGAAACATAAATCTTTAAGTGATATTCTTTACCCCCACTTCCAACATCCCCAACACTCAAAAAAAAACCTAAATGTTTTGTAAGTAATTATTTTTCCTCTTAGGGAAAAAATGGAGAGTCCTTGAAAAGTAAAGTTCACTTGTGCTCTCACGGAGTATAGTTGTAGAAAGTAGGTCATGCTTTCCCCACCAAATTAACTAAATATGTTAGCCCTTGAACTTCAAAAAAAAAAAAAAATCACATTGTTAATGCTAGAACAACCATGGTGTTCTTCAAGGATCTGTTCCCTAGTTAGGAAACAGCTGTTTACATGTTCTTTGTCCTGGTTATTGCCTTCTAAATGCTTCAGTGTTTCTTCCACTTTCAAGACAGAAGGACACAGAGATTTGCCAATTCCTGGCACCAACTCTCTGGTGATAGCCCTAATATGGCATTTTGATTTTGATTTCTCTTATTAGTTTGATCTAATTCTCTATATTCATGGTAGCATAATGAAATGAATCCAGAATGAAAAGACAAAGTTATAAATCAGTTATCAAGCTTCAAGTCTATGAGTTTATTTTTTACTCCAAAACTGCTTCTTAATCTCCTTTAAAAATCCTGTGATTTTGGGGGCGCCTGGGTAGCTCAGTCAGTTAAGCATCTGACTTCGGTTCAGGTCATGATCTCACAGCTTGGGAGTTTGAGCCCTGCATCGTGCTCTGTGCTGACAGCTCAGAGCCTGGAGCCTGCTTTGGATTTTGTGTCTCCCTCTCTCTCCCTGCCCCTCCCCTACTCACACTCTGTCTCTCTCTCTCAAAAAATAAATAAACATTAAAATTTTTTTTTTTAAATCCTGTGATTTTTACCACCAATAAATACCACTTTTAAGATGGTACTGGTCTCATAAGTAAGTAGAAATTTCATACTTATTGGTTTTGCCCTATAGCCATGTTGACTTTCTTGAAGTCTCTACCAAACTCTACACACACAAATCAGTATTTTTGCTCCTGAAGTCCCTCTAAATGAAATCTCAGTACCTTCTTTCCATTCGATGACTTCCTAACTTTCTCAAACTGTAGCACAATTTCTGCTTTCACTATTCCATCAACAGATCTGCTTTAGCTGAGGTATCTAAGGAGATGCACATTGCCAAATTCAATAGATTCTCCTCAGTCTTTACATCTTTCTGCAGTGTTTGACTCTTTCCTTGGAACTGCTTTACCTTGTGACATGACACTACATTCTCCTAGTTTCTTCTTCCTTTCCTACTTAGTTTCTTTCACAGATTTCTCTTCCTCTGCCTCTTCCTTAAATAAAACAAAACACACTTTGTTTTTGGAACTTTCATGTACTTGTCTGTTCCTGGAGTGACCCACTACATACTTACGTATGGAGACACACTCTTATGCCACTAGCTCTCAAAGCTGTATCCTTAGTATAGATCTTTTTTTTCTTTCCCCACACTTTAATGTCCAACACTTGAATACACATATTCACTTATAAGGACTACAGTATTTCAACTTCAATTTACATTTTTGCATCCAAGCCTAATCCTACTTTTATCCCTTACCATTGGTGCCTTTACGTATGCAAAACCCTAAATTAAAACCTGAGACTAATCCTGATCTGCTTTCTCTTAATATGGAGTTCAATCATTTAATCCAGGGAGGTGGAAGAGAGTTCCAAAGACCATTTGCTTCTGTTCCAGTGACCTGCTCTTCATCCTGCCTGTGGCCTTCTGGGAATAGGCTCCCAGATCTTTACTTGGGTGATCTAATTATTCTTAGGATCTAATCTCAGCCTCCTTCTACCTCTACTAAAATCTAGTCAATGACTTCTTGAAACGTAAATCTGTCCAAATTACTCTCTGAAACAAATTTCCCTTTCACAAGCTCATTGCCTATAATAGAGGTTTAGAAACCTTTTTTTTAAATAAAGGAAATGTTATTTAGAAGCCCAAACAGTTAAAAGCTAAGAAACTTTTACTTCCAGCAAGCCCTAAGGAGACTCTATTCTATACCTTGAAAACCACTGGCATATAGTATAGAATCCAAATTCTTCCATATGGCAAACAAGCCCCTCTCTATCCAATCTTCCCTACCCTCATATTTTTTTTAACCTGCTGTGCACTGAATTGATCTCCCTATTTTTCCCTAAACTGGTCACTTTGGTTTGGGGCCTCTCTGCTGTTTCACATCCACTACTGGATGCCTAAATATTCTGCCTCAACTTGTATGACTGGTAACATCTGGCTTATCTTTGAGACTGTCCCCTTAGAGGCATATTTCAATGCTCCCCCCGTCCTGCTTATACCCTATATCCCCAGCAGCATAGATTGCTCCTGCTTCTGAGCACAGTAGTGTGTGTGTGTGTGTATGTGTGTGTGTGTGTAATTTTTATGTCTATTTTATGTCTATTTTATGTCTATTTTACATATATTTTAGGTTGTTTGTGAATTAATTTCTCCCTTGATACTATAAATTTCTTTAAAGTGAGCTCTATACTCATCTTTGTATTCCCAGCCTTTAGTGGAATGCTTGGATCAAATTCAACATCTGTTACCTTTTGCAGTGATTTTAGGTAATTTTCCTTTTTCTGGAAAGACATCTAATCTTTATCTTTAGAAGCACAACTGCACTTACCCCCTTCTGCACAGTTCTACAGTGTCCTATTGTGGTTCCTTTAGTTACGATAACAATAAGTACCAGCCAAGTGATTCACCTTCATACATTTTCATTTAAAATTTTAGAAGTTTTTTAAGATCTCTCATTCATTTGTTAATATATACAACAAGCATCCATTAAGAATCTATAGTATAGTAGGTACAGAGGAGAGAAAAGAAATGAGGAACGAAAGAGAAGCAGGGATATCCATTTTCCTATGTTAAGTCTTGCTGTCCATGGTGATAGCTTTCAAACTTAACACATTCTGGAACCTTTGAATTTGGCTTTTAATACACTAATCCTTAGAGCACATGGTGAAATTTAGGAAAGAAAGAATAAAGCCTTCACAATTCAGCCTTTACTTTTAATGTGTCTACCATACTGAAGTCATTATCACTTCAGAAAGGTATACTTATATGATGTGAAACTATAGCCAGAATTCATTTTCTATCTAAGAATTCTGTGATGTCTTCCTTATATTAAGGTAACTATGAAAGTTTCTTTGATTTTCAGTATTTCATGTCTATTACTTGTGTAATATATGTGTAAAGTGGTTTTTCTCATTTGAGTATATTTGATACACGATGTTACATTAGTTTCAGGTGTACTGTTTAGTAATTAGGTAAGTTTATATATTATGCTATGTTCACTACAAGGTAGCTACCTGTTACATTGTGTTACAGTGTCCCATTATATTGCTATTACAGAACCAAGGAATTTTTATCCATTTGGGAGGGGTGTGTGGTTTGGTTCATATGGCTGTAGGTCATTAAACTGAGAATCAAGAAGTGATTATATTATCTTTATAAAAAGTCCTGAGTTTATTATTGGGGAAAAAAAAGACACTATAATTAAAGATAACCCATGACTGCCAAACTCAAGCTATTTATTGCTTGGAATGTTCAAATTTTTATGCAATACACAGAGAAAACACTTGGCTTTTCTTGGATTGCTTTGCATTTTTAGGAAAAGAAAAAGGAAACTAATATTTATTGAATGTCCTTTATGTACTAGGATAACATCAGATACTTTTCCTTTAATCTTTCCCATGAAACTTGAAACAAGAGGTGTGACCTACATTTTTGCCAAAGTGGGAGATGGATCTCAGGGGAAGTGAGTAATTTCCCAAATTCTTCCCTAGAAATTGACAGAGTCTGATTTAGAATTCAGAGCTCCAAAGTCCATCCACGCTCTTTCTGTATGCAATATTGCCTCGGACACAAATGTTCAAGGCCAGTGATGAATAATATTACCCAAGAAAATGGGAAAAAGTATGCCATTTTAAAGTGGTAACATTTTAGACCTGACCTTTTGCTATTTGTTTCAGTGGCACATTCTATCTATTTGTAATGATGACTCACTTTTCACTATTCATAGCTCATTTCTAGTTCTTTCCTAAGGCTGGGAAGCTTATTAGAGTTGTTCTTATAGTGCAGTATACAGGACCTATAAGTCTACTAACTAGAAATAACAATTTAAAAAATTATTTTGGACATCAGCATAACAAGCATTTGTTTTTCTTACTGAATGGAAGGGAATATTGAGTGAACATTCCTTTTTTCTGCCTTATTTGACCCTGATGCAAAAATTTCTTTCTAATTATCTGTTCTTTTAAATTATTATGTGTTTTGTGGTTACTGAGGCTTTCAGAAGTCTCACATTCTTTTGTGATTATATGGTACACTGTAGTCCAGTTTTTGTATATTATGTAAAGAGATTCGCTGTGCAAATATAAGATTGCTGCAAGGGAAGTCTGTTCTAGAACAGCAGGCTTGGAACTAATGTGAAGTTTGATACTTTTTTATTGAATTAGAAATTTCATATTACAATTTTATCTCAAAGCTTTAAAATACATTGCAGTTATTACTTGAACAGTGGAATACTGTGTAAAATTTTTAAAAGATGTATGTTACCATGATTTCCATTATTTCTCTCCAGATCATATTAAAGGTTTCTACACACTCAGATGACAACTAAATATACTTCATTAACACTTATTCACAAACTTACTACAGTGTCATACACTTATCATAGCAGTAAGATGGCTACAGACTTTTCTTAGGCAAGAAAAAAATTAACAAATTTCAGCTTGTGCTTTTCAAATGAAGGCAGGCCATTATTAAAACAAATTGCAATCTAAAACAATGGAATAATGAATAGGAGGAATTAGATCTATATTTTAATATACTCACTTTTATGTTTCCATAAGCTTTAATAAAAGCTAAATTTAGCAATACTTCAAATTATAAATTAATAACTGAATATTTGAAATAACTGTATGACAGTTTTATTATTTTCTACAATTTCAATTAGATTCTGCTTTGAATTCTTACCAGTTTTATTTTGCAGAACAGAGAATCAAAAGAGGAAACTCGTATTTTTAAAATAGTAACTGAATAACAAAATTATGTCAATGCTTATCCTGTCCTGTATGCTAATCTAATAACTTCCTGGGTGTAAAGATTTCTTTATAGACACTGGCTATCTCCCTGCCACTTCTCCTGCCCATCCCCCCACAACTCTATCCTATGAAACAATCTGAGTTTCTTAATAGACACTTAGTAAGAAATAATTTTTGGTGAATTGAATCAAACACAGAAAAGAAGATGCTTTTTTTTTCTTAATCATCTATGTCGTTTGACACAGATGAAAGCCATAATCTCTGCCTACATTGTCACATTTGGTGGCAGAACCAAGTCTAAAATCTAAACCTCGACTGATATTTATGCCACACCACACTGTTGCTTATACTGAGTTCAACCAAGGATTTTCCCATGGTTTGTGCTGTGCATATAAGTATATTGCCTTGACATCTCACAGATTTTAAGGGATATTCATTCATCCCACAGGTGTTTATTGAGTATCTACTATATGCTAGAGATACAGTTATGACTTAGATGAACAAATTCCTCGCCTTACATTCTAGTAAGGGAGATGGACAATAAATAAAGTGTCAGATCTATAAGATAGTAATAGGTATTCAGAGCAAGGTAGGGGTTTAGAGTATTTTGGATAGTAACTTTGTGAATGTATTGTTTGGGTATATTACTTTTTTCAGTGTTTATTTTTGAGAGAGGGAGAGTGCACACATGAGTGGGTGAAGGGCAGAAATGGGGGGGAGGGAGAGAGAGAGGGGAAAAGAGAGAGGGGGACAGAGGATGCCAAGCGGGCATCTCTGTGCTGACAACAGAGAGCCAGAGACAAGAGAGCCTGAAGCAGGGTTTGAACTCAGGAACTATGAGTTCATGACCTGAGCTGAAGTCGGACGCTTAACCCAGATACCCCATATTAGTTTTTCAAGTAAGGATGGAATTGAGACGTTTTGGGGAATGTATTGACAGAAGGTATGCTTTTAACAACTTTAGCCTTTGTAATTAATTCAGTATATTCGCATACTCATGGACACACACACACACACACACATACACACAAAGTGGGTTAGTTAGATTGGCATGGCTTTTCTGAAGAATTATTAAAATGCTATTTTTAATACAGATTCATCTCTTTCATTGTGAGTGCTGCCATTCTCTTTTACTCCAATTTATTTTTTTAAAGAAACTTCCTTGTTTTTAAATTTTTTTAATGTTTATTTTTTGAGAGAGAGACACAGAGAGAGAGAGAGAGAGAGAGAGAGCACAAGCAGAGGAGGGACAGAGAGAGAGGGAGACACAGAATCTGAAGCAGGCTCCAGGCTCTGAGCTGTCTTCACAGAACCTGACTCAGGGCTTGAACTCATGAACCACGAGATCATGACCTGAGCTGAAGTCAGGCGCTCAACCAACTGAGCCACCCAGGTGCCCCTACTCCAGTTTATTTCAATGGAATTTTTATCTAACAATGTTAACACACCTAACTATTGATATAAAACTTGAAAGGCCAAGAAATACAGAAAAAATACAACAGAATGACTTAACAAAACAAAAAACACACTGGGGTCTCTTCATACAACTGTGAAGAAACTTTTCCCATTCCTGGAGGATTCCAGTGTATTGTGGAGAAGAAAGGCCTTATGTTCCCTCTCATCCTGTTTTATCAGGAAAGAGTAATGATGGTATTCATAACTTCTGAATGTCCATAAAGCAAGTAGCAAACGTTTTCTTTTTATCTCCTCTACTTTAATCAAATATCTGAGTTTCCTTCTGCAACTGAAAAACAATCATAAAATTGGTAATGATAATAGCTAACATCCAGCTAATATCAAGCTCTTACCACATTCTTAACATTAGCACTAGGAATTACTAATCACTAATAACTTCCTGGCAGTACATATGCAAGTATTTACCTGAATTATTTTACTGAATGAAAACAAAATCCCCATGAGTTAAATATTATTATGTTCATGTTGTGGGTAGTAGTCCTAAAAAGATTAAACATTTTGCTCAAGGTCACACATATAATTGGGGGAGTGGACACGGACCCTAGCAATTAGACTTACATTGTTAACTCTTAAGCAAAAGCCATCTATGTGAATCTTTTATTCTGATAAATAAACTTGTGGTTCTGGTTCTAAGTGACAAGTGGGGAAAAAAGGAACTGCATGCCATTAAGCACAAAATGTCTGAAGGTGCTGTTTGGTCATGATCAGTGCGTACTCCACTGTGGTGAAAGATTGTGGTTTTTCTAAGTATCTGTCCACTTTTCCTGAGGGTGATCCCCATGAGCACTACAGAGTTTTTAAACACATAGGTTGGTAGAAACAGAAACCTTGGAGAAAATTAGATAATTTTTTCCCTGTTGTATTTTAGACAAGTCCTCTGGGTAAAGCATTTCTAGAGTATGTTTGGAAAGACCAGGGAAAAGCCTCACAAATATCAACCAAAATCAAAAGAGTACTTGTGGTTGGTGGATACATGGCTTTCTGGTTTCTGCTTCTTCTTCTTCTGTCTCTTGTGGCTACTGAGAGTGAAATTATTCACATTTGCAGACACTTTCCTGATCATCTATTTATTCAACCAATATTTATTGAGCACCTACTCTATGTGAAGCATGGGGCTACAAAGTTGAGGTTTATAGAGATTAAAGAACAAATTCCTACTTTAAAAGAACTTATGGAATATTCCTTCTCTCCTTCCTATAGTCATTAACACATATTATGAGAGTAAATCATATGCAATATACTGCTTGGTTCTGGCTTACAACCAAAAACAAGGGAAAATATTTACCTGAGCTTGTACAGTAGGCATTCTAAAGACAAGACAAAATAATCAAGTAAACAAATACAGGCAGATTATGATTATTGCTGTGAAGGAATTCAGCAGAGTGCTGTGAGAGAAAATAATAAAATGTCTCACTTTATGGAGGGGAGATTACGAAAACCTCTCTAAAGAGGTGATATATAAGCTGAAATGGAAAGATGAGGTAGAGACAGTAATGGAGAAAGCCAGTCAAAAAGAAGTCCAGACAAAGGAAATGAAAGACTTAACATGGGAAGTAAGAAAAATAGGAGGAGGGGAATTTAGTGACTTAATATAGATTAAGAAAAAAAAAATTTGCAGAATCAAGAAAATCAGGTTTTCAGAGACTTATTCCCATGATTTCTGTTTTACTCTCCTGTTTCCAAGACAGTAAAATGAGTATTAAATGGACTGAGGAGCCATGAGGAGGAAAAAATTCTTTCAAATTTTAGCTGGTCTTCAAGATACTAAGGGACAAATTATATATCCAGAGAATTAATAATGCTTCATAGAGTAATAATCAAGATAAAATCCTTAGGTTACACATTCTTCACTTGCAAAAATATGTTATTTCCCAATAGTTAATTGAGACAGTGGGATGGTAGATGAGTTGTAAAAAATTTTTTGAAACTTCAAATAAAAGGCTTTATTGAAAATATTTGTCATGACAGTACCCCACTTAATGCTTTAGAAGAGTCATTGTTGAGGTCAATATCTGTGGAAAAAACTGACGTTATTTTTGTTTCGGCTCAAAAGTGGCAGAAATAAGTTTTCGCTAATGATTACTTCCTTATTTTAACGAGGTACTTTTTTAGTATTGTCACCCTAAGGTGCTGACACCTCATTACTCGGCAAATTTATATGGCTTTCAGATCTCTGAATTGTCGAAAGAAGACTCTGTGAAGCCCTAATTTACTCAGTTTCATTATTTATATGCCTGGCTAAAAATGAAGTCATGAGGGAAGCACTAACAATGTGACTGAAAGCCTGTGGTCAGCTGCTAGACTGTCAAAAGAATCCAACATGCACACACACGTATGCGGGCACACACGCCCAGACACACATCCTTGGACACAGACACGCACACATGAAAGCCATGTTTTCATTGAGCGTGGGCATAGGAAGGACAAGACTTTCACAAGCGCAACATTACTTCTTCATGCTTATGCTAGATGGTCCGAATACTCTTCCATACTTCACAGAGCATTGGAATGTCCCCACTCCCAAAGAGGAATGCTTCAGGGAATCTTGTTTTCATCTCTCCTTTCTTTGCAGCCCCTTCAATTTCATTCTTTCTTTCATACCTAATTCTTCATATCCTGGCTTCTTAAGGTGAGATCTATCAACCAGCAGCATCACCTGAGAGGTTATTTGAAATGCAGAATTTCAAACCCCACCTCAGTCCTGCTGAATCAAAATCTACATTTTAACAACAAACATTATATGTATATTAAAATTTGAAGCTCTCCTCCTCTACATTCAAACATGCACAGATTTTCCCTGACAAAGCTATCATCAGGCCTTGCCCCCTTCTCTTTGCTCTAATTATATTTTTCCTTTCTCTTGGGATCATACTTCCATGTGCTGCTTCATATATTCCAATTCCTTTTTGCTTTCCCCTCCATAGGACCCTGGAATCTTCCTTCGTGTCCAACAGTAGTGCACACATAAACATCACAGCCCCTCTGCATCCTTTCACCTTATCTCTCCTGGCCTCCACTACTGCTCCCTTCTCAGACTATGGTGTTCACGCCCCTCCCCCAGGGTACAGCATAGGTCCAGGTTAAGTCAAATAGTCAACCACATTCCTCCCTGCCAAGATGATTGATGCCTACAATGGGACGGGCTTGTGACCACTTAGAGTGATTGAGGAACAACCAGACTTTGTTGGGACTCCTGCAGAGGGAGATTTCTTAGTCTATTTCTGTGAGGTTTCAAGATGACAGGATGTGAGTTCTTGAGCTCCTTCTGCAATCCTTCCTGAGTTTAGACCCAGGTAGAACTGTCGTCTGACCTGGACCTTCATGCTCTGGTCTCCCCCCAGCTGTGCTTCTTAACACCAATCAAGGAATCTCTAAGGCCATGGGGAGGGATCAGGTTGCGCCCAAGACACCCCCTTATCTAGGAATCCGGGACTCTGGAATTCACTTTCCATTGACCCCCAAGTTGGCCTGCAAGGCTTGTGCATAAAGAAAAGTGCTTGTACACTTCTTGGACTATTTCCTGAAATGTATCTTGCTGCCGCTAGTGTTTGTACTTATTAGCCTGAGTGGTGTCCAGGGGAAGTTTTCTGTGAGGGGTGTGGATAGAGCTTGCTCTTGTGGGCTGTTTGAATCAAGTCTGTTTGAATCCACTCCCCACCCCTTCACCCCCTGCACCGTGGTGTAGGGTGGAGCCAGAGATGAAGAGTGGAATAGCTGTTAACAGCCATCATATTCATTTGCTCTTGGTAGCAAGAGATCCCTTCCACCATTTCTGCTCTGGAATGCCATCAATGACTTCTATGTTGCCACAACTTTACCTCTGTTTTCATTTTCTTTGTATGCTTTTCCTCTTTTTATACTATTGACTCTCTTAAATCTTTGAAAACTCAATTTTGAAGTATTTGTATTGTGTACATGTTATAAGCCTGAGTGTTGGGTCTGGTCCTCACCTTTAGGTTCTTCCAATTAAAAATTGTTTTCAATCAGTCACATCTTCAAATTCCTCACTGTGGATGTCATGTATTAGTTACTTCCTTAGATTTCAAACCAGCCCCATTCTTCTCAAATGCATCTTCTGTATAATCATGAGAGTGATCTTCTAAGAGGAAACTATTTATATATTTTCTCCTACTTATTAATCACCAGTAGTTCTTTTCCACCTATTGAATATACACAATCTTTATGATGGCTTACAAATCCCTTCAATCTCTGTCCCTTGCTTACATGTCCAACCTACTTGATTCATTAACCAAATATTTACTGAGTGTCCACTTGATGGTCGGCAGAATTCTAGGCAGTAGGATACTGTGGTCAATAAGATAGGGTGCCTGTTTTCAAGGAACTGTTAGGGTCAAATAGCTTGTAAACAATGAGCTAATAAGGGAATTTAGAAAAAAAAACATTAGTACACTCTCCTAACATAATGAAAATAGTTATTTGCTCTAGAATGATAAGGGACTAAATTAAGCTATGTGATCTGAGAAAGTTTTATAGAGGTGTGACATTTAAGCTGAGACTTGAATGGCTAGAATGTATGTGCACCTGAAGTGTAGCTGAGCGAACCTCCTACACAGAATTCATAGAGAGTGCAAAGGCCCTAAAGGACCCCAAACCTGCAATTTCTCAAGCATGCCAGGCTATTTCAAGCCTCTGGTGGTTTTGCATATGGTCTATCGCCCAGAATGCCCTATCCTTCATTCTTCCCAGACAATTAATACTCATCTTTCTAGTTCAACCCACCTGTTACCTCCTTTGTTAAGGCTGCTTCGACCACCACCCTTTGCCAAACAGATCGAGGTGTTCTCTCCTCTCTACTCCCGTCTCCTTGCATAAACTCCTGCTATAATAACCCTGTTATGGTATTGAAATTCTCTTAAAGGCAGAGAAAATGTTTTATCACCTTGTTTTTCTGGATCTTTGCGTATGTTATTCACTCAATGAGTATTTATTGAAGTTGAGGGAGGAAATTTTCATTTCAAACTGTCTCATTTATTCAGATCCCCGTGACACTCTGTTTGATTTTTTTTTAAGAACTCCCAGACTTCCTTATTTTTCTTCTTAGTGGGCTCTTCTTTCTTTTTCTCCTCCCTAGCTAGTCTTTATGATTCTCTAGTACTGAAGACTTACAGCTTTCTGGTTTGGAGATCCATTGAATTTTCAGAACTTGAACAACCACTTCTGTGTTGATTTAAATTTTTTTTTTAACTTTTGATAAGATGCTAGTATTTTCTTTTTTTAATTTTTTAAAAATGTTTTTATTTATTTTTGAGACAGAGAGAGAGCATGAGCAGGGGAGGGGCAGAGAGAGGGGGAGACACAGAATCCAAAGCAGGCTCCAGGCTCTGAGCTGTCAGCACACAGCCTGATGCGGGGCTCGAACTCACGGACTGTGAGATCATGACCTGAGCTGAAGTCGGACGCTTAACCGACTGAACCACCCAGGCGCCCCAATGCTAGTGTTTTCTTTAAAAAATATGTGTTCTTATTTATTCAGTTGATTTTCATCTCTTTGTTTTATTCCTTGTCCTTAAGATCATAAACATTATTGAGAGAGAAAAAAACAGATATTAGGCATAAATCAAACTCAATGTGTATTTTCAAGGAATCCCTGATGTCTATACATGTTATAATTGTCAAACAGCTTTGAGTTAGACACCCTAACTGCTTTATAAGTGTGCATTTAACTTTCTCAAGGGTCTTATCAAGTAGGTACTTTTATTACTTACATTTTCCAGATACGTCAAATGAGGCTTAAAGAGATTGAAAATTTGCTCTCAACTACCAGTAGCCTGTATTCTGACTCAAATCTATCTGATTCAACATTCAGCTAGTAGACCAGAAGAATACATAGGATGTGTTGTAAATATTAACCATTTTATGACAGTTCTTTACCTCCTCAATTTATCATTCTATAGCTATCTTTCAAGTAAAGCTAAGAATGCAATTCATCTTAAATTCCTGCAGCCATGGGGCAGCTGGATGGCTCAGTTGGTTAAGCATCCAACTTTTGATTTCTGCTCTTTCTGTTCAGGTCATGATCTCATGGTTTGTGAGTTCTAGCCCCGCATTTGGCTCTGTGCTGATGGTGCAGAGCCTGCTTGGGATTTTCTGTCTCTCTCTGTCTCTCTCTCTCTCTGTCTCTCTCTCTCTCTCTCTCTCTCTCTCCCCCTCTCTCTCTGCCCCTCCCCTGCTCTCTCTCTCAAAATAAATAAATAAACTAAAAAAAAAAAATGGGTTCCTACCACTACCATATCTATCTATCTATCTATCTATCTAATGTCTTTCTGAATCCAGCCACAATACTTGTGTTTCTTGAATACACTGAAACATTTTTACTACTGAAAAGGGCATGAATATGACTCAGATTGTGGTTTGGTAAAATACTTGTTATATAATTTAGAGGTTAGAAATTTGGAATTCACCAAGACTGCTAAGACAGGTACATTTTGTAAATCAAACGATGCTATAATCAGACTTCAGGTACACCAAATGGCTTCTTCCAGACAATATTTTTGAGATAAAATATTTCTCCCCTGAAGAACTGTACTGAGATCTGACAGCAATCAGATTCCATGGCTGGTTAAATACTTAGTGAGCTTCACAACTTCACACTTAGCTCCCGGACAGGCAGGATGGAGGCTTATGTGGGGGCATCCTAGCAGCTCTCCTGAGAGGAGGAAGGCAGTTAGGCCATACCTGGTCACTATAGTAATTCAATTACACACTGTAGTAATTCAATAACAACTAACATTTATTAAGACATCGCCATCACATGCCAGACACTGTTGTAGGAACTTGACGTGTGTTAACTCTGTTAACCCTTGCAAAATCCACATGATATAAGTATTATTGTCATCACTTTTGAGATGAAGGCACAAGAGAGTCATAGATCACATGGATCAGGAATCAGGCAGTGCTGTGCAGGACTCCGACTTTAACCACTCTGCCATTTGCCTCCCCAGCTCTGCAAGAACAACAAAATTCCTTCCATTTGAGTAGCAATTTATAGTTCTTGATGCATTATTTCATATCGGCACAAAAGAGATGTATAAATTAGAAGCAACAAGTATTATTAAGAAATTAAGGCTGAGCTTTGTATTCTGTAAGGTTCCACAGCTGTTCCACAGCTCTTCTATGACATGAGCTGACTTTGAGGGCAAATACTATCCAGCCTAGAAAGTGCTTACTTCTGAGTAGACAAAATGAAAAATCCAAAGGCAAGTGAATCACAGAATGGAGAAGCCAGAATACAATCTAGGAAGTGTGAGTTTTGCTTCCTAGATCTGCCAATAGACCAGCAGCTTCTTTGAGGTCTAGTCCTTGTGAGAGAAAGCCACTACTGATAGACCTCTCCATAGAACACAGTTTACCCTACAGTTTATCAGGAGTATAAATGTATTCAATGGGATTGAATTGAAGGAGAAAATGCTGCAGAGTTAGTGGGCATACAACTGCTTTGCCTCTCACTGCCCTAGGTGATCTGGCCTTGGGCATGCTCAGAAAATGAATCCATTTTCTCTGTTTTGCCCCAAGGAAGTTTTTTGGGTCACTTTGTATGAAGACAGAAGGGAATGACCATCCTTCTTCACAAAATGGGTTTAACTAACATTATATCTTTACTGTTATTATGGTTTAGTGATTAACAAACAAGTGTACAAGAATATGGGGGTTCACCCATTTATTCAACAAATATTAATCTCTGGTAAAGTGTAACATTTAAGAGAACGGGCTCTGGAGCGAGACCATGTTCAAGTCCTGTCTCTGGCTTTTACTGGCTGTGAGATTGATTAGTGTCACTGTTTCCTTACCTGTAAATTGTGGCTAATAATAGTACTTGGATCACAGGGTTGTTATGAAGATAAGATGCCTGACACATGAGTGCCCTGTTCATGTGAGTGTACTATCGAGCGCCTACTCTGTGATGACACTGTTGTAGGAATAAAGTCATAATCAAGAGAGATAAAACCTCTCACTTCCCTTGTCCTGCATTCAATCATTCTAGTCAGAAAGACAGATATTAAGCATCAAGTTCAGTATACATTTTGATCTCAAGCTGTAATCTAAATTGCATAATGGAAGTACATATTCATATGTTTAACAACATAGATAAAATTAGATGGGTCACCTAGGTGGCTCAGTCGGTTAAGCTGCCAATTTTCACTCAGGTCATGATCTTATGGCTCGAAGACTTGTGAGTCCGAGCCCCGCATTGGGCTCTGTGCTGACAGCGCAGAGCCAGGAGCCTGCTTTTGATTCTGTGTCTCCCTCTCTCTCTGCTCCTCCCCTGCTTGGGCTCTCTCTCTCTCTCTCTCTCTCTCTCTCTCTCTCTCTCTCTCAAAAATAAGCATTAAGGGGGGTGGGAGGGAGGGGAGGGTGGGTGATGGGTATTGAGGAGGGCACCTTTTGGGATGAGCACTGGGTGTTGTATGGAAACCAATTTGACAATAAATTTCATATATTAAAAAAATAAGCATTAAATTTTTTTAATATAGATAAAATTAGATAATACTCTACAGTTTTCAGGCACCTCCCACATCTCTTAAGATCATTGCAGTTATTCATTGGCCAAGAACTTATTAAGTACATATTATTTTGAATCCTCCTAAATTCTAAAAGCAAGAAACTGAGACTCAGAGAAATTCACTGTTATGGTAAGTAGTCGAGATAAAATCCAAACCTGCATTTGTATCACTTTGAAGTCAATGTCCCACAACTGACCTGTGCTGCCTCACAAGCCTGAGATTTAATGGGATGGAAATTACACCCATTTCCAACAGAGAAAATTGTGGTTCATGTTAAGTATTTTGGATCAAGGTCAAATAGCTTAGTAAGTAGAAGAGCTAGGACATGAATCCAGGTTTTTGGATTTCTTTTTCAGTTGTTTTATCTACTATTGCAAAATTGCAAAATTCCACAAGCATTTGAAGAATAGCTGAAAATGTTATCTAGTTCCTCAAACCACTCTCAAACTTTGTTGTTATTATTCATAGCATTCTAAGGCTTAAACCATGTATACTTTAAAAAATCCCTATCAAATGCGCCTGGGTCAGTTTTTTGGAATGGGAATGTAGCTCCTCAAAGCAACAATGTTCAAATAGTGGTTGGGTTCACAGATCAGCCCACAAAAGTATTATTAACATTTAGGGGCATGCAAATACAAGGTTAATGAAACCACTAGATACTTATGATTTGGATTTACATAAGGAAAGTTTTCTTTCTGGGGCAATCTTAAAGGCGTGGAGTCAGTGCTCAGTTGGGAAAGGAAATATGGAGGCTGATTGTAGAGAGGGATCACTCTGTCAACTGATGAGTCATCTTGTTAGGCAGGGAAGGCCTGAATTTTCATTGTCCCGAAAAAAATCCCATGATAGAGTGAGCATAGATGCTTCTGACTTTTGTGTGAGACAATAGTCATATTCTCTACAGTCCTTAATTGTTAAAAACTAGCATGACTGTATTCATGTCCTTCACCTCAAAGAGATTATATGTGGAAAGAGTCTTTGGAAATAACCTTCAAATTTACTATTTCTCTAGCACTCGCACAGTCTCAATGATGTTGGAAAAGGTGGCCAAAAGAGAGAACAATAGGCAAATCAATATCAGCAGCAGGGATATAAAAGGAAATTGTGTGGTGACACCACAAACTGTCCTCCTAAGGCTGTTAAACTGGCCAGAAACATTCTTTTATATTATGTGGTTTACCTTTTGGAAATACAAGCAAATGTATCCAGATGAATCCCAGAACTCTTTCATATTTCAGAACTTTTACTTTCATCTACCCACCAGTGAATATGAAAGGGACTTTTCTCTGTTTAATTTCTTCTTTGGAATCCTAAAGCATTTCCCTATAGTGTTTTTGATCCTCAAATACTTTTTTGAAAATCATTTTTCCCTTTTACTAAATGGTTCCTTTTAACCACTTAGATAAAAACATTTATTTGAAAATAGGCAGTATTATGGTTTCCAGAGTGTTGGAACATTGACGATTCCAGGAAGATTATATTAAGTGTCATGGTAAAGTGGAAACAACACTGAATTAAGAGCACAGAAAGCCAGTGTCCAGCTTGGTTCATCCACTACCACTCACTTAAATACTTTGAGTTTATTTGTTTCAGTACCTACCTGATACATTGTTGTGAGTTATACGAATAAATAATGTAGTATGGATTTACAAAATAAACGTAGGTTTTGGTGTTGGATAGAATTGTTTCTCTACATTGTACACCTGAAACTAATGTAACACTGTATGTTAACTAATTAGAATTAAAATAAAAACTTAAAAAAAAGTAAAAGTAGTCTTAATTCTGAAAAATTCTAAGTAACTTTTCAGTGTTAACTAATCTCTTTTTAGACTCTACCCTAACATCTTTCTAATAATTTTCATAATACCCACAGTGACTTGGGCATCATTTAAATCATGTTTGGCAGGATATTTCCTAGATAACTGGCAAACTATTATTTTTCTGCAAGGATGAATGGAATAGGAACAATCTATTTTATAAATTTAGATAATATCTATTTTATAGGTATAGACAACATAAGCAAATAACATTTTTATAATAGCACTAAAATTCACTGATTAGGTGTCTCCAAGAAGTTAATGCTATAAAGTGCTAAGGGAAGTTCAGAATAATTTAATTACACAGAGTAATTAATGTGAATAATCTCCCTCTGATTTCAGTCTCAAATTTGATATTTTGTCCTTCTTACATATATTGAAATTATTTTAGTCATGTTCATTTTAAAATGCCTTATTGATGACACCTGGGTCTTAAACACAGATTTGAATCTTAAAAATGTAAAATTTCTGTTGCTTAGTCCATTACTGAGGAATTGATTAATCAACTTCAAATGCAAATTATACCCTTTCAGTGAAAAGAAGCATTATTAGTTAAACAGCATTTAAAATTCTACTCAAAGAACTTTAGTAACTTAAAAGAGTTAATATATGTCTAAATTAAGACAAATTATCTCCTTCTTACTGGCAGCATCAGTCCCTAGGATGACACCAAAAATTATCACCTTGGAATTTAGGGTGACACATTGCTTTAATCACTTGTGCGTGGGGCTGTTTAATTTCATTTCCCCGAAATACGATGAAATATGCAGGCCTGTATTTACTTAAAATGGCATCCATGACTTTGAACTCTGCCTTTGGAAATTCATAAATTTCTTTTCAAATGGAAATGGGGGGAAACCACTGTAACAGTGTTCCAGTTAATTATTTTCTTTCAGCAGTGGGCATCTGGAAATGTGTCTACTCTCTACCCTAAGTATCATGTTAGGGGAATGTCCATGACATGTAATTTGGAAAAGATGAGCAACTGTGCCTCTTTTATCACTAATAATCTCATAAACAAGTTCATTTTAGCAAAAACCTCATCTAGTCCAAGAAAAAAAGTATTTCTTTATAAATTTCCCTCCTAATAAAGACCTCACTTCCTCTCTATTTTGGGGGACAATTTTAAAGAAAGATATAAATCTTGTTTCCTCTAAAATGTAGTAAACAAAAGGAATATAAATTCACCATTCAGTCATACATTCAAACTATGGTCAGCAAACACCTGCTGTATCCCACACACCAATGCTACCTGGGAAATTAATGGCGAAGAAACACAAAAATGGACCCTGCCCTCATGAAGTTTCCCTGAACAATAAATCTGAAGCTTACCTGAGCAAGAGAGAAACGTTGGTTATGATGAACCTAAGGTTTTGGGGTTTTTTTATACGTGTTAAAATCTGCTGAGAGATCAAGAAAGATGAAGACTGAAAAAAGACAATTGATTTTAGGGAAAATGTCCATAAGGAGAGCTTGATGGTAGTAAAATTCAGATTAGAAAGGGTTGAGGACTGAGAAGAAGGTAAGAAAACTGACAGCAAGTATATAGAGTTTCTGTCTACAGCTTATCAATGATGAGATGCAAAGATTATCACAGTTGCTTGGCAACAAAGTTTGCTGTTTTTGTAAAATGGGGGAGACTTAAGAGGTGTGTGAGTGAGAAAGGATTCTAATGAGAGAAAAGAGGTAGAATATGAAAGAAAATGCAAGAGAAAATAAGAGATAATTGACACTGAATATTTTTGTAATATAATAAATAAATAACCAATGAAAATGAGTGAAAAAGAAACAATGATGGAAACTTTATTTTATTTAGTTAATTTCATTCTTCTGTTTTGTTCTTGATGCCATCTGCAAGAAAAGGCAAATTCTTAGCTCATCCTCTCCATTGTGAGACTTTGGTATATTTAGAATTAGCCCTGGGCAAAACTCTAAGTAATCAATTTCTTATTTGTCTCTTTCATTAACTAGGCTCTTTCATGTTGCAAGAAATACAACACTGAAGGTGTGTTGAAAGGATAGAGAACCATGAAGGAACACAGGAAGTCACTGTGACATTTGTATGATTAAATGTAATTTGGGGCACAACTCAGTATACAACCACTAGAATATAGACACTATGAAGACATCGATTTCTGTCTGTTTTCTTCTCTGCAGTATTCTCAGCTCTTAGAACAGTCCCTGGCACATAGTAGACACTCAGTTAGTATTTGTTGAATGTGGGAATGACGAACGGCTCACCTTGCCTTGCCCTTATAAATGGGTATATCTCATAACTTGCAGTCTGTGATTCTGCCATTCCTGTGACTAACCTCTACTTTACTCTGCTTCTTTCTTTCTGTCACTGTCAATCACCACCCCTCCACCCTGCTGCTTTCTACTCCCACAGTCTCTGCATATTACTTAAGCTTTTGACTGGTTTGTGGTTTCTATTTTCCGTCTTGTCAAGGTGTTTATCTTGGTCTTGCAACACTCCAGAGCCCGAAGCTCTAGTTGAAGTTTTTCATTTGCATTCCATAAGAGAGATGATTTAATTGGTTAGTTAGTTGCAATCATATATGTGTGTGTGTATGTGTGTGTGTGTGTGTGTGTGTGTGTGTGTGTGTAATTGGGCATAGCTCTCATGCCAGAGTACCTCATAAGACCACCATTTAGCTAGGTAGTTGTCAAATTTGCCCACAGGAAGCAAAACAATTTACATTTGAT
This sequence comes from Panthera uncia, assembly GCF_023721935.1. NCBI lineage: Eukaryota > Metazoa > Chordata > Mammalia > Carnivora > Felidae > Panthera > Panthera uncia. Next base: position 108,226,411 of record NC_064816.1, on the reverse strand, counting down.
CCAATATTCAAACACTCAAACACATGCACACAGACACACACTCACACACACTGAAATGAACACTTAATGAAGTAACACTCACCATTTTTAGTTCAAGGTACTCACATCTATTCTTTTCTAGTGTCTTCTATTCATTCCATGCCATTTATCTGATCAATTTTATTCTATTTCATTTCCATATACTGTATTTCACTTAAAAATGTTGACAAATTGATTCATAAACCACAGACAGGTCAAACATAGGGTGTGAAAAAATGTGGCTTAGCTTGCATATGGACAACTTTGTTTGGACATCAATTTTCAATCCAGTCATGTATAATCAGTCATCAATGGTCGGTCAGAGCAGTAGAGACATCTGTTAAAAGGCATGAAAAAGTATATCTGTGGCTAGATTCTTTCATGAGACAGGAGAGACACTCCCTTTCTACATGGGTGGGAGAGGCACTTTGTATGGTATCTCTGATACAGGCTAACTCCTACTTTTTAATTTAAATCTGCCTTTATTCCTCTTGCACTCTGTCCATTTCATAAACCATCCCTTACAAAATGTTGGCTAATGAATCTTTGTGGTGGCAATCCCTCTAAGGTATATTTCCATTTTAATATGGTCTTATTTAATTAATTGAATTGAATTGTTCTTGAGAGCAAATCACTTTTAGAACTGAATCATAGGTCTCTCAAAATTAGATAATGGGTGACTGCTGAGAAGCAGGTGATGTTTGGGTGAGGGGTGGCTCAAGGCCTTTCTTTATGCCTCTTCAATTATATATCTTCTTCTAAAATTGGTTCTGTGTGCAAATAAAACTATTTTCTTTCAACATCAGTGGGAAGTCTGTACAGGGTCCAGCTCTAATCCGAAAATACCATATAGAGTATTTCCCAAGGTGGTATACTGGCATTATAGCCAGAGTAATGGCCCCTCCAAGATGTCCACACCCTAATTCCTGGGACCTATGAATATGTTACCTGACATGCCAGGAATAACTTAGCAGATGTGATTAAGGCTCATACTTCACGATGGGGGGTTGGATATCCTGGGCTTCTCAGGTGATCTCACTATAATCATGGAGTCCTTTGCAGAGTTGCTTTCCCAGCTTCTGAGAGAGAGTGAGACAGAGAAACAGAGATAGAGTCAGATAGTGACAGAGAAAGGCAGACAGACAGAGACACCAAGAGTGGCAGAGAGACAGAAACAGAGATAAAGGGGATGCCAAGATTAGAAAGTTGTCACTTGTGAGGACTCAACCTGGTGTTACTGGCTTTAGAGTTGGAGGAAGGGAATCTAAGCTAAGGAGTATGGATGGCCTCTGGAAGTTGAAACAGGCAAGGAAATGGATTCTCCTCCAGAGTTTCTAGAAAAGAATGTACTCTTACTCCCACCTTGGTTTTAGCCTAGTGAAATTCATGTCAGCCTCCTGACCCCCAGAACTGTAAGATAATTAATTTGTGTTTAAACCACTAAATCCGTGGTGATTTGTTATGGTTGCAATGAAAAACAAACACACTCAAATGCCCTTGTTGGCACCAGCCAAATGTGTGAAAATATAAGCAGCCAACATCATATAGGTTCTGACATCCCAGATGGGAATCCTTATAGGATAGTGGATAAGTGACTTAAGACATTCCTTGTTTTCTATGTGAGAGAACACTGAATTTTTGTACCTTGTATAAACCTGTGTCTCTATGGATTTCAATCTCTTAACCCCAAGTTAGAGAATAGAGACTGTGGTTCAATACTTATTAGGAACATGCAAGATAAGAGGCAGTATTCCCATTGTATGAAATATACTGCTACTTTATTACAGAGCTTCAAATTGAGAGAAAAAATAAACTATTCCTGAAAAATGCCAATGATGGTGTCCATAGCACATAGTGGTATGTGGATAGATCTTAACATTAAAAAATGTCTTGTGTTGGGGTGCCTTGGTGGCTCAGTCAGTTAAGCCTCCTACTTTGGCTCAAGTCATGATCTCATGGTTCATGGGTTCAAGCCCCGCATTGGGCTCTGTGCTGACAGCTCAGAGCCTAGAGCCTGCTTGGTACTCTGTGTCTACATCTCTCTCTGCCCCTCTCCCACTCATGCTCTGTCTCTCTCTCCAAAAAAAATAAACATTAAAAGAAAAATTAAAAAAATGTTTTGTGTCTTTATGTAAAATTTAAAAATATTCAAGAACAGGGGTGCCTGGGTGGCTCAGTCGGTTGCGCATCCGACTTCAGCTCAGGTCATGATCTCACAGTTCATGGGTTCAAGCCCCACATCAGGCTCTGTGCTGACTGCTCGGAGCCTGGAGCCTGCCTCTGATTCGGTGTCTCCCTCTCTCTTTGCCCCTCCCCTGCTGACGCTCTGTCTCTCTCTGTCTCTCAAAAATAAATAAAGTGTAAAAAAAATTTAAAAAAAAGAAATATTCAAGAACATATATATAGTGAAGCATATTATATAAACCATATTAACAGATGAGATAGGAATATTTGCCATCCCCTTGTCTTGGCTTCTAGATTGTAGGTTTATAGAATAAAATTAAAAGTTGATATTTGACTCTCAAATAACTTACCATCTGGTATACCAGGAAGTCAGAGTAAACTCTTTTTCCCCCAAAGTACGTGCGCGCGCGCACACACACACACACACACACACACACACACACACAAAGTTACCTATTAAGTAAATGCAGAAAATCACTCTTTTAATCAAAATTCTACATTATTCTTAGGATTTAGTGACAAATATACACATATATACTTTGGAGAATTTCTGGAAAATCATGTAAGTTTGAGGGAAGTCGATGGAAAAACTGTTGAAGATTTTAACAAAAAGTGATTATGGTATAAAAGTGGCAATTGTGCCAATAAAAATATAGAGGAGTCAGCAAAAACAACTCTTTAGATTATGGTTAGGAGGCAAGTAATCCAAAGACATTCCAGAAAAAAACTGTACAGAGGGTTTTCTGTTGTTGATTAGTAGCAAAAGGGCAGCATGGAAACATCTTATGATCGTGCGAACAGTTGGCACATGTTTTTCTTGTGTGTTATCCTGAAAGCAGTGAACAAAAGAAAACAGTGATGAACTTCTCAACTTCTAAACGTCTACAGCTTGGTGGGGGTCAATTTATGGATGATTCATCTTATGGTTCAATAAGAAGCCAGAAAGATGTAATGAAGGAAAATATGAAATTGTAAGGACCATTTGGCTCACTTAATCTAGGGAAATAAGATCAATCTGACCTAAATTAACTTTGGCTGTAACATTTCACTATGATTGAGCTATTCACTGAAATTAACTGGTAAAGGCACAGTTATTAACTATTTTTGGAAAGTTACAGTGTGATCATGACTCAGGGACAAAGTGACCCAGAAAACGGATGTCACAGGCTGCCCAGGGGTCTGAGAGTTAGTACATACTGAAAGACGACAGAGAAAAAACTCCAGGGGGAACTTTCTTCTAAGCTTTAAATGTGGCCTTTCTCTCCAAGATAACCTCATACTGGGAAAAATCTAAGCATGTGGGGAATATGGCTGTTTCCTATCACTTTTTTCTTGTATATTTGTCCTACTGAGACCAAACATGAGTGACATTTAACATAGGTCATTGAAGGATACCAAGAAAATCCCCTTTTGATTATTAAGTAACACCCTGGGCATATTCAAACCACTGTTTGTGTTTGATTTCCCCCTCTGGATGCAGGAAATCACTAGCTATGCTCTCTTACTAGACACAGAGAGGGGATAAAGTCTAAATTCCAAATCAGCTGAAGAAAAAAAAAATTAGCTCTGCATTAATAAGCTACTGACAGCTTCCATGTAGTCAGAGAATTATAAAGTTAGAAGGAACTTTAAGCAAGGCTTCCTTATTTTACTGGTCAGTTTAATATAGGTCAACAAATGTGTACCATGACCAGACACTGTGGAATTTTTGGTATTTAGAAATTAAATTAGATCTAGTCCTTGATCTAATGGAGTTTAATAATAGTAGAGTAGGCAGAGGTACTGTCTGTGTCATTAAAGTAAGAGCTGTGTTAGGTGTATGTATCAGAGTTTTTGCCTCCAAGCAATAGCAAATGAGTTTGGCTGATATAAATTGAAAAGTAACACACCCACCCCATAGTTTCTAGGAAGGCTGGAGAATCAGACACACAGCTTGTGAAGCCAGAGCAGCAGCCAAAACAATGCCACTGGATACATTCATTGTTTCTGCTAACCCTAGAAATCACAGTTTGTATGATCAACATGAAGAGTTCTGGACCCTGCTTTCCATGGCCATTACAGCCACATTCAGAGTGGGACAGTGTTTACACTGCTGCCCCTGTTCACCAAGAGAGTGGATTCTTCCCTGTTCCTGATTCTTTTTGTCGCCAATTCCTAATCCCAGCTCCCAGATGGCTGTGTCTGATTAGGTATTCTAAGTGCTTTGCTCTTATCTGTCAGGATGGCTGGGTCAATGAATAACTGGCACTTCAGCTTCCATGTCGATTGTCACCATTAGATTGTGGATGGGGTGAAGCATATTTTAAATTCACAATTTAGGACATCACAATCTTCAGCTTAAATATTCTTTTGGGTGACTCCTTTTAATTTTCAATTGCTCATTTTCCTTAGTCTCGTTTTCTTTCCAAAATGGTACCTGAGTGTATGGTAGGAGGATAGACATAACATTCTGGTATGGTGAAAAGAAGGGGGGGCTGGAGCCCATGTGATGCTACTGGGTCTTGTCTGCTGCTGTGGAGTCTGGTTTGATTCTGGTGCTTGACCAATGGGCCTTTTGAGAACATTGTACAAGCATGGCATCCATCAGTGGATGATTCTTACCATTTTTCTAGAGTTGTAAAGGCATGGTGTAGCCTCTTTGCCTAGCCCCTGGCTTCTGCATGTCCACCTGGCCTCTTGGTACCTTCACATTTCCACATTTAAGGACATAGGTAGGGGCACCTGGGTGGCTCACTTAAGCACCTGACCTCGGCTCAGGTCATGATCTCGCAGTTCATGAGTTCCAGTTCTGCATCAGGCTCTGGGCTGACAGCGTGGAGCCTGGAGTCTGCTTCTGATTCTGTGTCTCCCTCTCTCTCTACCCCTCCCCCGCTCACACTCTGTCTTTCTCTCTCAGAAATAAATGAACATTAAAAAAATTATAAAAACAAAAAAGTATATAGGTATAGTTAGTACCTGCTTAGCTCTCCCAACTTGGGCAAAGCAGTACCTACCAATATGTTTCTATTGAAGCTTCCCTTAGAGTTCCATTCAAGCCTTTGTTTTGCTTTTTCACCACACACTGGGATCAATGGGGTTGGCTTTCCATTTTCTATCAGTCAGGAAATAACATTTGTCCACATTCTACTTATTTTTTAGGTACAATAAATATCATGGTTGCAAGTGATGATGATTTCATGAGTAGATGAAAATGTATTGGATTAGCATGGGCAAAATATTAACCCAGGCAGACATCTGTGTAAATCAGTACAAGAAAGATGTAAGGAGAAAAATAAAGGGTGAAGAGGTCAGAAAAGACTCTCTTTCTTTCTTTCTTTTTTTAAATTTTATTTTTTTTAATTAAAAAAATTTTTTATTAATGTTTACTTATTTTTGAGAGAGAGAGAGAGACTGAGCATGAGTGGGGGACGGGTAGAGAGAGAAAGAAGGAGACACAGAATCTAAACAGGCTCTGTGCTCTAAACTGTCAGCACAGAGCCCAAAGTGGGGCTTGAAAGTGGGAACAGCAAGATCATGACCTAGGAAAAAGATGGATGCTCAACCGACTGAGCCACCCAGGTGCCCCGGAAAAGACTTTCATAAGGAAAAACACTGAGGTATATGTTGAGGATGAACTCTGTGCCCAACTTTAGATAGCTTAGATTATGTTCTCATAGGCAGGTTAAGGGACTGACAGTCCTTATGACGTGATAGAGGAGAGTAAAGAAGACTTTTCCAGACAACAGTCACCTTCACCAGCCTGCCTTTGTGTCTGATGGTCCGTAGACATATCATTATGTGTCAGCAGGCTCTAGAAGGTTTACTTCCTCTACAGTGGCTGATAGCTACAAGACACAGTAGCGTGTGGGGACCAGGAGAATCCCGTATAAGCAGAGGTGTAAGGAACTAACTACTGCTGAGACACTTCCCTTCCTTGGGTGAGAGAGATTAGTGATTAAGAGCTATTTAAAGTAGTCCAAAGTTCACAGCTATTTCTTCAGAGTGGGGAGATTAGATTACAGGAGAAATGAGCATGAGATTCTGGAACTAGTGATCAAAAATCATAGATGAAGGCAGGGCCCAGTCTCCAAGATCCAGTCATGGGGCTGAGGGCCAGTCTTTGGGAAGGTATTAGGAAAATCAAGGACATGACAGGGCAGAGCTGGTGAAACAATTAGTGCTGATCCATGAAAGCCTTTACTTCAGGAACTGTCAGTAGTTAAAATGATAGATTTAATACCTTACCTTTTTGCAAATAATGATTGTGGAAGCCACACCAGACTAGACCATGTGGGGCGGGGTTGAGGGGGGGGGACTCTGATAACAGTACTCTATAGAGACATTTAGAAAGTTCTTTAAATGTGAATGTTTGTTTTCTGGGACAGATAGAAATGGTATTGGTATTAACATCCAGCTTAGAGTTAATATCTCATTATTTCATTCACTGATTATTTATCTGAGTTAGTGAAGGAGGAATAAAACAAGGTCTTGCCTTCATATTGGAAGGTAAGACTGCCTGTGTACACACACACACAAAACAATGAAACGAGGTATAAAACGTGTTATGACAAGACTAGATAGAATATTATGTAATTTATTAGGAAGGAGAGAAAGAAAGGAAAGAACTGAACATTTAAAGGTGGGCAAAGCATATTTTAGGGAGAAAAACACAGCACGGTAAACAAAATATATAGGGTTTGGGGAAATAGGAGAGCCATTTGTACTGGAAGGAACATAAATGACACAAAGGAAAGTTAGGTTCTAGTCAGGAGATTGAAGGACCTGTGACAAAGGAAGGGAGAACATCTCAGTTTGGATTGTGGGACCACCCGAGGGGAAAGTTCAACAGAACTCTGTGTGAGTGAAGTGGCTTGGGCACGTGGAGCCCCAGTGTTCCCTAGGCAGGTAGCACATAGAAAGGGTAGAGAGGAAATGCAGAAAAGGGAAAAGAAATTTCTCTTTTGTCACCATTCAACCACCTGCTTCCTATTATGTTTGGGGGCCCAGACCACTCCAGGGCTTGTCTATATCCATTTTCTGGATTTTGCCTGGTAGGAAATGAAAGGCTAGAAAAAGATGCTGTATGAGCAATTGGAGGAAACACATTTCTCAGCTTTTGTGTGTTTCTCTTTAACATTCTCTCTTCCCAATGTTGAAAAAAAAAATGAAACCATTATTGCACCTTTCATTTTACCCAAGTTTAAACATTTATTTTTCTTTTTTTTCCCTTCAGTTTTCGTGTTCTTGAGCAACCGGAAATAATGTGGAAACACAGAGAAGGAAAACACAAAATTAGAAAACGGAAGGAAATATCAAAAAGGGTTTCATTTTGTTCACATTAAAAAAAAATCCAGGGGATTTTTTGTAAGATGCAAAGGTGAAAGATCTCCACTGTGGCTGTAACATCTCTGAGTGGCAATCACAGGGCTGATGTAGGAGAGGCTTGTCAGACCTCCCCAGGGAAGTTCTCTTCACCTGCTCTACGAGGCAGTGAGGCATCCTTACCTCTGACTCACTCAAAGAGAATCTTGTGGGGCAGGTTCCACCCCTGCACGAGGATTTGTTTGCATGAGCAGCTCTTAGTCCTTGCCTACACCGAGGGAGCTTTCTTCTTACCTGGCAAGCATCAACCACTTTTGTTTCCTTTTATATAAATAGGTCAATATTTATAAATTATTCTTACATATACCCACCTGATCTGAATTTTTAATGCTTTACTTTACTGCTTTGCTTTTCCATTTATATACCCCTTTTTCCTAGGGTGAAACTGTAGCCATCCACTCTCTTCTCCCAGTTTCAGGTGAGAGGTCTGAATTGTGGGTATTGTAGTTCTTTTGCCTTTTGGGGTTTCTGGTTGGACAACCTTGGAGTCACAGTAGGAGGACTTCCAGTCCCAGGTGGCTCCATAAGCAGCAGGTCAGGCACCATACACAGAGGGAGACACGTTTGAAGAGAGTCCTTGGTTTTGGAAGGGTGACTTCCATTCACTAAAATAATGTTCCTGAAATGAAGAAGCTGGGGTTCATTTCCACAACTGTAAGTGTTGTTTTTTTAAAAAGGGAAGGTACTTGATATTCTGTGATTGTGTGGGACAGGGTTTAGAATAAACTTTGAGACAGAATAGAGCAATGCCTTGAAAAATGATTTTGAGTAAAATAATTTATAAAAAGAGGGGAAGAAGATATGCAACATTCAAAGTCAAATTAGAAACACACACACACACCACTTTGGCTTGCTTCAGATATTTCAGATGGTTGAAATGCTCTAAAATTGTAAGTATTTCGAAAGACAGACAGGTGTATTAAAGACTGTGGGCATTGAAGTCAGATAAAGTTGGATTTGGTGGCCCCACTGCTTTTTAGGTGTGTAACCTTTGGTAAGATGCTTCACCTTGTCAAGCCTCAGTTTCCTCATTTGTAGAGTCAATATGAAATCCACCTCATTGGGTTAATAGGGTGAAATTAGCATAATGTGCTGTACTAAATAGATAATTTGACAATAACTGAGGGACAATAAGCTTGGCTTTTTTAAATTAAGTTTCAACTAAGCCCCAAAAACAGATTAAAGAAAAAAAATACTGTATGATTCCACTTGTATTGAGGTATTGAGAGTAGGCAAATTCATAGAAACAGAAAGTAGAATGGTGGTTGCCAGGGGGTTGGGGAGGGGAAAATAGGAAATATTTAATGCGTACAGAGTTTCAGTTTTGCAATTTGAAAATGTTCTGATGATTGGTTGTATACAATGTAAATATACTTAATACCACTTGACTGTACACTCACAAATGGTCAAGTTGGTAAATTTTATGTTACGTGTTTTTCAGTAGAATTTTAAAAAATAGATCAAAAAGCATATAGTAAAAATTCTGGTGCCTTCAATTTATTAATGTGTCCCATTCTTAAAAAAATGTCTAAGTCCATTTTTATAGGGTCTAATTTCACGTTTGATATTGGATCACCTATGTTAGTATCTGGTAATCCTCTCCTTAACTTTATGTGATTATCTCCAATTTGTAATAGTGATGTTAAATATGACTTTATGGGTATTGTGCAGAATTTAGGAATTATGAAGTCAACAATTATTAGTTACAACTCAAATGCATTATTTAATTAGGTTTTCTCATCTTCCATGTAGTTAATTTATTTATTTTTATTTTTAATTTTTTTTAACGTTTATTCATCTTTGAGAGACAGAGAGAGACAGAGCATGAGCAGGGGAGGGGCAGAGAGAGAGGGAGACACAGAATCCGAAGCAGGCTCCAGGCTCTGAGGTGTCAGCACAGAGCCTGACGTGGGGCTCGAACTCATGAACTGTGAGATCATGACCTGAGCCAAAGTCAGACGCTCAACCAACTGAGCCACCCAGGTGCCCCCCATGTAGTTAATTTATAAACAGATTATTTTTATGTGTCTCAAGGCAGGATCTGTTAAACGCCACCTTATCTTAAAACGTATTGGCTAATTTGGAGGACAAAAGATAATTTGGAATTATATTGATTTGAAACTTGAAAGTTTGTCACTTTTGAACTTTTGGAAATCTTTTCTTGAAAGACCATATGTATACACGCTGTCTATTAAGACTGTTCCCTGTGGTATTTGGTGATAACTGAGAGTGAGAGCTACAAGTGTTTGTGACAAGTGTGTGAAGTTTTGCATGTGATATACCACATGAATTTAAATCCTCTCAGGAGCTATGTCAGCAAGCCCAGCATAGTACCAGAATAAACTTATAGGAGAAGAAAAGCTGCAGAAGCACTTGATAAATACCACCTAAAAGAGCCACATTGTTTTTGCCCTTCAATGCCATCTATGGCCTACTTTCTCTAGGAAGTGTCATTTATTTATTTAACAACTACTTCTATCAATCCTGCAATGTTCTCCCCCGGGCAAGGCCTGTAGTTAAAGAGTGACTGATGCATAGTCCTGAGGGAATCCTGACCTATTAGAAGAGAAATGTATTAATCCATTAATCATGCATGCCATTCATGCCATCACTGTTCATTAATTCCCCCTCCTTAGAAGGTGTGATGCTTAGTATCGGGAGATTAAAAAGAACTCCGTAAATCTTTGCTTGAACTGTAATCATTAGAGATTAGAAAAAAATAAACTTCAAAACTTTTATGTAAGTCGGTCAATAGCAAAATGGAGTGAAGAGATGTGTACAGAGATTAGCCGAGAAAGGGGAGGCCATCCTTTACTGAATATTGAGAGAACACTGTGGGAAGTGCTGAAGGTCTGGCCAGGTCTGGAAGGATGTGCGGAGCTGAAATCTGCAGAAAAACATGAAGAGACTATCTCATCTAGAGCAGTATTTCCCAGCTTTGCACGGATGAAATTATTTGGGACAATAGATAGACTGGACAATTAATAACATTGGTAATGCTATGAGAAAGTTAGTGTATTTTAAAAATTTCTTTCCATTTTTTTTACGGACAAAATTTTATTGTTGTTAATATGACTTTAAAATTCTTCCAACACTTGTTTTCCATTCTCCTTTATAAGAACTATAAACTGGAGCGCCTGGGTGGCTCAGTCGGTTAAGCGTCTGACTTCGGCTCAGGTCATGATCTTGCGGTCCGTGAGTTCAAGCCCCGCGTCAGGTTCTGTGCTGGCTGCTCAGAGCCTGGAGCCTGTTTCAGATTCTGTGTCTCCCTCTCTCTGACCCTCCCCCCGTTCATGCTCTGTTTCTCTCTGTCTCAAAAATAAATAAACATTAAAAAAAAAAAAAGAACTATAAAGTAAGTAGCAAGCTCAATGATTTTAGCAGGCAAAAGGTATTTAGTAGTAATTTAGCTATTAGAATAACATTTATTTTTATACTTATTGCCCAATAATTCCAGTAGATGCTGTTTTTTCCCCATTTAAGATACTGCTAGAAATTTGCTTTTACAATACTTATCTTAGCTAAAATGAGAGTGAATTTACAGAGAATAGTAAGTAAAAAATATTTCAGATGGCAATTGGTAATGGAAAAATAATGACGAGGTGCCAGAATCCCTAAAGTTTGGGAAATATTGAGGTAGTAACTCCACTGCAAAATTCGGAAGTGAAATTGAATTAGTTATTTTTATGTATAGCTGGGAAGGAAGGATATCTGGTATTCTACGATATATTTGGATAATGATTCAGGAATAAAGTCAAATGTAGAAGTTTTAAAGAGATTTGGACTTCAGCTTCTATGTGATGGAGGGTCCAAAAGGGCCCTGACCCAGGCACATGTTGAAAGTTGTGCTTTAGGAAGCTCATCTAATGGGGTGCTTGAGTGGCTCAGTTGTTTAAACATCCGATCGGCATCACACAGTTCGTGAGTTCAAGCCCCGCATCAGGCTCTGCACTGACAGTGCGAAGGCTGCTTAGGATTCTCTTTATCCCTCCCTCTCTGCCTTTCCCCCACTCACTCTCTCTCTCTTTCTCAGAATAAACATTTTTTTTTTAATTTACGCCCAAATTAGTTAGCATATAGTGTAACAATGATTTCAGGAGTAGATTCCTTAGTGCCCTTTACCCATTTAGTCCATCCCCCCTCCCACACCCCCTTCAGTAATCCTCTGTTTGTTCTCCATATTTATGAGTCTCTTATGTTTTGTCCCCCTCCCTGTTTTTATATTATTTTTGTTTCCCTTCCCTTATAATAAACAATTTTTTAAGGAAAATAAATATATAAATAAACTTTAAAAAAAGGGAAGATCATCTAAGAAATGGCATATAAGGGGGTTGGAGCACAGGGAACATGAATGCAAACAGAGTACTTTGAAAATAAGTCTCAATTTTCTGAGCATGGGTAAATAACAGCTGATGGGGAAAAATGGAAAAGAAGACAGAGATGAAGAAGTCAATCAACAAAAAAGAAAATTAAGTCATAATTATAAAAAGACCACCAATAAATTGCTCTTGAGTTGTTAAGTTTTGTGGCCTAAGAGAATTACAGTGACACTGAGGCAAAAGAGAAAGAGCTATTTTTTGTTGGGGAAATGATCCTTTGTGCTACAGCAGTTCGAAAATAAGATGAGTCAACCTCCCAGTGGAAAAGGAAACTGCATTGTTAATCACATGGTCCTGGAATTCTAGAAAGCCATCAGTGTTGGCCAGAGAAGTGGAGAAAGCAAGAACATACCTCCTTAAAATGAAATTTAGCCCTGCTCTCTTTCCTGTCCCACTCAAGGACACAAGAAGAGAATCTTCAGGTATCTAGGGAAGGGAAGGGGAATGGAGAAGAGGTTGACTATTTACTCCCCAAATTTTATTTTCTCTTGAGAATCCTTTCTTAATTACTATAGCCACCACCTTGCTCAGAGATGGGGCTCCTTTATAGGGTATTTCCTGAGAATAAACAAAAATATCTTCATCTTTAGCCAGGAAAATAGTCAGTCAGTGGCTTGAATTTCTAGGAAGGGTGGAGTGGAGGTTTCTGTGGGAAAGGCACTTAATTTAGATGTTTCCCTAATATGTCTAATACATAGTAGATGGATATTGAAAGATAGATATCACATACCCCCAGCTTAAATAATAAAATATTAGAAATTAAAAAACATAAAGCACTCTCCCTGATCCTGTTCCCCATTTTCCCGACTCAGAGGTTACTACTATCCTGTTTTTGTAGATTCTCTCTCCATTGTATGCTTTTATTCTCTCTGCCACTATGTGAATATGTCCAAATATATATATATAACATTGTTCTGAGTGTTTAAAATTTGTATACAAACATTAAATATATTATTCATCTGCAACTTGCTCTTTTCTCTCAACATTATACTTTGGAGATTAATTCATGTTGATTTTGTAGCACAACTTACTCATTTTCATAGCTGTATGGTATTTTACTGTGATAAGTAGCACTATAATAAATATTCTTACATATGCACTTACGTACAAATGTAAGAATTACTGTAGTGACGATATTAGGGAATAGATTTTCTGAGCCATAGGTATATGCATCTTCATTTTATGAGATACTGATAATAAATTGGTATCCAAAATATTTACACCATGTTATATTCCATGCCAGAATGAATGAGAGTTCCTGTTTCTCTCCATTCTCAACACATTTATTTATCTCAAGTGTTCCACATAAATAATTTTTCCAGATACAGCTGAAAACCAGACTCTTGTGGTATCTGAGAGAGTAAGATATATTTGGAACATTCCAATCTCTAAAGTATAATGCAAAATTTTATTTCAAATTAACTTTCTTATTTTTTAACCTATGTGAAAAATTAACTGACTTGTCCATTTAACATTTTCTTTAGTATTAATTATATTAATAATAGTGATAATAATATTAACAACCGTTAATGTCATTGAATGCCTACCATGTGCTAGGTGCTGTCCTAAGCACTTTAATTACATTGTCTTTTTAAGTTAATTTTGGAGGGCAGATAATGATATTATACCAATTTTAGAGATGAAGAAACTGATTCACAGAAATATTACATCAATAGTCAGTATGTAGGGCTGGTGGCTTTAGTATATACTCAGTGCATTCCAGCTAGGACAGGTGAGAAAGGATAGGTGGGAACAGACTGGGAAGAGAGACATTAAAGTATCATAATCCTTAACTCCACAAAATTTAGAAACCAGTTAATATTTAAATTATATCAAAATAACATAAGTAATAGGGAGTCTCAAATGAGTGCTACATTTGTAGTGGGAGAATTTAATTTTGCCTAGGAAAATTGGAAAATGATTCTTATGGATGATCAAACTTTACTGAGCCTTGGAGATGAGAAAAAAACGTTAAAGAGGCAAAAAAAGGAAGGGAGCAGCTTTAAAATTATTTTCAAATGTTTGTTTGTTTGTTTATTTATTTATTTATTTATTTATTTAGAGAGAAAGCATGCATAGGGAAGGGGGAGAGAGAATCCCAAGCAGGTTCCTCACTGTCAGCCCAGAGGCAGACATAGGGCTTGATCTCACAAACTGAGAGATCATGACCTGACCCAAAATCAAGAGTCGGATGCTTAACCGACTGAGCCATGCAGGTGACCCAGGATTAGCTTTTTATAAAGTATGAGGAAGTAGAAAGTACAAAATATATTTGGTACCGTTAATTTATCCAATCATTAATTCAACAAATAACTTCTGAACATCTGCTCTATGTGAGGCACTGAGCCAAGTTTTGGGATACAGCACTAAACAAGAAAGACACCATCCCTCCCTATAGATAGGTGTGCTTGGAGATTTGGTACTTGGAGAAATGGAAGCAAAAATATGAAGATAATAAGACTGAAAAGACAAGTTGCCTCTATTACAGAGGATTTACAAATATCAACCCTAGACGTATGCACGTTTTTCTGAAGGCAGTGACGAATCAGTATGAGTCACTGTGAGGTGAGCAGCATTATTCACTCATTTATTCAGTAAACATTTATCCTACCCATGCTTTGATGAGTGCTGGACATGTAGAGTTGGAGGAGGTCATGTGACAAAAGAAGTGACCAATAAGTATACAAAATTGATAGTACAGTGTGAGAACTAAAATGGGTTTGCATAGGATAGAGATGCCTAGCCCAGGCTGGGAAAGTGTAGCAAGGAGTGGGAGGGCCAGGGGGGGAGATACTTCAAGGTGAATTTGGGGATAAAGAAAATTTCCTAAAGAAATTGAATAACTATGTTTAGACTTTTTTTTTTTAAATTTGAGTAGAGTTGACATACAATGTTACATTACTTTCAGCTCTACAATGCAGGCTTTGGACATCTCTGTATATTAAGCTGTGCTCACAAGTGCAGCTACTATCTGTCACCATGCAACCCTATAATAATACCATTGACTATGCTGTACCTTTTATTCCTGTGACTTACTCATCGCATAACTGGAAGAAAACCTGTGTCTCCTGCTCCCCTTCACTCATTTTGCCCATCCTCCACTCCCCTCCCCTCTGGTGTTCTCTGTATGTATAGGTTAACATATACTTATTTCACTTAGCATAATACCCTCTAGACCCATCATGTTGTCACAAATGGCAAGATTGCATCATTTTTATGGCCAAGTAATATTCCTCTGTGTGTGTGTGTGTGTGTGTGTGTGTGTGTGTGTGTGTGTACTACACCTTTGTTCATTCATCTATGAGTGTAGTCTTTTATAGAATAGCATTTATTTGTATTTTTTTCCTGATTTCAAAAGTGTTGCATGTTCACTGTAGAAAACTTAAGAACCACAGTCATACCTAACAAGGATGTGCATCTTTAAGAATTGTGTGTATATCCTGTCTTGTTATGACTATAGTCGGTATTAAGAACAAATAATTTATAAAAAATGTTATGCAATCATTTTAGTTCACCTAATAATATAGTACACATTTCTGTATCATTGTATATTTTTCTATATAATATAATTTTAAGTTGCTCATTTGTCGGTGATATTATAACTTAACCAGTCCTTTAGTGTTGAAAATATCTGTTTCCCCCCATATTTGCTATTTTGAATAGTGCCACATTGAGCATTGTTGTACAAGAATCTTAGGACATATCTGAGTACTTTTAAAGATAAATTTGTAGAATCTGGATTATAGGTCATAATACCCACTAAAACTCCTGACCATATCATGCAAAAGAAGGAAAGTCCTCATATGATATTTAACTAGAAACTGAATTGATAAAACCTGCATTTTAGAAAGATTATTTTTAAAATATTGGGAATGGAGAATAGGAAAGATTGGAAGCAGCAGACCAGGTAAGATTTATTGCAGAAACCTAGGTGAGGAAAAAAATAGAGCCTACACAAATGAGGTGTAGTGTTGGGAATTAGTGTTGGAATATGGCAGACATTTTTAGAGATATTAATTTTGCAGCAATTAACAGATTAGGGGGAGTGGCTAGGGGGCAGGAATGGGGTAAAATTGTGGATTACCTCCTTGTTTCTGACATAGGTAACTAACTGGATGGTGGTGTCCTTGTTCCCTTAGATAGGGAAGATAAGAGAAAGAGATTTGGGAGCATAGATAGGTGAATTCATTTGAGGCTAGTGGACTTTGACCTGCCTGTGACTATTCACATAGATAAATTTTAAACAGTAGGACAGGTCTAGGAGTCAGGGGTATAGATAAATCAGAGAAAGATGTGGAAGTCAGCAATCCTTAGACATAGCTACAGTCATGGGTCAGGGTGGGATCTCCCAGAGGTATTGAGGACTGCACATGAGAAGAGTAGGGGGTTCATGGTGGTGCATTCTGACATAATAACATAAAGGTTTAATCAAAGGAAGAAACAACCATTATGAAGACTGTGGAGAGGCCAGAGAAATAGGAGGAAATTCATTGGAGAGTAGAGTGAGTGAAGACAAAGGAGGAGAACTTCCAATAAGGGAGAAGTTAGCAGTGAGTGTCACATGTCAGAGTAAGGCCTTAACAATAATGAATGGTGGCCTTTAAATTTCAGTGGATGTCTTGTCTAGAGCAGTTTCAATAGAGCAGCAGGGACAGACACCAGAATGCTAAGACTAGACCTGTGTTTCAATGACATGACTTTTATGGCAGTGGGCAAAATCGTGCAGGAAGGGGAGAGACAAGAAAGTGGAAGACTAGTGGAGAAGGGATTGAGGTTCCAGAAAGGATGTAATAAGGCTTAACTCGGGGCAGTTGCCATGGCATTAGTTAGAAAGAGAATGTGGCGATAAGGTGTACCAAGTAGATGGATGTGATGTGTGTGAGAGATGATGCAGTTCAAGGGGGCTCCAAGATTTTAATTTGATATAAGTGAGAAGATTGCAAAACCATCAACAAATGCAGAGTTCCTGAAAAAAAGTAGGCATTGTTTTGGTGGAGATAAAGAAGGAGAGACGAGTTCCACCGTGGATATGTTTGATCTGAGGCGTGTATGGGAAGGTATAAGGCTATGGCAGTATTCATACTGAGATACTCTGAAGGTGGCTGATAATGTTCTGCAGCTCATAGCAGAGCTCTAGTTCAAAGACAAAAATAACTGAGTTTTTCCCATAAAAATGGGACATGGAATCATAAGGAAGGCTGGAATAGCTCAAAGAGGTCACTGAGAGTGAAAAGAACAACACTAACAACAACAAAATAAATGGACAATATTTAAATAAACAGGTAATGCAAGTGGAGCCACTGAAGAAAACATGGAAAGCAAAGCAGGAAAACCATGAGGAGACTAATTCAAGAAATTAGAGAGAGAGTTTTAGGAAGCCAAGGTCATGACCAAATCAGCTGCAGGAGGACAAGCAGAAAGAAGACCAGGGAAGGCCTTCGGGATCTGGGCTACTTCTAACTTTTGCTTTATCTTGAAAAATACATTTTAGAATATTTATATTTTTCTGATACAGGGACTTATGCCGTCTTCTAGGTGTTTTTCCCTTCTTAAAAAATTTTTTAATGTTTATTTGCTTGAGAGAGAGAGAGAGAGACAGAGAAAGAGACAGACAGAGAGAGAGAGAGAGAGAGAAAGAGACAGAGAGCATGAGTGGGGCAGAGGCAGAGAGAGAGAGAGAAACACAGACCCAAGAAGGCTCCAGGCTCTGAACTGTCAGCACAGAGACGGGCGTGGGGCTTGTACTCACAAACTGCGAGATCATGACCTGAACCAAAGTTGTACGCTTAATCGACTAAGCCACCCAGGCACCCCGTTTTTTTATCCCTTATTAATTTCTGTTTTTCCTTTTGCATGGAGTTAAATACTTAACTTTGTTTAATTCTATAACACACCTTTTGATTGCTCTTCCTGACTGAAGTTACAGGAAGTATTTTATGACCTCACTTACGATACTAGAAACTAAACAGTTTTGATCTCATGAAAATTTATCAAAGGCACAATTTTATGCGGGTTTCTCTTCTTACTTTTGCCATTTTAGAGAAAATAAGTTGTGTTAATTCACATATCAATCATATACCAAACTTGTTTTTATTTACTGAAGTTTCCTCCTTGATATCTATAGCTAAGTTTAATTCTAGACCCTCAGACTAAACTACTAGGAGGGTCCTCTATCCTTGTTTGATTGAAAAATAGCAAGTCTCCAGCAAAGTGAGCAGTGTCTGCCCACTGGGTGATTCTCTTTTTGGATTATTGCAATAAACTGAAAATTCAGTAAAAAAATTATTTGTCTTTGAATATCAAGAATCAAGCATCATTTTCCAGATGTAAAGTTAACTCCTCCGTATTTACACATAGCTTACAAACTTAAAGTGTGAATGTGGTTTTATGTTATGCCTATAATCCAGTCTATTTTTCTGTATTCTCCTGGAAAAAGAAAGCATGCTTGTTATAGCTCACCCATTTGCTCAAAAATACAGACTCATTTATTCTGTCTTTGGTGTTTCAGTCAGGTTTCCAAAGGTTGATGTTATAAATGAGCTGGTTGGTTTATTTTAGGTAGCACATTTCACTCTGATTAGCATTTAGACAAATCTGTGTTAGGATGCCAGGGCTAAAAAAAAAAAAAAAAAAAAAAAAAAAAAGGTGCTAGAGACTGTGCCAAATGGAAAGACTTGAGAATAGTATTTTTAAAAAATTGGACAATCAAGAGAGGCTTTAATATCTATTCAAAATGTATTTACAAGGATATTTTTTAAAAAAACATAAAGTGATTCTTCCCCACAATGAAAAAATCCAGGTACTATATAAGCTAGAGAATGAAAAGTAAACTGAAACGCCAGATTTTGGGTTCCTAGTCTACAAACCCTCTCCCTGGAAGCACAGCATGGCAGTTTTCAGTTTCTTTTGAATTCTTCTAGGAGTAGATATTCTAAGCATATGGAGTGTTTGGTGCCCTTGATGTTTTTACTTAATATTTTGATGATTGACTCATATCATCGCATATGAAGATACCACACTCTTTTTTTTTTTTACCACAATGATCATAGATACGTCAAAATTTATTTATTGGTCTCCTATTGGCAGTTTGCACGTACTTCCTAGTCTTCAACTGTAAACACAGCTGCAGTGATCATTTTTACACAGTAACAGGATATTAAACGAAATTTTGGCTGAGATTCTAAGACAATTGATTTGAGATGCCAAAAAGAGGTATCTGACTAAAATTCCACCTGGGGATATTTTCACAGTTCTTGAGCTCCTCATTCACTTTCAGGTTATAAAGAAAGCTATAGGGAGGAAAAAATACTTGGAGGATTTTGTGAGAATGATTTTTAGAGAGCTACCCCAATGCAGAGGGGTAGAATATGAGGAACAGTACTTTTTATCTCAAGCTTTGAGGAAGTGGCTCTATTGCAAACTCCTGGAAAGCTTGATGTGTTTTTCTGGTAGAAAACAGAGCTGAGGGAGGAGTAACTGACAGAAGAATTAGATGCATTGCTCATTTCACAAGTGGTGCAGTCATGAGTTTCTCAGGATCCCTTAGAGTTCACTTGCACGCGGATGCACGCACCCACATACCCCCTCACACACCCCCCACAGTATCAGCAATAAACATCAGCAGAGACAAAACTAGCTTCCAGTCATACCAGTAGGGTAAAAATGCTCTGTTTTCTCTCTCCCTTTCTTTCCCCATTCTCTAACTTTGGAGACTTCAGTAACAGGAACTTGTAAGTTGGTGATGGAGGAGGTGAGGCTGGGAAAGAGAAGATGTGCACTGAACTCCCTCCCACAAAGGCTGTTAACCTGCAGGGCTAGGAGATCTGTTTTAAGATGGGAGATTAGTGTACTCATGAAAATATTGGATGGGACATTTTAATTTATGAAACAAAACTGCATTTTGCAACTTTAAGTAACCACAGGATTTTCTTTAGGTCAAGAGTGACCAGAAGATACACGAGGCTAACTG
Source organism: Panthera uncia (assembly GCF_023721935.1). Classification (NCBI taxonomy): domain Eukaryota; kingdom Metazoa; phylum Chordata; class Mammalia; order Carnivora; family Felidae; genus Panthera; species Panthera uncia. The sequence continues at coordinate 108,206,500 of NC_064816.1, read as the reverse complement.
GGGGATTTTTATCAGTGGTATTGGAAAAAACTCCCCCCAGTGAATACATTTTTAAAAGGAAAGTGGTAGACAGAAATGCAGTTGCATTCTGATTCATCTCATGATTGTATTTAAAATGGTTATATATCTATCGTTGCCTATATATTAGGCACCATTCTTAAATAAGTGCAATATACTAGTTTATGGATTTCCAGACCAGAGTAGAGTTAACTAACTTTAAAAAGGAATAATTTAAAGTAAAACCATGTTGTAGGGTGCACTTTCCAATATGGTGATCACTGGCACATGTGCCTTTTAATTAAAATGAATTAAATTAATTAAAATAAATTAAAATTAAAAATTCATTTCCTCAGTTGCACCACCATATTTCAAGTGTTTAATAGTTACATGTAGCTCTTGACTACTGCTCTGAGAGAGCAGCTTTGGAACATTCCTAAAACCACCAAATTTTTGGACCTTATAACAGACATTAAGCCATAGAATTCTTAAAAAAACACAGCAGCAAAGGCATAATTATTATTTCCACTTAATAGATGTAAAAATCAAAGATCAGAGAGGTTTCAGAACTTGATCAAGTTCTTTTATTCCAGGTCCCATGTTCTTTCCTCTAAAACACATTAGTCAACCCTCAAAACAAATATAACATATAAAATCATTTTCACTCTACTTTAAGAATACAATGGGAATATTCTGAAATCTAGAAATCCCTAAGGGAAGGAGTCTTTGCCGTTCTCTCTGTCATTACTGTTGGTGGCAAACACCAATAGTATTTCTTGTTGTTAATACCTGCCATTTTAATATCCATGAAATTTATTCACAGAGATTGATGCAACTAAAAGATAGTTTTAATGAATGCAAAAGGTTTTAGTAGCAATAGCAAATATTAAATATCTGCACTTATCTATATTATCCCTTCACTTCAGTAGGATTCTCTAAAAAGTTTCTCACTGACTTGGATATGTATAGATTGTTTTGAGACTTGCTTTCTGTTGTTTTTACAAATGAAGATAAATGAAATTTATAATGAAACTGCTTCACACAAAACATCTAGTAGTGTGTTGGAGATGACTGTTTGGGAGGGAAATACAGGAGCATGGGGGGAAAAGGATAATTACCAGTAAGTGAGGTATGAACACACACACCCTTCCTTTATAAGAGGCCAGAAAGGTCCAGCTGGTGCTTGGACTAAGGGGGGTTATCCCCAAGTTGCATGTCCTTGGAGGCCGAAGCTCAAAAACGGAATCTAAGGAGGTCAGTTGGGCTCTGTCTACTCTCCACTCTCATGACCATTTTCCTAGTTCAGGTCGCTGCCACTTCTTGTCTCTGGTTCTGCTCCACTTTTTCTCTCCATAGTTCTACAATTCAAATCATAAATAGGATCACATCATTGCCTTGATTTAAACTCCTCTGCGTCTTCTTTCTTTTAGGCTGAAGTTCAAGTTCCTCAGATGTCTTATAAGGTCATTCACGACCAGCCCTGCTGGAGTCCATATCCTTTCCTCTTGCCACTTCTGCAGCCCTCTCACCAAACTCCAGTGTGGCTGGCATTTGAACACAGATATCACAATTTCGTAAACACTACAGGATACTATGGGGCAGACAGGCTCAGGAACCTCTCCTGTCCTTATGATCCCAGCTGCTACTTTCCTCCCTCTCGTTTATTATAACTACAGACCGTGTCAGCCTTCTTCTGGGTTGACCAGCATCCATCAAGATCATCTCTACATTTGATTCATCAATTGTGATGACTCAGTATTACTTCTCTCTCTTTAGAATATCTATTTTCAAATAAAGAAACATAAAAATAGACATCCATTCTACTAAGTAATACCCAGTCATCTTTGAGGACTTCAAAAAGGGAAATGAACAACTAGGTTGGGTAGGCTCAGATTGACACTTACCTGAGTGCAGAATGATATTCCATGTTTCTAGGCTATAATGGCAAGGGATACCTTTAGGAGCCTAACTACACATAAAGGGGAATATTTCTCCTGGCTCAAACAAACAGGAAATTAGATACTAATAGTTGTATGCATTGCTTTGTCTCCCTTCTTATGCAATTACATTGCTTGATCTCTCATGTCTCAAGTTGGGTTTGGCAGTTTCCTAAAGTTCAAATTCCCTGTGATTAACCTATGCACTCTTGCCTGTTGCAGTTTGACAGTTTATTTTCTATTCCAGGATGTGTCTTTGTGATCAGTAAGTTGGTTGAGAATGTTGATAACAGAGGTCTCTCAGTAACTTCTTTTCCTCTTGGATGCCGTCCCGTTTTTTCTTTGGTTTTTATTGTTATTATTATTTTGAAATACAACTTAGTACTGTTTGTTAATGGAGAGGTGTTTTAAAATGTATCTGTAGCTATCCATTTCTAGTACTCTTTTAAATGAGCATATGCGTGTGCATGCATGTGTGTGCGTGCGTGCACACCAAATGGTAGAGCCCCTAGTTTTTCTTTATTCTCTAGCTTGCTAATAATAATTGTATAGGATATGGCTTAATCCCAGCCACTTTAAAATTCTGCTCAAAAGACTTTTTTCCTTTATGAAAATTCACAGCTTTCTTATTCATTCATTTTACAGAACGTTTAGTTTTATTTATTTTTGAATTAAAAATTTTTTTTAATTTTATTTATTTTTGAGAGAGAGAGAGAGAGAGAGCCAGAGTGCAAGCTGGGGAGGGGCAGAGAGAGAGAGAGAGGGAGACACAGAATCTGAAGCAGGTTCCAGGCTCTGAGCTGTCAGCACAGAGCCCGATGTGGGGCTCGAACCCATGAGCTGTGTGATTGTGACCTGAGCCGAAGTTGGATGCTCAACCGACTGAGCCACCCAGGCACCCCTTACTTTTGAATTTATTTTAAACGTTATTTTTAAATAAAAATAACTATTTAGTTTTAAATTAAAATGGTCTTTTTTTTCTGAAAGAAGGTGGTAGGATTGAAAGTAGTTTCTCAAGCTTTATTTTGGATGACACTTTCTGTATTCTTAACTCACCTCTGCGATTTCCTCTTCATTCATTTTGGTGTTTAATTCTCATGTTAATAAGTGCTCTGTTGTCACTGTGTGCTTCCTATTTAATTTGAGCAATTGTACTTATTCCCTTATTCCAGCCTTGTTCAGAGCATGGTTCTGAAGTGATTACTTCCTGATGGTTATGTGATGATCTCCCTAGGGTTGATGGAGTGTGTGGAGGGGGAGGGTGGTGCTAGAGGAGGGGATTGGCTTCAGGATGCCAACGTGTCCATCCTGCTGAGCAAGGTAGACAGCCCTTTACCTGTGCATTTCACTGGTATCGCTTGGGTTGAACTGCTGCCTCCGACACTCTGACACTCCACCACACACTCTCAGGCCCCTTCTCTGTGTAATCCCCTTTTGCTTCCGATAGCTTTGTGTGGGACGGTGCCTACTTTTTGATATGTCTGGACAGGAGAAGGTCAAATCTGCCAACTCTTTATCTGTGGACCACATTCCCCCCTCTGTAGCTAAGGATTTTTCCTTCTACTCCCAGCTTCCTTGTGCAAGCCTTGTATAAGCCACACACTCTGTCTGTGTCTCAATGTCTTATCTGCAAAAAGAGCTCATAACATTGGCTACTTTTCTCCTAAGATAGCCCTGAGGATTAATAAGCTGGCATTCAAAAGCACAAGTGTCTGAGATGATAGGCCTTCCATAAATTCAAATTACCATTATTACCCTCCTCCCTTTTTACTGCCAGCAGAATAATAATTCATACAAGATCTAGTATTTATAGAGAGCTTTGCATTTTTAAAAGTATTTTATAATGTTTAATAATTTAGAAAAGCCTCCTTCCGCATAGTCTCATAATTGTACTTTTATGGACAAAGCATTTACTGAGTCTTCTGTAGATCTCTCTTTTTCATGAACTCTTCATTGTTATGCCAATTGATATTATTCTTTTATTGTCCTATTTTGTCTCTCATTTGAAAGATTTGTTTTATATCAAGGCTGATTGGGGTGCATGGCATTGATTATTCTGATTAACTGGATAATATATATGTAATTTGACTTATAAATTGGTGACCCTCATAAAAATCTTGCTTCATTAGAGGAATACTGAAGAGATTTAAAATGAGGCTGAGATTTGAAAGGAGAACCCCAGAATGGAGGCTAGGACCAGGTGCAGACTTCAGGAGATTATCAAGACGTGATTGAATAATCAAAGGGTGGACCCTGGATAAAATGTTTACTCGTCTGGGTAAGCCTTAAATGTTTACACTGACGAATTGATCCCCTTTCATCCTTTCATGCCCGCTAGGAGACCAACATCCATTAAACTCAAGTCTTTGGCAGTCCTGCTTTCTTCATTGTTTACATCCTGAAATAGCATGATTCTCTTGGCTCTTTATCCCTCTTGATCTCCCATGCTGCATTTGGATTCAGTGGCTAATTCTGGTTCAGAAAAGTCCCTGGGACTTTACTTACGCACTAGTTTAATTACTGCCAGGTTTTCCCCAGTCCTCATGAAAGGAGATCAGACATTGCTTTGATCAATATCTTTTTGTCAGGGGTTTGCTTCTTTTCCCACCATTCTCCTCCATGCCTCAGGTATCCAATGCTCTCAGGAACCTCCAGATGTTGTAGTCTTCTTGAGGTTTCATTGCTAATACCCAAACTTCAGACCTTCCTGTTATTCCCTCGACCTGAATGAGGCAGTGCCTGTCAGACAGGCAGAAGTCTGCCTTCAGGACTTTGCTGTTTCAAGGTTTCACCGCTAGAGAGTGTGGTTTTCTTCATATGATCCTTGAAATTGCTTATGTTGAAATGGTTTTTATCAAATAAATATTTCTATAAATGAAATCGCTTATATATTCTAGTTGAAAAAATAAGCCTGTATATTGTAAGGAATAAAAATGAAAACAAAGAGTAATAACATTCCTCTTAAAAGCCACTATGTTAAGTCTCATATTAGATGACCAAAATTTATTCTGTTTCACCTGAAATTGAGTGTGAAGAATTGTGATTTTGAATTTTGCAGCTCAAATATGGCTTTTAAAACTTTCCATGGCATATCCAGAGTTTGTCTAAAATCTTTGTACATAATGCAATTACATTCTATTTTCTTAGTTTTTGTCTGGAGACATTTGTAAAATAAACCATGCTTCCAAGTTAATTCATTCCTCAGTTAATTCACTCCTTAGTTCATTGATGGTGCCTACATAAGAACATGTGCAGGTTTTTCTAAATGTACAAAAGAATTTGATATGCACGCTGTTAAAAATCAAAGTCTGGCCAACTTTAAAAATGCCCAAGAAAGAAAAACAAGTTGTCACTAAGATTCCACAGAATCTTTATCTTAGCTATGCTTATTTATATACAAAAAAATGCAGGGCCACATGATTCTTTACTCATAGGGTCAAAATATTAGATCTATTGGGTTTGTACAGGGAACAGGCAAGTGACAGAGCCAGTGGAAAGCAAAACTGAAAAGAAGAGATAGCAGCTCCTTGCTGGATAGGCCTGGGAGGATGAAGAAAAGAGAGAGAACAGTGTTCGCTGCCTCACTGAGTTTAAGAAAATCTCAGAGTTTCTTAAATTTTTAACAAAATCCCAAATCACTCAACTCTTTTCAAACACCGCAATTTTAATGTTAATCCAAGATTGGGATTTATCTTTCTGTTGTAAAAGAAAATAAACATCTGGAAATCAGAGAACCTGAGATCTGGTATTGACCTTATTACCAACTAGGTAAGTGTTTTTAGATAACTCACAACTTCAATGTCTCAGTTTCCATATTTATAAAAGAAGACAAGTGAAGTTGAACAGTAGTGTTTAAATATGTACCATAGAGAACTAGGAATTCTGGGGAGTGACTCCAGAGTCCCTGTTACAGTGAACAGGGTGGATAGCAAGGTGAGGGTGGTGAGCTTTTATCCCCTTACCTTTCAACCAGATGAACTTTGCATTTATTTATTTATTTATTTATTTATTTATTTATTTATTTATTTTACAGCTATATCTTTCTAAGTTCTGGACACTATTTCCTTTAAAGAAATAGGTTATCCGTGCATGAGAGAACTAAGTTAGAAACCATTAGATTAAATAATCAATAAGGTCTTTTCAGTTCTAAAGATATGTCTTCTGTGACTATTAATGATAATATATATTGCATATAACACACACGCATATACATGTGCCAGTACACACTGTTACATATTTATATATTAACTTTACCCCATACAATTTGAAGTATCTAATCATAAACATAGACACAGAATAAAATTGAAAACCATTAACAATAGAAGCTAAGCCTCACATAATAATGACTAAGTATGGTGGATTGGGGTTGGAGGAGGAGATAACATATCAAACAAACAAACCAACAAAACATGTACAAACTGTACAAATTTCATACATGTCACATCTCATCAGTACCATGAATAAAAACCAAAGAGGTAATGCTGAGCCATCACTCTGTATAGGCCATTTTGATAGGAGCCTGGAGTAATATACTTTACTTTTTTTTTTAATGTTTATTATTTTTGAAAGACAGACAGAGTGCAAGTGGGGGAGAGGCAGAGAGAGAGGGAGACACAGAATGTGAAGCAGGCTCCAGGCACTGAGCTGTCAGCATAGAGCCTGATGCGGGGCTCGAACCCACGAACCACAAGATCATGACCTGTGCCAAAATTGGACACTTAACCGACTGAGCCACCCCGGTGCCCCATGCTTTACTTTAAAAAAAAAATTGTTTATTTATTTTGAGAGAGAAAGAGATAGTGAGCAGCAGAAGAGCAGAGAGAGAGGGAGAGTGAATCCCAAGCAGGCTCCACACTATCAATGCAAAGCCCCATGCAGGGCTCTATCTCACAACCCATGAGATCATGACCTGAGCCGAAATCAAGAGTCAGATGCTTAACCGACTGAGCCACCCAACCTTCCTATACTTTGCTTTTAATGCTGCTTTTTGATTGGAACTAATTTAGGGATAAGACTAGAAGAAGACCAGTGTGCTGTAAGTGATTTGCATATCCCCTTCTATTATAAATGTGGCTTTTTAATGGAAGTTATGTGGTAGGCAAGTTTAAATTCATCATGTGAGGACAAATCTGAAAGGAGGCTTTCCTTATTGCTCTTGAATACAGCAAAATGATGTGTTATGTGGAAGTAAAGTGCCTGAAATGGTCTTGCCTGCATAGTTGCCTCCTGTACCTCAGCCAGAAGAGGCCATAGGTTGAGTTGGCTTAGAGCCAGCACCTGCGTGAGGTACAGTGAAAAGAGTGAGGCCTACTTACGAGGCTCTTTGTACTTCTGCCACAGGGTCAGTTTAAAATGTCTTTCCCTGTGTTACTCTAAAGAAAACTAAAAGGAAAGGACATGGGAGGGGATTGTCTAGGATGTACTGTTTTCTAAGTTTGGGGAAGAGATGAAAAGCTGGGTTCCCTGCCTGTGTCACCACTGAACTGTGTCAGAGCCTGGTTTTCTGTGCCGTTCTTTTCTAGCACCTAAAATATTATCATCTGAAATTTGATCATTTAAAACTGTGATATAAAAAAGAGATAAAACCCACTCAATGGTGTGGCTTCACAAGCTCCCTACCTTTTAAATGTACCCCATTTCATTTATGAATAGAGTCCGATGGTGGTGACAGCAGACTGGAACTTGGTGATCACACCTTGACAATTCCTCCGTTTTACAAATGGAGACATGAGGCTCTCAACAAGCAAGGAGCCACTGCAGTCATATAACTGGCCAGCCACAAACCCAGAACTGGCCTCCAGATCCTGATGTTTCCCATACACCAAGCCACAATATCCAAAAAATTATTACAAAAGCTAATGGTCTCTTTAAATATGTCTACTTGAAGGTGTATCTGTGTGTGTGTGTGTGTGTGTGCATGTGTGAGTGTGTGCGTGTGCGCAGAACCATTCCTGTTTGTGTAAAGATGGCAGATATGGAGATGGCAAACAGTGTTTGCTTTTTGATTTCTGACTCCTCTAACAGTTTTATTTTGCCATTCATGAGAACAAAGGGGAAGAGAAAGAAGACAAACTTCCCCAAGAGTCTGAGTTTACCTTCCTAATGACAAATTTATTTTCCCACATCACATTTTGCAAAGATAGGAGAAGTGGCCTTCTACAACCCAGTTTGCTTTCCTGAGATTTGGGCGTTACAGCAATTCCATGAGCTTAACCACAGCTAATATCTCTTATTAAACCTCAGAAGCTGATTTCTCAGAGAGCTTGCATCAGTTACCAATGACCATAATGGGATGTGACTTAGAAGAAAAATGTGAATTAAAAAAAATTAAAGACTAAGTTGCATCTCATGACCATCACCTCAACATAACCCATTTTCACTTCTCCAAATTTCTTTCCAGTTTTTATCTGTAATGTATAATTTCTATACTTGCAATCATAGTTTACATAAACTTTCCAAATTAGATTTTTCATTTAGCCATACTATAAACAATTTCTCATGTTGTTAGAGATTCGTAACTACTTTTTAAAAAGATGACATTGTGCCCTGACTTGGTAGTTTATAATTTATTCAATTATTCATCTATTGTAGAACATTTGGGTTATTTTCAGTTTATTTTTCTATTATATATGATGCTGTGAGAAAGAGTTTTATAAACTTAGCTGTCCCTCTTCCTTTTGAACTATTTTCTTGGGGAAAATATAAATTACTGAGAAGGCTAAAAGAGTTTTAGGATTGTTAATGTGTATTCCCCAGGACAGACTCTATTTTGTGGGGCCTGAAATTTATACAATTTGGGAAGGGGAACCTTTGATAAAAATAATACAAATTAAAAACATAAATTTTTAGGGGCTCTCCCAATGCCTTTAAGGGACTCATCACATTGACGGGCCATCAGCTAAACTTGTATCAACTTCATATAGTCAAAAGAGTTTCCCTCAAATATTGTATTAATTTTCAAATTCATCATTAAGATATGACAACACTTCGGGGCGCCTGGGTGGCTCAGTCGGTTGGGCATCTAACTGCGGCTCAGGTCATGATCTCGCAGTTTGTGAGTTTGAGCCCCGTGTCGGGCTCTGTGCTGACAGCTCAGAGCCTGGTGCCTGCTTCAGATTCTGTGTCTCCTGCTCTCTCTGCCCCTCCCCCACTAGCGCTCTGTCTCTCTATCTCTCAAAAATGAATAAACGTTAAAAAAAATTTTTAAAAAGATATGACAACACTTCATTCCTGAATACTACGTTTCTATGACTTAATTACATTAGCTAGAATAACCTGGTTACCAAAATATGAATAATTTGCTTTGGTGTGCATGTTTTTGCTTATTAGAAAGACCATGTTCCATTATCTCTTGCTATGTAACAAACTATCCCAAAACTTTAGGGGCTCAAAATAAGCATTTTATTATACCTCAAAATTTGATAGCTGAAAGATTTAGGTAAGGATTGGCTGGGTGGTTTTCTGCTCATCGTGGTATGGGCTGTGGTTCTCGGCTTGCAGATGGGCGGTCTGGAGGGTCCAAGGTGGATTCACATTCATGCTTGGAACCTTGCAGGGGCTGACTCGGAGTCGGGGCTCAACTGGAACTGTTGACAAGAGCACCCATACATAGTCTCTCCAGCAAGGTGGCTGCAGGGCAGTCGGACTTTTTACATGGCAGCTGGTTTCACCCAGAGTAAGTTTTTAAGGAAACCTGGGCCCAGGCTGCAAGGTTTGGTGTGATTTAGCCTTGGCAATCCCAGCTATCCAGCAGAGCACAAAGGCTAATGTAGATTCACAGGGTTTCGCAAAGAGGAGACTAGCAAAGAATAGAATTAGAGGTCATCTTTTTTTTACCAAAGTCTAATAAATTTTTTTTTGTTTGCTTACTTCTTGCATAAGTTATCTGTTCATGAACACTATATGTTGGAATTTGAACAGGTTTAAGTAAAACATTAACATGGTTTCATGAAAGTAAGAAAAGATAGATATCATTTTGTAACTTGGAAAAATTGACTAAATGCGCCTTTATTAAAGTTGAAAAATCGGAATTTTTTAAATAGTAGGCTTAAATAGGAGCGCTTGGGTGGCTCAGTTGGTTAAGCATCCAACTTCAGCTCAGGTCATGATCTCACGGTCCATGGATTCAAGCCCTGCATTGGGCTCTGTGCTGACAACTCAGAGCCTGTTGCCTGCTTCGGATTCTGTGTCTCCCTCTCTCTCTCTGCCCTTCCACCACTCACACTATGTCTCTCAAAAGTGAATAAACGTTAAAAAAAAATAGTAGGCTTAAATAAAGTCACTAGTTTATTATCATATATTACACATTACATATTATATCCTTCTGTTATATCTTCTGTTTAGAGCTCTCTTATTTATCTATCTATCTATTTATGTATTTATTTATCTATAATTTTATTCTTTTGGTAAGATGATAAAAGTGAGATGCCAAATTCTCACTGGCATATTTAATATAACTATTTTAAATAAATATTACAGAAAAAATGTCATGGAAGATAGAAGAAGTGACAGCCATTTGCCTGTTTTCCTTTGGTTTCTCTTTTTGCTCTTCTGTGCTCTTCTATGTATTGTAGGTTTCTGATACTCCACAGATTACCTTCCAGGTTTTTATTTCCAGCAAAATTCCATTTAGGCCTTCCCAATGTGAGGTCCTAGCAAAAGACTGAGAAATGAAGGAGGAGAAAAGTAACTTACCTCCTGTTTTCAGCTTTTGGGCTCCATCTACATCAGTAAAGAGCTGTGGATTCCAGCATCCTCTGGCTATTCCAGTTATCCATAATACAGAATTCTTCCTTGGTTTCATGACTAACGCCACCTCAGATATCACAGCACTTGCCAGGTGGTGCTCCCCTCGGCTATCCCAGAACCAGCAAGCAGATCCTGTTTGTAACAAATAAACATTATTTGTTTCAGGTGAGTCTACCTCCAAGTTCGTGGTAATGTGCCAAGACAGGACATCATTCCCTTATTTCTAGAGGCCACAAACACCGACCACATTGTTGCAGACATTGTCTTAGAACTGGCAAATTCTCACACGACTAGCTGGGCGCTATAAGTCTCTGGTTATTGAAAGGATTTTTGTCCTTTGTCTCGATGTTTCAGGAAAGCCTACCTGACGAACATGTGAGCAGGTACCATGTGGTCTGTATTCAGCAATGAGTAGCTGTGAACACACGTGTAAAAAATTCAGATTCTTTTCTAAAAGGTAGATTGAAAATGGTGCTTTGCTTTATGGAATAGTCACAAAAAGAATGGGAGTGAGTGGTACCCAGCAGTTCTGGGTATACAGGGCCCATCCATGTTTTCAGACTGGTGTGTAACACACCTTGCACCAGCTTCCTTACCTCCAGCTGAGGTATGAAGGACCTCATATGGTTTCTCTTCTCCTTACAGGACCCTGTAGGTGTTGTGTTACTGCCGGTCATTTGTAGACATGGATAAAATGTCTAAGGAAGAATGTTTCAATTAGTGCAGCCGGTGTGACAGAAAGGCGAGCAACTCATTCATGAAACACTGGAGCTTTGTTTTTTGAGTTTTTAATACCCTCCCTTGTTCATAGGCTTTGTGTCACAGTACCTGTTGTGTTTTGAAGGAAAGACTGTATTTTCACAAAACATTATTGGGAGTAATGCTTGTTTTTCTTGTCCATGTCAAATTGAATTTTGTAACTGCAGAAGTCACAGGAATATGTCCACTGATCATTGTGTCATTAACCGTTCACAGGCGGGCTCTCAAAAACGAAAAAGTGGGTTATTCTTAGGAAAAAAGCTTGTGATAAAAACCTTTCCTTTTTTTCTGGTTGACAAAAACTAACAGATTTTGCCTTTGTTGCCATTTGAAGAAATGAACTGCTTTAGAATTTTCATGCTTTGGAATTTAATCTGTGTTGGGGTGCCTGGGTGGCTCAGTAGGTTAAGTGTCTGACTTCAGCTCAGGTCATGATCTCACGTTTTGTGGGTTTTAGTCCCGCATCGGACTCTGTGCTGACAGCTCGGAGCACAGAGCCTGCTTCGGATTCTGTGTCTCCCTCTCTCTCTGCCCCTCCACTGCTTGTGCTCTGTCTCTCTCTCTCTCTCTCAAATATAAATAAAAACATTAAAAAAAATTTAAGGGATTTTATCTGTGCAGTCTGTTGGACTGGAAAAAGACACTTCTAATTTGTTTTTGAACAAAAGGATCAACAGAGTAATGTTTATTTGTTAATAATGTTTATCTTATTGACTCACATCCGTTGTTCTTCAAAATTTGAATTGAGCAAAATTTTTTATTGTCAAGATAAACTAATATATTAGTGGTTTATTAGTTTATTACTTAATTTGTGGTTTCAAATATTATGTGTATGCTAAATAATAGTTAAAATAATGCAATCAAAATTTATTATTAAAGGAAGATAAGAGTAAAACTGCTTAAAATTAAACATTTAATTTGGCATTATTGTAATTATCTTTGGTATTCAGCAGACAAAAATAGTATGGTATGCATAGATTTGAATAAACATATAAAGTTGTCCTGATTTACTTTTTATCATCTTAAGCCTGGTCTTGTGACTACTAATTGGATATTTATCTTTATTATTTTTTTTAACCTTTATTTATTTTTGAGACAGAGAGAGACAGAGCATGAACGGGGGAGGGTCAGAGAGAGAGGGAGACACAGAATCTGAAACAGGCTCCAGGCTCTGAGCCATCAGCACAGAGCCTGATGCGGGGCTCGAACTCACGAACCGCGAGATCATGACCTGAGCCGAAGTCAGCCACTTAACCAACTGAGCCACCCAGGCGCCCCTGGATATTTATCTTTATAGTACAACTTATTTATAATTATTCCATGTCCTAGATGCTCTTCTTTAATTATTAAGTCACTTTGGAATACAAAGGACTGGCGTCAGTCAAGCTACCAGTTAACTTATTAAAACCAGTTGTGGCTTACTTAGTACATCACTTCATGAGACTGTTTTGTGAGCTCGGAGAACAATGCTTAAAACTAATAACAAAGGTGGGTCAAGAATGAGCTCTTCCAATCTTTACAGAATGAGGTCTTAGGATGGATGTAGACTAGAGAGAATCTAGACATTTACTAGCTCTCAAGTATATGAATCTGCAGATCATATAAGAAAGTGAAAATATTTGTGATCGTCTAGTCTACTCATAATATGTCACTTTAATCCTCTCATATAGCATAGATTAAAATATAAATGAGAAGGTAGAAGGATAGCAGTCAGAGTTTCATGTACTTTCTGGATCTCTCTCTCTCTCTTCGCTCTCCCCCTCCATCTCTCTCTCCCTCTCTGTCTCTCTGCCTGTCTATTGGACTGTCTGTCTCTGTCTCTCCCTCATCCCCTATTTGCAGGCAGTCTTTCTAGAACTCATAGATGGTGGAAATTAAATATGTCATTTCTTAGTCTTCTCAGACCTTTCACACTGTGATTGGCATTTCTTTCAAGAAGGCTGTTTAGTTAACTACCAAGAGATTCGCAAATCACCTAGAAAACCTTCACAGACTTCTGTTGATTTGTTGCACATTACTTCTGGTCTGTTAATCTAGCTTGTTTCTTTCTCAGTTTTCAAGGGGGGAGTGAAATCTGTTGAGCATTCGCTCCATAATTATTTATTGAGCACCTACTAGATATACTAGAAACGGTTCTAGGTTCTAGGGATAGAAAAGTGGACAAAAGAGACGAAGATATAAATCTTTACCCTTATGTTGTTTGCATCCTAATGTGGAGAAATGGCATATAACAAAATAGTCATATGAATTGATTATTAGATGTTATAAGTAGTATGGAGAAAAATAAAGCAGAGAACTGCTACAAGGAATGTGTGTTTGGTTATTAATTTTAAATAGGGAGATCAGAGAAGACCTCATTAATAAGGGGATATTTTAGTTAATATCTAAAGATGCTGAGGAAGTCATCATAGCTATGTGGGAAAAGAGTATTTTAGGGAGAGAAAACAGCAAGTATGAAGGCCCTGAGGCAGGAACATGCCTAGTGTGTTTGAGGAAAAGCAAGTAAGACCACTGTGAGTGGAGTCATGTGAGGAAGGAGAGGGTATTAGAAGATGACCTCATATTATACTGGCACCAGGTATTATAGAAAAGACCCATATAGGCTGTATGGCTTTCACTTTTATTTGGTTGTGAAAGGGAACCATTGTGGGGTTTTGAACAGGTAAATGATATGAACTGAGTGATATGGTCTAAATGTTTCAATAAGGAGAGAGTGATAAGCTATGTTGCCTGATACTGGTAGGTGAAATAAGATGAGGAATGAGAATTTTCCACTGAATCTGGCAATGAGAGGTCATAGGTGACCTTGAAAATAGCATTTCTCATGGAGTGGGGGGATTGGGTGAAAAAGATTGGAGAGCATGACTGAGAGGAAAAAAATACTTGTGAATAAGGAGACAAGGTATTTTGTGTGTGTGTTTGCTATAAAGGGGAGAGGAAGTGGGATGGCAGCTAGAAGGTGAAGTAAGGCCAGACAGGTTTGTTTGTTTGTTTGTTTGTTTGTTTTTTAAATGTATCAAAAGCATCAGCATGTTTTTATGCTTATGGGAAAGATGCAACACAGAGAAACACATTTCTAATGCAGGAAAGACTGAGGAGAGTTTTTGATGTGTTTCCTCTGCCTCGGTGAGCAGGTACGGGACCTGGGCACACATGGAGGGGAGAAAATTGTCTGGCAGCACCTGCAGCTCATCCACAGTAATAGGGGAGAAATCCCAGTATACGGCTCCAAATACAGGTAGTTCAAAAGATGTATATGTAGAAACAGGTAGAGTTTCTCTCTGATTGCTTCTTTTTTTAAAATCCTCAATAAAATAGAAGGAAGATCATCAGCAAAAAAAATGAGAGCCGAGAAGGGTGTTAGAGATTTGACAAGAAAGGAGAGGAAAGTGAATGTGCCAGGGACATTAAGTAAGATATCCTGGAAACATTAAGAGCTCACCTGGTTAGTTCTTTAGCTACAACCAGATCTCTGGATCATGATGAATAGATGAAATATTGGATTTGACCAAGGTATGGTCCCACTAATTGGTAAAAGAAGGATGTAGAGTTAACGAGCATGCAGGAAGGCAATTGTAATGACTGTCATTTAAACTGTGAATAGAGTAGGAGAAGGTTTGTGGGGGTGGCAGGTGAGAGCAGTGAAAAGGTGGTAAGATTGATTGGTTGCTGGTCCTTTAAGGTGAAAGGATTATTGCAATAGAGGGATTGCCAAGAAATACTAAACTAGTAAGTTTTTAGTTAGGAAACGTTTTCGGGGTTTTTTTTCAAATGTTTATTCATTTTTGAGAGAAAGAAAGAGAGAGAGAGCAGGGAAAGGGCAGAGAGAGAGAGAGAGAGAGAGAGAGAGAGAGAGGTTCCAAAGCAGGCTCTGTGCTGTCAGCATAGAGCCTGATGTGGGGCTCAAACCCACAAACCACGAGATCGTGACCTGAGCTGAAGTCCGACACTTAACTGACTGACCCACCCAGGCACACCAAGGGATTGAGATGAAATATTAATTTATGCTAGAATTGATCACAATTTTAAGAAATTTATTTTGTTCTCATTGTGATTTCTTCTTCATCCTGTTTTACTCTGCGCGTATCCCTCTTTAGAAACAAACTATGATTTAATTACCATGACCCGTTTTATGTAAAACATTTTTCATAAGAGAATATATATCATCAAACATTGGAAAATAGAGAAAAAGACAATGAAAATCAGTATTATGATTCTTACTGCTTACACACATGTACTATGGTACTTTTGACTATGTTGTTCCAGTCTTTTTTCCCTTCCTCTGATTTTGTAGAACATGATAATATAATAATAATTTTATGCATTTGATTTTGTTCAACATTTTTAAGTTTTCCATCTTACTGTCTCATAAGCATACTTTATGCTATTACATAGTTTCATCAAGATTATCTTTAATGACTACATAATATTCCAGTGAGGTGGTGTTTCATAATTTATTCAATTTTCTCTGTATTCAGGATATTTATATTAATTTGCTTTGACATTGAAATTGTAGAGTGATGAATATATCTATGCATAATTAAAATATTATTATTAGATTCCTTTAGGAATCTTTATAAATTCATTCTCTTCTTTTAACGTTTATTTATTTTTGAGAGACAGAGAGTGACAGAGCATGAATGTGGGAAGAGCAGAGAGAGAGGGAGACACAGAATGCAAAGCAGGCTCCAGGCTCTGAGCTGTCAGCACAGAGCCTGATGCAGGGCTCAAACCCATGAACTGTGAGATCATGACCTGAGCTGAAGTAGGACGCCTAACCAAGTGAGCCACCGAGGCGCCCCCCTGCCCCGTTTTTTTTTTATTCTTCCTTTTTTCAAACAAAATCATCCAAATTCTTCAAATATATTCTTAGAAATTTTGGTTTCTTTATATGAATCTTCTCAAAGTTTCCACATCGCATTTTAATAACTTTCCCACTGGATTTAAGTATAGCAGACTGATCTTACATTTTCAGTATTTCTGGCTCCTGTTTATTTATTTTATTATTTTACCCACTTTTCTATATGATTCTACATTTTTTATGCTTTCCATTCAGACCATAGCCATAAATTCTCATGTTGTTAATTAAAACAATAATTTATTTCAATTTTTAGTTACTTAGCACAGTGAATAAATATTTTATTTTTGGACTAATTTTTTTTCTGGTGAGTGTTTCCAGAACTGTTTAGAATGTTGTTGACAAATGCTTCATTTTCCTTATATTGCAAAACTCAAAATTAACATCCAGTTAGCAGGTTCCTTTCAGCGTATAAGAATCAAATGTGCTTTGAGATTGCAAGGAGAGGCGATATGAGGAATAAGAAAGAAAAACAACCCAACAAGCCAATGAGCAAGGTTTTACTGAACTAGAACCCCACTGTGGATGTAACAGGATCTCTGGCAACATGGCAGTCATTCTTGTAGTTGTTCCCTCGGAAAAGCTACTCAAGGCCTTCTGCATTAGGGTCTTCAGGGACATTTGCCTACAGATTACTCTGCTTGTGGTCACTGGGAGTGTGGACTCTGGAACAAGATTCTTGGGCTTTGACTCCTGTCCCCTTTATTTCCTACAGTATGATGTTGGATAAGTTAATTAATCGCCATGTATTTTAGTTTCCCCAACTGCAAAAAAGAGACAATAGTATTACCTATCCCACAGCCTTGCTGTGCAAGTTAGAAGAGATGACAAAGTACTTCGAACACAGCCTGGCACAGGATGCCCAGTGATTGTTAGCTATTAGTAATTACTATAAATTTAGGTTAATCTACATGAGACAGTCTTTTCCTTATTTCTGTCATATTTCTCATGTCTTCCATGTCTTTATTTTCTATTACTGTATTTTATTCACAGTGATTTAAAAATATTAAAAGTGAATTTTTCTTACTGTCCTCTATTTTCATCCTCTTCTCTTTGTAATTAAGCAGAATTAATTTTCTTTTTAATTTTTATTCATGGTTAAAATCTGTCTACAGGAAGCTTTCTATTCCCTTCCATATATTTTATAAGTGCCATTTCATTTTTAGCTTGGACATCTAAATCAGTTTTAAGAATCTTCCTTATTTCTTGCCTCTCTTCTATGATTACATATCATTTTCATTTAGTTTATGACTCTCTGACTTTATTTTTTTCTGTTCAGGTTTAATTGGAATGTTCATTTTGTTTATTGAATATGCCAGGAGATATACTTTGGAGAAATAAATGTTTTAATACAGTCTTATAAAAGCTTACAAGAAATAAGTGGCAAGGATGTTGGTAGAATTTTAAAGAACATTTTGTCTCTTATTAGTTCTTCTAGTAGCGAACTGTAGGCCTCTGTACGAATAACCATTTTTTGGTGACTCAGATTCAGTTTTTCTGCTTCTTAGAGAGGACTGATACTATTTGTCCTCTACGGTCTTACTGGGAAATGAAGAGAAATATATGTTCAGAAATGTGGAATAGGGAACATAAGGGAATATTGAAAATTTTATCAATCCAAAAGGAGGAGAAAAATAAAAGCAAATTTGTAAAACACAACATAAGATGGTAGGTAGAAATAAGTAAAAATCGTGAGGTTTTAAGTAATTGTAAAAGGATAACATTCAACTACTTAAAGACAGATTAAAAGTAAACATAATTTTTTTAAAATCCAGCTGTTTTCTGTTTGTAGTGGCATACCTAATAACCAGCCAGAGGTGTTGAAATAAAGAGGTAGAAAAAGATATGCCAGGAAAATGCTATATTTCTTTGAATTTAAGATACCATCCATTTTAAGACCCACCCTTATTTTGTGTAATAACAAATAGGAAAAAAAGCCAATTAAAATCTGACATCAATTGCATATGCATCTTGATTCCTAGAGATATTAAACTGTGTAAAAAAAGTGTCTTAAAATTGTAAAGTACAACAATGAAAAGAAAGCTGGTATGGCAATATTAATATCATATAAAACAAATTTAGGTCAAAAAGCATTTACAAGAATAAATAGAAACACTAGAGGATATTAAGAGAAAATCCATTAAGAAAACATAACCCTTGGGGCGCCTGGGTGGCTCAGTTGGTTAAGCGGCCGACTTCGGCTCAGGTCATGATCTCACGGTCCGGTCGAGCCCCACGTGGGGCTCTGTGCTGACAGCTCAGACCCTGGAGCCTGTTTCGGATTCTGTGTCTCCCTCTCTCTGACCTTCCCCCGTTCATGCTCTGTCTCTCTCTGTCTCAAAAATAAATAAACGTTAAAAAAAAAATTAAAAAAAAAAAAGAAAACATAACCCTTGCATACTTACTTGGTCTTAACAACAAAGCCCTGAACCTTATAAAGCAAAAACTGAGTGAATTACAAGAAAATTTAGCACCTTCAAAATTATAGTTGGAAATTTTATCACATCTCCTACAGAAACTTGTAAATCACACAATTGTAAAATAATTATAACAATGTAGTTCAAAAACTTCACCTAATAGACACAAAAGGACTCAGGGAGTTTTTACCTAACATCAATAATTTTTTAACTTCAGATATTTTGTGCTTTTGTATTTCCAACTATTTAAATGAGAAAAGTGATAATACATTATTATATCACCCCAAACCCTCAACTCCTTTCCTAAAAATGTTTTAAAAAATACTAAAATAAACATACACATTAAATACCACACAGTTAATGTAGTCGTATAAAAACCAAAAACTCAATATTGCTTACTGCCAGTAGCTTCAAAATTCACATGTCCTTTATTTATACTATCTTCATTTTGAAATGGCTACTTATGTTTCCAGTGTTCTACTGGCTGAATCTGAAATGAAACTTTAGGTTTTCTTGATATTGCTTAGTTAAATATGTTCCTTTGAGTTTAAGGGATTTTTTTTTTTTTAATTTTAAATACTTTTATTCCTTAGAAAGACAGTTGGCCAAAATATTGTAATGGGAGATTCACATGTTCTATAAAGTTTATGTATTAAAAACTAGAAACCTTTTTACTGGGAAAATGTTAATCAGAGAGATATTTTTTGGAATGTGCATGTGTGTGTGTGGGGGGTATGTCTAGGGAGAAAGAGAGAGCTAGAAAATGCCACCTGGAGCACAAGTAAACTTTCTTCCTAAGCTGCAGGTAAAACAAAGATTTATGCTAAAACAGCCATTTACATTATCTCAATATCAAGAAGTGTCTCCATCTAGATCTTATAATTCTAAGAAAACACAAGGAGATATGAACCGTTGCAAAGCAGTGTGAAGGAGAGAGTATTTGTCCCTAATCTAGAACAGAACTGGTCTTAGATATCATTCCTGGGCTATACTAGGAAAGGCCACACCACCCACAGAGAAGAGAGAATCCTGCAGTTTTCATTTATC
Source organism: Panthera uncia (assembly GCF_023721935.1). Classification (NCBI taxonomy): domain Eukaryota; kingdom Metazoa; phylum Chordata; class Mammalia; order Carnivora; family Felidae; genus Panthera; species Panthera uncia. Next base: position 108,186,737 of record NC_064816.1, on the reverse strand, counting down.
ACCCTGAAATCCCATGTCTAGTACAATGTCCTAATGCATGTTTTTGCCCCTGGAAGTGTTGCCATGTCGGGGTGAGCATCTTGAGCTGCCATATATTTTATTATGTCCAGTAATAAGTTTGTCTAACAAACCAAATGAAAAAAAATATTTTTATCACCTTATAATTATGTTAGTGGCTCTCAATCTTTATTGTACATCAGAATGTCTTGAGAGCTTTTTATAAAAATAATGATACCTGGGCTCCACCCCAGGATCTTGGGATAGGTTTTGGGCATCTACATATTTTTTTAAAGTTCTGAAGTTGATTTTGATGCAGAGGAACCATTGGGAACCACCATTTAATACTAACTTGGTTAGGGTAAATGGTCAGGGGACTAACCTGGACAAAGCTCCAGAACAGCAGTCCAGGAGGACCCTGACCTGGCATCCGATGGTGCTAGGGACAAAACTCTGAGCCTCCTTACAGTTTACCCATCTGCACAGGAGAAGCCCACTGAGCCCACAAAGCAGGATGGGTCTCAGCTGAGGGAAACACAACTCCTAAACCTGAGTATTACTCCTGTATGTTTATTTGTTTATTACTGTTTATTTATTTTTGAGAGAGAGAGAGAGAGAGAGAGTCCAAGTAGGGGAGGGCACAGAAAGGGCGACACAGAATCTGAAGCAGGCTCCAGGCTGTAAGTTGTCAGCACAGAGCCTGACACAGGGCTCAAACCCACAAGCCATGAGGATCATGACCTGAGCCAAAGTCGAACTCTTAACCAACTGAGCCACTCAGGCACCCTGAGTATTACTACTATTTTAAAAGAAAAGGGTCATGGAGAGGAAGAGAGAGAAAGGGCTTCTTCTTGAAAAGGTTTGCAGTCCCTTTAGGCTGCTAAGTGAGGGGGTTCAATTTTTTAGTCTGATTTAAGGAAATCAAAAGGACAATAATGGATAATTCTATTCATTCCATTCTAGACGATTTTCTTTGTTTTTAAGTTGCTGTTTTCATTAGAATTTAATACCTGAAAAGAGAATAAAAAAATAGAATTTGAACATTAAAATTAATCATTCCTGTACAACTCGGTTGTATAGATATTTGCTTCTCTTTTTCATGATAGTTTCAAATGGTTTAAAAATGTGTACAGATAGAAGGAATTTACATTGAATATTTCACAATCTCCATGTGAGGCCATGTATTTATACCCTAGTATTTGTAATTACAGTGACCAACCATCCTGGTTTTCCCTGGACTGAGAGATTCAAAACTGGATAGCCCTGGACAAACCCAGATGGATGATTGGTCTACCTACTTGTAACCCATATTTACTTGGGAAGCTGTGTTTTCCTGTTATTCGTCCTTCTAAGTAGGACTCAACACCTCTTATTATTCAATATAATTATTTTTGCATCAGTAGGTCATATGGACATTTCTGAAGATCATATGGGAGAACTAGATGGTAGGATTGGCAATGGATATGCCTAAGTGTTTCAATGAGAATATTGTCATTAGTTACATCTTCTTATTCCCCATCTCCCTTTTAGGCTGCAATCACCTGCAGTCCCAACTCCCCACCCCATCTTACCCAGGGAAATTTTGGGTTTTTTTAGCTTCCTTCTTCAGACTTCTAGTACAATCCACCGCTACTTGATACTATTTTCAAATAAGTGAAATTTTGAATATTCAATTGTCTCTCAGAAAGGAAAGAATCTAGTTTCCAGTACTCAGTGAATAGTGAAGCATTACTAATAGTAAAAAGATTTCTTGTTTGGCTAAATTATATATTATATATATATTATATATATTATAATTGTAATATATAAATATATTTATATATTCATCCATCTCTGTCCATTCATCCATCCATCTGTCTCTCTGAGTAGGACCACATGTTAGTATTTTTCAAGTTTGTGCTTTGATAAACACTTCATACTTTCCATGGTGTTCTCAGTTTACACAATTGATAAATAAAAACATGGTAATTCCCTAAAACATTACGAATTTGACATGGAGAACTTAGGGGAAACTCCTGCTTTACGCATTGGATGATGTTGCATAATGAGTGTTCCTTTTTTAAATCTTACCAGTTCTACCAAATTTTGTCCATGTGCTCATTAGTTCATGAACACTCTGTTCTCATTTAAAAGCCACTGAACGTTGAAATTTACTTTCTGCCAAGAAGGTAGACTTGTCAGATGATATGTAGATGATTCACAGCAATGTTCTAAGTTCAAACCAAGGAAGACTGTGGGTGTACACAAAATGTTTGTCAAAGGGTGTTTTTCTTTTGGCAAAGAATATTGGGAATCTTATAATTAATTCTGTCCAATAACATTGGGGCAACGGGTAGCTGAAAAACATTAGATTTTTCCTGAAAAGGGATTGATAAACTCTAGTTGGAAAATAATAGAGTATTTTTCCAATTATTCTCTTTAGAGAGGTGAAAAGAGCATTATCAGGTTGAATAATCAATTAAGCTAACATGGCAGTTAAACTTCCACGGTCCCTTTATTGTTCTCTCTTTTCCAATATTCCTTAAGTATCTTTGTCAGTAGCCACTCTTACTTCATAAAACCAAGAGAAATGACACAGATGTGAGAAAATAAAACAAACAAGAACTATCATGTTAAACAGTGATTAGTTTTAATTGGAGATTTGTGGTATTTGATTTGCACAACAGCTTTAAAAAATAAAGCTTTATTGAGATGTAATTCACATGCCATTATGACAACTACTTAAAATCTATATTTTTGCACTCTATCAATGAGAAAAAGTGATGCTCAGACCACTGTATTCATTTGTAAGCTTTGTTTTGAACCCATCTGTCTAATTTAGAAATCTGTATTGTTTCCACCATACCCTAGTGCCTCTGTTGTCAGAAACCTAGCACTCTTTCTGGCAGGAGCAATGAAAATAGGGGTGCCTGGGTGACTCAGTGGTTAAGCGTCTGACTTTGGCTCAGGTCATGATCTCATGGCTTGTAGGTTCGAGCCCCATGTTGGGCTCTTGTGCTGTCAGCTCAGAGCCTGGAGCCTGCTTCAGATTCTGTCTCCCTCCTCCTCTGCCTCTCCCCTGCTCATGCACTGTCTCTCTCCTCCATCTCTCAAATATAAATAAATATTTTAAAAAATTATTAAAAAAGAAAGAAAGAAAGAAAATAGCTGTTAAAATCCTCTATGGAGAGTGAATAAGAGACAATTGAGCCCCAAGATACAACTGGTCAGTAGTCTTTTTTTTTTTTTCTTCTAGGGAGTGAGGTCAGTGTCTCAAGCCATCTGAGGGAGAGGAACCCAAGCTTCTCAAGTGGGTCCAGTGGGAGAACTTGTTTCTACATGCTCAGGAATAATAGAAGGGAGAAATCAGAGGAAAAGAAAGAAAAAGGAATCAGCTGGTTGTACCACTTTTTATACGGTATTCCATTTGACTATTAAAGCTGCCCTATGAAGATTGTGGGCTCATTATAGAATAATAGAAGTAATACATAGTAATGTAATTCTTGCTATTCTTCTTTTTTACAGATGATAAATAACCCCACAGAAATGTTCTGTAACTTTCTCAAGTTTATACCCAGGGTCTAAAACAAGAGAATTCTAATTCCAAAGCCTGTATTCTCTGCACTTTACCAAAATGCATTTATATATAAGAAACAGAAAAACAAATACTGTTGATAGGTGAAAAACAGTGAGATCTCACAATGTCAAATATTCTATTAAATGATGGAGTTTTGTAGGATATGAAGCTTACAAAAAAAAAAAAAAAAAAAAAAAAGACAGAATTATGCCCAGGGCCTTGCAAAGGGCTTTGCAAACAAGGGTATTACAGGTTCAGCTTCGTTAGCTACCTTTAAAATCTGACTGTGGTTCCACCCCTTTTCAACCAGTAGTTGATCTCTGTATCTTTTGAAAAATACAAGCTAGGAAGCTTTTCTTGCACTGATGGGTGCAAGAAAAAGAGTCTTAGGGTCACTGTTACACAGTTCTTGTATCCAAGAACTTGCTCAACAATTGAACTTGTTCTGTTACTAGGGACAGGATTTACAGCTAGTTTATCTTTGAAGGTTTGCTAGGAGCATACATCATTTAAACTTAAACTTGAGAGGCACATCACTGAGACTATTATATGACAACAGGGGGCATTTGATAACAAATTTATTAAGTGTTTCCACAATGAAAATACTAAAGCCTTGCTCTGTGACTTAGGAAGTCATTACCACTTCCCCCACTTTTGTGGGGGAGCAATAACACAATTGTGTTCTGGGGAACATTTCAGCCCATGTCACAGCCACCAGATACAGAGGTAGAATGATCTGTTCAGGCCTACATTTGAGATATTTGTCTCAATTTTCAGAAGAATGTAACTCTCATTTTTAACTGAGTTGATTGTTTGGGTCTTCCAGAGAAAGTGCTGCTCTCAGTCCTCATCAAGAGCTAGAACTTCTAACTCCATGTGGATTAAGAACTAGAAACAGAAACTCAGTTGAAAGAACTAAATATGGTGGGTTTTACCAGATCAGATGATCTATCCTGTCTTTTTGTAACCTAACATGTATTTTTGTATCTGGTTAAGGCAGCAGATAGCTGCTTAGCTGGATCTGCTACTTTCCATCTGATTTGACCCCATTGACCTTGGGCAAAATGCCATCAGGACACATTAAGAAAGAGTTCCATGAAAGAGACCCCAGTGCTGAATACAGGGTAAAAGACGGGGTGAGGATACTGTTCCCAGCAGTCCTGGTGAGGCTGGTGCTTCTGCCAAGTGGTTTATTTGTATGGTATGGTCACTGTGAGGCTTGTAACTAACAATGTATTCCCTGCTGTGATCTCTTTGAGAAAGTGAGAGCCAAATTTGTGGCTGATGCTAGCAATAAATGGAACTTAAAGCATGATGTTCATAGTTATTTATTTTGGGTTTCCTACCAACTCTCTGCAACTGTCACCCAAATCACTTTTTTTTAACTTTCTCACTGAAGAATAATATACACTTGCTTGTTGTTTAAACACACCATGTTTTTTGAGTATTTGTAAGCATTTTCAAATTGTTTTTAAACCAAAGAAAGGTATATGTGTGTGTGGTTGTGTGTGTGTGCATCCTTAAAATGAATATAATGAAAACGAATATTCAAGTTAAAAATATATCTACTGATCATCAGTTATATGCTTAGGTCATTATTAAAAGATTCCTGATTTACAATGAATATTTATCAGAAGCCTGTAATACTCCCTTAAGCACTTCGATATCCATGGAGTATCCCCTGAACTTTCAAAAGATCCCTTACCTGATTTTTGGATGTTGGTTGTGCTCTGTGTGGTGGAAGAAGAGATGCTGCAAGACTGAAGTAAAGTCAGGATATAGAGGGCTGACCCTACCTATGGATTTGGTTCTCTCTTGCCTTGGCCTAAAAGTCATATTCAAAGACTCTTGGTTTCGTAGGAGGTATGATGCAGGAGGAGCATGAGGTTAGGGCCACTTTATTTCACTCTCATTGAGTTAAAATGTTTATCATTTTTTGCTTTGAGGTCTTAAAATCTATACTACTATTACTTTTGACATTACATAGCACCAAAACTTAAAAGGATCTCATTTTTAAGTCATAGCATCCATCAAAATAGGTAGAACTATTTTTATACCCTCCTTTTTTCCCTATAGAGTTCAACTTAGGAGATGACAATTTGAGTCCTGAATTGGCCAGTGATGAACCTGCTACTTTGAGCAGCTCATTTTAATCTCTTGCTGCTCATATTTATCATCTGTAAAATGAACATCCTTTATCTAAAATAGCACTTTTCATGTCTTCATGGTAACTTACAAATACAGTTATTTCTTTGGGTCTGAAGGCTAAGGGTTGCCAACTCTATGAACCAGGACTGGCTACGTAATTGCAGTGCCCAGTCCAGAATAAAAATAGGAAGCCTCTTGCTCAAAACATATTATATATTTTAAGATTTAAAGAGCAGAGCTTCTGTTAAGCATGAAGACCTCCTGAGGGTGGGGCTCTGTGTAGCCACACAGGTCACATACTCATGATGTGGGTCCTGCTGTGAACTTGGTGAAGCTCTCAGCGATTAAAATAAAGGCTTGATGCTACTCTCCAGCAACAAACCCAGGGCATAGTCTCAGGTCTCACTTCCACTGGAAGGGAAGGTCTGACCAATGGGTAGGAATCACAGAGTAGAGTTCCAAAGCTTGTTCTCCAGAGTCTGATATCCCTGTGTTCAACCATTAACCCTGGTGCTTAGTACCTACCTAATATTGGGCAAATAAACTCTGTGAGCCTCTATTTCCCTACCTTTATTTTTTTTTTAATTTTTTATGTTCATTTATTTTTGAGAGAGAGAATGTGTGTGAGCTTGGGGGACAGAGAGAGAGGGGACACAGAATCCAAAGCAGGCTCCAGGTTCTGAGCTGTCAGCACAGAGCCCGACATGGGGCTCAAACTCATGAACTATGAGATCATGACCTGAGCCAAAGTCGGATGCTCAACCAACTAAGCCACCCAGGCGCCGCATGAAAATATTTTTAATACCACATAGTCCAAGAGTTAAATACAGAACAAAACATGGAAACATGTAAAGATCTGAGGTGTTCAAGGAATAGTTAGAAAATACTTTGAACCTACTAAGTGGCTACAAGTAGCAATTTTCACTATATAATAGCTACTATAAGCACTTCACAGGAACATGTTATATTTTACTGTCTTTGGTCTGAGCATAACTTCATATTTTTACAGTGTTATATTAGTTTCAGGTGTACAGTAAAGTATTTAAACAATTCTTGCCTGTGCTCATCATGACAAGGGCACTCCTGAATCCCCATCACCTGTTTAACCCAACAAAGAAATACATTTTAAAGAAATTACTCTTTTAGGGGCACTTGGATGGCTCAGTCAGTTAAGCATCCGACTGTTGATTTCAGCTCAGGTCAGGATCTCGCAGTTCGTGGAATTGAGCCCTACCTCAAGCTCTACACTGACAGTGCAGAGACAGCCTGGGATTCTCTCTCACCCTCTCTCTCTGCCCCTCCCCTACACGTGCACACACTCTATCTCTCAAAAATAAATAAACATTGAAAAATGAAGGAGTAATTCCTTTAAATGATATTGCTTCCCTGGATACTCTTTTGCAAATGTTCCTCTCTGCCCCCCAAAATTTTCTGGGATCTTTTGCTAAGTTGTGCAGTTGGCAAATATTCCAGGTGCTTAAGGCCTAGTTTAAATAGTAAAATAAATGTAAAGCAAAACTTTGTGCATTGGCTTCTTAAGAAAAGAATAATGCATCTGTAAATCAGAATAAGTGTGTTGTAAAAGGCATGTTTGACAAGAATATGTCCCCAATTAAGTGAGTAGTAGACTGCTCTTTTCCCACTTACTCATTCTAGCCAAGATTGACTCATGCTTCTTTAGACAAAATTTTTTTTAAAAAAATCCCCTTTTAAGAAAGCAATTGCCATTGAGTATGACATTTAATTGTAAGAAAACACAGGGGAATGATAAATATGGCAAGTGCTATTTGCACCTGTGTAAACAAGCACTGACCTCAACAGGTCACCGTCATGGTCATTTTAGTCAAAGCCTTTTCCCGTACACCACCTCTCCTCCCTGTATTCATAGAACAAATTCATAGGGTGAAGCCCTGTAAGACGTGGTGTGTGTGTGTGTGTGTGTGTGTGTGTGTAAACAAAAAGATTGAGAGAAGGAAGATTTGTTGGAGGATAGTGGGAACAGGCAGAGAATAAGGAGAAATCTATTTGGAAAGAATTTAGCATGGTGGTTTTTAGAATGTAGTTCTCAAAATGTGCCCCTCTCTCCCCAACCCAGAGCCACAGCATCACATCACTTGGCCACTTTGCTAGAAATGCAAATTCTCAGGTGCCTTCCCAGTCCTTCTGGATCAGAAATACAGGGTAGGTCCAGCAAATTGTGTTTGATCAAACCTTCCAGGTGATTCTGGTACCACTGAGGTTTAGAACCACTAGTTTCAAGGACAGCGAAGATTTGCTTGAGCATTTGGAGAAGAGGGCTACCTCACAAAGAATTCCAGCTAATGACCACCTTGTGCCTTTGTTTCTGAAATGTTATGATCCTCCAGGACCATAGGTGCATAAGTCACCATTCTGATTCTTAGGTTGTTGAGGACTTTTAACTGCATTATTCTAGGTTATTAACTATTTTCTACACTAAGGGTTGTTAGCTTTGAAGGAATCCTGGATATAAACTCTTCCTTTCTGCTCTGTCCTCTACAAGAAATTAAGGGGTCTAGGGAGCTTTCTGTCTCATTGATTTTCCATTTAAAATGTACTTTATATTTTTAAAAAATACTTTTTCATGTAAGGATTTTTTTTTCTCATTTTAATTTGATTTGCTCAATGTTGCTCAAGGATGTGTACTTCGTTTTCTATTCTAAAGTTTTGGCTACCTATGGTGTGCCAAGGACTTTAGTTTTTGACACTGTATTTGGTAAAATCAACCAGAGAATTTTGAAGATCTGCCAGGAAACTTGAGGCTTCAGTTTAAATTGCATATTGCCCAGTTTGGCTTTTCACCCCAACTTTCCATGCAGTTTTGCCTATCAGGGGAAAAAAATTGTTATTTCACCATTTGAATTTTTTAAGTATGCCACATTATGAGATAATTTTGCATTTGTTTATCCACTATGTTTGGAAAACATGTTTTCCCCCTTCTTTTCTTTCCTTTCCCTGCCCTTTCCTCTTCTTTCTTTATTTAATTTTGTTCATTATTTTCTTGATACCAGAAACGGCTTTTGATTCCTTTCAAAAATAGAACGAATTTCTTTGAAATAAAATGTCAGGAACTTGAAAGAAGAGTATGACAAACATAGTTAAAGGTGAAGGAGATGTGGTTAATGCCTAAAGGAGAACAAGAAGTAAAAGTTTAGCATGACTAGCAGTTTGAATTAGAAGGTGGGATAGTCTGAGAATGTAGTATTGGGAACCTCGAGTCTGAGAAGGGGCGTATGCATCCTGGGTCACGGAATTTATGGAGTAGCAGTAATGTGAATGAAGAATTATGTCAGGGTCAGTTACTCACCAGCTGTTTGACCTCGTAGGCTAGTTATGTTCCGTTGCTGAGATTCATTTTTGTACTCTAAAATCTTACTGAAGATATTTATTTTTCAGTGTTGTCATGGGACAAAGAGATAACATGTATGTGAAGAAGGGTGAGTCACAGCAATGGGATGCTTCCAGTTAGTATATACTGATGCTTTTAATTGCAATTCTCCTGTTTTCATAGTTGCACGGTACTTCATTGAATTAAAACACCATATTTATTTCTCTATTCATATGACAAAGGATAATTGGGATGATTCCAGTTTTTTGTTAATATAATGAACATTCATGTATATCTGTTCTGATGTACATATTCAAGGTTTTACTACAACAAAGGTACTAGAACAAAACAACTGAGATAGGAATTGCTGGGTACTAGGCTGTAGGCATCTTTCCTAGATAATGCCAGATTGATTTTTAAGTGATTATACCAATTGACACTTCCACTAACAGTGTACATGAGTTCCCATTTTCTCCACCTCGTTGCCAATAATCGGTGTCGCAGATTTTTAAATTTTGGCAAATTTGATAATTGTACCTTAAGTGGTCTCACTTAGAATCCTCTGGCTTCCAATAAATTGAGCATATTTTAATATATTTGGAGGTCATTTGTGTTTACCTTTTAAAGAAATGCTTGTTCAGGTCTTTTCAAAATTGTCTATAATTTTGTTTTTATTTTGCTTATTAATTTGTAGGAGTCTTTTACAATCCAATCCTTTTTTGCTTTTTTCAGTCATATGTAATGGAAAGGTCTTCTCTCACTTTTTGGCTTATATTGTTATGTTTTGTAAATGATGTTTTTTGATCTATAGGACTTTTCATTCTTTTTACATTTTTTTTGAGAGAGAGAGAGAGAGAGAGAAAGAATGAGTGTGTGTGTCATGCACAAGCAGGTGGGGGGAGAGAGAGAGAGAGAGAGAGAGAGAGAGAGAGAGAGAGAATCTTACACAGGCTCTACACCTAGCACAGATCCCAAAGCAGAGCTTAATCTCACAACCCTGGGATCATGACCTGAGCGGAAAACCAAGAGTTGGTTGCTTAACTGATTGAGCCACCCAGGTGCCCTTCTCATTCTTTTTTAATATGGTTTGCATTTTGTGTGTTTGTTCTTTGCCTAGAAATTATCTACTTCTCAGAAAATGTAAAGATAATTCCTTAGACTCTATTTTCAAGTTTTCAAGTTTTGCTTTTCAGTCTTCAAATGTCTTAGAAATGATTTTTGTATAATCAATGTAATTTTGTTTAAGCATGAAAACAAATTGTATCTTTACCATTTATTGAATAATCCACCATTTCTACACTGCTCTGAGTGGCCACTTCTGTCATATAGCAAGTTTTTGTGTGGGGATGGGTCTGTTCTAGGGTTATTGTATGTCCTTAGTTTATTTCTTTTCCAATTTCACATTGTCTCACTTAGCACATATTGATAATAAGTGCTAATATCCGGTGGCACACTTCATTTCCATTCTGTTATTTTTCTGGATTGTCTTGAATATTAGCCCTTTGCTTTTCTGTAGAAATTTTTAAAAAGCTTAAGAAGTTACAAACACATACACATACATAACATCTTGTGATTTCCCTTGGAACTGCACTGAATGTATAGAACTTAGGGGAGATTTTCCAGTTTTGTGAATGTTTGTCCTCCAATCACCAAACAGGGATTTCCGATTTATTGAAGTTTCAACTTACTATTCCTTTTCTCTTGTCCTTGGGATTTTCATTAATTACTTTTTTTTATGGGATCAGTAATACATTTTAGTTTAGAATCTGAGCATTTTTCAGAGAAGTACTAATATATATTTCAGGATATCTAATCTAGCATCCTACCAGAAATAGAGGACCTATGTAGAGTATTATTATATGAAAGTTTCTATTTAAGGGTATGTGAATACTTTAAATTTAGTTTCTCTGCCACCTTGTACATGTATACTTGTAAAATATTTATTTGTTTGTTTGTTTGTTTATTGTCTAGGTGGGAAATGTTAACCAATGAAAGAGCCCATTTTTGGTCAGGAGGGATTTCACGAAGTAAGTCTGAGGGATATTTATGTGACATGGAAGGTCAAAAATCCTCAAGAAATTTCCATATTACAGGTACTTAATTATTTTACCCACTGCAAATAACTATTGGAGGGATACCTCTGAGAAGAGCTACAAAAGATTAAAAGAATTATAAAATTATTATAGAAATACACTATCATTAAAAAGATGAGCAAAACGAAATAGCCCAGGCAACAGATTATGTAAATCTTATGAGAAGGCAAAAATTTATTATTAAGTGAATGATATTTCTGGTACATATAATGAATTTGGAGGCTAAAGAGATCTCTAGAGATTGGAGTGTGCTAGAAAATCTTTATGGAGAATAAAAGAGTTGAATTGATCTTCAGAGGAAGAGTAAGTTTTAAGAGAGATGAAACCAGGTTGAAGCAACAAGGAAATAAGAGAAATGCAATTTTTATTGTTCAAGTGCATCTTCTAATTTTTAATATGTGATACTGAAAACTCATTTCAATCAAGATATAGCTGTATACATATTAAGCAAAAAAGTCTGACTGTTTACTTGAACTCATTTTCCAATTTTGGCTGGCCATTTGGCTTTCATTTTCTTGAAAGCAGTACTAGGTTCACCAAGTCCACAGAATCGTTACCAGTATTTATTGAGAAATGACCAAGTATGAGTTACTCTAATCATTAAAAAATGACTTTAATATTTGTGAGATATATAGAAATTCCTTACGGTTCATGTGTAAATATTTTAATGTGTTGGTGATTCTTAAACTACTTTCCAAAGAAATAACATGTTTTCATTTCATAGTGGTAAGCCTGTTCTTAGTCATTTTAAACTTGGAAAAGTTCAACGAATCCTTTCAAATAGTAAATCTAATGGTGACCAATTTTTCAATATTTATTGTCATGAAATGTTTATTTTTCTGGAAAAAACTTGAAGATTATTAAAACTCATCAGTGCAGTTATCAGGAAATAACCTAAGAAATGCATTACTATTTAATTTGGCATATTGTTTTTAAAATTTTAAATACAAAATTGCTTTAGCCGTTAACAGATGCGTTTGATATTTTTACACATGGAATATTATCAGAAAAGAAAAAAACATCAAATGAATAATCTAGGTATATTGAGACCAAATATTCAGTGTTTAGAAAAATCTGGATAGTTGACTGAATTATTCTGTTTGTTCAGGGGTTTTATTTTGTGAAAATAAAATATAAAACAATAATGCATAAGTGTAGGTAGTCTGGGTAATTTTCAAGGAAATGTGTTCAACTGATTACTGTATAAATTTTTGAGCACTTATTTGTAAATTATAGTGACTTAAGGTAAAATAACATTAAACATGGTAAAAAATAAACTGGCAGGACAGTTTCTCTTTTCCTGTAATATCAAAATTTGAGCAAATTTAACATTAATTTTGTAGTAGCTGTTACACTGGAGATCGAAAAGCAAACTAAAGAGTCTTGAATTGTTAAGCAATAGTGAAAATTACTTTTGGTTGTATCTCAGAACACCACTTCATCTTTGTTTTGCTTTGTTTTTGTCTAAATAACAAGAATGTCCAGACCCAGGATTTCTTCTCAATTGGCCAGATGCTTTCACCTGTCATGGCAATAGTGCTTCCAAAATTACAAATCCATTCTGGAATGAATTGTCTGCTTCTAACCCATTTTTGGATGACATAACTCAGCTAAGAAATAACCAGAAGAGAGACAACATTTCCATCTTGAAGGAAGATCCTTTTCTCTTTTTTAGAGAAATAGAAATCGGAAATTCTTTTGATTCCTCTGGCGATGAACTGGACGTGCATCAGTTGCTTAGGCAGTCTTCCCCACGGAAAGCTGGAAGATCTAAAAGTGTTTCAGAACTTTTGGACATTTTAGATGACACAGCACATGCCCATCAGAATATACATAACTCTGACCAGATACTAGAACAAGACTTAGAATGGCTTCAGAATGACAGAGAGGCTTATAAAATGGCTTGGTTAAGTCAGCGCCAGCTGGCCCGTTCCTGCCTGGATTTGAATATAATTAATCAGAGTCCTGGATGGGCCCAAACACAAGTTGCAGAGACTGTGACAGTTTGTAAGTTAAGCCACCAAGGAGGATCAGTACAATTACCTGAATCAGATATCACTGTTCATGTACCCCAAGGCCATGTAGCTGTGGGAGAATTCCAAGAGGTATCTCTAAGGGCTTTTCTCGAACCTCCACAAACGCTTAACCATGATCTTTCATGCACCGTAAGCCCACTGTTGGAAATCATGTTAGGCAACCTTAACACAATGGAAGCCATTTTGCTGGAGATGAAAATAGGGGCTGAAGTGAGAAAGGATCCTTTCAGCCAAGTCATGACAGAAATGGTATGTTTACACAGCTTGGGTAAAGAAGGCCCTTTCAAAGTGTTAAACAACTGCTATATTTATGAAGACATTATTCAAGTCAAGCTAATAGACTTGAGCCAGGTGATGTATCTAGTGGTTGCTGCACAAATTAAAGCTACTCAGTCACCAGCTGCCACCATTTGGGATTGTATCCACAAAACCACGTCAGTTGGAATTTATGGGCCCAGATATATTCATCCCAGTTTCACTGCTATTTTTATAGTTTGTGGACACAGTTATATGCCAGGAAAGCTTACAATCTCTGATATTAAGAAGGGTGGTAAAAACACATCTCCGGTTGTGTTTCAGCTTTGGGGGAAGCATTCATTCTTCCTTGACAAGCCACAAGATTTAAATATTTCTGTTTTTTCATGTGATCCTGATTTTGAAGTGAAGGCACAAGGAGAAAGGAAAGAAATTAAACAAAAGCAGTTGCAAGCAGGTGAAGTAGTTAATCAACAATTTTTATTTTCCTTAGTTGACTCCAGAGAAATGCACTTGTTTGTTTTCCGTGTTCAGGTGGAGCCTCCCAATGGTAGAGCACTTACACAGTTCTTTATCACTACACCTGATCCAGCTCCAAGCCTAAAAAGGCTCTCAAATCTGCCAGGTAATTTGCAGGAAGAGAAGAAAATCAGGTCTGCTCCATTGTTACCAACAGTGTGTATTAAATATCCCACATTTCAGGACAAAAAAATGAACTTCACCAACTATGGGGTAACCTTGAAGACAGTGCTAAGACAAAAAAAGATTGACTACTTACTTGAATATTTCAAAGGGGACACAGTAGCTCTTCTTGGAGAGGGTAAGGTAAAAGCTATTGGGCAGTCCAAAGTGAAAGAATGGTATGTGGGAATCTTGAGAGGTAAGGTTGGACTTATACATTGCAAAAATATCAAGGTGATTGCCAAGGAACAAGTAATATCTATGTCAGATAATGTCTTCACAACCAGAAATCTTCTTGAACAAATTACCCTACCCTTTAAAAAACTGACGTACATCTACTCAGTTGTATTGACCTTGGTGTCAGAAAAAGTTTACGATTGGAAAGCTTTAGCCGATGTCTTGGGTTACTCACATCTGGCACTAGAAGATTTTGATCAAATACAAGCAGACACAGAATCGGAAAAGGTTTGCTATGTCGTAAAGAAGTTAAAGGAAGATTGCCATGCAGCTAGACACACCAGGAAGTTTCTTTATGAACTTATTGTGGTGAGTATTCCTTGATCACAGTAATATGTTTACCATAGAGAACTTTATTAACTTAGCAATATTTACAACCAAACATATGAGAGAACTTAACAAAACTCTCAGCAGTCTCAAATAAACTGAAGTCACGTTATAGCAAATATAGAGATTTTCTTACAAGATAATATAATTGATTTCTAAGTTTTAAAATTCAAGAGTGATTTTCCCAGAAACTAGGCTCCAGAGGATCATCTTTCAAAGGAAGATTAAAGATTCTGTTTGTGTTAGAGTGTAACAGTTAAGAGATCTCTTCTCCTCTCTCAAGTAGTTGAATAGCTCTTAAAATATCAGAGAAGCTTCAATAAGATGAAAGTAAATAAAAACAAACTGAAACAAGATTGATTAACTTGTCCATTGCTATCTGTCCACTATTTAGTGTGTTTTTTTTTTAATTTTCAGCATTGCTTTTAAAACATATCGTCAGAATTTTAAAAGACCCATATCATCAATATCCTTCATATTATCAATTTGACATTTTTCGTATGCAATGCATCATAAGCCAAAAAATGATATTGCTAATTCTCTTCTTAATCCTCATGTTTTTTTTTGTTTTGTTTTTTTTAAACGTTTATTCATTTTTGGAGAGACAGAGCATGAGAGGGGAAGGGGCAGAGAGAGGGAGACACAGAATCTGAAGCAGGCTCCAGGCTCTGAGCTGTCAGCACAGAGCCCTTCGCGGGGCTTGAACTCACAGACTGAGATATCATGACCTGAGCTGAAGTCGGATGCTCAACCGACTGAGCCACCCAGGCACCCCTTAATCTTCATGTTTTAATAGAACTCTCAGGATCGTTGTTTTGGTTTTTTTTTTCGACATAGTATTTACTCAATGGAGTAATACAGGCTCAATGGAGAGATACAAAGTAGATAAACTGTCTTGCCTTTAAAATAGAGATTCAGTATTTTATAAAAATAAAAAGAGATATCAAGAATATATTCCTAAAATTAGCTAAAATATGAATTTATAAATAATAATAATGATAGCTAACACTCCTGTAGGGTTATCTATGTGTTTGGCCCTATGCTGAACTCCCTATACACACTATCTCAGCCATAAACTCTATGGAGTAAGTATAGCTAGCTGGTATCTTCATTGTACCAACAGAGGAAACTGAGTTTTGGGAGGCTGGCAGACTTGCCCAAGACCCCACAGTTGGTTAGTATCAAGAGGGGACTTGAGACCTTTCTGGCTCCAAAGCCACATTTGAAACCACTATACTTTCCTAAAACAGTTATAAATGTGTGTGTGTGTGTGTGTGTGTGTGTGTGTGTAAAAGTTTGTGTGAATATGTATATTGGTCTGTGTAGTAAATACCATTATAACTGGTCCTTAGGAGAGATGAGTAAGATTATACAGGCAGGTTCATAGAGAGGACAAAAGCTTTAATCAAGGTGCACATGGAGGAGAGAGATTTTTAGAGAGGAATTTATTCTGTGACATTAACAATAAAGAAATAGTATATATAAAACATTTTCTTTTCTTTATAATTTTTTTGATTCAACAGTGATACTGAGAAGGTTAAATTTTGAAAGCCCCAATATCCAGTCATTAAGTGGATAGTTTTATGATGGTGTGCCACATTCTCAATCTAGCCATTTAGAGTCATTGGCTGATCTACCTGGTTGAAGCTGCATGTGCATTTTGCAGTGATTCATTACCTTTCATTACCTCTGCCTTAGTTCACGTTCAGCGTGGACCCATAAAATCTTGAATTGGAAATTGCTTTTTTTGTTTCTCTTAATGGAAAAAAAAAGTTATTTTGGTCAGGTGGTCTGGAAGTTTAAGCCTCATCATATCTACACTATATTGGTGTATGCTAATGAATTTAGTGGCTTTGGTGACTACCTAAACAGTGCTGATGAAGAACTCATTCAAGGGAGTAGTTCCTAAAAACTCATGCTGTGCCTGAGCAGAGGCTTCAGGATTTCTGTATGGAAGGGGTATAGAGGCCATATCTTGAAACCTTATTTGCATAACAAGTACATGTTTCTCTTGGATTGTATATTAATTTGGAGTAGCTTGAAGGGAAATAATAAAGATTGTGGGTTCTAAAACCCTTAGTCATATCTTAGACATTGAGACTGGTTGTCTTTATGTACTTGACAATTCCTAAAGTACCTGAGTATCTGATTCGATTTTCATAAAGATTATGAGCAGCTACAGAAGGTGATATCACCACTGTATCCATTTTAAAAATCACTAAACAGAGATATTTTGTTATTTATCTAAAGGTCTATACTTTGTGTAATTGGATTTTAAACTCAGATTATGTAACTCCAAGTGTAAATTTCTTTTCCTTAAAGCAAGAACCTGGAATAAGCATTGCTAAAACCATTCCACAACTTACTAAAATCATCTTCAGGGGCCTGCTAGCTCAGTACTGCTTTTCCCTGAGGTCCTAGCTCCTCATCATAAATGTAAGGATGAATACAGTCAATGTCTAAAAACCATGGGTGGTCTTTCTGATGCTTCCATAGGAATGAACACTCCATGGACTTTACTAGTTGCCTTACCTGGCCATTCATTTTTACTTATTGTTTCATAGTGATAGATAACACTTTGAAATGCTGTTAAATGATGAGGCACTACTATGTTTATTTGCTTATTTGAAAAGAGAAGAGATAGATAGATAGATTTAATCCTATTTTAAAAAACATATTCAAGCCAAAGGGAAGCTCATAGATTTGTTTGAAATATGCATGGTCATTGACAAAGCTCAGACACCTAATTAAAATGAAAGAAGGAAGGAAGGAAGGAAGGAAGGAAGGAAGGAAGGAAGGAAGGGAAGAAAGAAAGAAAAAGAGAGAGAGAGGGAGGGAGGGAGGAAGGAAGGAAGGGAGGAAGTGAGGGAGGAAGGGAGGGAGGAAGGAAAGGGAAAACTGATGTTTTCCATTTTGCATTGTTGAAGACTGTTTTTAATACTAAATGGTTTATATTTAGCACAATTACAATGGGGGTGAAGGCAGAGAGTTATTTTTTTTAAAGTCATCAATATAAATAGCTTTGTTCAAAGTTGTAGGAGTATCTTATTTTATGCAAGAGGCATCATTCTGGGAAGTTTTAAATCACATTTTGAAGAAAAATAGAATAATATTTACCAGCACTAGTATGCTTATTTTTTTAGAAAAATCCTGTAACCAATTCTCTGGTAAGGAAAGGAATTATTTTTTGTAGAGTGAATAATCATTTCTGGGTTGAAAAATTATAGACTGCTAGAACCTCAGGGTATCTTTGGAAGTGTCCAGTTGAACTTCCTCTTTTTCCAATTAGGATATTAAAGAAACATATTAGTTGAGTGGTTTACCCAAGGCCTTATAATTAGTCATTGAGTTGGGCTTAATTCTCCCCTAATTTTGGTCTAGTCATATCCTCTGTACTTTGCTGGTTGGATTTGCTTAAAAGTAAATCAGCTTTTTGAATTTTAGAAACCTCAAGTATACATGTGGTGAGAGAGAGGATACCAGTTTCTAGAATGTATAATGAAAAAATTAACTTATAGGAGGAAGCCAAAATTAGTTGATTTTAACTATGGTATGTAATTGTTGCTGCAGGCTCTGCTGAAGATGGATTGCCAAGGGTTAGTAGCACAGCTCATCCAAGAGGCTGCTATTCTGACATCAGCTGTCAAACTTGGAAAAGGCTGGAGGGAACTAGCTGAAAAGTTAGTGCGACTCACAAAGCAACAGATGGAGGCATATGAAATTCCTCATCGAGGAAAAGCTGGAGGTATTGCTGTTGAGGTAAGATTTCTATTTGTCTAATTAAATAGTGAAAAATTGCAGACCAAGGAAATCAAACATAAATCCATATACATGGATTCATTGAGGCAGTCTCCTAGAGGACCCACTAATTGAAGTCACTGTAGCTATAATCATCAATATTATCTGAACTAAACCTACATCTCTCCTTAAAGGCCTCAAGAACCTTTAAAATATATTGATGTTTCTCCTATTGGATTGCATTTTAACATGGTCTTTGAGCAAATAAATTGAGCAAATTAGATAGCTAGCCATTGAGTAGGCAGGGCTAATAAGAACTTGAGGCAGAGAACAGATAAACTTTGAAGAGAGGAAATGGGGCCAAATCAGAATAAAGGAGGAGGATATAATAATAAGTATTTATCAGCCTCAGTTATAGACTTCGTCACCTATGATAAATAATGTTTGGTGACAAACATTAAGGAGGTGGGTGTTGTGGGGTTGCTGGTAATGAGAGCCTGGTAATGCAAGCTAGAAGTACCTAAGAGCTTCATTATTTCCTTTGTAATTTTGTATACAGTAAGAACTATAGACACCAAATATAGAATAACAACACTTAGTACAAAGTAAATACTTACCATGCAAATATTGTTTTTATTAATATCAAAACAAATGTACACTGGTAGGCCTAGATTAGGTAAATATTTTCTCTATTTACCATAAAGAAAGAGAATCCATTTTTATTGACTTAAATGAAAATATTCTAGTGATAATCACATATAAAATGTCCTGTGTCTTTCTCTCACATGAGTGAAAGCATTTTCAAGATATTTTTAGTTAAGGAAAGGTTATCTCTCTGATTAGATGATAACTTGGTAGGAGGCAGAAGCTATGTTCCCCACTTCCTATTTGGGCATAGAGCTGGGTTTTAATTTTTTGAGAATTTTTTCTTATTTTGAAGCAATATGCCAGCTGGGTGAGCACAACAAGACAACTTTTCCATGAAGCTTGAAGAGTCAGATCAAGTCAGGTAAATCCCAGCAGCTGCGCTGGAAGCTTCAGCGTTCCTGGAGCCTGGCTATCCAGCAAGGACTCCAAACAGACTCTTGAGGCAAGAGCATCCAGGACACATCCTCCCCCCTTTTAGATTCCTCCCCCTTGTAGACTACATTTACTTCCATATACTGAGAAGGACATTACAATCTACAAATCAGTTTTTACTGAATGAGCTAAAAGATGACACACCTTTAATAAGGAAAAAAAGAACAACATTCTGAGGGATATGCTATTCTGATATTTAAGTGAACTTGATTAATACATTGTCGATTGAGATACCACCACCTATCAGAATGGCCAAAATCCAGAACACTGATGACACCAAATGCTTTGGAGGATGTGGAACAATGGGAATCCCAAGTCATTGCTGGTGGGAATGCAAAATGATACAGTCACTTTGGAAGGCACTGTGGCTGTTTTGTACAAAGAAAGCATACCCTTAACTTATGATCACTCAATCACATTCGCTGGTATTTACCCAAAAGAGTTAAAACTTTTGTCCACACAAAAACCTGCACATGAATGTTTATAGCAACTTTATTCATAATTGCCAAAACTTCAAAGCAACCAAGATGTCCTCCAATAGGTGTCTGGGTAAATAAACTAGTAGATACAGACAATGGAACATTATTCAGTGCTAAAAAGAAATGACTTACCAAACCATGAAAAGACATGGGAAAACTTTAAATACATATCACTAAGTGAAAGAAGCCAATCTGGAAAAAAAGCTTCACACTGTATGATACCAAATAGATGACATTCTGGAAAAGGTAAAATTATGGAGACAGTAGAGAGATCAGGGGTTGCCAGACTTTCAGGAAGGAGAAGTGAATAGGCAGAGCACAGAGGATTGTTAGGGCAGTGAAAATACTCAGTATAATATCATAATGATATCTATATTTGTCAAAACTCATAGCATATACAACACATGGATATGCAATGAATATACAATGAACCCAAGGTTAACTGTAGACATTGAGTATTTATAATATATCATTGTAGATTCATCAATTCTAACAAATATACCCCTCAGGTGGAGGCTGCTGATAACAGGGTAGGCTATAGGCTATGCATATATGCATATGCACCTATGCATAGGTGGGAGATATATGCAAAATCTCTACCTGCAAAATCTAGATATATGTGAACCTAAAACTGCTCTAAAATAATTCTTTTTTAAAAAAAATGTTTATTTTATTTATTTTCAGAGAAAGAGTGCAAATGGGGGGAGGTGGGGGTGGGCGAGAGAGAGAGAATCCCAAGCAAGCCCCATGCTGTCAGCGCAGAGCCAGATACAGGGCTTGATCTTACAAACTGTGAGGTCAGGCTCAGTCTCACAAACCATGAGATCATGACCTGACCTGAAAACGAGAGTCAGATGCTCTATCAGCTGAGCCAACCAGGCACCCCTAAAAATAATTCTTTAAAAAAAGTTACCTAACTGAAAACCAGCCTTTTTTTTCTTAGTAAGGCCTCGTTTTTAAAAGGGTTTTCTTGAGAATTATTTACCAGAAAGTTTTTATTCTCTCAGGTTTGTTAAGCATCTAACTTCTCTCTAATTGTGATTGTTTATATTTTGTCTTTCCCTAAATCTTGATGGAAGCCAACAAACAGCCTACTTTTCCATTATTTACTTTTGCACAGTCCAAATCACAAATGACTAAGTGCATGTCTAAGGTTGATATATATTCAGAAACAGAAAGGAAAGTCCCTAGGTGTCTTTCTGGAGGTTATCATTCAATTTACTGTGGCTAATGCTGACAGTCATTGCTGTGATTCATGTTATTAAATGCTTAGAAAATTATGCATGATATGGGCCTGAACCCGTTCCAAATAATCTATGGGAGTCTAGACCACTTAAACTAAAGGGTAAATGTATGCTAAGTTTTATCCCCCTGGAAAAACAAAACAAAACAAAAACAAAAACAAGAACAAAAACAAAAACAAGAACAAAAACAAAAAACAGCTGTACAGTTTTGTTTTGTTTTGTTTTTTCTCTCAGGAAAGAGACTACTCACAAAAATGATCAATTTACAAGTCAAGAAATGATTTTAAAACACACTGATACTAGTTCTGGGTAGGGCATGCAGAAGGAGGGAACCAGAATTGGGGCACAGAGATAACAAGGCCTGGTGGTTCCCATGCTGCTTTTGTTTCCTTTATCTCACTTCCTCAGAGGGCATACTTTCCAACATTTTCTCTCTATGTGTGCCAATGTCTACAATCGGGCTCTTCACTCACTTTCATTCTTTTTCTATTTCTCTTCTTTGCTTTTGTTCTATTTTTATTTTATCTTAAAGACAGTTATCTGGCTCTTATTCTGTTCCAGGCACTATTCCAAGAGCATTACAAAAATTAACTTTATTTAATCCTTTCAACCAAAACTTCTGGGGCAGATATTACTACTATCTAAGATACAGAGAGGCTGAGTAACTTGCTTAAACATACATACCTAGGAAGTCATGGAACCAAGTTTGGAGCACAGACTTTGACTTTGGGACCTTTGTACTTTAACCATTATGCTCTGCCCACCCACACCAAATCCAACATGGTAGCTGAGTGGCAGTGCCAGAGGTGTAGTCAGGACTGGGGGTTTAAGCAACTCATTTCATTTTTTCTTTTTCTTTTTTCAAGCCATTGTATGATACTACCAAAATTTGCCTTAGTATCTTTATCAAGCTTCAATCCAATTAAAGAAAAGAGATTATTAATAGCATGTCAGATTTTTCTTGAGTACTTTTGGCCATTTCTTATTATTTTATAAGGTGAAAAAAAAAAGCTTCTCCCTGGAGACTTTGAGAAAGTCACTTTTTAAACTAACCACCTATCTAAGTTAAGTTATAAGAAATGTTAGTCAACTTCTCTGATGATATTGAATTTCTAACGTAAAAACAAAACTATAAAATTTTGAGTCTTATTTTAAGCAAAATATGTTTTTGGAGTATTGCCTTTGAAAAAGAAATACATTTGTACTATACAAAGATGTTTAATCATTGCCAAGGTTTTCCAGTGAATGTTAATGAAAATTCATTGGAGTTTATTTTCCTGAACAAATTTAGAGCTTTAATTTAAAAACCAGAATCAATAAAATATTAGAAAAATAGACCATTAAAAAAATTGGATTTTATAAGGAGAAAATGCTGGGGATTTCAGGGCTAAGATGTTCTTAGGCCTAACTTGGATACTCTTGACTTAAGCTTCTGGGATTAATGGTATGTGTGACAATTTTCCCAGTAACTGTCTTCCATTGGCCCCTGACACACAATGAAGAAGATACTCTCTCCATCTTATTCAGTCAGGACACTTACTTACCAAGGACACTAAACATTACTTCTTACTAAGTTACCTTCTACCGCACTGGGCTCCACGTCAAACACAGGCACCAATAGGCCTGTCAAGGCTGATTTCTTATCTGACCTGCCAGAATGGGCCGCCCTAATTATGGAAGCCTAAGGAAGTCAACATTGTTAATTGTGATATAGTTTCATCTCAGAAGCCACTCACCTATAGAGAGTTATGACTGGAATGGTGTGTTTATAAGTCTTTTTGCTCAATCAGTGAAGTCTGATTTTCTGTTTTGTCTTCAGCCATATATTTGTCCCCCCTTATTTCTGACTGGCAGCTATAGTGTTCAGAGCACTTTATTCTGGGTCTAGATTTAAAGTGAGAAAGTAGGTATTCCTCAAAGAGCTGACTTTATTTATTTTTATACACGAATAAAAGTTCTATATGGAATTCTTCCTACTTATTTAGTATCTTTCCTCTGAATCCTTGCTCTCAGTATTTAATTCATCTGTACTTTTAACATATTTACTAGGACTGTCAGTTCCCAGAATTGGAGCTTTAGGAGCTACAAAAATCACAAACAGAATGAAAAATATGATTTTTTTCTCCCTAAAGCCACATTTTATTTGGCCTGGGAATCGAGATAAATTGTTAATAACTTGAATTATTTTATTTTAAAAATGTATATGATAAGATGCTGAAATACGTGAAAATAATGAGAATGGTAATAGTTGCAATTTATTGTGTGTTTACTGTGTCAGCTAATCATTATGAGCATTTTATTTACTGTATTTCATTTATTTTAACAAACTTTCTAAGGAAGACATTATAACCATTCACAATTTACAGATATGCAAACTAAGAGTGAATGCATTTGTGTAAACCATCCAGAATTACATGGTTATTAAGTACAGAACTGGGTTCCAGACCCAGGTATGTTTTACACACAGTCCTATCCAATATGCACAACTAATAAGTCCTTTCAGAATTAGCTAAATAAAAGAAGATCAAATTGGGAAGGAGCTGTCAGAAGACACACCCTAGTCCTGAAGGATGGATAGCATTTGGATAATTGGAGAGGATTGGAAGGAGATTTCAGTGCTTCTGGATACCAGTGACTTCTAGAGACCATTGAGGAGACTATGTGGGCTGGAGGGGAGAGGTCATTTTAGTAATTATTGGGAGATATGGTCATATATGTATATATTGGAGACAATAGAGTCTTTAATGACTGCCAGAGCATAGAGGTTAAGATTGCTGGTCTGGATTCCCGATCTAGTCTATTATCTATTAGTCTTCAGCAAATAAACTTTTTTTTCTAGGAATATTTTTTTTTTGGAAAGTGATGTGAATTATACTATCTTGCTCATCGGATATTTGGAGGATTAAATGAAATAATATACATGAAATATTTGGAATAATGCTTTGCACATTGTAATAACTAAATATATATTATCTATTATTTTAACTAAGAGCAAGAGGTGAATTTGACAACTGTGTGACATTGAATGATTTTGGAAAAGGAAATATAGTAATTTTTTAGTAATATGGCTGCAAGTAACTATAGAAAGAATGTAGGCAAGGGAAAAGTCACCAATGATTTCAAGGTTTCTCTTCTAAAAACTGGTGGAATGGTAATGCATGGAAAAAATAAGAAGAAAAAAGCCTTGGCTAGTCAGCTTTTTTTACTGGTTTAACAATGTTTATTTTCCTTGGAAAATGTCTCTTGCAAAAGATAAAAGGAAGTTCTTGAACTCTTATGGTTTTCTGGCTCACACAGCAAGTCCTGGATTCTGCAGGGACATTGCATTGTCCACTTCTAGCCTTGGTACTTAACTGTATGATTTGCTGGGCTTTTACAGTATGAGATACATTTACAATTTCTTAAAGGTGGGAAAGTATTATATGGAAATTCATCTACAAGTGGTAACATGTATAGACTAATTTCTCAGTTCTTCATTGTTTGGACTACAGATTTGACACAGTAACATAATATTTAGATTACCATAGTCTATTTTGTACAATACTATAATGCTTGTTGCTACAATATTTAATTCCAAAAATTACTCCATTTCTTGAAATGATGAAATAAAGAAACAATGACATCGCAGTGAAATTCATGGGGTAGCACATTGTAGTCATACGATCTTCTACATTATATGTCTTATTACCTACCAAAAATCAAATAGAAATAATAATCATATTAATAAATATTATAAAGTTTAAATATTATAAAGATATCTTAAATTGGATTTAGAGACACAAATATTTTATTTAGAGTTTAGGTTTTCTTTATTGAGGTTTATTTTGAGGAATCACAAACAACCAGGAATATTAGAAAAACCAAACCCCAGCTAAGTATAAGACTTAAATCAGCATTGATTAAAACTGCTTACTACTGAAATAAATCCATGGCTATACTTTAATGAAATGACTCTGGATTTATAGCTGGGTGACCTGAATTCTCTTCCTAAATAGGAGTTAGTGAGGATGGCTCGTCCAGCCGGTTTTCCTAAGATGTTAGATTGTTTTGAGTAGATGCAGGAGCAAAGTATGAGTCCTCTATCTTCCTCTGGGTTATGCTTAACCCCTGATGTTCCAAGTGGTTATTCCTAGAGGAAGCAAAGCTGGCTGTACCCAGAGACTTTTCCAAGAGAATCTTCTGTCCAAGTTTCAAACAAGTCCATGTCCCTTCTAAGGAAATAGGGACTCCCTGATAGGTTAGCCTCCCTTCTTTTCTGAAGATAATGGTAACTCTCAACACTATTTATGTACTTACCATTTAAGGTGATAGAAAACCCACCTGGATATTATAAATGATGTACTGAAGATAGAACACATGTAATAATCTTTAATAATGCAAATTTGCCTTAATACTTCTTCAGCTAATTGTACTTAAAATGAAACATTGCTCCTATACTTTTATGAGGAAAGTAAGGGGGTTATGAATCTTTTAATGTGGAAAAATGTAATCATCCAATTATAGTTAACCAATTGCATCCTTTATGCTATTCATGTTTTATGAGCTAAAAAAAGACATAGAGTGCTAAGCTCAAATCTGAATTGCTTTTATTCATGTTGCATTTCATTATCCAGAGCATTATCTAATGAGTCTTACTGGCTTCTGGGAACAAGCGCTCTAAATTTGGAAAACTATTTTTTAAATTTCTATTCCTGTTTCATTTCTTTTGACATCTCACCACTTCTTTTATTGCTCTTTTACCATTTTCTTTGTCCTCTAATGCCTGGAAGATAAACCAAAGACATTTCACACAAATGCTAGGACTTTGGAAACTGCTAACCTTTAATAGATTAAATACTTCCTGATGCTTACTGATGCTCCCTTATAGAAGGAGATCAAAACACACAGTTGAGAAATTAACAACTCTATGCTTTTGTCAGCCTCGTGCTTCCTATTCAGAGATGAACCCATAACATCGTGAAGTTAACATTTAAAAAAATCTCAGAGTATAGGAGTAAGAGTAATGCCTGTGTGTCAAATAATTGTGTTAGAGGTGAAGAAGACTGAGAGAATTTGTTTTGTGGTTACGAGTAATTCAACAAAAACAAACCCTCAGGAGCATGCTTTCCTTTGATTTATCTACGCATTAGTGCAGAGTTTCTGCATATCATCCCTTAAATCATAACACTGAACAAGAACGGAAGAACTATTTTAAACCACTAAATAGATATATAAGATAACATAAACCTGGAAGAGATCATAGCAGTCCACAATCACTTCCAGCTTTCAGAGGACTTAGGTCATTGTGGAAAGAAAATTGTTTATTCTACTGATTTTATTCAAACATTTCCAGAAAACGTATGACTTTGTTTTCTCTTTAATTATTACAAAGCTGAGAATACTTCGTGGCTTTTTTTTAAGAAATTAATGTTTATTTTTGAGAGTCATAGAGACAGAGTGTGAGCAGGGTGGGGGCAGAGAGAGAGGGAGACACAGAATCTGAAGCAGGCTCCAGGCTCTGAGCTGTCCTCACAGAGCCTGATGTGGGTCTCAGACCCACGAACAGAGAGATCATGATCTGAGCCTAAGTTGGATGCTTAAACGACTGAGCCACCCAGACACCCTTCCTTTGTGGCTTTTAATGTGTATTTTTGGACCTAATTTTGTAAAGTCTATAGTTAATTAATGTATGCCAGTTTCCTCTTGTGTCTTTGCCTTCGATAGCATATGTTCACTTGCTGAATAAGAAAACGTAGAATGACAGACAGAAAGAAGTGCTGAAGAAACAAAAGTAAAATATTTAAGGACTTGAGTCAAATATCATATAGCTCTGTCGCAAAGGACAACAAAACACTGATTAGACTATTTATTGCATTGATGAAGGCTGGGCTTTTGTCATGCTTTGTTAAAGCAAATCTCAATGTAGAGAAAGTTCTATTTACCATACCTGGCAGAGACTTGTTTATTTCTCTTAATAAAACATACTTTTAAAACCTAGCCCCCGAGGGGCGCCTGGGTGGCTCAGTTGGTTAAGTGTCCTACTTTGGTTCAAGTCATGATCTCACAGTTCATGGGTTCAGGCCTGCATTGGGCTCTGTACTCACAGCTCAGAGCCTGGAGCCTGCTTCAGATTCTGTGTCTTCCTCTCTTTGCCCCTTCCCTGCTCACACTCTTTAAGAAATGAATACATGTTAAAAATTTTTTTTAAAACCTAGTTCCCCAAATTTAACATTTTTCATTTGTACCAAGTACACAACTATAGCATATGCTTTAAATCCCATTTATTCTCAATTATTCTTGATATTTTCCCTGTTCATTACCCTAACTCCATAATGATTTTAACATTTGTGTTGTTTATGTGTTCTGCTTAAAGGAAGTTAACTTATCTTCTTGAGAAATATGCTGCCTCCTTAATCTTCATCAACCCTAAATTATCTGGCTAGGGTAGGATTCAAACCAACCTCTCCTTTCAAATGTAAAATATTAGTCTTTATAGATTTTTTTTCCTTTTAAAAATAATTTATTCTCCACTGCTTCTCCTTCTAGCTTTGTCTCTCTTCTTTTAACTTTCAAATTCCAAATGTGACCCACTTTTTCTGTGGTTTCTAGTTCCTTGTCACCTGGTCCTACCTGCAGTCTGTCCTCTACCACTCTCTTCAAACTGCCTTCTCCATGGTTACTGAAGTCCTAATAGTGCCAAAATCCTGGATTTTTCTCATTTTTCCTTCATGTTTCCATATTACTTGACATTACAGGTAAGAGAGGGGCTAACAGAGAAGAGATGTCCTCAAAGAGTGGCATGCTGGCACACGTTTAATAGCTCTTCAAGGGAGAAAAAGCCCTAAATTATACCTTTGCCATCTTCCGTGGTGTAAAAACTCCTAACATTGATGATTTTCACCTCCTAGTGTGATGTCACTGAATGTGGAGTTGGGAGGCTATGTGAACAACAGGCTCTGAGAAGCTGGGGTGAGCTGAATGTCCTTTTTGGAATGCTATCAATCCTTGACTTTTGCAACATGAAGTACCCTGCTTCATTTTCTATGACTCTGACACCAGCTTCTCTCCATACTTATATTGCTTCTACTTTTTTCTTTTTCCTTTTTAAATCTTTATTTTATTTTTAGAGAGAGCTTGCACATGCAAGCAGGGGAGAGGGGCAGAGGGAAATAGAGAATTTTTTGTTGTGTTTATTTATTTTTGAGAGAGAGAGAGAGAGCGCACAAGCAGGGAAGGCGCAGACAAATAAGGAGAGAGAATCCCAATACTCAGCACGGAACCGATGCAGGGCTCTATCCCACGACCCTGGGATCGTTACATGAGTCAAAATCAAGAGTTGGATGCTCAACCGACTGAACCACCCAGCACCCCTCATTGCTTCTATTTCTTGTTTGTGGTCCCTAATTGTGGACTTAATTGAGGGTTAAATTTTTCACCCTTTCATTTTCTTCCTTGGCATTTTCCACTACTCTCATTTTTCCTCATCACTTTGGCATGATGCTAATAAATTCTTGGCTGCTTCCTGGAGGTCATCTCTCTATTCCAAAGTCTTACTGGAGATGGAGATACTCATGCCTTCACCTCATATGCATTAGGGTTAAAACTAGGTTGCCTATCTTTCTCTCACCCCAAAAGTACCCACTTTCCTTCATATCCTATTAAAAAGTATTAAATGCAAACTATATGCCAGATACTTTAGAAGGTTCTTTGGACACAGACCTGGGAAATTATTATCCATATTTTAAAGATTAAAAAATTCAAAACTCAGATACTTTGATTTACCCAAATTGACCCATCCAATAGGCAGTGCAACTCAGATGGCAACCCAGAGCTCTGACATCAAAACCCATCTTTCTTTCTGTTACACCACACTGCTTCTCAGTCAATGAACTCTCAGTTTTTATTACACTAAATGAAAACATGAAAGTAATTTTTGAGTTTTCTTAAACTGTTAATTACCAAATGCTGTCTAGTTATACAATAGGTCAGTGTTTGTGCAAGTGTCTATCTCCCTTCTATACTATAAGCTTCTAAAAACAAGCCATGCTATATTCATCATTTTGTTCCTTTGTGTAACAAAATTCTTTGTAGTGGTAGCTACTCAAAAACTCTTAATTTAATAAGTGAAATAATTAATGAACAACAATGTGTTTTGAATATATTCATTGTATTTGTGCTACAATAGTGTTTCTCTGTCATCTGCATGGACAGCCACACATGATGTTATATATAGCAGATCAGATTTTGCACTAAAGGAATATTCAGGGTTAGTTTGCTTCAAAGAGAAACAGAACTGGAATGCAATAGATACACATTTTAGTATAAATCATGAAGTTTACCATTGCTCTAGTGTTTTCAGCCCCAAGCTATTGTAACCCTTTCTATGTAGCTTATGGATTAGACTCCAGGAAATCCCCAATGAATTTAAAGCAGTATCCCTCCTTGCATTTCTGACTAATTCAGAGTACTCCTGGGGAGTCCTTTCACACTATCAGGTGTCTTAATTTGGGTTCAGGACTCAGAAGTCTATCCAAATTTCTCTGAATTGCAAGAACTGACCGAAATGTTCTGCTGTCAGTGAAAACTGCCAAATGTGAGAGTGTTATATAGCTCTCTGCATAAGTGAGTAGATAAATGTATCATTGGACTTCTGAATCTGTAGTTCCCAATTCCTGCATCACCTTGGTGTATTTCCTATTTCAAACAGCACCAAAGGACTGCTGCATGATTGAGTATGCCTCAGGGCTTTTCTATACATAGCAATCCACTGTGCTGCAGCAAGATATGTGGTGCAGAGTTGTGTGTGTGTGTGTGTGTGTGTGTGTGTGTGTGTTTACCAGGAAAGGCAGTGGAGCCATTTTGGCTGCCTCTATGATGTTACTTTGAATCTGCACACATAGTAGTGCATAAACTGAAAATTATCCAGATATGATTCTTTAAAAGACATCTGGTTTTTATGAGACTATGCCATCATCTGGGTACTGAAATGCTCTTAGATGCTATTTATCATAAAATATCTTCAAATACATCTATTTTTTTAAGTTTATTTACTTATTTTGAGAAAGAGAGTGCACGTGAGCAGGGGAGGTGCAGAGATAGAGGGAGAGAGAGAATACCAAGCAGGCTCCACACTGTCAGTACACAGCCCAATGCGGGGCTCGAAGTCGTGAACTATGAGATCATGACCTGAGCCAAAATCAAGAGTTGGATGCTTAACGTACTGAGCCACCCAGGCAGCCCTCAAATACATCTTTTTATCATTAAATTACTAAAGGACTTAGCATAAAATATGAGAAGGTTTTAGCTATAAACACCATTATTTTAAACAATATATGGCAAGTTGAAAAATAATGTACCAACTAGTTGAGCATCAGGGAATTTTAAATGAATGCAACATAGAATACAGGTCTCAAAGCTTTTACAGAGGGTTAGTATATACTCACTACAGAATAATTTACTTGTTTAGTGCATCTTTGCATCTGAGAAGTGGCAGGCAAGATTGAATCTGGCAAAAAGCATCTGTTAATATGCCTCAATTCATCTTCCATTGCTGAGATATTAGTGGTGACCAGCAACTGGGAGGTTTGATTTCAAAGTGACTATTCAGAAAAATAAACAAGAGAACATCTCATTCATAGTCTATCAGTGATGGAAGATGCAGTTCTTTGTAAATCAGGTTGGAGAGGGTAAAACTTATATACAAAAATCTGGGATCATTTGGGATGATGCATCATAACCTCCTGGATATAGTATAATATTGATAATTATTTTCCATTCAATACCTTGCAGAATCAAGCTTCATCAATAGAGACAAAGATATGGGTGTTCATGGCTTCCCAGGAATGCCAATTTGGACAAATAACATCAAACTGTTTTTTGAGTTCAATGCCTATCCTTTTATGTAGATTAAATTGATTGAAACTCTTTATTATGGTCTTTCATTCTTTTAATTTCAATTGTAGAGTATATGAGGCTATCAGAGGAGGGTGAAAAATTATATCCCAAAGCCCTACTTCATGTGATATTACTGTTAATGGAGGCTCTATTTAAGAGGGCAGCTCTGCATAATATTGAGCTCACAGTCTGTGTTCCTGCATTTGTGATAAAATCACAAATGAATTAGTTTAGTGAACCCAAATAGGTAGAGGTAATAAAGTTTATATTCCAAATAGTCCAATTATAAGTAGTACATGGCTCGTTTTTTCATTTTCTTAGAAAAATTTATTTTAAGCTCATTGTGTTTCTGTGTGTGTGTGTGTGTGTGTGTGTGTGTGTGTGTGTGTGTTTATTCTACAATTTATCTTCTTTGGTCGGCCTTTGTCTTTATTCTCTCTGAGCCCGGTTGCCTTGGTTACCATTACATACATGCTCGAACATGAAGTTCCTCTTTGACGTACATTTATTTCTATGGAAACAATGATGTCATTGGTATTGGTAGGTGCTTGGGGAAAGCATAATAAAACATTGAATATTGATCTTTCTTTTGGTTATAAAATGATTCATTAAATTATTTTTAAATTAGAGAACTGTATTTTTACTTTCCTTTTAAGATTTGATCATGAAAGTACATCTTTTCTTGTTTTCCTTGCTCAAATAAAATGACTTAAAGCATTAAATACACTGTATAGCTCCTTCTTGTGATATGTCGTGTAATAAAGCTCACCATAGATAGTATTAAAATAAAAGAATCATTATTTTTACCTTAAAAATCTTTCAGAGAGTGAAAAGTTTATCTCAGTAACATCAAAAAGTTACACAAAGAATTTTATATCATATCAAGGCAATGAACAATGTTTAGATGATGGATCAAGAAAAAAAAAGAGGCACTACTTGTCATTATTTTAAAATTTTTCTAGGCATAGAAACACAAAAATATAAGATGGAAGTGATAGCTATTGAAACGTTTTCTATGACATTAAGTAAGTCCATGTATAATTGGTATTCCAGTTTTTTTATGTCCTGAGAGGCTTTTTAAAACTTTTTTTAAAAGCATCTATTTTCATCTCTGTTTGTCTTCCAACTACTCCAGTCTAATTTTTTTTCCTTTATAGATGATGTGGAAACCTGCTTATGATTTTCTCTATACTTGGGGTGCTCACTATGGAAGTAGCTACAGAGACGTGTTACAAGACCTTCAATCGGCTTTGGACAGAATGAAAAACCCTGTGACCAAGCAGTGGCGAGAGTTAACTGGAGCTTTAATACTGATACATTCCTTAGAGTTTTTGAGAGCAACTGCATTCTCTACTTCTGAGGAAGTATAGGGTATGTTTTGGGGAAGAGGGAGAACGGTAGGAGGGAAATGGAGTGCGTGTGTGTGTATGTGTGTGTGTGCATGTGGTGTGTGCACACACACGCGTACATAAAGAATCTCAGAAAAGTATTACTTTTTTTTCATTTGTCAAAAAATATTTTTTCCTGGTGAAAGCACAGCTTAACACAAAAGCCAAGGATACATTTTATAATTAAACATGTAATTTTATATGTTTCAAATGCAAACATTAAGCCATTTTGTTGTTGAGAAAGGACAATAAAACCCTTGCCCCTTTCAAAGTTGCTTTAATTTCTTTAAGTCAAAACAAATGGCTGTTAGCATAATTACCTCACACAGTTACCTAGATAAACTAGAGGCTCCCAGTGTGAACACTGGAGTTTTACTTGTAGCGGGTCTAGAGAGAGGAGAAGCAAACACATACTCTGTGCACAGGCACAGAGCCACAAGCTTTCTATATTCCATCTTTTTTATTTATTAGTGGAGTTTGCTAACATTATTCCCATTTTTCATCTGAAAAGACTAAGGTGGTGAGGACACTCAGGGCAAATAGCCAATGGGAAATAAGTTTTCTGTCTGCAAAATCTGGTTTTATTATTTTTTTTAAGCATAGCACATAGCAAAATAGTAAAAAACTAAAAGTGCACATTAAAACTTATAGGGACATAGTAGCAACTTCATTTTAAGTGAAACTTGCTGCACTTTTCCACCATCTATTGAAAGACTGCCAGAAAAAAAAATATGACTGATCATCAGAAATCTGTTGTTTGCATCCATGGACTAGAGTTTTCACCATCTTCCTTCCCCTAGCATCTTGGGACATAGCTAACCCTGCCTAACTTGGATTTTTTCTTCAGGATCATTGTGCAGAGCAGTTCTTTAACTCTCAGGGATTTTTAATAAGAAGAATTATTTTTAAAATTTTTTAACGTTTATTTATTTTTGAGACAGAGAGAGACAGAGCATGAACAGGGGAGGGTCAGAGAGAGAGGGAGACACAGAATCCGAAACAGGCTCCAGGCTCTGAGCTGTCAGCACAGAGCCCAACGCGGGGCTCGAACTCACGGACCGTGAGATCATGACCTGAGCCGAAGTCGGACGCTTAACCGACTGAGCCACCCAGGCACCCCAAGAAGAATTATTTTTTAAAAACCTGACTTATCACTGTTGAATGAAGCAGTCGTAACCACCCAAAACACTGATATCTGTGGGTGTGAATGCTCATGTGCTCATACAAACACACGTGTGTGTGTGTGTGTGTGTGTGTGTGTGTGTGTGTATGTGTTTACCAGAGTGTTTCAGAAGCTTTTGCAAGACAGAGATTACATAGGGAATTAGGGCAGTGCAAATGCTAACTGCTGGTAGAGTTCACAAAGAGATGGTTTGTGCTTACTCATATGTTCAAACCTTTGGCCACATGCCAGTGTTTATGTGCTTTGGACAGTCATTCATTTATTGTATTTAATCAACAGATGGAGTATGTGTACCTTCTCTGTGGCAGGCACGTAGATGCTTGAGGTTAATAGTGGTGGAAGAAAGAGCATGATCCCTGACTTCAGTATTGCTAAGTTATAGAGACAGGCAACAATTTAAAACACTATACAATTAAATGTAAAATTAGATCTGTAACAACAGTTACAATGGACAGGCCGGAATGCCAAGGGATATAGATATGAAAGGCCATTTATGAATCCAAAGGGTCAGGGATGTTTTCTCTGGGAAAGAAATGGTGAACCGAAGGAGGATCAAGCACTGCTTTTAGTCCAGGGAAGGTAGAAGAGGTCGTTCCTCAATGCATTGAAGCCCTGAGGCAGGAGGGAAACTCCAGAGATGCAGAGAGCCAGAGTGAAGGGTTTGAAGGGGTGAAGAAGTGAAGGAAGGAAAGACACACCCTCAAAGGTAATATAATGAGCTGAATAAGGATTTTGTTTGGGGATCCTGAATAAAACATATCCATTTGGCTAAAAAGTAAAAGCAGAATCTTTTTAGAGCTTTTAATACACCTACCCTGGGGTATTTCTTATGCTGGCAAAGGTAATTTGAATTAGGTTTAAGAACAGTCTTTAAGGCTTTCAATATTTATATTTGATAATAAGAGAACATAGCCTGCCCAGGGAGTTATGTACACACATTCAAGGACAGAATTTATTTTAGTTGAAAATAAATTCAGGGAGAGGGAGGAAAGAAATAGTTTGTAAGTTCAGGACACAATCATTTTTAGTGGTGATTTTGCTTTCCTTAGAACATTCTTGGAATCTTATTAACATGTCAGCAAACCAGAGAATTTCGGGAAGAGATAGTAAGGAATTAATAACTGGGTTTTTCCAGGCTCCAAGATCTGAGAAGACAGAGATCTTGTTAGCTGATTAGGGTAGTAAGATTAAACAAATCACTTCAGGTTTACATCGCATCATGTGTTGTGACTGTGGCTGGGAAGTTTAAAAAGAGTTTAAAAAATGAAAAACATGAAGTGCAACTTAAGGATGAAGCATTGGCTTACATATTAATATATACAAAGATATCTTATAGTCTTGTAACAAATCCTTCCAGAGGAATTTTAAACCCATGTCCAAACATTCTGTTCTTATAAATATATTCTAATATTTTTATGAATCACTTTTATTTTTCTGAATTTTATATTTTTCTTCCTATAATGGATTTCATAATCAGAAAAGATTAACTCAGTAATCATGAATTTCCTTTAATATTTGGCAGCAAATCAAGGGAATTAATAAGGTACTTAAATTCCATCCTTGACATCATTAAAAGCATCAAAAGCCATTAATCTAAAACTTCTTAAACACTTCCAAAGTGGAAAAATCATAGTTCTTTCAGTACCTCAGGCTTTTTCTCTAATGATGCATTAGGATGAGATTTTAGTTCAGTGCTCAGCTTGCAATGTAACAGTTTTTCAATGGAAGCCACAGATCCTCCACTTCCTGTGTTAAAGCCTTAATATGGAGGCCAATTAAGGAGGTGCGTGCAACAGCAGATAATTAACTGTTCATACCCAGCGGGATGGATACAGCACATTTTCATGTCCTGTAATGTAGAAAATACCATATGAAGTTTTGACCTTGACAATGCCTAGATTTCTGGAAGGGGCAGAATGTAGTACATCAATGGATGGCATTGGTCTAAGAAATGCCACTGCTAATAAACAGGTTTGAATATGTGATATGAAAATACAATAGAAAAAGAAAATACAACAGAGAGAATATATTCAAATCATACTATGCTGTAACTAGAAGGTTCAAAACTTGAATTTTCATACTGTGCTACTGTAATTTGTATTTTCCGTAATTTTTTAATGTCTAAGGAATATTTGAGGCAATATAAAGAAAAAGGAGAATAATGAAAACATGTTGCTAGAGGCTTTTCTAGTTAAAATAGATGTTTTTTTTTCTTATTCCCACATAATTTGCCCTTCTTCTATATGAAGTTGTTTCCCATGTTAGTGAAGTTCCAAAGATCATATATTACCATTATGTTAGGTGAGGTTAACTCAAAGACATTCTTCAGAATAAAGTAATTGTTGAGGGTTGGTTTCTTGCATGTATACATATTAGTGCACAACACAAAATAAAAAGTGACTATGTGTACACAGGAAACTTGAATTTGTACATATCTAGCACCTGATGTTTGTCTCATATTCAAGCATCAAGATTTCACTAAATGTACAAATCTGTGGCTTTTGCATGTATTTTTTACGTTGATTTTCTATTTATGTATACCTAGGCTTATGTAATCCAGAAGGTTTTTCACCTAAAAGCTTTGCAATTCTGAATAATAGTGTCAGTTCATATATGAGGGGGTGAGGATGGAAATATCAGTACTGGAAAATAATTAGTAATGCCAATGGAGAAAATTCCAGAGCATGTGCTGCTGCTGTTATAGTGAACACAACAAGGATGGCTTCTTCTGCAAAAGAGTTGTCCAGGAGTTGAGAGCCCCTGGCTTCTGATCTTTGCCTATTACTTCCTAAGAGACTTTCCACCTGTAACCCAGCTTCCCTGGGCTTCAGTTTTCTCTCATCCATAAGACAAGGTGCCTGACAAAGTTCCTCTTGGGTTTAAATGTCTGTGAGTATATAATGAGCACGATATTTTATGGGTGTTTTTTTCTGTTTATTTGTCTTGCTATGCAGGAAGTAAAAGTGAGCTAAGACTAATAATTTGAATACTAATTATCTACATGATAATAATGTCTCCTATGTGTGAGGCATAGCACCCATAGCACATACACATAAACATACTGATCATTTTATGGCACTTTATAATATTACTCACATAACCTAGTCAAGTTGCTTTTGCAATATGTACTGTTTTGAATAGTTGAAAATCACCCAACTATTCAAACAGACTAGAAAATGGTGTATGAGTGTTGCTTAGAAGGGTAGCAGAAATTTACAAGCAGCTACCTAGAGCACACTGGCAAACATACTCCAGTCTTACTGCAAGGCCTTAGACCAGGCAACCTCTGCTGCAGGGATTCTCCAATTTCAGAGCAGCAGAACTGCCTGGAAGGCTTGTTGGAACACAGACTGCTGGGTCCCACCCCCAAGTTTCTAATTTAGCAGGTCTGCAGTTGTTCCCAATAACTTGCATTTCTGGGAAGTTCCCATGTGATGCAGATGCTACTCATCCAGGGACCCCACTTTGAGAACCACTGAATTACAGTTTCCTTCCTCTCTGTGAAAATAAAAGAATCTTTGTTAAGCCAGAAAAACTTGCTTCTAGACAAACAAATTTTTATGTGATTCCATCAGAGAAATAGTTTTTAAATTATTTTAAAAAATCATGTTATATAATAGCTCCATTTATTTATATAGAATGAACTTTTCACAGGAAATTAATAAAAGCCTTATTATTTCAAAATAATAATTTTCATTGAAAAACTAACTGAAATAATTAAGAACTCTGCATTTTATTTGAAATGTAAACATACTTGAATAAAAACAGGTTAGTTGTTTGAGATTAATAATAATTTCAGGTGTTAAGATGATTTTGCAAAATATACGTAATGATGCACTTGTTTCTGTATCTTTTGAGAAAACTTTGTTTTACTGGCCAATCACTTGGTACATTTTTCTTGTTGAATTCATTTTCCCTATTGGGGAAAAGTGGTGTTTTTTTTGTTTTTTGTTTTTTGTTTTTTCATTCCAAGGATACCATTATTTACTTTCTATTTAAATTCAAGTTAGTTAACATACAGTGTAGTCTTGGCTTCAGGAGTAGAACCCAGTGATTCACCTCTTACATATGACACCCAGTGCTCATCCCAACAAGTGCCCTCCTTAATGCCCATCACCCATTTAAATGTTTTTAACTAACGTGATCAATACAACTATCCATATGCCTTACTTTCATTGTAGAATTACAAAATGATTATAGGCACTCGTTAATAAGGTAGCCAGATGTTCTCTTTCCAACGAGTGTTTCCACATTTAAAGGGATGGTGGCTCTGAGAAGGGTGATGAGGTGGACAAGCTCATGTAGATATTATGTATCATATTTCATCCTCTGCCATCATTTCCTTTTTAAATTGTTCTTCTTTGGGTAACTTGGAGAGAACCTATGACTTTTTATTTCTATTCATATAGATGTTTGAGTCTGTCCTTTTGTACCTGGAGGCAGATTTTTAAATGATCTTAATATTTAAGTCTACACTTGAACCCTTGGAATTTACTGGACATTTAGCATATCCATATAAGCATGCTTAGTACTTAAAAATCAGAACTTAGTCATGATGAAGTTATGAGTTTTACTTAAACTGGTTCCACCAAGCTCAGTCTTTTAAAAAGAATTTGGGATTGGCAACTTTGGTGTAATGTTGACCTTACATGTATCAGGTTAAATTGTTTAATAGGATTAGCTACCAAACTCCTTCCTAGAAAAATTTATTTTATGGGAGGAAAATATACTCTTTTGCTCCCAGGAAATATGTACTCAATGCTCACCCAGTCCCCTTACATCATGGTTGAAAGGAAGGAAAGTGTGAAGGGGAGATAGAAAAGAGTTTGATTATGGTCTAAAGAAAGGAGACTATTCAGGGACAATGGGAACTTTGTCTTCCTCTGTTTGTGTTGGTCTTTCACTTTCATTTTTCACTTATTTTACAGAGAGAACATGAGCGGGGTAGAAGGGCAGGGAGGGAGAGAGAGACAATCTTAAGCAGGCTCCACACTCAGTGACAGTGCAGAGGAGCCTGAAGAAGGACCTGATCCCACAAGCCTGGAATCATGACCTGAGCTGAAATCAAGACTCAGATGCTCAACTGGTTGAGCTACCCAGCTGTGTCCTGTTCATCTTCTTAAAAATGGAGAGTATCTTCATTCTTCTCCTTATCTGATCAATAATAAGTTATCAATTAACTGCTGCTTGGTTTTCTCCAGGATAGATTTAATGCTGCTTAAGATTGCCCTTTAAAACTACTAAGAAAGGTCAGCTAAAGCAAACATTGCAGATCTATGTTAAGATTGCCACTTAGCAGTCTATCAGGAGCTAGTGTCAGAAAACCTACCTCAAACTGGCTAAAGCACAAAGAATTTATTGTCTCTCACACCTGAAAACTCTAGGATAGTTTCAGGCATTACTGGCTTCAGGACTTGAAGGAGGCAATCAAATTGCTTGTTTCCCCCGCTTCTCTGCATTTGATTATATTGGTTTCATCCTTGGGCTCCACAGAAGCAGCCCAGGAGTTCTGGGCTATCCTTTCACGGGCCAAGTAGGCTGCATAAACATACTAAGCACTTTATAGCACTTAACACTATTACATAACCTAGTGAAATTGTTTTTGCAATATGTACTGTTTTGAATAGTTGAACACCACCCAACTATTCAAACAAGCAAGACAATGGTATATGAGTGTTGCTTACAAGGGTAGCAGCATATTGGGAATATTTGAAAGGCCACAGTAAAGCAGCAGCCACTGTGACTCTTGGAAGGTGGGTGTAGTTCAGGCCCTATTGCAGACCCTGACTTCGTTTGTTGGCAGGGTGGGGGTGGAAGGACAGCTGCCTGACCTGCAACCCCAGTTTCCCTAGGTTCTCCTTCTTCCCCTTGTCCAAATCCTGCCCAGGTGTGAATGCCAATCTACAGCGAGAGCGCCACCTAACGTGGGTTATACTCAGCAGTGAGGCTGCAGATTTGAAGTCAGGGAGAAAGCAGAGTGGGTGCCAGGGACAGACAGATTCTAGTTGTACCTGTTCTTCCCCAGTCCATGTCCATCTTTTCTTTCCTTCAGCCTGACCTGTGACTTCAGGTTCAGCTCCAAGACAGTGGAGAGAGCCAGCCAAGACTCTGACCAGCTCTCACAAATGTATAAAGTCAAATCACCATAATAAATCTTTAGCGTACATCATTGTTGCTGGTTCTGTTTTTCTGAGCAAATGCTTATTAATAGGTAGGGCAAGAGAGCATTTCCTAATAACCTCACAGGAACGGTCCCTCTGATTGGACCGATTTAGGTGCGGTGTTCATCCCTCAGCCAATCAGTGAGAGCTGTAACCAGTGGTCATTTGGCCAGAACTGAGTTACAGGCTCCTCCTCTGACAATCATCCAGGACACAAGGTTTGAGCATCATTGACCACCGGGTGAAATCGAAATACTTTTGGAAATGGAAGGAGATGGATGTTGGGGAAGTCAACAGCAATTTTCCACTAAAAATGTGAGGTGAGTTAACCTCAGCACTATTTCCGGTACCAAGACAACTTTCTCCCTCAGGTGTAATTCACAAGGCTAGTCATCGGGGTCCTTCTTATGCGACTGGGTAATGGGCCTGCATCTATAAACTTCTACACTAAATCAAATCCTAAGTGACTGAGTTTTGCCAGCAATATCTGTCTTCTGCATACCACTTTATGAACTGCTGATGACATGATGGAGCCATCTAAAACCCCACTAAGACTATGGGTTCACCTGGCCCAGGAAGTCCAGGGGCAGATCTTCTATTCTTTCTAATTCCTCACTCTCAAAGCAAGGCCCATACCTAGTAGAAGCACCTTGCCTGCTGCCAGGAGAGACCGGCAAGAGTCTGACCGGGAGAGAGGGATAGAGGAGTTCCCAGAATGACTGATTGACAAAACTGTAACGTTAGCGTCTAATGGCCTCACCTACCAGTGAAAAACAGCATGACAAAATCTTTGAATATTCTCTGAATGCAATTATGAAAGCAAGCCCAAGGTCAGTGGTGTTTCTTTCTCAGCCATCTGACTTTTCATTGGAGACTTTTATCTCCTCTTTTGAATCAATAATGACTTCTAAATGTTGCCCGAGGGGAAAGTAGAACAGCACTATGAACAAGGTGATTTAGATGGTTCCAAGACTTCCGTGAAAAACAGGCCAAAGGAAAGAGATACACTGACAAAGGTGGTGTGTTTGTTTGTTCTACATACATAGTATCTTTTTAAGATATAATTCACATATCATATAATTCACCCTGTCTGTTTTTAAGAACCTATCAACATTTTCTTTCTTGATATATAGTTCCTATTTAATATATGTTTAGTTATATGAACCTATCAACATTTTCTTTCTTGATATATAGTTCCTATTTAATATATGTTTAGTTATATTCACAATTTCCTGTGTCTGGAGAAATTCTCTTCAGGAGGGAGTATCATATTTTTCTGTTTTTCAGGGTGGAGTGGAATACTGTGGGTTGTGGTAAAATAAGAGATTAGCAGTCAAGGTTTGTGAGAAGACTAGGAGAGAGGACTTGATGTAACATCCCTAAAGCCGTTTTTAAGAGGTTTCACTGATAGTTTGGAAGAAAAAAATCTGCAATCCTCCTTTCACACTTTTAGAGAACCTTTATATTTCTTTCCATTTTGATTGCTGAGAAGATTACTGTGTGCTTAGGGATGAATCCAAGTTCCCATGTGAGAGCTTCAAATGCACTGCAAGTAATTAATCTACCCACCTGGGTTCCTGCCTTAAGCAAGTTTCTAAATCTATCTTTAATGAGAGCTCTATTTTGACCACTTGGTATATTCTGTGTTTATCTACTAGAAAACTGTATTAATTTGCTAGGGCTGCCATAACAAAGTACCAGAGATAGGGTGACTTAAACAACAGAATTTTTTTTCTCACAATTCTGAAGGCTAGAAGTCCAAGAGGAAGGTATTGGCAGGGTTGCTTTCTTCTCGGACCTGGAGGGGAGAATCTGTCCCAGACCTCTCTGCTGCCTTAGAGATGGTTATCTTCTCCTTGTGCCTTCACAGGGTTTTACCTTGGTCCACATGTCTGTGTCCTAATGTCTTCCTCTAAGGACATTAGATTAGATTAAGGGCCACCCTAGTGACCTCATTTTAGTTCAATTACCTATGAAAGATTTCATCACCAAATATAATTACACTGGTAGGTACTGAGGGTTAGGAATTCAACATATGAATTTGGGGGACACAAAAACAATAAGCTTGTAACAAAAAATTTGTTGGCCATGATTTGGCCAAATTTGGGTTTTTTTTTTTAATTTCCTGAAATCAAATACATTGTTCAAATGCATTTTTTCTTTAAATTTGTTTTCTTTATTAAGTTATTTATATTAATTCCAATATAGGCAACATACAGTGTGATATTAGTTTCAGGTGTACAATATAGTGATTCAGTTATTCTACACATTACTCAGTGCTTACCATGAGAAGTTTACTCTCAATCCTCCTCACCTATTTCACCCATCCCCCTATCCACCTCCCCTCTGGTAAACCATCAGTTTGTTCTCTAGAGTTAAGAGTCTGTTTCTCTTTTTTTCCTTTGTTCATTTGTTTAGTTTCTTAAATTCTGCATGTGAGTGAAATCATACAGTATTCATTTTTCTCTCACTGACTTATTTTGCTTAGCATTATACTCTCTAGTTCCATCCATGTTGTTGCAAATACCAAGTTTTCATCTTTTATGGCTGAGTAATATTCCATTGTATATATCTTCTTTATCCATTCATCTGTCGATGGACACTTGGTTTGGTTCCATAATTTGGCTATTGCAAATACTGCAGTAAACATAGATGTGCATAGATCTTTTTGAATTAGTGTTTTTGTATTCTTTGAGTAAATATCCAGGAGTGCAATTACTAGATAATAGGGTAGTTCTATTTTTAATTTTTGAGGAACTTCCACACTGTTTTCCACAGTGGCTGCACCAGTTTGCATTCACACCAACAGTGCAAGAGAATTCCTTTTTTCTTCACATCCTTGCCAACATTGTTGCCTTGTGTTTTTGATTTTATCCATTCTGACAGGTATGAAGTAATATCTGATTATAGTTTGGATTTGCATTTCCTTAATGGTGAGTGATGTGGAGAGTTTTTTCATGTGTCTTTTGGCCATCTGGATGTCTTTCGTGGAGAAATGTTTATGTCTTCTGCTTATTCTTTAATTGGACTATTTGTTTTTTGGGTGTAGAGTTGTATAAATTCTTTATATATTTTGGATACAAACTTTTTATTGGATATGTCATTTGCCACTATCTTCTCCCAGTAAGTAGGTTGCCTTTTACTTTTGTTGATTGTTTCTTTCACTCTTCAGGAGTTTTTATTTTGATGTATTCCCAAAAGTTGATT
The DNA here is from genome assembly GCF_023721935.1 of Panthera uncia. NCBI lineage: Eukaryota > Metazoa > Chordata > Mammalia > Carnivora > Felidae > Panthera > Panthera uncia. The sequence continues at coordinate 108,143,708 of NC_064816.1, read as the reverse complement.
TTTGCCTTTATTTCTCTGACCTCAGCAGACATATCTAGAAAACTTGTGCTTTGGCCAATGTCAGAGAAATTACTACCTGTGTTCTTGTCTAGGATTTTTTATGGTTTCAGGCCTCACATTCAGGTCTTTAATCCATATTGAGTTAATTTTTGTGTATAGGGTAAGAAAGTGGTCCAGTTTCATTCTTTTGCATATAGCTGTCCAGTTTTCCCAACACCATGTGTTAAAGAGACACCATGTGTTTTCTTCCCATTGCATATTCTTACCTCTTTTGTTAAAGATTAATTGACCATATAATCATTGATGTGGGGAACAAAAGCAGAAGAAAAGGTATATAAAATTAAATTGCCTTATAACTGTAGCTCACTGACGAATACTTGAGGCAGGGAGAGTATGACATTCTTCCAGGAACTCCCAACTGTCTTAGTATTAATGCTTTCATAGCGGGAAAAACAACCTTAGCTTGACAATAGCCTCCAAGATCCTGTGAGTCTTCTTTAGCATATGAATATAAAATTCCTTTTGGAAACTTTCCTTTACCTTTACCTCCCCACATCTCCCATCTCCCAAGTATATAATCAATCACTCCTCACAATCCCAGGGCAGCTCTTTCTGCCCACAGGTCCTGTCCCCATGCTTTAATAAAACCACCTTTTTTTTTTTCACCAAAGACATTTCAAGAATTCTTTCTTGGGCTTGGGCATTGGCTCTGAACCCCAACATTTCTACTTCAATTATGGGTTTGTTTCTGGGCTTTCTATCCTTTCCCATTGATCTAATATCTTTTTTTTTTTTTGCCAGTACCATACTGTTTTGATTGCTACAGCTTTGTAATATAATTTGAAGTCTGGAGTTTTGATAGTTCTAGTTTTGTTTTTCTTTTTAAAGATTATTTTGGCTATTTGGGGTCTTTTGTGGTTCCGTACAAGTTTTAGGATTTTTTGTTCTAGTTCTGTAAAAAAATACTATTGATATTTTGATAGAGTTTGCATTAAATCTGTAGATTACTTCGGAGAGTATAGACATTTTAACAATATTTGTTCTTCTAATTCATGAGCATGAAATATATTTCCATTTGTTGGTGTCATCTTCAATGTCTTTCATCAGTGTTATGTAGTTTCAGAGTACAGGTCTTTCACCTCTTTGGTTAAGTTTATTCCTAGGTATTTTATTATTTTTGTTACAATTGTAAATGGGATTGTTTTCTTAATTTCTCTTTCTGTTGCCTCATTGTTAGTGTATAGAAATGCAACAGATTTCTGTACATTGATTTTATATCCTGTAGCTTTACTGAATTCATTTATCAGTTTTAGTAAGTTTTTTTGATGGAGATTTTACTGTATAGTAAAACTATATAGTATCATGTTAGTTAGTATCATGTCATCTGCAAATAGTGAGTTTTACTTCTTCCTTACAATTTGGATATCTTTTATTCCTTTTTTCCTCTTATTTCTATGGCTAGGACTTCCAGTACTATGTTGAATAAAAGTGGTGAGAGTGGACATCTTTGTGTTTTTCCTGACCTTAGGGGAAAAGTTCTCAGTTTTTTCCCATTGAGTATGATGTTCACTGTGAGTTTTTCATATAAGGTTTTTATGAACTATGTTCCCTTTAAACCTACTTTGTTGAGGGTTTTTATCATGAATGGATGTTATATTTTGTCAAATGCTTTTTTTTAATCTCTTGAAATAATCACATGTTTTTTATTCATTCCCTTATTGATGTGATATATAACATTGATTGGTTTGCAAATATTGAACCACCTTTGCATCCCAGGAATAAATCCCACTTGATCATGGTGAAGGATTTTTAAATGTATTGTTGGAGTTAGTGTGCTAATATTTTGTTGAGGATTTTTGCATCTATATTCATCAGAGATATTGGCCTGTGGCTCTCTTTCTTTGTAGTGTCTTTACTTGGTTTTGGTATCAAGGAAATGCTGGTCTCAAAGAATGAATTTGGAAGTTTTCCTTCCTCTTCTATTTGAAACGGTTTGAAAAGAATAGGTATTAATTTTTTTCAATTGATTGATTGGTTGATTGATTAGAATAAATTCTTCTTCAAATGTTTGGCAGAGGGGTGCCTGGATGGTTCGGTCAGTTAAGTCCCCAACTCTTGGTTTCAGCTCAGGTATTGATTTCACAGTTCGTGGGTTTGAGACTCACGTCACGCTCCATGCTCACAATAGAAGGCCTGCTTGGGATTCTCTCTCTCTCCCTCTCTCTGACCCTCCCCTCCTCTCTCTTTCCCACTCTTTCAAAATAAATACATTATTTAAAAAAATAAATAAATGTTTGGTAGAATTGGCCTGTGAAGCCATCTGGTCCTGGACTTTTGTTTATTGGGAGTTTTTCATTACTGATCATTTTCATTGCTGATAATCAGTCTGTTCAAATTTTCTACTTCTTCCTGGTTCAATTTTGGGAGATTATATATTTCTAGTAATTTACCCATTTCTTCTAGGTTGTCCAATTTGTTGGCATATGATTTTTCATTATTCTCATAGGATTATTTGTATTTCTGTGGTGTCAGTTGTTATATCTCCTCTTTTATTGATTTTATTTGAGTTCTCTCTCTCTCTTTCTCTTTCTGATAAATGTGGCTAAAGGTTTATCCATCTTGTTGATCTTTTCAAAGAACCAGCTCCTGCTTTCATTGATCTGTTCTTTTTTTTTTTTTTTTTGGTTTATGTTTCATTTATTTCTGGTCTACTATTTATTATTTCCTTCCTACTACTGGTTTTGAATTTTGTTTTTTTCTTTTTATGGTGCCTTTAGGTACAAGGTTAGGTTGCAAAAAAGACCTTTTTCTTGCTTCTTGAGGTAGATTTGTATTATTATAAAATACAATGTATAATGCTTCCCTACTAGAACAGCTTTTGCTAAATCCCAAAGATTTTAGATTGTTGTGTTTTCATTTTTATTTGTCCCCATTTTTCTTATTTCCTAATTTATTGCTTGTTTTTACCATTCATGGTTTAGTAGCATGTTATTTAATATCTATGTATTTTTACTCTTTCCATATTTGTTCTTGTGAATGATTTCTACTTTCATAGCCATGTTGTTAGAAAAGATACACGGGGGGCGCCTGGGTGGCTCGTCAGTTAAGCGTCCGACTTCAGCTCAGGTCATGATCTCACGGTCCGTGAGTTCGAGCCCCGCATCGGGCTCTGTGCTGACAGCTCAGAGCCTGGAACCTGTTTCAGATTCTGTGTCTCCCTCTCTCTGTGCTCCTCCCCTGTTCATGCTCTGTCTCTCTCTGTCTCAAAAATAAATAAACGTAAAAAAAAAAAAAAAGAAAAAAAAAAAAAAAGAAAGAAAAGATACACGGAATGACTTCATTCTTTCTGAGTTTGTTGAGACTTGTTTACGCACTAATATGTGATCTATTCTGGAGCATGTTCCATGTGCATGTGAAAAAATATGTATTATGCTGTTTTAGGATGGCAAGTTCTGTATGTATTTATTAAATCCATCTGGTCCAATGTGTCATTCAAAGCCATTTTTTCCTTGTTTGATTTTCTGTTTGGATGATCTGTCCATTGATGTAAGTGGGGTATTAAAGTCCTCTACTATTATTATATTACTATTGATTGCTTCCTTTATATTTGTTATTAACTAATTTAACTATTTGGATGCTTTCATGTTGAGTGCATATTTATTTACAATTATTAGATCTTGTTGAATTGTTCCCTTAATGATTATAGTGTCTTTCTTGGTCTCTTTTTACAGTCTTTGTTTTAAAGTCTATTTTGTCCAATTTAAGTATTGAATTTTGCTACTTCAGCTCTCTTTTCACATCCATTTGCATGATAAATGCTTCTCCATCCTTTGACTTTCAATCTGCATATGTTCGTAGGTCTGAAATGAGCCCATTGTAGGCAGTATATACAGATTGGTGGTGTTGTTTTTGTTTTGTTTTTTTGTTTTTTATCTGTCATCCTGTCTTTTGATTGGAGCATTTAATTTATTTATATTCAAAGTAATTTTTTTTTAATTTTTTTAAATTTTTTTTAACGTTTATTTATTTTTGAGACAGAGAGAGACAGAGCATGAACGGGGGAGGGGCAGAGAGAGAGGGAGACACAGAATCGGAAGCAGGCTCCAGGCTCCAAGCCATCAGCCCAGAGCCCGATGCAGGGCTCGAACTCACGGACCGTGAGATCGTGACCTGAGCCGAAGTTGGATGCCCAACCGATTGAGCCACCCAGGCGCCCCTCAAAGTAATTATTGATAGGTATGCATTTATCGCCATTTTGTTACTTGTTTTATTGTTTTTGTAGTTTTCCTCCATTCCTTTCCTCTCTTGCTAACTTCTCTCACATCTAGTTAGCTTTCTTTAGTGATATACTTGGATTCTTTTCTCTTTATTTTTTGCATATCTATTACTGGTTTTTGATTTGTGGTTACCATTCAGTTTGTATATATCTTCCATAGATAGAAGTCTATAATAAGTTGATGGTCACTTTTGTTTGAACCCATTCTTTACTTTTCTCCTCCCCACATTTTAGGTATATGGTGCCATACGTCACATTCATTATTTTGCAAATCCCCTGACTTATTTTTACACGTATACTTATTTTACTGCTTTGTGCTTCCTATTTTCCTTAATCTTGCTTATGGTCTTTTCTTTCCACTAACATATTTCCCTTTAACATTTCTTGTAAAGCTGGTTTAGTGGTCATGAATTCCTTTAAATTTTATTTGTCCGGGAACCTATTTACCTCTCCTTTTATTCTGAGTGATGGCTTTGCTGAATGAAGTATTCTTGGCTACAGAATTTTTTCCTTTCAGCTCTTTGAATATATCATGCCACTGCCTTCTGGACTGCAAAGTTTCTTCTGGAAAATCAGCAGATAACCTTATGGGGTTTCCCTTGTTTGTAACTGGCTTTAAAAATGTTCTCTTTATCACTATTTTTTGCCATCTTAATTACTATGTATCTTGGTGTGCATCTCCTTGGGTTGACTTTGTTGGGGGATCTCTGTGCATCCTGAATCTGGATTTCTCTTTGCTTCCCCAGAAGATCTTCCATCTCTTGAAAGTAATGGCTTTATGAAAAAGAGGTTCTTTAGTGCTCTCCCTTGCAGTGTTCCCTGTTCACCAGAACCTGGCACTTCAGGGGTGTTTGCTATGCGTGTTGCATGCATTTTGCTGTTATGGCTGAGCTGCTTTTTTCCTTCAGTCCAGACATCTCCAGTGGCTTCTTTTGCCCATTGTAGGCAAATTTGGTCTCTGTGGTATTAGCGGACCAGTCTGGGGATGCCTTGGGCTTCAGTTGATTCAGACCAGGCATTTGCCAGAGATGCAGTAGCACCAATCTGTAAGGTACTCCCCCCGTATTGTCCCCTGAGAAGCTTTTTTGGTGGGCAGGCCCTGCAGTCAGACCAGTTGTCTGCCTCCAGCCCACTGCTGGGGCTTCCATCTGACTGGTGCATGTGGTTATTCTCCCTTCTCTCTGTGGTAGGAGTCACTTTGGAATGGTGATATCCACTGTATGGAGTTGATTGCACACTTCCAGGCCTGTGATGTCTGGCTCCAGTCAAGAGCATATTGCAGAGGGTGGGTGCACTGAAGTACTGCAAGAGATGAGAGTTACAGCCTGGGAGAGGTGCTAGCAAGCTTTGTGTGCCCCAGATTCTCTATCTGAGGGACCCTGCAGTGCCTGGACTGAAGCGGCCTGTCCATCTCTGTGAAAGCACAGCATAGCAGGGTGAGGCAGCAAGGTGGCCGTGCTAACAATCTTTGGGCATGATGGTTCCTCTGCAGGAGGGGCCCTGCAGCACGGAGAGTGAGGCAGGCTGTCTGGAGGGGGGGTTAGCTGAAGCACAGCATGGGAAAGGGTCATGGGGTGGCAGTGTTATCAAGTTGGGTATGGAGTTCAGCAGGTGGTTGTGTGTTTATGCTGGGGGGGGGGCGGGGGGAGGGAAATGGTGCCTATCAGTTCCTTTGTTTCTAGAGGAGTTCTCCAGAGATTTCTGTTCCTCTGGATAAGCTCTGAAATAAATCTCCCTCCCATATGCCCCAGGTGCCTTTCAAACTGTGTTTTTATGCTTTATCTCCACAGGCTGTTTGTTGTGCTTGATTTTTAAGGGTGGGGATTCAGTTTTCTCTCACCATCCCCCTCTCCTAGAGCTGAGCCTGTGTTTTTCTTTTTTAAACTTGTTTTTTAATGTTTATTTATTTTTGAGAGAAAGAGCATGAGTGGGGAGGGGAAGAGAGGGGGGAGAGGATCCGAAGCAGGCTCCGTGCTGACAGCAGAGAGCCCAATTCAGGGCTCAATCCCACAAGCCGTGAGATCATGACCTGAGCCGAAGTCAGATGCTCAACCGACGAAGCCACCCAGGTGCCCCTTTTTTTAATTCTAAGTTTTAAGTCTTGCTAGTTATAAGAACTCATGAAACTCAGCCCCTTTGGTTCTCAAAGTCAAATGTCATGCGGATTTGTCTTCCCTGTGGGAGCTCCCTGGTATGGGGGATCTATTTCTCTCCCCTCTGTGTACTTTTGGCGTTCCCTCCTCCTGTGGACAGTCCTGTAGTTCACTTCTCAACTGCATCTCTGCCCTTCTTACCTTCTTGCATGTGGCCTCTTTTCTAAATTTAGTTGTAGAGATTTCCTACACAGGTGATTTACACTGGTATGAGTTTTCTCTAGTTGTATCTGTGGGATGAGTTGAGCTAGGGTCCTCCTACTATGCCATCATCCCCAGAAACTCCTCAAATGAATTTTAAGCAATTTTGCAATGATCATTTGAAAGTTATGCTTCCTTGTTTCTTGATCATAGGCAAATCTTAGATGTCTGAGAAATGATGGGTGTTCCAGAGCCACAGAATGAGCAGAACTGTAAAGAGTTGGCAGACCTAGGTCTGCATTATCCTTTTACCTCAGGCAAGATAAAGCACTAATTCTGCATATTAGAACTAATGAAAAATATTGGTATGGATAATACATACTTGTAATGTAAGAGAATTATGTAAGAGAATTTCCCTTGGGTTTTCTGTGTTGTTACTAAAGGATCTGAGTGCTGCAGATAATGTTTTTATGACAGGTGGGGAATCTGAAGATAGTCTAAGAACAGACCATCATTGATGGGGACTATGACATAAATCTGGACTCCTTTATTTACTTGTTTATCTTTTGTGTGAACATGGAGATTCCTGGGAAGACAAATGTCTCTTATTGCACAAACAAAAATATTAGAAGGCTTAGGTCACCCAGAAAGCACACTGAGCAAATCTGGGAAATGTGTCTTGAAGAACGTGGTGGGTGGGGAAGAAAGACAGGATATGGTGAACTCCTGAGGGGGCTAAATAGATCACTATTCCAAACAGGGATTTGAGAGGAAGCAGAAAAATCTCCAACTGGGAACTGCAATTTGAGAGCGAAGGCTAAAAAACTGTTCCCCAATTATCATTTTTGAGTCCTTTCAGTGCAGTTAGTGTAAACACCCTTTCCCAGTTTGCCCAGGACTGAGGGATTTCCTGAGACTTGGCATTTTTATTGTTGAAACCAGGAAAGTCCCAGACAAACTGAGATAGTTTTTCACCCCAGGTACAAAACACGAAAGTCACTGATAAAAATAAAAGTGGCAACTGGGAAGGATGACACTTGAAATCATTGTCTAGCATTTTGTGCCATAGCTCAAATAATTACAATAGTTAACCCCATGGTAATGAAGGGACATAGGCTGTTTTTATAGGTGAAGAGAGTCATGAAAAGTAGCAAGAAAGATCGATGGCTTGGAGACAGGCTGTTTTGTGAAAAAGGCAAAACTTAAATTGAACACAAGGTGCAAAATTTGATAGGGAGAGATATGAGAACACATCTTGCTAATTAAAATTTTAGCTGGAGTTTTGGAAATTATGGAAAGAGTATTTGTTAAAGCAGTTATTTAGATTTATGAAGACCAGTATTAGGTGCATTCACCTGCACACTAAATTTAAAATATGGAGAAGGTGTGAAAGGGTTTTAAATGTCTAAGTGCGATTTTTGCAGCATCGTTGGAAATCTTTTTTAGGGTTACCTAGAACATGACAGTGACCTAACATGGACACAGTGATCAACCAGCCTATCAGTTAACATTAAAGATCACTGATATGTGCCAAATCTGGTATCATATGCATGAACAATGATCCAAATAAATTTAAATGGGAATTGATTGCTTTAATTATGGCATTCTGGTGTATGTCACTCTCCTCTGCTTTTTCCCCTTTCTTTCTCTTCCTCTTCACCTTCCTCCTCCTCCTCCTCCTCCTCTTTCCCCTGTTCTTTTTTCTCATTGGCAAAAATAATGGAAGGAGGCCTATAATTCTTAATGAAGTAACTATTTCTGAGAAAACAATATTCATGTTGTTCTACCATATCTAAAGCACTATGCACAGCATGAGACATAAAATCTTTCCATTATTACATCACCTTCTATCAAGTGGCAGAGCTAAGCATGTAAACAAATAATTATAAACATGGCAGAAAAAAAAAGCATTGGTCAGCAGTTGAGTTTACATGTAGAAAGTCACTGAATGAATGCTTATTATCTTAAAGGACTTACAAAACATATTAGACATGAAAAGTCGTGAGATCTGTTGTCATCAGTCCTGCAGTTCAGTCCTGCCGCTTCCCTTATGGCTTTGTGGCAAACAGCAGACGTGCTTGTGTTAACCATAAGTTGTTACTTATTATATTTACATTTAGTCTGATTCAAAGCTCATTTGACAGTTAATTTCAACTATTGCACATAGTAAAAACAGTGAACTTGAAGACTTTTTTCTGTTTGGACTACCTACTTCTTAAATTCCATTTTTCTATGTCCCGGGAATGCAAAGTACAATTGACCAGCTCTTCTGCCTTCCCAGCCCTATTTGTATATTGATAGTGTCTGTTATTTTGGAGCAAAAAACACCTTTGAATGGAAAGTTTCTAAAATCTTACACAAGGTTCCTTATTAAATATTACAGTGACAACTACATTAATGCACCCCTTGACTCCTAGAGGCAAAGGGCACTTGGAACACTACATTTAAAGCTCTCGGTAAATTCAGGAATCTATCTATAAGTCCTGACTCAACAGAATTAACTCAAGTTTGTGGGCAGGGCTCTTACATTAATAAAGGAGATTGTATTTCCAAAACATTCCACTGTTTAAAAGAGTTTTAGAAAAGCTACAATCCTGACTATTTAAATAGTGCTCAAGTAGAAATAATTCTGTGACAAAGTACTTTGTACAGGAAATAGACCTTGAGAGAGGCCTAGTTATAATTAACTGTGAAGATGTGACTTTGACAGTTGTTCCTATGTTTAGGAAAAAAAACTAAACATTTTAATGATTGGGATATAAAATATAAATAGTTTCTGGATATTAGATAAGGTAGTTGGAAAGAATCCCTGGAACAAGGGATTTGATATATCTCTCTAAAACACTCTACCAAATAAAATCATAGACTATCAAAGCATATCTGTGACAGGATTATCTAAAGTTATATATTATATAGGAATAGTTATAATCATATAATATCACGATTTCTAAGATGGTTGGAGAAACTTACCGGTGAAGCAATTTGAGTGAATATCAGTCACATTTATATTGGGTATAATTATCAGAATCAGTTGACCCAGAAAATATATAGTAGCTCAATGGATAGATCAGTGCATAGATCAGAATATCTTAAAATTGAAAGAAACCCACTGTATGATCATCCAGATTCTATTTCATCAGCCTCAACACGGAAAAACTCACCACTAAAAAGGCAGGTCATTCTGCTTTTGATCGTTTTTCCTTTTATGAATAAAGTCTGTCTATGCTTAAGCATAAAGCTACCTTTTGAACACCATTAATGAATTCATTCATTCATATATTCATTCATTCATCATTTAATAAATAGTGAGTGCCTGATTTGTGGCATAAGTACAGGGGATAAAATGATAAATGAGACATCTTTCCTGCTCTCATGGATCTTGCAGTCAATGGGAGAAGCCTTTTTCACCAGGACCATTCTATATTTACTTCTTTCAGACATTTGAGACAACTAACACTTCCTTAAATTTAACACATTTCCTCATTAGGCTACATACCCATAGGCTGCCTCATTTCAGATAAATTCCAGATTTTTCCCTGCATTTGTCACTTACTGTGGTTTGCCCATGCTCTTCTTCAAATTTTCCCAGTACTAAACCCAGTCTTGGGGAGGCCTGTCCAGAGTATGCTAATGTATTCAGTCATTCATTCAGAACAGTTATTTAGCACCTGTCATATGTAAGGCAAATGTGAATATGACCATAATTTCTGTCTTCAAGAAGTTCATGTTCTAAAAGAAATTCCAGAATGCGCAAACAACAGCTTCTCTAATACAGTCCCATTAATTCTGCCTGTGCCCTGCAGATAAGGAAGTGGATGTTCAGAGGCTTATGATTTAACTCTTCTTGTGTTAGATTTAGGGATTGTGGTTCCAGATCCAGGCCCAAATACAGCAAAATTCACTGAGAGTTAAACCAGTAATCTGCAACTGAAGACCTGAGAAATAGTGCAAGCTACAAAGTAATCAGTTTCTTTAGATGTAAAATGGAGCATAAACTTCTTCAGGGTTGTAGTAAGTTATAGAAAACCCAGAGATTTCTAATAGTATTAATTTGAAAATAGAAGAGTATAAATAAATATTTTTGATAAGAGTAAAATAGCCTTATATGTTGCCACCACTATGAAATATTATTTTGCTTTTCTTTTCTCTTCTTCCTCTCAACTAATGACAGCTTCTGAGGCTGGAACATAGCCTATCCATGATATCTTGGATATAAATCTCCCTCCTCTGTTCTAGTCTCTGTAAATGGGAGGACATTTCCTGCCCACTGTGTCTTCTGTGTTAAGGCTTTTTATTTTGAGAATATTTCATATTTGTGCTACAAAGAGAATTAGTGAGCAAAGTGGCTTTGCTAATTTGTCCACTCATACACCTAGTCATATTATTTCATTTATTCATTACATTTTAAAAATAAATTTCGTACCTGGTTCATATTTGGAACTCAGTTAACTTGAATGGAATGAGTGAATGAATGGGTAAGGATCTGGTTGACTCACCCACAGTAGATTAAGATTCATCTGCTTAATAAGGCAGGAACAGCACTTGGGTTTTTTTGCAGCCTCACAAAGCTTTAAGTCTGCAATGGGGAAATGATGCCAACAGTATCAGGGATATTGCAGAGTACCAGTCCTGTGGGGGACAGGGTGGCGATAATTATGACTTGATCCTGTGCTTCTCAAGTGACCAGCAAGTGTCATAGTGTTATGCCCTAACAAAGCCAGGGCCAACAGGAGTATATTTGATGAATGTTAATGTACCTTTAGACCTTTCTTATGATAATTTTAAAGATACCTTATTTTTGCTGCATAACATTAGGTATCAGTATTGATTGGTCTGTGCCTATGCCTTACTTGTTATTAAATATTGTAAATATCACCCCTGCCACCATGAGATCAGCTTTCAGTTCAGACATCATTTGGAAATGATTCTTCCCATGAGGGGTTTATAGTGATCCTCCAGTATTCCCAATATGACAGAGAAAAAAGCACAGGTGCTTGGGTTGGTGAGCAGTATTGCTGAGTTGAGAAAAAGTAGGTGTCATTTCCGAGCAATAAATATGTAGGCAGCCAAGGTTTTAAAAGATGAAAATGCTTATAGACATTTATTACTAAATGTTGTTCTTGTGTACATTTTGGAGAGCTATATAAGCAGAGATTCAGAAGTAAGGATCCAGACACTGAGAAGAGATCAATCCCCAAATAGAAAATAATAGCATAGAAAACAGAAACTAGATGAAGAGGAATTCAGGCAGAATGAAAACAGAAACTTACCTTGGCTACTGGTTAGCACTGGTACCTTAATAAGAAGGAACTGGAAACTGCAAAGTCATTTCAGAAACCAGACATAAGCAGTTACAAGGATTTTTTAATGCAAATTTAACTGTATAGTACAGTGAGTGTGGTAGGATAAATTTTCTGAACCTGCTAAAAAACCAATTTAAGAAACTTCTTAGAATGTGTTGTATATCAAAGTTTAAGTAATACAAGTGGGGTTGTTTTATCAGTGGAAATCACAGTGAAGAAGTTGATAGTCACATTCTGTACAATGATACCTAGAAGATCTGACGGCAAGAGGTTACTTTTCATGGGAATTTCTGATTATCTTTTAGACAGTGTGCCTGAGACCAGACTATGTAGAGCTTGTTTCTTAATGCTCAGGATTTAAAGCTGCTGGGCTCCTATCTGTCACAGGAATCCATGATATAAAGGATAACTAACAAGCCATGTGCAAATCCAAAAGAACAGGCGGTTCTTGGTATAGGACAAAACAGAAACTTGGATCTGTAGTTGAGGGTGTTTGAGAACTCAAGACCTCAAGTGATGCTTTCTTTTGACTGCAGAGGAGGTCATTTGGTATACTCAAAGTGTCCAGGACTTATATTCTTTGCTTTATATTAGTTAGCTGGGGATGCCATAACATAATACCACTACAGACTGGATGGCTTAAGCATCAAGAATGTATTTCCTTACAGTTCTGGAAATTGGAAGTCCAAGATTGAGGTGCTAGCAAGTTGGCTTCTCCTGAGACCTCTTTCCTTGGCTGTCACTGGCCTCCCTTTTGCTGCCTCTTCACATGATCATCTCTCTGATACCCATGGTGTCCCTTTCTCTTCTTGTTAGGACATAGTCATATTGAATTTGGGCTGTTTCCTAAGGGCCTCATTTTAACTAAATTATCTCTTTAAAAATCTTTTCTCCAAATACAGCTACATTTTGAGGTATGGGGCAATGGGACTTCAACATATGAATTTTGAGGAGGACACAATTTAACCCATAACATTGTCATATATGGCATTCAAGACACAAATATAAATAGAGTAGAGAAGATATGTCTAAGTCCCAGACACTGTGTAGAGTTTGTATGGAGTGAGAGAACATTCTGTGGGTGCCAGTGTGTGTATGTGGCTAAGAGAATGAACATTTATTATGGCCCACACCATATTCCATGCCTTCTATCAGAGACATGTGGCTGGGGGTTACAGTAGCAAAACAGAATTTCCAGTTTCAACTGTAGATTATTATAGTCTCACCTAATCTTTTGTTATCGTAATGCAGTTTGGAATCATAAAATTGTCCAGATATTACAGATACCTAGGTTGATTTGCCCTAATTTAAATATTTCATAAAAATGTCCACAGCCAAGTGGACCTTATCAGAGGGTAGGCAGGCCCCTCTAGGGAACACTCTTCTCAGTGTGTTTACCTCCTTGATTTGACATTCCAAAAAGCATGTCTATATGTAGCTTTTTGTCTCAGTAGTCTGTAATTATACATGTGAAGATAATAGAAAATTAGAAGGAAGAGTAGTCTTCGGGCTTAAATATCACTTTTTCTTTAACCTTTTGTTGTGAACATCAAATAAGGGAATGTAAACAAAATTGATTTGTAGAGGTATTAAGTGATATCTTCAAATAATTCTTTTATAGGAAGTTTGTCCCACTGCCACCCCGTGGTGGTGCTTCTGGCATTTATCTAGTATTTGGGTGAGAGACCAGCACTCTTATTGGTCTAACTTTCAGAGTTTCTCATTAATATTTTTGTCTATTATAAAAACAATATCCTACATTTTATATGGTATGACAGTTGAGTCCTAGAGAAATATCACTCAAGAAGCCACTGAGTTATTAAAATTACTTATAATTGCTTATGCTTTAGTCATACAACAACAGGTATGGGAAATTAGAAATTTGTGTCAAAAGGACGATGCCTTGAGGAGTTTTCTCAGACTAAACGCATGAATAATGCAGCAAGTAAGAAATGCAAAATAATTTGTCAAAAGGAAGACATTTGCAAGAGAGTTCCTGAGGCATGTGGGGGACTTTTAGGAGATTTTGTTGGGTGGCAAGGTTTCCAGGGAAAGGAAGAGAAAGAGTAGTTCTTGCCAGGGCTATAACTCTTAACTGGGCTGAGAAGTGATACAGAGCCTTTGTAAACCCAGGAAATTAAGGCAGGTGGACAGGAGTATTGGAGAGACAGCCAAAGGGAAAGAAGCCTAAGTAGGGGCTGACTAGGACTGGGATCCCAGAGTATTTGGAATTCTCCACCCTTCTTGGTGGATGCCCCTTATTCTAGAGTCTCTCACGATGTTTTCCAGCTTGGTTCCTTATATATAATACTTGACATTGTTGTACCTCCACTCCAATTTTATTATGTCAATTTCTCATTTTCTTTAAGAAGTATACCACTAAATCAAAATTACGAATACATAATTTAAGATACACAATAGCCTTTGCCTTACGGGAATCTGCTATTTAAATATGTGTTTCCTTCATAATCATATCTTTTGCTTACACCTGTCATATGCCTTCACACCTAAGGGTATAATTTATATACCTAAAGACAATACCTTCTAACTAAAAGCTAAAACAAAAACATGATGTTGCATGAAGAAAATACAGTTAAAAGGAATTTAAACAATATGTAGCCCTTCATATACATTTTTAAGTATATAAAATTATTGTATGTTATCTATGATTACATGCATACCTATGTAGTAATTGGGCATAAGACCTGCCTAGGGGAAATGCATGCAGTTTCAGAAAAGCAATCACATTTAGAGGAAGGAAGAAACAGATTAGTAGTGGGGCATGGGCTGTTTCTATTACATTTTTTTTAATGGAGCTTTGAACCAGGTACAGCAAAAATTAACATGCATTTAATGTAGTTATTTTTGCATATGGATGTTTGTATGGACAATACATCCTGTGCTTTTTCTCATGTTTGATATACCTGGTAAGCCAAACTAAATTTAAAAATTAAAACAAATTAACAACAACAAAAAAAGCCTAACCCCTATTTTTCTGCTAGGAAAAATTTTCAGCAGACTTCCTCACCAAGCAGAATCTTAAATCATTCACCACTCTTATCTTAACTAACCTCTCTACTTAATAGTTGAGAGCTATGCTTTCATCCAACATTAAGTGGCAAGGATGCTACCTTTAAAACAATTAGTTATGTATTCGTTTTATAAAAGATCAGTCATATGCAAAGATAACTGAGTGTGCAAGGGACCAAGAAACTTTGAGATTGCCACAGTTTTCCTCTAACACATTAAAATTGCACACAAGTTACATATATGGATTGCCTCTCATACAGGGAGATGGGTCGTAGTGAAGAACTCTGAGCTTAGGACTAGGAAACTGGTCTCTAGCTCAGTTCTGACATTTAATAGTAGTTTAACCATATGCAAGTTAGTTGCCCCCTCTGGGTCTTCACCTCTTCCTTTATAAATTGAAGACTTGAAATTCTTTCTAGCTCTGGGTCCTCTCCATAGGTGGCAAAGTGGCAGAGATAAATTAAAGAAGTAGGTTCTGGGATGAGACTGGACCAGACTGTCATCCTTTCCTTATAGGGTACTTATGAGAACTGAATAACAGAATACAAGCATAGATCTTAGAACTGGATTATATTTGCTATTTTACATAACTATTTCATATTTGAAGTACCTGGCAAATATAGAAGGCTCAGCTCTTCATTACTGTGATAAAATGCTGTGACTCTGTATGCTGAGAACCATGCTAGGCTTGTGAAAACTTATGATACCAAATGTTTTGGTTTATCACATGTAAAGTACTTTCACACTATTGCATTGCATCCCAGAGTGAAAAGACATATATGCTCTGGTCCTGGGCATTCAGGATTTAACAATGTAGTTGAGATATAAGAAGTAAAGTACATGGGGTAATTACTAGTTCATATAAGGCTCTATGCAATAAAGAGCTAGATGGTGAGGTTCACAACCAATCTAGAGGAGATTGGGATGAGATACACCAGTGTTGGAGTTGAGCTGGAATAAAAATGATTCCATAACTATCATGGGAACCTAGCTAAATCTCAGAGTCCATTATTATCTTAGGCATCTTCTCAGGCATTGTCAATGCTAATTAACAGACTGGAATAACAAAATCCTGAGTGCTTTCCTCCCTGACAGGGAGGGTTCTGGGAAGACTCTGACTTAATTATTTACAACTTGAGGCATGGATTGATAACTTCTTTCTTAAGCTAAGAAGTTTACATGCCAAAATCTACATTCCCTCATTTAAAAGTATGAATTCCATTTGTTCTAAGGCTCAAATACTCTTTCCAAATAAGCTATTTACTTTTTAATCTTTTCTGCCAGGAATCCTTCTGCATGCTCATTACTGATCTCCTGCTCAACACAGCAAGGCATTTGGTCTTATGCTTGTTAGTTTGAACCAGGAGGATAATTCAGTCTTCACAAAAGGAAGAAATAAGCCTTGAGCAGAGACTTCTTGCCCACCATTGTTGTCTAGAATGGTTAATTCCTTCCTCCCTCTTAGGAAGGCAGCTGTCCTTAGAGAGCTAGCCATTAAGTCCTTGTAGGAATCAGGATCTAGAAGAGTTTATCCTGAGTCTCTCTGACTGACAGTGCAATGTGGTGAACTACTGTTAAGCAAGGTTCACAGGCAGATGGATCTGGGTTGACCTCTCTCATGCATACGTATCTGCATGATACGTAGAATTAAAAATATCCATATTAGTTTCCATTGCCTTGCTCTTTCCTAAAGTAAAAGTAAACCACAACATTTCAAAATAGTGAATTTGTGTTTTATTTTTATTCTTTAGAAAATGGAAAGAAGAAATTCACATCTCAAATAATTGATATGAAAACCCAAGACTTTAATCAAGAGACAGAAGACTATTATGAGCAGAATAGCGCCACACTGTTCTTTTTATATGGCCCAAGGCATTTAAAGAGGTGTTTGTTTCCCCAGTCCATGTTCTGTTTTCCACATTTCTAAATTTTTTTAATGTTTTATTTATTTTTAAGACAGAGAGACAGAGCATGAGCAGGGGAGGGGCAGAGAGAGAGGGAGACACAGAATCTGAAGCAGGCTCCAGGCTCTGAGCTGTCAGCACAGAGCCCAACGCGGGGCTCGAACTCACAAACTGAGATCATGACCTGAGCCGAAGTTGGATGCTTAACCAACTGAGCCACCCAGGCGCCCCTGTTTTCCACATTTATTAACATTTTATATGTGAGGATCACAACTTCCCTTTGCTAATGCCTTTGAACATGTCCTTCCAACATCAAAGTTTTTGTTTCTCTTTGTTTTATAGTTACTCATATTCTCATGTTATTGGGTGTAAAAAGATTTTGAATGAAGAGGCTTTTCATTGAGCTGAGTCAGATAATCTCAGAAATCTGACTTAGAATCCAAACTGAGTTGTTGTGTTCCTTTTGTCCCATACTAATCCTTTTATTGACTTAATTTGGCTCCCTAGTCCTTAAAACTAACCAAATCTTTGAAACTCTTACATCGCCTCTTTTGTGCTGCTTTTCACAAGGAAGTACAAACAAGCGGTACTATTTTTGACAGAAAAGAAGATACACAGAACTGATAGCAACTTCTGTTTTTACCCTGTGGTCCTCTCTGTATTCTTAGTGTGGCTTTGGTCTCAGAAGAGTAGTAGCTAAAAGTGGCTCTTCCAAGAATGGCCCCAAGCGTCTGATATCTTCCATTAGTTATAGCATTTCTGGAACTCAAGTATTTTCTTGTGTTATCCTTCCTTGGCTTACACAAACACAAAATATCCAGACCTCTTCCTGAAATGACTGTGATGAACTGTATGTGGCTAAGGAGAGTAAGGATATACTTGTGTACTCTCTAATGTTATTACATAAAGGTAATGGAAATGGATTCCACAAGTGATCTTTAATTTTACCAATGCCTCTTTTCTATGTAGCTACTTACCTCAATGAGAGAAATAGCTAAAGTTTATCAATCATTGACTGCATGACAGGCGTTGATAGTAAATGAGTTAATATGTGCATATTACCTACCTGTGAGGTAGGTATTGTTATCATATGTGCTTCAACAATGAGAACACTAAAACTCAGAGAAGTAAATAACTCATGATCACACAGCTGGTAAGGTTAAGTGATAGGCCCTGGAGTAAAAAATTAGTCTTCGGATTCCAGCAGACCACATTTTAGAGAGTGTTCTTATAAAAAGCTGCAGCTTGTCCAAGGATGCTGTTGTTCCCAGATTCCATTTGGATTTTGTGGACAAGATAGTTTTGAAAAAGGAACACCCACCCAGATTCAGGATCCATTTTGAACAGCTTTGTCTCAGCTAGTTACTTCAGTGTTTCTCATATGCAATGAGGCTCCCAAGTATCTTTCAACCCCAGATGGCTATGGGGATATTAGGAAAAGCACAGATGATATTAGGCTATTGATTAAAGACCTATTATAAGAATATTATTTCCTGAATTTATTATAAATTTCCCAGGCATGTACTACATATGTTTGCTATTTTAATTCTTTTTTTTTTTTAAGTTTCAATCTTTTAGGAGGAGAAATAGCAAGTTGTTACAGAGAATATGTATTTTCACTCTTTTTCAATGCATATATTTCATCATGTATATAAAAAGACAGATTAAATGGTATGGGGGGAATGTGAAAAAAAGAACTATAAGAAGAACCTTAAATAACAGAAATGTGTTATGTGTAGGCAGGTCACAATGGAGAAATGAAAAAGGAGAGTGTGAATCAGAAATATTTAGTGGAAACTCACTTTTCACCCCTACTTGGTAATAAGCAATGAAATGAATGGGTTTTTCTAGTTATAGCTCAGAAGGAACTAATTGAGTAGTGATATCATTCATCCCATAAGGAAATACTAGTTAATGCTAAGAGAGAAAGTGACCCTCTCTGTCATTGAAAACATTTTCTCCTTTTTTTGTGACATAATACAAGACCCCTGTGGATTTTTTTTATAGAAATATGCATTAATGAAAACAAAAGTTTTCCCCCAAAATTTTGTGTGGGAAATAGATGTGCAGGGGCATAAAATGTTCTTCTGAATTACCCTTTCTCTCAATTGAGTTAATTATCATTCATTCTTACAATCGCATGGACTCCAATATCTACCAAGACACATGAAGTCCCTATATCGTGATTTTCTTGCCTCTGTAGTCTTACAGGTATTTATATCTTAAAATGGCAAAGATTTTAGAATAAACCTTAAACTTGAACTGCTATTATATATGGAAACTTGCAGCTAAGATCTCTTTTTATTTATTTTTAACTTTTTTAAAAGTAATCTCTATGCCCAGTAGGAGCTTAAACTCAGGACTCTGGGACCCAGAGTCACATGCTCAGGCTCTGTCAACTGAGCCAGCCATTCCCCCGCCCAAGATCTCTTTTAAATACAAACATCATGTATTGGTATAACTGAGGATAAAAACCTATGACTGACATATAAATATATTTTCCCTTTGAAAAATTATTGTCAAAATTCAGTGCAATTAGGACAGAAATATATGGCCATCGGTAAGTTGGAATCTTTCAATAGAATAGAACAACTTTGTTCTTATATGTTAAAATTTCCAAATAAAGTAATACTGTCCTTACCTAGATTATGCAATATTCCATGTAAATGTAATCCTTTTAGATGAGAGTACTATTCTTTATGTACCATCCTTTCATGATTTTTAAACAATTTATCCCACAGTCTTTCTTAGATGTGTTACAACATTTTCTACCAATATATACTAATTATACACTGAAAATAATGTATTTCTGAATGATGTAGGTTACTCTATTGCATTCCATAAAAGTGTATAAGGTTTTAAATTTTTCTGGTCTTTTCCTTTAGTTTTGTCCAGCTTTTCATATTTTAACTTTTGCTGATAACCAGGGCTTCTCTATCAGCCTACTTCTTTTGTCAAAGTTGCTATTACTAATCTGTTGTAAACACAGAAGCTGGATAATAGGTCTTGTATGAAGTTGGATTTAACAGGCTCTAAGTTAGACCTCCCTTGGGTCTTTGTAACACTGATTCTAGCTTATTTGGGGACCTGTTTAATTTTATCTCAGATTCTGGTCAATATCCTAGAGGGTTGACATTTCCAGATATTTGACCTCTGATTCAGTTAGGGAAATGAAGAGCTTTAGGTAGGGTCCCCAGACAGTCCAAGCAACATGAAGAGAGACAGGGATGGTCACTGAAGATATGGTGTGTTTTGAAAACTGCAAGTAGTTTAGTAAGTCTGCAACCTCAGCTATAAGGAAAAGAAGGAATGTGGGACATGGCAACAAGTGACAAGGAATGGAATAATAAGCAAGGGCTAAATAACAACAGCTCTTATATTTCATGCTAAGACATTTTAACTTCAACAGTGAGGTGTGAAATGGCATGGAAGTGTTTTAGAAAAGGCAACATCATGGTTATGTTTGCACGTTAGAAGGTCACTATGTCACTGAGAAGGGTTGCTATAAATGACTAAGGAAATAATGTTAATATTATGTATTGCATTAGCTGGCACCATTTGATTCAACAGCTGGGATAGTGGAAGAGGGTTGTGTTTAGCCCTTGTTTATAGTATGACTTATTTTTATATCTAAAGTTTTTTAAAACTATGCAAACTTAAGCTAAGACTCAAATGTGACAGTAATAGGTTGACTACTTCCTACAAGGGACATAGAGAAAAGAATCACTTGTATTCTTTATGGCTTCTTCAGAGAATTCCAGAATACTCTGGTATGTATATTTTTGGCATCTGGTATATAGCAATGAAGCCTGGAAAAAGATCTAGAATACCCTCCTCTATGTAATGCATTCTAATTGAGAAAGAATGCAAAAGATGACATGTAGAAAATTGAGTTGAATGAAAATATCATGAAATGCCAGTTGCCAAATTATTAATAATTTTTATCATTATTACATTACATATGTAATAACCATTATTTTCACATTTAAGTGATAAAAGAGGTGTCAGGAAGGATAGGTGCCTTGCTCAAGAAGTAAGTAGTAAAGATGAATATACAAATACGTCTTTACTTAAAGTTGTGTAAGGATTTGGTCACAAGAGACGAGGTTTTTTTTTTCTCTTGTACTGGTCAAAGACTTTAACCCCGAGTATACCAAATTGTCTGCTCTAGGAAACTGGAATGGAACTATGAGAAATATTCTGCTACGCTGTCATGAACACAATAATAATAATAACAATAACAACATGATAATTATGATGGTAGTGGTGATAAGGATGATGGTTATACAATTTCCCTCACTGGCTGTTGTGTCCTTTTGTTATCTGTTACGGAAACATTCCAATAAATAAAGTGTAGGGGGAGTGAAATATATAAAGTTGATTTCAGTTTGCTTATTATTTAAGGAGCTAGATGAAATCATTAAATTCAATCCTTTAATTTTATTGATTAGGAAATGAAAGCTCAGAAGAGGTAGAAGACAACTTAGCTGGACATAGAATTTCAAAGCATCCTGCTTCATACACTTCACACTTCAGTACAAATTTCTCATATATTGAATGTCCCTCAAAATAACTGGTCTTGTGGGGCTCAGTCCCTTAATTCATAAGGAAGGTAAGGGGGAATATGATGGAAGTGGCTTAACACCACTGAAATCTATCCCTAGGTTAATTGCTTCCTTGACTCTACTCAGCAGATGTCCATCCTGAGGTAGGTATAATCACTTCTCTTTAGGAGGGCAGGGAGTGTAGAGGCTTCTGCTAATCGACTCCCCAGAGTGATGAGGAGGCATAGATAAATCACCCAGGATTTACAGGTCTGTGCCTCATATTTTCTCACTTATATGTTTATTTAGATGACTTCAGAATTGAGCTGGGTATCATTGAATCCAGTTGAACACCATGTAAGTTTGATCACCCCATGATACCAGTATCTTGTGGCAATGTCCTAGGCTTAGATTTTGCAATATTGGTGTCATTAATCTGCTACAGAAATATCTAATTTTGCCCTTCGACTATATTTTTTATTAGTCTATTCTTTTTCAAACCAGGATGGGAATTTTTTTAATTTATTATTAAACTATTCTAGTATAATAGTATTAGCTTGCTGTATTTCAATAAGTTTGTAGTGGTCTCCTTACCTAGGAAGGCAAAATCCTGAGAAAATATATAGGCAATTAAAAAGTATAACTTATGATCTAAAAATTGTATGATGGTTAGGTGTGTCTAAGATGTTGCTGAAAAATGACTTAAAGAAAATGTGTGACTATCTATGGTGTGCATCTGAGAGCCATTTTGATAGAAAATGCTCCCTTATCCTATATGTAGTGTGCTCCATATTGCAAGTGGTAAAATACAAGTTTTATGCATATTATGACTATGAAAGCTTAATAGATTTTCTTAGGAACATGTTGTCATGAAATGCATGAATGATGTGTATCAAATCGGTCTTTTTAGAGGAGACCTGGAAAGCTGAATCAGCCTCATTCTAAACCATCAACATCTGTGACCTTGGAACAAATCAATAGAGTCTATTCAGCTTGTCTTAGGGAAATGAAGTTAATCCAACTTCTAATTCAAGTCAATTAATATCTATGGATCCCTCACAATGTTCCTGGCTCTAGGGGTATAATAAATGGTAATTTTCTTGTCCTCCAGTAGCCTACCAACTAGCTAGGAGACAGATTTGTACACTTTGCACCAAAATACAAATTTGGGCTATGGCCATCACACAAGCAAAACATTAAAGGGAAATAGATGATGACTAAAGGTTGAAGGAAGCTGGGGGAGGGGAAAGCTTTACAGAGGAAGTAAAATTGAAGTTAGATATTCAAGGAAAAGTGCCTTTTTCCTTCATTCTTACAAAATACTCAACGATCCGGTAGAATCACATACCTTTTCTTCCTAACTGATCAGATATTTCTAATATGCTAGTATGTGAACTACTTTTATCACTAGAGAATTAATGAGTTAAATTGACCTTTCTAGAAATGTAATCATCTTATCTTTATTTATTTTTGAAGACTAGAGTTGGAAGGAAGTAGGTATTCTCATTTCTCAAATGGGAAATTTGAGTCAAAAAAAAAAAAGATAATTCAGTGGAAAACCAAAAGAGAATCAATACTTCTGTCTTTACAAAGAAAACACTATTTTGCCTGGACATTTTCATTTTCATTATCAAAACCAAAACCAACAACAACAATGACAATGACACTGACGTCAAAGCAAGCATTTCAATTAGATTCCTTAAAGGATTATATATTTGTTTGGAAAGGGGCATTAGAAGAATTCTGTTAAACGTCAGACCTCAGACTAAGACCAATGATTTGTGTACTGGATTTGGGCTTCAAAAAGGCAAACTTCTAAAATAAGAGTGGCTCAAAATTCAAATGGAGTGCCTTGGAAAATAATGTGCTTTTAGTTTTCATATGGAAGATCACCAACCTTCCAAATAAAGTTAAGCTCTGGGGTTATGGTAAACATAAACATTTCCTCAAGAAGCAATTTTTGATGGACTCAAGTAGTCAAGGCAAGAGAGTTGCATTCCATTGAGTAATACAGAGATGACTTTGGCTCAAACATTAAAAATAAAATGAGCAGCTGACAGGGAAAAAGAACAAAAAATAACTTTTTTTTTTTGGTCTGAACCATTTGGGAATGTTATATATCCAAAAGATATATAAAAAGATAAGTTTAAAAGAAACTGACAAATCTTTTTTATTTTCCTTTTTTCCATTATGAATTAAGAGCCATCTGTACAGCCAAACTGCCTGAACAAATACAAAGTGTTCAATCATGCAGTAGACGAAATGAGTTGATAAGGGGCTAGATATGTATGCAGATTTCTTTGACAAATACTTATACATTGAAAATGTACATTTAAAACATTAGGAATAGGTGTGGATTAACCTCTTTAGTACTTCAATTATAATTTTGCTTGATATCACAAGAAGGTTGCTCAACCTAGAGACAAGCAAAGAAGGTGAATCTCAATTCCAGCCAGATTGTTCTAAGCATAATTTTCTAAGCCAATGAAAATGCAATGCTGAGTTGGATTTTTCTGGTAATAGGGATTGATATGATATTAACTGAGAATGGATGACTTCTAAGTATTTTTTTTCTTCCTATCAACAAAAGGGAAGACTTGTATCATTTGTAATATTCTTTCTTAGTCAAGGGAGAAAGAGGACTTGTAACATTTGGAATATTATTTCCTGTATTTCTGATCCTTGGGATCAGACCCCTTGTATTTCTACACAGAGCTCTGAAGGCATTTATTTGTCTACCCCCTATTTTTTTTTCTTCACTGAGGGTCAGCCACAATAGATGAATGGTGGAAGGAAAAGGGGCTTTATGAGTTTAAACACGTTCTAGATCTAGGTATTTTGTTCTTATGGATTCCTTAAGGTCTCTGCTAACTTTTCCAAATGAGTCTCATCTGCCTCTCATATTCCCAGTTTTCCTCGGTGAGGGACACCAATAATTTTGTCCTAAATTTCCACTCTTTCTACATACAGTCTCTCTTGATAGAGAAATATGTCTTCCTTTTGATGTGATTTTAGGTGGTAGAAATTTTCACATTTTTATCTTTCTTACCAAGAATTGTAATTAACTTTAGAATGGAATGGTTAGTGTGGTTCCCTACACTTAGCTGTCACCCAATGAATATGTTGACTACCAAGAGCCATGAGGCAAGTTTGGTAGTGATTTGGTAAGAATATTGTTTTTTCAAACTGACTTCACTTCTTTTCTTTTTTTCTTTTTCATAGATTACAAGTCAGAAGATACCATAGACATAATACACCTGGTTTTAATGAATTGTCATGTGATGTCCTTAAATAAAATTCAGAGAAATACTAGCTCAGTGATGGTATGGTTTGGTAGATCTATAGCTTACTGAACAATTAGAATCTCAGTCTTTTGGTCAGTGGTTCAATGGTAGGCTATTTCCTGGGGCCGCATGCTGGAATGCTATTCTGGAACTTCTCAGAGTTCTACAAATCAGAACAGCATCCTAGAGGCTTATTTGTACCATCATTTAAAAGGACACAATAATATATATTTAAAATAGAAAATTGAAATGATCTCTTTTTTAAAAAAAAAAATTCCAGAATAGTTAACATACAGCATTGTATTACTTTCAGGTGCACAATATCGTCATTCAACATGTCTGTACATTACTCACTGCTCATTATGATAAGTGTACTCCTAACTCCCTTCACCTATTTCATGTCTTTTCTTCTCCCCTCTGGTAACCATCAGCTTGTTCTCTAAGGGTAAGAGTCTGTTTCTTGGTTCGTCTTTTTTTTTCTATGTTCATTCGTTTTGTTTCTTAAATTCCACAAACTATCTCTTTAAACATACTTTTATATTTTTATATCTACTTGTGAAATAAGGGGAGTCATTTTATAATACACTTTTTCTTTAAATCACTGTGAAATTTCTTCTTTCTTCTGGGTCGCATGTTGGCCAGCCTATTTCGCAGACACTACTGGGAAAATAACTGAGGAAATGAAGATAACAGTGCAGCTATGGATTCAGTATTCATTAATTTGGGACCTTGCAATACCTATACGATAGCCCAGGCTCAGCTCATGGCTCTTGGTAGGGAGTGGAGTGGCTAGTAAGAGAGGGAACCATACAGAAAGAACTAATATATGCTTTCCTTTCCATGTGGCCCTTTCCTTTCATTGTCTCACTCTTGTTAGATAATAAGTCAAACATATTGTAGAAAACTAGTCTACAGTAATAAACATCGAAAATGCTTATCTCTGAGGATGGTGATAACTGGAAAGGCATAATGAGGTGGTCTTATGGGATGCTGAACACATCTTGTACTTTGGTATGGGTAGTGAATACATGCATTTACATATATTAGGTAAAAATTAACTGACTATTTTGTGCACTGAACTGTATTTTATTCTTCATTTCTTTTAAATGGAAGCTTATAATGATTAAAGACGTTAGGCAGTAATAAGCAAATAACCCGACATTAAATCAGTTTGACTAGAGTGGATGGGTTTCTTTGGTAAGTAATTAGAAGGAAGAGTTGAGAATGTTGTTTCACATTAAGTTCTCAGAGTTTTAAATGCCATGATGGAGAAGACAAACTTTATTCTTCATATCTGAAGTAATTGCTGGGCATTCTATTCTTGAACACTTAATCTTACACCTCATGGGAATGAATTAATGATTGCAGGAGTTGACTGGAGATCCTTTGGAAACCGTATTGTCATCCCTAAGGGAGGATATCCTCTAATAGGTCATGACTCCTGAGTGTGTCAGAGTCACTGACTTCTACCCACCATAGGCAAAAGTGGATTAGAAGTATCCTTAAGAAATTCTGTGATTTGGGGTGCCTGGGTGGCTCAGTTGGTGGGTTTGAGCCCTGCATCAGGCTCTGTGCTGACAGCTCAGAGCCTGGAGCCTGTTTCAGATTCTGTGTCTCCTTCTTTCTCTGCCCCTTCCCCACTCGCGCTCTGTTTTCCTCTGTCTCAAAAATAAATAAACATTAAAAAAAATTAAAAAAAAAAAAAGAAATTCTGTGATTTTTGGTAGCTGGTTTTAAAATGAACTTTGTCTGGAGAATGTAAAGCTTGGAGATGAAAATGAGAGGGAATGCAGAGTTCCTTCCTGGGTAAGTCTCTTGGTATGAAGAGAGGCAATCCAGGGCAATCCAGGGAAATAATGACCTTTCTACATAAGATGATTTCCTTACCTTCTCCTATAAGAGCCTAAGGACTTTTTTTCTGGGATAGGGCTGGGACACGGTAGGCATTTAATAAAGTTTTTTGAATGAAGGAAGGAAGAATGGACACAATTTTTGCAAAAGAATTATTTGTTGCTTTGTTTTTATTGGTAAGATTGTTAAAAATTGTGATCATTCTAAGTTGATACATTGTATTTTCTTGCTAAAATATGTCTTCAATGCCAGATGTACCAACAGTTTAACAGCATGTTTTATTGGTGGGGGTGTATGTGTGGATGAAATGCTGCACTAAATGCACATACACATAGTCATGAGCTGCATCTCAATTTCAGAAATATTAAACATACATAAGTCCCCTTTCCCAGCCTTTCTTAAAGACCGCATTCTGCATTTATGACACATTCACCTTCCTTTCTCTCACATCTTCAGTGGCTTACAGGGTAGCTGTTGGTGTCTTTATTACTGCAAACTCCATGGGAATATCCAGTAGATTAAAATCCAAGGGGAAAAAAGGTCACTACATACCTGCTGTGCGCAATTTACAAAGAATAGAATCCTGTCCCAGATCTTAACACCTTTAAACACACACACACACACACACACACACACACACAAAAAATGGCTACAAACTTGAAAAAGAAAAACTTGGAAGTACTCTCCTTTAAGACTTAATTATTCTTGGCAAAATAATTCTGTGATTATTGTTATTTGCTTGAATGTTGAGTTTCTGCCCATGCATTCCTACTAGAACCTCCCAAAACAAGCAGTCTCAGCTTCACCTTACTTGTCCTTATGTAGATTTCCCACTGTGAATTTACCCTTCTCTGTTTATCCTGGAGGCTTGTCTACTATTCATTTCTTCAGCTTCTTCAAGGCCTTAGCTGTTTTTTTTCCTGAGATTTAATGATTATATTGAATAGTAATAATATAGTAATATATGTAAATATAAAATTCTTTTAACATTTTCGTACACTATTATTTAATGTGGGTAGGGCAGCTTTTTTTATTAATTCTATTTTAAAAATAATAAGTAGAAGCACAAATTGAATAAACAACTTGACCAAGATCACACAGCTATTAAATACCAGCTAAGAAACTGAAAGTGAGGTATGGCAAAGCTCTCACAAGTACTTGGAAAAACGTTCCTACTCTTTGTTATACTCTTAACTATTTCTTTCCTTGTGACTGATTTTAAAAGGAACCATCTAATTATATAAAACACGTACATCAGACTGCCTCCTTTAACGTTGAATATTTCTTAACGTAAATTTTATCAAAAAATTATCTTCTTTTCTTCTCTCTCTCTCTCTCCCTTTCTCTCTGTCTCTGCTTCCATCATCCCACTCTCATTTCTTCTTTCCGAGATCTGATATGAAAGACATAGAAATGATAAGTTACTTAAGTAACATTACTTAAGTAATGATAACCCTTAAGTTACCTTTTTGTTGTTTAATTTCTCTCACTCACATTTGGGCAGTTGGATGCTGTTCTCAAAACTGCCCTTCAATCCCCTTTCATATACTCTTTAAAATGCAGTTCATAATCTATTTCTCATAAGACCCTTCTGGACAACTCCCACCCAAACTAGACCTTACTTGAGTGCTGAGCCGAAAAATATGTTCCTTTGGTTCTCAGTCCGCTCCAACTCTGCCCCAGACCTGTGCTTCTAGTGTTTTGTTGAGGGAAAAGCTGTCATCCGGTCACACAAGTCATGGACTATCCATGGAGATAACATGGCTACTTTTTATTCCTCACTCCTCATGTCCAACAGATCACATATTTTGATCACTTTTTCCTCCTAATTATATCTTGAATAAAACCACTTTCCTCTATTTACATGACCCAGTCTTAGTTCATGCCGTCTCCTCTCTGCTAAGACTTCTGCAGTATTAATCTAACCCATCTCGTTATTTCCACTCTCTCCTCCCCTCCAATTCTTATGTAATTCTCTGTGTACCCCCATTAAAAATGCTTCTCTTTGCATTTGAGATAAAGATCTCTAATTTATTTTGCTCTGCATGGTTTGACCCTCTCAGATTTCTCTGGAATCATCCCCCCCCCCCATTTTCTATCTTGTTCCTCATAGTCCAGTCTCACTGAGTTCTTTCAGTTATTCAAATAGGCCTGCTTCTTCCCAACTCACATACTATTTCTTCTGCCTGGAGAATTTTCTTTTTTCCTCTTTCATGTGGATAATGCTCATTCTTGCTTCAATTCTCAGTTTAGACACCACTTTCTTATACAAACCTCCCTTGAATCCCCTAGCTTGTTAATACCCTCCTTCATAGCAGCATGCACCTTACCTTTGGAGCACTCACCACAGTGGTAGGTTTACTTTTCTTTAGGTAATTGTTTGATCAGGTGCTAAAAAGATAAAGGTTCACAGTGGGTCTGTAACTCATTCTTTCCACCTTAGAAATGCCTGAGACAGTTTTTCTTTTAACCCCAAACACATCCCTTTGCAAATATTGACTGATGAAATTTACTACCTGATTACTGATCTAGGAATGTTTTCAACAAAAGATACATGATCTGTCTGGCCTGTTTTTTTGTAAATATATCCATAATTTATGTATTTGTGAATTACAGCTGTGCTGATGAGTACAAGTTAATCACATGGCTAGAACTGGACCATGAGATAGAGATGTATAAGCTGTGAGATCACAACACAAAGAGGCTTCACTTTGCTAATTCAAGCCATGCAGAAGGAGCAGTTTTGACTCCAGAGCCACAACAACACATCACACTATGGCAAACAGGAGGCTCCATCTGATGGGCTCAGGCCTGCCAGATATTACTGTGGCATACTCTGTTGATATTCCCTTGTACAACCTTTGCTAATCATTTGTAAATGTTGATGCTTGCTGAGATTTTTATTTCATGTCTTACAACTCTGGCTTTTATTATTATATAAGTAGAATATCTGTATTTCCTTCTTATTGTCACATGAGCTCCATGAAGGCAGGAAAATGGCTGTTTTACCTGACAGTTATATTCCTATTTTCTGGTCCAGTATTTAGCACACAGTAGATTCATAATAAATATTTGTATAGCAGAGATCACCAGAATTCATCATATCTAATATGTCTTTCCTTCCTGTACACATGGGAAAACTATCCAGCTTCCCACATAATTAGGTTGGGGGCATGTGGTTAATTTTTGCCAGTGGATTTTGAGGGTAAGTAACATACGTAACTTCAGAGTAGAAGCAGGTAAGATCAGATTTAAGTTGCCCATGCTATTTTTCCCTTCTCTAGCAAATGCTGAGACCTTGTATTAAGATGGTTCTAAGAAAAGACGGCAGAGCTTCTGTCATTTCTGGGTTCCTGACTAATAGGTAAAGAATACCCTTCTCCTACCCATGTTGGATATATACTATGAGCCACAAATGCCCATTGATTTTTATGAAGCTCCTGAGATTTTGAGGTTAATTTGTTACGTGTATATAATATATCATATGTCATCTAATACGTGAATGAGCAGCAGGTAGGCAAGGCTATGTATAAGAACACTCTGGAACACACTTACCTTTTTCTCATCCCTTGATTTTTCCCTTCTCTCTGTTCCTTCTCAAAATGCAAATTAGTGAGGTACAAGAGAGAGGAGGTTACAGTTTCAACTGCTACTCCAGAAACAATCGACTTATCTTAGACTGAATTGACTCAATGAATTAAACTGATGCCATAATTTATTGAGCAGAGGCTCTTATGTGCCAGGCCTTTGCTAGGTATTTGAGATCAATGATGAAGAATGCCTGCTTTCCACACTTAAAATGCTCATATATCCCAATAGGAGTAGTAGAAAAATGACTATGCTATAACAAAGAGATTAGACAGAAAAGAGCCATCAATTCTGATTTATGGAAGAGAGTTAGAGAATGACTTTACAGAATAGAGTGACATCCAAATATTAGAGAAGATGAAGGATTCCACCAAATGCAGAGAGAAAATGGCCCATTATAAATAATTTCCTGTGGCATAAATGTTTATGGTATGTTTGCATGGAGAGTTTAGTATTGGTGGAACTGGTAGCTAGGGTGAGGATTGGGGAGAGAGTACAGGAGGTCAGCTTCTCCTTTCCCATTGCCCACCTCCACTTCTCGCTGTGTCACATTGTTTGTTTGTTTTCTCAGCTTGAGACAAAACTACAGTGGTTTCAATTGGCTTCTGATAATATATCATAATAAGTCTGCATTAAAGTTGTAGACAAGGTAATAGCATTTATTAAAGAACAAAAGGAAAGAGAAATATACATAACCAACCAATTCTACCACCTATTTTATACCCAGAGTGTTGACTTTATCTCTAGTTTTTTAGTTCAATGATCCATATATGGCTACTCTAAACACTCCTTCAAATGTGCTCTTTATATCTCTCTATATCTATATCTTGCTAGCCCCTCTCGTATTTGCATTTCTAAGTTCTGTATTTTATTCACATTTTAGTTCTTTTGGTGCATTTAGTTCTTTCTTATAGTTTTCTTATTTATAAGAGGGCAGACCTTCCAGGTTAACTATTCAGTAGTAATATTTCACTTATTTATACTATCAGTAAAGATTTAGAAAGTGATCTGGACCACCAGACTTTGAGAAAAACTTAAATCAGAATGGGAGCTTTTCACTTTTTATTGTTTTTTTGTTTGTTTGTTTTGTTTTTAAGTAAGCTTCATGCCCAGCAGGGAGCCCAACATAGGGCTTGAATTCATGACCCTGAGATCAAGAACTGAACTGAGATCACGAGCTGGATTCTCAACCAACTGAGCCACCCAGGCTATTTGGAGCTTTTCACTTTTGACTAAAAAATACATCCTATGTTCTTGGCCTATGTTTTCATGGGATATTCAACCACATCTTCTCTTGTGGTTCTCAAAAAAAATTTGGCATGTATAAGAATCATCTCAATAGTTCAGTAAAAATGACAATTTTAAGGTCTCTACTCAATAATTCTGATTCATTAGGTTTGTGTGAGGCCTGGGAATTTGCATTTTTAATAACACCCTAAGTATTCTAATTTACATGATTCTCAAACAACACTGACAAACACTGCCATATACAGTTGTTGCAAAAACTATTGTAATATGGGCTCCTTTTCATTTACATCAGTGTTTCTCAGCTCTGGCTGTCTATTAGAACTGCTGATACCTTGAAATGGACGGATTTTGAAAACAATATCATTGCACAGGCCATTGTATAGACCAGTGGCATCTGATTATCTTGAAGAAGATGAATATAAATGAATTTGTATTCTGCACATTATGGCAAATTATTGCTTAGAAGATCTCTTGCTTACTGTGGCCGTTAAAAGAAATTGGTAAACAGGTGTTCTGATAGTCACCAACCTCTTACCTGAGAACTCTGATGCAGAGTATTGTAGGATGAGGAAAAATAAATACCAACTTAAAAGTTTAGAACATAGAGAGTAGGGCTTCTTGGTAAGATGCAGACTTCATGGATCTTGGTTCTTCTACTCATAACTCCAGCCATTTACACTTTCCATGCCAAGCTGCAGCTGAAGATAAGACAGGTGGAGACTGAAGAGCATAAGCCTTGGGCTCTCAGAGCCCTGACAGATGGAGCACCAAGTTGCAAAAAAAGGCAGAAATCCCAGAGTTAGAGAGCCCATAATGAATATCTGAAGACTGTGGTTCCACTCCTTAGCTCAAATTGATCCTATTTAGGTGAGGGTTTATGTGTGAGAGTAAAGACAGAGGGGCCTAGATAAGCCAAGTGCACTTGCATGGAGGAGTATCTAGAAAGTAGGCTGAGTTTTCTGTCCCTGAAGAATACAGGTATGTGGACACCAGGAAACAGAAAGACTTTCTGTCACAAGGCAGGACAACATGATGGCTGCAACACTGGCAGCCCACATAGAGACCCCATCCTGTGGGTCTACTGCTATTTAGTCTTTTCCAGAAGCTTCATTTTAGCAACAGTGAGAAGAACCCAGAAAATTAAAACTCACCGGGGAGGGGGGCACAAAAAAGAGAGTGAAGTAACTGATAGGACCCTCAAATCAGGCTCCTGATATGACATACCTACTGGGCATTTAAATATATTAATAATGGGAGGACTTAATAACATTTAATTATAGTTCAAAACAGCTTTATGGAAATTAAATAACACCATCTTCAAATTTAAAAGTTCATCATGTCAATGGAAAGAGAAGATGTTTACTATTGATTACTGAATTAGTAGCATAGAAGAACAGGTGGAAGAAATACCACAGAATAAAATATGGATAGAAAACATAAGGGAAGAGTTAAGTGACATTAAGGACACAGTCAGAAAACAGGAAATCCAGAAGAAGACAAAAGGGGAGATTATATTAAGACATTAATTAATCAAATAATAGACAAAAACCCCTGAGTTGAAGAAAGCCCTGCTGAAAGGATTTCCATATTCGATTACAATTTATGAGGAAAAAACACGCTTAAAGTAGAATTTCTAAATTTTGAGCATGAGGGAAAAAATATTAAGACATATATGTAGAAAGAGCATTAAATTACAAAGACAGGCATATCAGACTCAAATTGGGCTTCACGTCTCCCATGCTGACCACAGTAGAACAATGTCAGTAGAAGAATAGCGTTACAGTAGAATAACAACCCCACGATCTCAACCTTAGATGCACATCACAGTCAGCAGGGGACCTTTCAGAAAATGCTTATGCCATGCTCCATCCCAGATGAATTAAATCAGAAACTTGGGGTGGGACAAAGAATTGATATATTTTAGCTCCCCAGCTACTTCTAATAAATAGCTAATATTGCAATCTGATCTATAGAGTACTGGAAGAAAAAGGAATGTAACCTAAAAAGCCTATGCCCATCCAATTCTACACCCATGTAGATATCTCCTTTCACCATGCCAAGGTGAAGGAAAGATTATTTACACATATGCATGTTTTTAGAAAATATATCACTTTTCCTTAATGTCAGGAAATGGAGAAGCCAGCTGCCCAAAGAGAAGGTAAATAGGGATAGTCAAGGTGGTGAAAGACAAAGAGTACATGTATAGGAAACAGAGGTAAGCCAGGAGCCATACTGTATCTAGTGAAATCTGAATGGATAATGATAGAGATAGTAATTGAAAGACTGGAAGTTTACAACAGACAACTTTAATAAAAGTCCTTGAAATCAAAGAGACAAATTGCGTAGGAAGATGCTAATAATAGCTTGGAAAGTGTCAAGTTACTTCAGTAAAATTTAAAAGTTGGTTTAGACTCATGATGACAAAGGAGAAGTAGAAAGATTCCAAAGATTTCCCCTAAGGGTCAAAGAAAAAATGTGGGGGAAAAGAGGAAAAGAAGGGGGACAGCTAACAGTATTTTAAATGTTTCATCATTGAGTGGGACATCACTGGGGAATGGACAATTTTCATTGAGGAAATGGTTGGTATCTTGGTCCCATATATATCGATAGGGTTTTTGTGTTTTTTTTTTTTTTTTAAATATATAAGCATCAGGAATAGAAAGGTAAGCATGAATGGCATGGAAAAAGTAAAAGATAACACCTGACATAAGGAATAGAGAGCAATTTGACAAAAAATGGAAAACATAAGTAAAAGGCCATCTTCAGTCTCATAATTTGCCGTCCTGCTTCTTACTATAGATGATGTGTCTAAAGGTGGTCTCTCCACTTGTGTACATTGCCACTGGTCTGTTCAATGATATGTCTCCAGAAAATTTCCCCTCTCTCCTACACTTTCACTATTTCACTGTCTGCTGAAGCATTCACATTGGTATCCAAACATACTTTTATTTTTACGTATTTAAAAATAATATCTTCATTTCACACCCCCTGTGAGCTGTAGTCCTATTTATATACTCTGTTTGAAATTCCCTTCCTCCTAAGTGCTCTAACTTCATCAGATCTTCTGCACCCCATTGCTGCAGCAAGATTTTTGGTCAAAGCTCCATGTTGCTAAATCCAGCATTCATTTCTCAGTCCGCATCTTACTTAGTCTTAAAGCACATTTAACACAGATTATCACCCTCTTTACTTGATATTCCTTTTTCATTTGTCTTCCTGGATACCATATTTTCTTAGTTTCCTCCTGCCTTACTGGCCACTCCTTAACAGTGTCATTTGTGGGTTTCTAGTCTTTTCCCCAGCAGCTTTATCCTAAAGTGCCTTCAGTTTCAATTCTTCCACTTCTTCCCCACCATCCCTACACTCTTCAGTAGTCACGTTCCATCTAATCACTACTAATTCCTAAATTTGTATCTCTGGCTAAATCTGGAATTGCTTTCCAAATGCTCACTTAACATTTTCATTTGGATGTGTGATAGACATCACAAATCAATATGTACAAAGCTGGGGTGCCTGGGTGGCTCAGTTAATCCTCCAACTTTGGCTTAGGTCATGATCTCGTGGTTCACGAGTTCGAGCCCCCTCTTGGGCTCTGTGCTGACAGCTCAGAGGCTGGAGCCTGCTTCGGATACGGTGTCTCCTTCTCTCTCTGCCACTCCCCTGCTCACGCTCAGTCTCTTTCTCTCTTTCTCTAAATAAATAAATAAATAAATAATAAAAACACTAAAAAATAAAATCAATATGTACAAACTAGTTATATTCTTCTCTCTATGAGCAGCTTCTCCATCTGATTTAATGTCAACTCATCCTTTCCATTGCTCTTACTTAGTAACTCACTTAGGGGCACCTGGGTGGCTCAGTCGGTTGAGGGTCCGACTTCAGCTCAGGTCATGATCTCACAGTCTGTGGGTTCAAGCCCCGCATCGGGCTCTGTGCTGAGCCCCGCATCGGGTCAGAGCCTGGAGCCTGCTTCAGATTCTGTGTCTCCCTCTCTCTCTGCCCCTCCCCCGCTCACGCTTTGTCTCACTCTGTTTCTCAAAAATAAATAAATGTAAAAAAAAAAAATTTTTTTTTTAATTTTTTTTAACGTTTATTTATTTTTGAGACAGAGAGAGACAGAGCATGAACAGGGGAGGGGCAGAGAGAGAGGGAGACAGAGAATCTGAAACAGGCTCCAGGCTCTGAGCTGTCAGCACAGAGCCCGACGCGGGGCTCAAACTCACAGACCGTGAGATCATGACCTGAGCCGAAGTCGGACGCTTAACTGACCAAGCCACCCAGGCGCCCCTAAAAATAAATAAATAAATAAATAAATAAATAAAGTAACTCATTTAACCTTCCATCTTTTTACTCTTCTTCTTGCTTGGTTTTCTCAATGACACCAGCTCTTTACAATTCCTTCAATTTGTTATTCATGTTTTCTTGGGTCTTTTGCCTGGCCATTTCCTCTTCCAGGACCACTCTTCCCTTCGATATCTACAATGCTATTGTCATCACCAATTTTGAGACTTTGCTCAAATACCTCCTTTTAAATGAGGCCTGCCTTGAGTACCCTATATAAAACTGATTCTTGTCCCTTACATCATAATATTCCTGATCCCTCTCACCCCACACTGTATTTTCACAGCATTTACCACTGTATCATCATATAAAATATTATGTCATTTACAATTTTATTATGTATCCTGTATGCCTCATCCCATTAGGTTTGTGTTTCTCAAAGCTGGAAATTTTTATTTGGTTTTACTAATTTATTTATCCTAATAACGTAGAACAGTACCTGGTACCAAATAGGGTTGAACAAATATTCATTAAATAAATGAATCAGATGTATTTGTATTTAAATAGCATTATAAAAATGATTCATGGGATATAATCAGAACCCAATTTTATTTTAATCTCAGAGTTAATTAATTTTAGCAAGTCCTTCTCCTGCCCCTGAATGACAATTTATGTACATCCACAAGACCACTTTAAGGCAAACATAGCTTCAAATTTATAATAAAAACTTCCCTTAGCAGGAATGAGCTATAGGACAGAGCCTTCATCTGTACCTGGTTGCTTTTTGCTTGCTGGCTCACTTCAGTTCCCACTAGCTAACTGTTCTTACTTACCTGTCCAGGGTTGCCATGACAGAGGGTGGAGAAGGGAAAAACAGAAGACAGCCTTACTTAATTGATGCTCTCATAAGGCAGCTTTGTGCTCTCTGGGTCCGGTAAATGGTATATCAGGCTCTTTCTCTCTAGACCACTTTTATGGCCTCTTTAGGTTCTCCTCTGGGCTCCTCAGACTACAACTTATTTTTCAAGGGAAATGCATTCTTCCTAGCCTCAGGTTTTGTATCGGTCTACTTTATGCTGTTCACCAAAATTCCTTTTCAAAGTGTACTCTCTGATAAAAGCGGAAACAACTCTAAATCTATCATCTCCTTTTCACATCTTACATGTTTCCTGTGTCCTATTCACCAATGGAGAGGACCACATGTCTTCTCAGAAGCAGCTCTCTTTATTGTCTCAGGCTACTTTTTGTTTTCTTTAATATGTGTGTCAAAATGTTTACACAAGTTTGTGCTATCATCATCTGGTAGTGGCAGAGAAGCACCTGGGTGTGGAGAATGAACAAGTTGTGGTGCAGCTGCGGTGAGATCCAATCAAGTTACACTTTCAATTGATTATTTAAAAAATACTGGAGTAAAATGTCAATGGAACCTTTGGTCATGTGCCCAATTTTGCCACTGCTTTGTAAAATGTCTCCCTTCATCTGAGGCAATGTTTTATGGGAACCCATCCTAATGAATCGAGCATTCTGTAAGTTCCTTTTGTTGCTACTGTTTGAGCTACTAGAAGCAGGGAAGGAAAGCTATATCCAGAACAATTGTCAACTCCATTAACAATGAATTGCTGGCCCTTCTGGGACTACCATATTTCAATAATACTTAATTCCTAGTGTCAACATAAGAACTTGTGGCAGATATCAGGACTCCCTTGATCATTTTAATATACAGTAACTAAGTACTCAAAGGAACTTCCATGCTTCATCAATGCTATGGCCAATCTCACAATAGAGACTGACCACTTTGGCATTTTCTTGTTTTTCAATGCTGAACGCACTCATCATAAAGGAACTTGACAATTGTAAAACGAGTAGAATAAAATTCTGCTAAAGGAGCTAGGAGAGGAACAGAAACTAAAACCTAAAGCCAGCAGAAGAAGGGAAATAATGAATACATAAAACAGAAATAAACAATATAGAAACAAAAAGACCCAGTAGAATGATCAATGAAACTAAGACCTGGTTCTTTGAAAGAATTAATAATTAATAAAATTAGCAAACCCATAGATAGACTTATAAAAAAGAAAAGGACCCAAATAAATAAAATCATAAATAAAAGAGGAGAGATCACAACCAACACTACAGAAGTACAATCATAGGAGAATATTATGAAAAATTGTATGTCAACAAACTGGGCAATCTGGAAGAAATGTATGTATTCCTAGAAACATACAAACTACCAAAACAGGAACAGGAAGAAATAGAAAATTTTAACAGACCAATAGCCAGCAAAAAAATTGAAATACTAATCAAAAATCTCCCCAAAACCAAGTCCAAGGCCAGATGGCTTCCCAGGGGAATTCTACCAGACATTTAAAGAAGAGTTAATGCATATTCCTCTCAAACTGTTCCAAGAAGTAGAAATGGAAGGAAAACTTCCAAACTCATTCTATGAGGACATGGTACTTGAAGTCTTAGCTTCAGTAATGAGACAACAAAAAGAAATACAAGGCATCCAGGTTTGCAAGAAAGAAGTCAAACTCTCCTATTTGCAGATGACATGATACTCTATGTAGAAAACCTGAAAGAGTCCACCAAAAATTTGTTAGAATTAATACATGAATTCAGCAAATTCTCAGGACATAAAATCAATAGGCTGAAATCTGTTGCATTTCTATACACCAATAATGAAGCAGGAAAAAAAAAATAAATCAAGTTATCAATCCCATTTACAACTGCACCAAAAGCTGTAAGATACCCAAGTATAAACCTAACCAAAGACATAAGAGATCTGTACTTTGAAAACTATAGAAGACTTATGGAAGAACTTGAAGAGGACACAAAGAAATGGAAAAACATTCCATGCTCATGGATTGGAAGAACACACATTGTTAAAATGTCTACTACCCAAAGCAATCTACATATTAAATGCAATCCCTATCAAAATACCAGCAGAATATTTCACAGAGCTAGAAAAAACAATCCTAAAATTGGTATGGAACCAAAAATGACCCCGAATAGACAAAGTGATCCTGAAAAACTAAAGCAAAGCTGGAGGTATCACAATTCCAGACATCAAGTTATATTATAAGCTATAATCATCAAGACAGTATGGCACTGGCACAAAATCAAACACATAGATCAGTTGAGCAGTATAGAAAACCCAGAAATGGACCCACAACTTTATGGTCAACTCATATTTAACAAAGCAGGAAAAAATATTCAATGGAGAAAAGATAGTCTCTTCAATAAATAGTGTTGGGCAAACTGGACAGCTGCATGCAAAAGAATGAAACTGGACTATTTTCTTATACCATACACAAAAATAAATTCAAAATGGGTGAAAGACATAAATGTAGGATATGAAACCATCAAGATCCTGGAGGAGAGCACAGGCAGCAACCTCTTTGACCTTGACCATGGCAAATTCTTACCAGACACGTAACCACAGGCAAGAGTAACAAAAGCAAAAATTGAACTCTTGGGACTTCATCAAGATAAACATCTTATGCACAGTGAAGAAAACAATCACCAAGACTAAAATGCAGCCTACAGAATGGGAGAAGATATTTGCAAATGATGTATCTGATAAAGGGTTAGTATCCAAAATCTATAAAGAATTTATCAAATTGAACACCCCAAAATCAAATAATTCAGTTAAGAAATGGGCAGAAAACATGAATAGATACTTTTCCAAAGAAGATATTCAGATGGCTAACAGACACGTGAAAAGGTGCTTACCATCACTCATCATCAGGGAAATACAAATCAAAACCACAATGAGATACCACCTCATACCTGTCAGAATTGATAACATTAACAACACAAGAAACAACAGGTGTTGACAAGGATACAGAATAGTGGTGCAAATGCAAACTGGTAAAGCCACTCTGGAGAACAGTATGGACTTTTCTCAAAAAGTTAAAAACAGAACTACCGTACGACCCAGCAATGCATTACTAGATATTTACCTGAAAGATACAGAAATACAGTTTTGAAGGGGTACATGCACCCCGATGTTTATAGCAGCATTATCAACAATAGCCAAACTATGGATAATCCCAAATGTCCATCGACTGATGAATGGATAAAGAAAATGTGGTGTGTGTGTGTGTGTGTGTGTAATGAAATATTACTCAGCCATCAAAAAGAATGAAATCTTGCCATTTCTATCAACGTGGATGGAACTATAATGTATTATGCTAGGCAAAGTAAATCAGGCAGAGAAAGACAATCACTATAGGATTTCACTCGTATGTGGAATTTAAGAAACAATACAGGTGAACATAGGGGAAGGAAAAAAAGGGAGAGGGAAGCCAGCTGTAAGAGACTCTTAATGATAAAGAACAAACAGGGTTATGGAGGGAGGTAGGTGGAGAATGGACTAAATGGATGATGGGTATTAAGGTGGCCACTTGTTATGATGAACACTGGGTTTATGTAACCCAGTGATTAATATGTAAGTGATTAATCACTAAACTCTACTCCTGAAACCAGTGTTATATTTTATGTTAAGTAGAATTTTTTTAAAAATGTTAAAAATAAATAATAAATAAATATTCTGCAAAGCGGTTGGTGTTTATTTGTTTATTTTTGTGACTACATTGCCATGCTCTCACCAGAGACATTAAATTGAGGAAACAATAATTATTTAATTAATTGTAGCAGCTGAAGTTGTCACCTATAATTTCCATATATATTAGAGAAAACATACCCCTTCCATAAATAAAAGTTTATGGAAATGCACTCAATATTTATTCAATAAAATGTTTGTTCATGTTCACTATATACCAATAGATATACACTTATATGTGGGGACACAGCACAGAATCAGAGGGATGGGACCCATTCTCTGGGAGCAGGTAATCCAGTAATGTATGGAGGGGCCTCATGTATGTGAGTAGGTGCTGGTTTGCAGAATGGATGTTTTTGTTCCTGTAAGTGGGTGTTGTGTGTGTGTGATAATTTAGAGTATATGTAGAATAGCATTGGCCCTAATGAATAACTCATTGGACTGATGGCCTCCCAAATTTTTATTATTGCTATTCAAAACAACATATATTTTTTGAGGATTCTTGAATGTATGTCATTTCATGTTATCAGTAAAGGAGCTACAGAAATAGGATAGAGAATATGAAGAGGCTATTGGACTGCCTATCTCCTGATTTTCTTAATTTTTTCTTCTTTATCATTTCTTCATCATTTGGGCTTACTTTCTGGGACAATTTCCTCAATTTTATCTTCTAAACATCTACCTTCTATTGATTTTTTTTCATTTCTTCTGTCATGAGTTTTTAATTTCTAGGAATTTGTGGCTATTTTATTTAAGTAATCTAAGGCACTTTAAGCAATACATTCTCCTATCTCTGCATATATTCATCATGTCAATGTCTTCTTGTCCCTGCATAATCTGTTTCTCATTCCCATTATTCCTATTTTTTATTGCTTCTCTCATTCCCTTCCACATTAAAGACATCTTTTCTCTCAAGTGTCAGTTAAGACTTGGCATTCTGTTCACGGATAAAAGTGGGAGACAAAAAAATTGTCTAGAATCCCTGTATGATTTAGGTTGCCCTTTGGGTTTGTCTGAGTGGGTCAGGTCAACATCTTGGCAAAATGAAGTTGCTCAGCTTTCTGAATTCCAGAATTCTAGTAGACAACTAAAGGAGACAAGCTAAAGGTGGGTTCTGCCTTCAGTGTTTGGAATGCCAATGGTCACTTGATTGCCCTATTTCAGAAAGGTATGCTCCAGGACCCTCCTGTGGTCCTCAATATGGAGACCCTCTTTTTCACCTAAGCCAAAGACTAAACCTCCAGATTTCTTCTGGGGGTGGGGGTCAACATCCCCAAGGCATGGTGTGAGAGAAGGACCTAACCTTTCAAAAGTGTTGATTCAGTCCCTTCAGTCTTTACCCATTTTCCCACTTAAAGCTTCTTCCCCTGTGCCTCTTGAAATACAAATTATTTTGCTGCCTTGTT
The DNA here is from genome assembly GCF_023721935.1 of Panthera uncia. Classification (NCBI taxonomy): domain Eukaryota; kingdom Metazoa; phylum Chordata; class Mammalia; order Carnivora; family Felidae; genus Panthera; species Panthera uncia. Next base: position 108,102,135 of record NC_064816.1, on the reverse strand, counting down.
TTCCCTACTGCCATCTTTAATTTTGTCCTTCTTGGGTATGGTAAACCAGTTATCCTTATGAACTAGGAAAAAGTTTTGCTTCCAGGTGGACACAGATCTCATTTGGTGAGGGCAGAGTTGAAGGGCTGGATTTTACATCCCACTGGTCCTCATCCCAGCCTCTGTCATACAAAGTGGCCATGGTCACCACAGGCCCATGTGCCGTTTACTTCATCCTAGTGAGTTTTTATCTTCTCACAAAATCCCTTTCCAAAAGCTCAAATGGAGGAAGCTAAATTACATATATTTATTTGATCTGCCATTAACCTGGAAACAATATTTAAAAAGTCAGATTTTAAACAATATTTTAAAGTCAGATAAATATAATCATCTGGAATCATTATCTCAACAAGATCAGCTCAGATATTTGTATTTCACCTTTGTGGCTAAACAGAATCACCTGGTCAGAATTCTAAGACAAACCATGTAGCAACTGAGAACAGAATATGACTGCATAAACAACCGTGAAGAACATACTATTTGCAAAGTAAATTCAGAACCATATACTTGGCTTGAATTGGATAGTTTTAAAGCTTAGATATCAGCTAGGATAAGCTTGATATTTAAAACTAATTAAGGAGTTGTGCAAATTGCACATACATGTATTACTCCATGTATACTGCATGTTCAGTAATTGCAGAACGTTATTCATCCCACTTAGTGACCTCCCATTCAAAGGTGAAAATAGAGACTTCTTTATTTTCAATGATAGAAGCCAGGAGCTATTTACTTTTAAGCTAAGAGTTCCCACACTCTAGCTTTTCTAATGGGTTGGAAATCAGTAAAACAGCAAGGGACTCTGCACTTCCTTTCTCTTTGCCACAGAGATGTGGGCAGAAATGCATAATATGAATTATCTTTATCAGAATCTGGGAATGTGTTTTAGACAAAAGACCTGTGTAAGACACCAGTCTTTTCACTCTCTTTTTCTCCTGGGGATTAGAGAGTGCTTTGAAGATCACTTCCTCTGCCCACAACCAATAAGTGATGTTACCTCTGCCCACCTCTACCATGGTCAGTTCCCTTACACAAACCTGAAGAAAGCTCAGGTGCTGCTATCACAGCCCATCCAGGCATCCCAATGTTCACTGTTCTCTTCAAGAAAAACTTGGCCATTTGTGTACCATGAGCTCTATGTGTTTTGTTCTGAGCACAGAAATAGCTCCAGCAAAATAAAAGTTTCTAAGGTACAATTTAGATTTGTATCGTTTTCTCCTTAAATCCTTTGCAGTTCATCATCACTTGTCCATTAAGGTGTATATTCGTTAGCTTGGCTTCTAAAGCTCCCAGAATTTGCCTTCAGTGTATTGTTGCCACTTACAGCCTCTATTTCTACCAGGCTGGATGACTTACTATTTCTCTAAAAGTGTTGTACAATTCCCTGATTTCATATATTTGTCCGTCATCAGTTTCTCCATTTGGAAATTCTTCTGTCTCCCTCCCATCTGTATCTGCTAAATTTTATCTATTAATTAAGCCCCAGCTCAAAGGCTACTTCTTTACTCAATGTAGTTTTCTGACTTTATAAACTTCACAGCATTTACTGCTTTACAACATGATCTTAGTGATATGTATTTATGTCATTTTCCTTACTAAGTTTCAGTCACTTTAGACAAATCTCCTTCTTCTTATCCTCCTGATCCTCTTTCTCCTCCTCTGTCTCCTTCTTCCTCCTCCTCCTCCTTCTTCTTTCTCTTCCTCTTCTCCTTCCCCTTCTCCTTCTTTTCTCCATGTCTGAGACAGGAGCCTAGCCAATAGTGGATACTAAATAATTCTTTCCTGAATGAGGGACATACTAAGTTTTTCAGATATTTTTTGGCAGTTAGATTTATAATAAATTCCATTTGGGCTGAGAGAAGACATTTGTTTTACAAGAGAAATTTTATTGTAGTTTAAAGACAAGTGAGCATCTACATTGCTTCCTCATGATGAGTAGGAGGTATATTGCTGTGAATTGGTCGGACTTCGTTTGTGCCCAGTATCAGCAAAATTTTTATAAATATTCCACTTGTATTTGAAAACAATGTGTGATCTTTCTCTTTGATATAAATAAGAGTTTATTCAAGAAATATTTTATGGGGCACCTGGGTGGCTTAGTTGGTTAAGCGTCTTTTTGTTGATTTCTGCTCAGGTCATGATCTCGCTGTTTGTGAGTTCAAGCCCTGCATCTGGCTTTGAGCTGACAGCTTGGAGCCTGCTTGGGATTCTCTGTCTCCCTCTCTTTCTGCTCCTCTCCCACTCACACTGTCTCTCTCTCCAAAATAAATAAACATTTAAATTTTTTTTTAAAAAGTAGTAGTATTTAAATGATTAAATTAATTGCTTTCTTTACTATATTTTCTATATAATCAAATGAAACCATTTTAGTAAAAATAAGATATTCATTCTTTAGATTTAAAATATCTCCTGAGCTTATAAATATTCTTCTTCCGATTAAATATAAGGAAAGAACAACTCACATTTCTGAACTCCCACTATGAGTTGGATACTTTTTCTATATTAAATATAATTCATTGTCAAATTGGTTTCCATACAACACCCAGTGCTCATTCCAACATGAGTTGAATACTTTGTAAACATTATTTTATTTAATTTTCACAACCACTAATGCAGGCAGTTACCATTACTCACTTAGTGAGCAAATGAGATTCATAGTGATTAAATACACTTTGCAGTGTCTTAGAATTATTTAGCATGTGAGCAGAGTTAGGGCTTAAGCCCCGATACTAATGCCTTGGTTTCATAAAGTATCTAAAAATAGAGAAATCTAAAACTCACTTATGAAATCTGACTAGTGATTTCAGGTCATTGCTAAAAAACAGATGGATGGACCTAGAGCCATAATTTAAATACCTTAACTGCATTATGCTTCATTTCCCTTACCTTTTAACTTCTAATGAATGCTAGTACTTTGTGAAAGTCCTTTTCAGTTCCATGAACTGCTTCAGAAGAATCAAATTGACACAGTTATTTTTTAAGTATTCTAATTCTAAAATCCAAGGAGATAAAGTCTTGTCTATTATACGTGCTCCTTCTTTGTCCCCATTTCAAAGCAAGAGTTTTATGGAGTTAAATCTAGGTGACTATTTCAGCTACAGCTACATAAATATTTTAATTGGTTTAGTATTTCCTCAATGTCCTGTGATACAATAGTAAAATAATTTTCCATATCATAATAACAACTATCATTTTCTTTGCAATATCATGCAAAACACATTTTACTAGGCGCTGTGTACAAATTGTCTCAACATATCAGTGATACATTGGAAAATCCTCACTTTTCAGCCAAAGCTCTGAAGTTAGTTTTCCAAAGTTACCCAGGTGATCAGTGGAGACTGCAATAACCTAATCTATCTGACTCCAAAGTCTAAGTTATTGCTACTACAGTACATCTCATATACTCTTGGTAAGAACACTTCTCTTTTAATACAATTCAGCTTCTGAACTCATAGTTCAGAATAGGCTCCTATAGGTTTTTGTGAAGCTGAATAAAATATAGATGCAATCGTAATTAATATTTAATGCAAATGCACAGGGAAGAGTGGGTGGTTACTGCCTTGTACCTGTGTGTTGTTGCCAGTGTAATTCTACTTCTCCCTTTGTGTTGCACTACCTTTGTAGAGAAGAAAATGTTCTGTTACTGGAAGCCATTACTGGAGTGTATGTGATGCACCTACCATATAAAGTAATAGTAAAGCTATCCCTTTACGGGGCACCCCTGAAAGTATTTATTTAGTGTTACTTTTCTGATGCCTTTGTTTCATTGAGTTAATATTTGCCACCTGACATCTGATAGCTAAACACAGCGAGATTTTGAAAGTTGTACATTCAAGCAAGTTTGGTAAAACACAAAATGTTTTCTCAGCTGTTCCAACTTGCCCTTCTCTTAATATTTTTGTCCCTATTTTTTTCACCATGGTAAAGGTATTAAAATGATTGAATCCATAGTTTCTGTGCGTGTCCTCTAATTGTGTGTTTATTTTGCAATGTCCAAAGACATAATCATCCTTATGGTTTTGTTTCTTTAGAACACTTTAACCATCATAGTATTCTTTCCTTCACTACTACTGGGACTTTTATTCAGGGGTATAATCCGGACAAAGTTTAATTTAGTGGTCTTTTTTTCCCCTAAATCCAATGAAGTCACATATTTAAATGCCTAACAAAAGTATTATTTACTTATAGGAGGATAGAGAAACCTGTTTTTCTCTACTTAAAAGAAATATAATTACCAATCAAGCCAATACAAAAGAGACGATTTTTTTTTCTTTGTTTGGCATTAAAACAATAAAACTTAAGAGCATCATGTGTCTCTCTTCTCTCCAGGATTATTGAGATTTTCTTCCCCAGTGATATATTATTTTCCTTCCTTTTATTGATATATTTTTTGCATATTCTAAACCCTACCTGACACTTTTTCTTCTTGCTAATCTTGCTGTTTTCCACATGATTTTTGGTCTTTGTTGGCATTCTAAATGCACAGATATACAAAACAGATTCTAGGTCTGTTATCTACAATAGCTCACAAACTCTAAATATTTGAATACTGTTGGTCTCTTGGAACAAACCTAACTGAAATATGGTAAGATGTCCAAGGAACTCCTGTGCCTTTGTAGTCTTTGTGGTGACAGAGGTCTTGTCTTTGTGTCTCTGAATAGCTTTTATTTGAAGATATTTTATTGAAAAAATATTCAGTAGTCAGTAAATGTTCAATAAATAATCAACTTAGTAACTAAAAAGTCTTAGAAATAATTCTCTTGTTTTTGAGGAAAATGAGACCATTTGTCATGATTTAAGTTGCTATGTGAACTTATCAGTAGAACGTGGCTCTCTAGTAAGAAACTAGATGTGTTAAAATTCAAACATTTCTGTAACAATCAACAAAACTAAAAGGCAACCTACTGAGTGGGAGAAGATCTTTGCAAATGATATATTCAATAAAGGGTTAGTATCCAAAATATATAAAGAACTTAAACAACTTGAAATCCAGAAAACAAATAACCCAGTTAGAAAATGGACAGAAGAAATGAACAGACATTTCTCCAAAGAAGACATCCAAATGGTCAACAGACTCATGAAAAGATGCTCAATTTCACTTATCATCAGGGAAATATAAATCAAAAAATACAATGACAGGTCACCTCACCCCTGTCAGAATGACTAAAATCAAAAACAAATAAAAAACAACAAGTGTTGGAGAGGATATGGAGAAAAGGAATCCCCTTGTACCATTTGTGGGAATGCAAACTGGTGCAGCTACTGTGGAATACAGTATGATGTTTCCTGAAAAAAATTAAAAATAGAACTACCCTATGACCCAGCAATTGCACTACTAGGAATTTATCCAAAGATACAAAAATACTGACTTGAAGGGCACACGCACCCCCATATTTATAGCAGTGCTATCAACAATAACCAAATCATGGTAAGAGCCCAAATGTCCATCAACTGATGAATGGATTAAGAATATGTGATGCGTGTGTGTGTATATATATATATATATACATACAGTAATATAAAGGGATTCATACACTAATTCAGTAATTCAAAGGGATACATGCACCTTTATGTACTCAATTCAAAACAGTAATTCAAAGGGATACATGCACCTTTATGTTTAGTGCAGCATTATATACAATAGCCAAAGTATGGAAGCAGCTCAAATGTTCCTAAATAGGTGAATAAATAAAAATGTGGCATGCATATATATTTATATACATATATATAATTAAGCCATAAAAAGAATGAAATCTTGCCATTTGAAATGAAATAAGTCAGAGAAAGACAAATACCATACGCTTTCCCGCATATGTGGAATTTTAGAAACAAAACAAATGAGCCAAGGGAAAAAAGAGAGAAAGAGAGTAACACACCAAGAAACAGACACTTAACTATGGAAAACAAACTGATGGTTACCAGAGGGGAGGTGGGTGGAGGATAGGTGAAATAGGTGATAAGGATTAAGGAGGTCGTTTGTTGTGATGAGCACTGGGTGATGTATGGAACTGTTGAATCACTATATTGTTCACCTGAAAGTAATATAATGTTGTATGTTAACTATATTGGAATTAAAATAAGATAAAATAAAAATTTTAAAAACTAAAAAAAAAAAAATCCCTACACCAGTAACTACACTTAATATATGACATCATTACATGTTGTTTAGAAAAATAAATACAAGAATGTAACTTGTTTTTACATTACTACTTAGAAATTATTTTGGGGAAAGTTTTTTTCTCAGTAATTCTGTGTGACAATAGATATGACTGACTGACTGACTAAATAAATAAATAAATAAATAAAATTTTGTTCATTACTCCAAGGGGGGAAAACCTTTCAAGCAATGATATTTTACCCAGAAAACCCTCTATCAGAAATGAAAGCAAAATGGGGCACCTGGGTGGCTCAGTCAGTTAAACCTCAGACTTAGACTCAGGTCATGATCTCACGGCTGTGGGTTCAAGCCCTGTATTGGTCTCTCGGCTGTCATCACGGAGCCTCCTTCGGATCCTCTCCCCGTGTCTCTCTGTCCCTTCTCGACTTGTTCTCTCTCTCCCTCAAAATAAATAAATTTCAAAAAATAAATAAAAGCAAAATAAACACATTCCAGCTAAACTGAAAACTGAGACTATTTGTTACTAGCCACCTTACATACTAAGGAAGGGCAGACTTGAATATTGTGATTGAATACAGAAATCTCTTCTATTATCAATTACTAATTTGCCATTCTATTTATTATGAATTCTCATGAACAGTAAACCAGCCTTCAAGCGACTGAAAACTCAAGGTACACAGACAAATTCCTATTTCTTATACTGCAAAGCTGGGAATTAGAACTTGGGTGCCCTACTAAGGTGACACAGCTTGTAGAAAAGACCTGTGTAGGTGACAAGCTGTAGCTACAATGACATCTCTGCTTCAACTCTCCAACGATGCAAACAGCAGATTAAAAAGTTAATCATATCAGGGACGCCTGGGTAGCTCAGTTGGTTAAGTGTCCGACTTCGGCTCGGGTCACAATCTCACAATTTGTGTGTTCGAGCTCTGCATCAGGCGCTGTGCTGACAGCTTGGAGCCTGGAGCCTGCTTCAGGTTCTGTTTCCCTCTTTGTCTGCCTTTCCACCATTCACGCTCTGTCTACCCTTTCTCTCAAAAATAAACAAACGTTAAAAAAAAAGTAAAAGGTTAATCATATCATCCCAAATGACTTCTTCAAACCACATATAAAGAAAAGTAATTATACTTAGAAGACTCATCAGTACATTATTTATTCAGAACTCTACTTTTAATCCTTATTATTAATAGTTCTCAAGTGTTTGCTCTAGTTCTATAAAGAACTAGGAAAATTCATTCATTATGTCTTGATTATGTGACATTATCAGGTGAACCTGGATCTTTGAGAAGAGTAAAGCAGGGGAATAAAAGGACCCCAAAACTTATGTTCTTAGAAATGATAAATGTTATAACCTATAATAAATCATAGTACAGGCAAGGAAATAATTAAACTTGATGGTAAGATACAAGTAGGGCCCTAATTAAAAAATTTGCTCATACATCAGAATAATTCTTAAACTTAAGTGTGGATCAACATCATCTAAAAAGCTTGTCAAAACAGAGATTACTGGGCCTTACCACCAGAACTTCTGAAAATTGGGGTGGGGCCTGGGAATTTACATTTCTGTAGGACCCTAGGAACACACTTTGAGAACTACTATACCACAACAGTGTGATAGTAGTGTTGTCTTTTCCTAAGAGTACTTACTATGCCATTGAAAGAGGGGCTTACTTTGGCATTTCCATATTAAATACTTCTGAATAAAATCCAAAGTGGAAATTCCTTTCATAAATTTCTTTTTGTAGTAAACAGCACTGTATTTTCTTAAGCCTTAACCTAAGTTTATTCTTCAGTTATAAGTTACATATTATGAACAGCATGGCTGATTTGCTGGGACATGACATTTTTGGCAAAAGCAACAATTTGGAATGAATCAAGGTACACAAGTAAAGATTCATCAATCTTTGAAGAGAGTGGAAAATAGACAAACTACAGTAACTCCCATTGTCTGATTTATTAGTCTAACCTGAAGGGAAGTAGCAGTGCTGAACTTCACTCTAGCGAATGTCAAGAAATGTGAGCCAGTAGAACAAGAGTTCAGAAAAGTTAAGTAGAGAGAAAATGAGAATCAAGAGAGATTAAAGACAGGGAGAGAACCAGTGATAATAAGAAAGCTGGTTAGAAGAAGGAGATGAGAAAAAATGGCACGGGGCTATAGAACTGAATAAATAGTTCCACACACCTTGCCAGCCCTTGATGCACTGAGTCAACACCAAAAGCACAGAGAAAAAGAAATACTGCTCTGCCCTGTGGATCGTTTAGTGAAAAGGCAAGATAAATATTCATTAAAATGTTTTACAGTTAGAGCTGTAATTGTTGACCTTGCTTTGTAAAGAAAAGTTGAAATAATGTTTGGCACACCCTGTTCACAAGATAGCAAAATATGTAGTATACTTTATATTTTTCTAATTTTCTAATTTCTAAATTTTTCTATCTCAATAAAAATTGTTTCAAAACTCTGGTGTGTCAAGTGTTAAATTGCATATGTACACTTAGTTAAATGCCCACATGCATGCTTCACAAATATCATCTAACCCACATACAATAAGGTTATGTAATTCGCCATACTTATGGGACTAGGAGTAATAATGACAACAATGATGAAAATATTAAGGGCATAATAACAGGTAACATATTGGTGCATGATTTGGCACCAGTCATTATTTTAAGTAATTTACAAATATTTTGTTAATCTTCATTATATATTTTCTCAATTAATAACTATAGTTAATCTATGAGGTAATGTCATTATCTCTAATTTACAGATGAGGAATCTGAGGTACAAAGAGGCTAAGTAATTGCCCAACGTCACACAGCTACTGTGAAGCAGAATTATGATAAAAACAACCAGTTTGTTCCAGGGACTACGGTCTCAAAAACTATGTTTTATTGTCTTTCACAGTAATGGAGGTGAGATTTCAGAGTTTATCCATAGCTTATCCCTTATCTGGGGTATTAACTTATGTAGATCTCAGAGATCAGAGAACATTACACATCATAGAAAAACAATGGTAAATAAATGTCAATCTGTATGACAACTCAGATTGGCAAGCAAAAATTGCCTGGCATGCTGTGTTGAAAAAGATCATGTGGCTGTATCTGGAGTAGTAGAAAAAATAGAACCATGGTCAGTTAGTGACACCTGCCAGAGACAAGGGAGAGGAGAAGGGGTATAGAAGTGTCATGAATTTCCATTCTATAGGAGAACAGAAGGAAACTTGGAAATTGTCTAGACCATGGTGAATTAAATTCGTAGCTTTTTTTTTTTTTTCATTACAAGAGCTTTCCCAAACTGACTTCTTTTGTGGAGTGCCTTCGTGGCAGCATGGTAGCAGTAGAGGATTTCTTTTTTTAATTTTTTTTTTTCAACGTTTATTTATTTTTGGGACAGAGAGAGACAGAGCATGAACGGGGGAGGGGCAGAGAGAGAGGGAGACACAGAATCGGAAACAGGCTCCAGGCTCCGAGCCATCAGCCCAGAGCCTGACGCGGGGCTCGAACTCACGGACCGTGAGATCGTGACCTGGCTGAAGTCGGACGCTTAACCGACTGCGCCACCCAGGCGCCCCGAGGATTTCTTATGCTAAGGGTAATCTACTGAGTAGAAGAGTGCGAATTTGTCATGCTTCAGTCACCAAATGTTAATTTCTAGACCCTTTTTGAGAAGTGGCCACAAGGTGGTAGCTTTCTAATTTCCTATCCTGAAATGAGATTCCAGGTCATATTATTAAGTTGAACAGGGCATTTGTAGCCTGTGTATGACGGGATAGTGCTTACTTATCACTAAATCCAAAGTACTGTCTCACTTTACAGATGAGTTAAATGGACTTAAGAGAGGTTAATTTGCCTATGCTAATTACCTGATTTGCTAATATTATTATGGAAATAGTCATAACTTCAGATATTATTGTGGATCCTGTGTATGTATGTATCTGTCTACATCTCTTTATAGATAAATGCATGCGTAGCTGTCACTGTGCCATAATAATTCCGAAATACAGGTAGGTACATGTTGTCAGGCCCTTTGTTAGGGGCCAGTCCTCCTACTCGGTCATGATTCTCCAAAGCTTTTTGCTATGCTCTTGAGACTTCACTGTCTGAGTCATTCTTCTTTTTCCATAAGAAAGGGTATATGTTTTGTAGTTAGGTAGGGTAGCGATTTCTTACCCTATAAGGTTGTGCTCTTCAGGATGTGTTTTAATTTTGAGCAGTTCAGGCCCACAGTGCTTCTTACTAATGTTATTCTTTGTAAACTTCATGTGTTGATTTTGTCCTGCCAAAATAACTTGGGTCCTCTTTTTTCCAACATTAAATAATAATTTATTCATTGTACTTCAAGCTTTAGCTAACAGTCCCTGCTTGTGCACGGTCCCCAAAACATTGGTACACGTTTTAGGTTGGTTGTATAGTACCCCTTTTTTTAGGCCCAAGGTAGAGAATTAGAAAAGAGAATAATCAAAGCACAAAAAGAAATTATTCTGAAAAAGATTTATAGAATTCATTATATAAAAAATATTTAAAGCCTTATTATATCAACCTCTTTCATCATAAGTAAAGATAAAGACAAATAATAGAGTGAAATTATTTTAATCACATAAATGGGAATAGAATTAAATTTAAGTGAGAATGATCTTACAGAAATTTTACAATATGTATCACAAATAAAAATGTCTATGTATTTGCCACAATAACTTCACTCTTTGGAATGTATGTTAAGGAAAGTTCAGAGATATACTTAAATGTAATACTATGGGGGTATGGATTACAATATTATGCATATTACGAAAAGATTAGAAAGAAAAATAAATGGCAAGCAACACCTCAGCAACATATACATATGTGCATATATATACACTATATATATGCGTATATGCATATATATACACATATACCTATACACATATATAGCTTTCTTTATAGATAAATGCATAACAATATTCATTAATAATAATGGAAATGATGGCATAACAACATGGCATCATGGCATAATAACACATATATACACATATATACACACATATACACACACATATATACACACATATATGTGTATAGGTATATGTGTATACATGTATACATACTATATGTACATATGCATAAACACGTGTGTGTATTTATATAAATATATAAAGTATATAGTTAGGGCTGGTCAAGTGCTGGAACCACTGGGTTGTAGGAAAGTAGAAAAAGAAAGAAACTTTGTGACTGCATCAGAAAACAGCTTTAAGTAAATAACAGGAAAATTTTACTTCTTATCACTCTTGAAACATAAAATTTGTGAAAGAATCTCGAGGTCATGAGATCGAGCTCCGTGTCTGGCTCTGTGCTAGTGTGGAGTGTGGAGCCTGCTTGGGATTCTCTCTCCTCCTCTCCTTCTGCTCCTCCACCGCTCATGCACACACACTCTCACTCTCTCTCAAAATAAATAAATAAACCTTTAAAAAAAAGATAACGTTAGAATTACAAGGAAAAGTATTTTTTACTTACTTCCTTGGAATATTGGGAAAAGAATAATTACTGATTATAAGGTGCTTTGAAAATGTAACTGCGTTGTATAACACCAGCCTTGGTGCTAACCTTTAGTAGGGTTCACAACAAATCAATTACTTCTTGATCATCCTGGCAGCACTGCCAGATATCATTAGTGCTGGAAGCCATTGCAGCCACCGTGGACCCTACCCGTGATTACTTCCTGGGAGTTTTAGTTTTCATCCTGTGGAATGGAGCCGGCCCTGACTGCACATTATAACACAAGTAATTACTCATCAAAGCTGGTCTTGCTGCAAGCGATTTGTTCCTCTCTCCACAGACATCCCTTCCTCTGACCAGGAGCAGCATGAATGTGAGCTAAAAATAGAAGCAGCACAATGCAGCCAGCAGCTGTGGTGAGACTTTGCATTTAAGTGGTTTTCATACCATTGGTTTCAGAGCACTTTCCTCACACAAATTAACCTTTGAAGAAGTCCTGGAGGGTGAATACTATTTATTCTCTCTTGTGCCTCGGTCCTTTGCAACATAAAGCACATTTCTTGTGAATTAACTCTGCTTTGTCTGCTTGAAGATTCTTCCTTTCTTTCTGCTCTACACATTTACCATTTCTTGTTTCCTTGCACGTTTTCTCCTTTCTCCACAGCTGGAGTTGGAGAGTGGGAGTGTCAGTTCTACAACTGTCACTACGCTTTTATGATGACACTGTATGCTCAAAAAATATATTCATTAACACCTACTGTGAGCAAGTATGTCTAAGGCACTTTGGTGGATAAATATATAACCCTTATTGTCTTATCACATCAGCCTCAGGAAAATCAGGCATGAAAGTAATAACCAGAGGAAGCATTTGACTCCAATCCTCAGTTTTGCTAACATGATTTTAATGTCCCTGGTGTCCTCACCCTGTTTGGTTTCAGCTGTCTTCTAACGTGAAGGCCTCATGAATGGAATCCTGATTTAAGGACTCCATATACATAACCTAAACAAAACCCTCTTAAAAGCAGTCTTCTACCATCTTTTGCTGACATATCTTTGTCTTGCTGATCCAGGGAGCTGGCCATCTTGGCTCAAAATCCTTTTCACAGTTATACCAAAGTGTCTGATTCCCACATGCTAATCAGACTGCTGAATCCCACAGTTCCTAAAGTGTGTAGACTGAATTAGCTCAACTCTAGTCTTCAGAAAGGAGGATGATGGTCAGATGTGGTCTCTGCCCTCAAGGAATTTATAATCTAAACATGAATGCTGGTTATGGTTATAAATTCTCATGTAATTCTTTCATCCTGTAGAGGTTTAACACTGGACACTTTATATATATTAAGTCACTCAGTCTCTTGATGACTGCTTAAGAGACCGGAATTGTTCTGTTTCTCTTGCAGTTTTATTGAGATATAATTAATGCATAACATTGTATAAGTTTAAGATGTACAGTGTGGTGATCTCATACATACATATATTGAGAAATTATTGCCACAAGAAGTTCGTTAACACATCTTTCACCTCACATATTATCCATTTTGTTGTTGTCCGGGGAAAACATTTATATCTCATGTAATTCTATTGCCAGATTTTGATGGGTTGATGAGTAGTAAGATTGACCCTAAATTTCAGCAAGACCAATACGGGAACGTGATCTCTACCTTGTGATTCTGACCTAGGCAATGTTTCTTAATAATATTACTAGTTAGCTCTTTTGAACACTTACTATGCATCAGACATTGTTCTACATGCTTTGCATATCTTTAGCCATTTTATCCCCAAGATGACCATATTTCTTTTATCACCTTATTTTGAGAGATAAGTTTCAGCTTTCGAGGTCACACAAGAGAAAAAGCAGCAGGATTCAAACACAGATGGTCTAATTTGGCAACACACAATTTAACTACAGTAGTAAACAACCACAGTTGGTATTGCATTTCTAGAACTGCATTATATATTCCTTGAAATATTAGTCCTTTAGAAAGATGTTTTAAAAAGGGCATTCTGTGGACATATAAATTTGAAAAGTATCACATATGCCTTGTATGGGATTCATGGCACATTTTAACATGCTAAAAGCTTACCTATAAATCCTGCAGGAAAGAAAACAGTTTAGCTTGGTGTAGCATGATATACCCAAATGCTTTTGCCTGTGGAACATTTTCATCTTATGGTTCTTTACCATGCTCGTGAAAAATCCTTCTGAAAAATCTACCTTGAAAAATAATCTTGGGGGAAGGAATATAAGGGAAAAAAAATGTTTCTGAAAAAGATTCAGTGATAAAATGAGATGAAGTTTCCTATAAAGTCAGGAGTTTGAGACAAATTTCTTTGCTATGTTTCAGTAAAGCATGATTTAAATATTAGCGGACTGTAGTTTATATTTATCTTTACTTCTGCTCTCATCTGCAATTCATCTTGTCTTTTTAAAAGTATAAAAATATACTTGGTATATTTCATGTGGGTCCTGTCTACACTGAGAAGGCAGAACTTTCTCTTCATATTTACTTTAATGTAAAATGTTTAAAGAAGAAAAACATACATTTAGCAAAGGATACATATCATATGTGTCAGCTAAATTTCAGAAAGTGAACACATGTGTGCCGTCAGCATCCAGATAAAAACACACAGCATTACTGGAACCCCAGAAGCTTCTTCTTCCAGTGACTACACGCATTTACCAAGGGTAACAATTATCCTGACTTCTATCTCTGTAATTTGCCTTTGCTTGTTTGTTTACAGCATCATTGAGATATAATTGACATCTATTAAACTGCACATATTCAACATGTATTTTTGACGACTTTTGACATATGTATCAAACACAATCAAGATAATGAATATATCCACCATTCTCCAAATTTTCCTCCTGACCTTTGTGATTCTCCCTCTCCAAGCAACCACTGGCCTGCTTTCTGTCACTGTAGATTAGTTTGCATCTTCTAGAATTTTATATAAATGGAATCATATATACATATCCTCTTTTTGAGGTGGGGTCTGGCTTATTTCAGTCAGCATAACTATTTTGAGATTCTTTCATTTTGTTTTGTGCATTAATAGTTTGTTCCTTTTTATTGTATGGGTACACCACAACTTGTTTATCTGTTCACCTGTTGATGTACAGTAGATTGTTTTTAGTTTTGAGGAATTACAAGTTTCCTTGAACATTTGTGTACAAGGTTTTGTATAGAAAGATATTTTAATTTCTCTCTTGTCAATATCTAGGAGTGATATGGCTACATTACATAGTCAGTATAAGTTTAACTTTTTAGGAGACTGTCAAACTGTTTTCTAAAGTGAATATACCAAATTATATTCCCACTGGTAGAATAGAGACTTCCAGATGTTCCATATCCTCACCAACACTTGATATGATCAGTTTTTCATTTTAGCCTTTCTGGTGAGTATGTATTGATATGGTATTGAGGTTTTTGTGTTTTCTTAACGGCATCTCTTCATGTTGTTTACTTGCCATCTTTACATCTGCTTTGCTGAAATGTCTAATCAAATATTTTGCCCTTTTTGAATTGGTTTGTTTATTTTCATATTATTGACAATTGAAATTTATTTCTCTGTTTTGAATACAAGCTCTTAGTTAAAAATCAGTTTTGTAAATATTTCCTTTAGCTTGCTTTTTTCTTTTGGTAATAGTGTCTTTTGAAGAACAAATGTTTTTTTTCTTGATATAGTGTCATTTAGGGTCTATAATAAAATATTGATTAATTTTTGTTTATGGTGAGGCAGAAGCAGGCTGTACTGCCACCAATGTCTAAGATTCTTTTTCCTACTGAATTGCCTTGGCTTCCTTGTCAAAAGTCAAATGACTATGTATGTGTAGATCTATTTCTGGATTGTTTATTCTATTCCATTGATCTATTTGTCTATTTTTATACTAATATGACATTGTCTTAATTACTGTAGCTTTAGTTATTCTTGAAATCAGATATTGTACCTCCTCAAGTCTATTATTTTACAAAGTTGTTTTGACTATTTGAGGTCCTTTCATATATATGTAAATTTTAGCATTGGCTTGCCAATTTCTAAAAAAAAAAAAAGGAAAATGCTTCTCGCATTTTGATTGGGATTGTACTGAATCAATAGATCCACTCATTCATATTTTTATCCATTTATTCTTTTCCATTGAAGTGTATGGTGAAGGAAAAGTCTTAAACATTCTTAAAGTTTTTAGAAAACTTAAGTTCAGGGGTGGAGAGAATTTCTGTGAGAAGAAAGAAACTTTAAGAAAAAAGACCCAAGTTTGCTCTTTGACCACATGCAGATGGCTCAAACCATACTATTAATACCATGAGTTACAGAGTTATATTAGTCCACTAATTGACAGCAAAACTTACCAATTGGTATTGTAAACATCTTAGTAAAATCTTAACATTTTTACTTCTTCTATAAAATTCTACTATAAATATTCTAGAAATATTAGGTCTTTAAGCACTTTCTCAAATCTCCTACCCAACACATAAACACACATACATACACACATGCACACACACACACACCCCAAACAAGCTGCTATGGACTAAATTTTGCCCTCTATCCTACAATTCATACATTGACGCCTTAAGCCCCAATGTTACTATATTTGGAGAAAGGGTCTTTGAAGGTAATTAAAGTTAAATGTGGTCTTAAGGGTAGGGCCCTAAACCAATAGGACTGATGGCCTTATAGGAAAAGGAAGAGAGACAGGTCACTCTGTCTCTCAAAGTGCATACACAGGAAAGGCCATGAGAGCACACAGCTAGAAGGACCATCTGCAAACCAGGAAGAGAGCTCTCACTAGAACCCAACCATGCTGCACCCTGACCTCAGAGTTCCAGCCTCCAGAATTAGGAAAAAAACAAATTTCTGTTCTTTTAACAGAACAGAAATATTTTGTTATAGCATTCCGAGTAGAATAATATACAAGCCAAATATAATCACATTTTCTATAGCTTTCGTTATCATATAATTGCTTCATTTTCTGAATGCAGTGAATTTACTGATTACTCTAGGAGATTTAGGATTTATAGGTAGCCTGCTCTGGTGATCTTGATGTTTCCTCATTGATTTACTGCTGGGTGTACTCTTATTACTACCAAAGGACCATCAAACTGCAACTCATGAAGCAGTTTATTAAATGACATTTCTTCCCAGAGTATGAAAATATGCAACCTCTCTTAAAATGAGGTATTATTTTGTTAGTATTTAGTATATTAAATGGCTGAAAGCTTTGGGCTTAAGAACTAGAAAAAAGAAGATAGAAAATTCTGTCAATTATGTTTTTTAATTTGATTTAGTTGTGTATTTATTTATTATTTTTAAATGTTTATTTTTGAGAGAAGAAGAGAGAGAGTATACACGAGAGGGGGTGGGGCAGAGAAAGAGGGAAACAGAGTATCCAGAGGAGGCTCCATGCTGTCAGCAGAGCCTGATGAAGGCCTTGAACCCATGAAAGGTGAGATCATGACTTGAGCCAAAACCAAGAGTTGGACACTTAACCGACTGAGCCACCCAGGTGCCCAGATTTGATTGTGTATTTAGGTGTCTGAACTTCTGGCAGGCCTTTTATGGGTGTTTCTAATATTTTTCATTGTTTCTTTATTCCCCAAAATATTTAGAACCACATTCATTTTTATGAGAGAGAGAAACATGTATGACTGGTCTCATGGAAATTGTTTAAATACCACATGCTAACTGATAGTGCTACTGGAGCTACTCATGACAATTCTTTCATTTTCTTAAGAAGGCCTTTTAAAATTCCTGGGTAATTTGTCCATGGAGTACTTTGAGAGTCTGATGGTCCTAAAGATGCCTGCTTTATTAGTAAGAAGTAACTACATTACACTCTTTCACTGGTAAAACATCAATCAATGCACTCTAAATATTAGCTGGCTCTCCTTGCTCTCACTTCCCAGCATACTCTTCATAGAAACCATGTTGATGAGACAGCCAAGCTGAAATGTGATTTTGAAAAGATAAGGGCACTTTTGTTTTCTGAAAAATAAATTTATAAATGTTTGTGTTCAGCTGAAAGACTAAATTAACTTGATTTTTTAAAATACTACTGACCTTTACAGAAAATTGAAAAAAAATTTAAAAAGGAAAGCCAAATCCTAAGGATTCTAAAAATGGTTACATTTAGCTTATTTCCTCTTGTTTTTTTTTTTTTTTTTTAGTGTTTTATTCATTTTTGAGAGAGAACTTAAGCGAGTGGGGGAGGGGCAGAGAATGGGGGCGGGGACCAAGGAATCCAAGGCGGCTCTGGGCTGACAGCAGAGATCCCAATGTGGGGTTTTATCTCACAAACCCATGAGATCATGACCTGAGTTGAAGTCGAATGCTCAAGCAACTGAGACACCCAGGCACCTCCCTGGTATTTTTAATGTACATATTCTGCATATACCATTGTAACTGGATTAATGATGAATTAATGGAAGTTTAACAAGGAGAAAAGCTTTGTTATGTAGTTACAGCTTTTCAGTTCTCTTTACACTATGTTTCTTACTACATAAAACAAAGGCAAACCTAAAGATTCATGATTTAGGAGTGTCCTATGTGAAATGCAGACAAACTTAAGAAATGCCTTTGATCAGACCAGAATGTATAAAATAATTTAAAATAATGTCTTAAACAGTTCTTTGGGGAAAAAAAACCAAAACTTTTTCTTTAGAATCCAACACTCCCCCCCCCCTCCCCGCCGCCCCTTACTTACCGACAATGTGCCAAATAAGACTGCAGCTACAAGAAAATAAATATACAGATAAGAAATGAAATATTTAGGTAATTGTAAAGTTCTCCCCGAACCTCCAGATGTTTGGCATTCTGTGAGGAAACTATCACATGACTGAATTTTCCACTTTACATCTGGATGTTTTGCCACCACAGACATATTTATTCTTTTGGCTGTTTATGAGAAACGTTCATTTCTTGTCATGATTCTTCATAGTAGAGTCAATTTTAAAATAACAGCAATGAAACAAATTATATATATTCCATGTATCAGTCAAGATACAAATAAAATGATGTTTGAAAATAAGAATTTAAAGTGATTTGTCATAACTGTATGCTTAGTATGCTTTTGTCCTTTAACAGCTCTGCAAGATATGAATATCATTAACTTATGCATAAATGTAAGCTTGGATTGACAACTGAAAAATCATCATGCAAACACTAATTTTTTTTCCGTATGTATTCCAGTATTTTTTCCAGTATTTATCCCTATGGATAGTATGCTTTGACTTAAAAAGGGATATAGTGTATGATTTCTAGCCCTGAGGTCACAAAATCAAATACCCTGAAGGACTAGGATAAGAAATATTAATGGGTTAAGTGGGCTTGATGAAAGACAATAGGACCTTGTTGGGACAATCTGGGAAGTCCTAAATTCCTAAATTCCCTACCAAAAAACATGAAAAGAAAAGAGGGAGAACTTAAGAAAAGGTACCTTGGAACTGAATTTTGTTCAAGGACTATTCAGTTTTATAGCTTTAATTTTAGTTTAATTCCCCCCTGGGAATTGAATGCTCCTCCCCTGGAAAAGGAGACTGGGGTCCAGTTTATACTATGATAGAGCAGCCTATGTAAAACCACAGTAACTTTGGTCCCTAACCCAGTAATGTCTCCTTCCCACAACCGTTCTGCTGCTTACAGTGCAACCACACATTCTTCCTCAGGTTCTTTAGATTCTTTCACAGAATTGAAACCCAGTACCTGCAAATAATATAGACATGAGTTCATATAGTCTAGCTTTAAAAGAATTACCATGTTAGGGGTGCCTGATGGCTCAGTCAGTTGGGCATCTGATTTCGGCTCAGGTCATGATCTCGTGGTTCACGAGTTCTAGCCCCACATTGGGCTCTGTGCTGACAGCTCAGAGCCTGGAGCCTGCTTAGGATTCTGTGTCTCCCTCTCTCTCTGCCCTTCTCCTGTTCATTCATTCATTCTCTCTCTCTCTCTCCCTCTCTCTCAAAAATAAATAAACATTAAAAAATCTAAAAAAAATATTTTAAAAAAAGAATTACCATGTTATATTTATATCATACAGTTATTACAACCATGGGCTTTGGAGTATGAATCAGTTGAAGGCCCAGCTCCATCATTTAGGATTTGTGTGACCATGAGAAAATGAGTCATTTAACCTCAGGTTGCTCATTTGTAATATAGGAAAAGGAAGAGCATTCCTTTGGTGGGTTGTTGGGAGAAATAAATGAGATATGTCCATGAAGTACATACTCAATAAATATCGCTTGTTATGGTTACATTATAGATACTGTCACCATAGAATTGTTTTTTAAGAATTAAGTATCTCTACATTTATTCCTCAACATCTCTAATTTTCTCAACATCTCTCTTTCTGATTTATGAAATAAATTTATTTATCCATTTATTCATTTAACAATGATTTATTCAACATTTCATACAGGTAGGCATTTTTCTAGACACTGTGTTTTTAATAGAAAAAGATACAGAAAGTCCATGCCATCATGATGTGTACAGTTTAGTGGAAGAAATATAATAAATCACATAGAAGGAGGGAGAAGGCACAGAGGGAGGGAGAGAGGAGAGATAAAAAGAGAAAGAAGAAAGGAAGAAGAAGGGAGTAAGGATGGAGGGAAGGATGGATTCAAGTGGTAATGCCTGTTTGATGAAAATTAATGGTTTGGGAAGATCACGGTAGGTCAAAGTTTCAAGAATCATAAAGTTCCTAGTAGGGAAAAGTTACAATAGTCAAAGAACTAAATGAAGCTTACTGAGGTTGGAGCTAAGAAAGACATGATGAGAAGTCAAATATGAAGTCAACGAGAGATCAAAGGCTAGATTATATAGAGCTACAGTTATGAAAAATATTTCTACATTTTTCAAAATATGAAAAGGAAGGTATTAGAAAGTTTTACATAGGAAAATGTCTTGATGTGACATCTTTTTTTAAACTCTTTTTATTTGAGAGAGAGAGAGAAAAAGAAGGTGCATGAGGGGGGAAGAGGGGTACAAGGAGACCAAGGAGAATCTCAAGCAGGCTCCATGCCCAGTGCAGTGCAGAGCCCTGTGTGGGGCTCAGTCCCATACCTAGAGATCATGACCTGAGTTGGAACCAAGAGTCAGACACTTAGCTGACTGAGCCACCCAGGTGCCCTATTGATCTGACATATTTTGTAAATGTCTACTCTAACAGCTGAGTGACAGACTGTAGAGGGGCAAGAATGGGAAAGGCAAGTAAAGCATTAGGAACCTATTACAGAAGTAGAGGCACAGTGGTGGCAACCTGGACTAGTGAGACATGAGTGCATTCAGGATGTATTTTGAAGGCAAAACCAACACGATTTGCTGGTGGGTTGGAAGAATGCAAGCAAAAGCAAGGAATCGGTTTGATCTAGTGAATGGTAGCGACACAATGATTTGAGGAAGATTGGGGAACTAGAAGGGAAAAATCAAGAGTTTTGCCTTGGCCATGTTTGCTTGAAGTGCTTATCAGGAGTCCAAAGAGAACCATGGAGTGGGCAGAGTTCAGGGGGAGCAATGAGGCTGAGATTTCTTTGGGAAGCATTGGCATGAGTATGGAGCAGAGTGAGGTGAGAACTGAGCACAGACACATTGCAAAATTGTGAGGCTCAGAAGAGGAGAAAGTTTAAGAAAAGGATTCTATTTTTTTTCCCCACTCAAACAAAATGAAACAACTTTGTATGTTGCTTACTTTTTGCCAATCCCCGCTTTATCAATTATTTTTATACTAAGTAGAATTTCTAATTACATAATTTGATTTTTTTGAGTCATTATCTACTTTGGGCTCCGCATTATGAAACAGAACTCGATGAAATCAATTTTAAGCCATTTTGTTCTCCAGTATACAAGGAATTTATTGGTCAAAGTAGATAGGGCAATAGTCATGCTCTAGCCAGTCCACTTTATTCCCAGAGGCTATTAAGTAGAAATCAGAATAATTAATTTATAATTATTATGGAAAACAATACTATCAAAACCTATGTAGGGAGATAATATAAGTAAAGGACCTTACATGACATGTTTCAGTGAGATGAGGATTTCCCATGAGAAGGCAAATGTCTTCAGTAGCAGAGTAAAAACAAATATTAATATTAATAGCTGGCACCAGTAGAAATATTCTCTCTTTAGGAAAATACCCAGATAAAGTACATGGAGTGGAATATGAGATCATGAGTAGAGGATTAGGAGGAAGCCCAGGAAACAAAAGAGGTAACTAAGTCCCTCTGCATTAGAAATGAACAGACACAGGGAGGAGACAGTTAAAGGAAAAACATCCAAGGCTTGGGCAACACTGTGAAGTTGTCCAAGAAGTTTGGAAGCAGCACTAACGATTATTGTTAAATAGTTACTGCTGCAGCAATTTAAACTTCTTTTGATTTAAACCTCAAGCCTTCATCACACTGTGCTACACATACAATGCCTTTTGTAAGTGCTTTTTTTCAGTTATGTCTGTGTTTCTGAATACATTTATGATTTTTTTTTTAATTTGCCAAGCAAGGCAAGGTACTGACATTAACTCCCAGACAGATGAAAAATTCAAAACCTAGCATGGAGAATAAAAATTCAGTGGGGTTAGAGGGAGGAGTCAAAAACTTCCAGATGGGATAACTCACCTATTTCATCACCTTATATTGGGAAACCAGAGGCACGTTGGTGAGGATTTTACTAGCTATAAATTGTGAATTGGAGCTCTAAACCAATCGTGAATGAGAGGTAAAGAAAGAAAGAGAGAGAAAGAGAAAGAGAAAGAGAAGAAAGAGAAAGAGAAAAAGAAAAAGAAGGTGGGAGAGGGACAGAGAGAGGGAGAGAATTACCCATAAACTGTGAGATCATGACCTAAGCCAAAATCAAGTGTCAGATGCCTAACTGACTGAGCCACCCAGGTGTCCCTGTTTAATCACTTTTAATTGTGCTGTCTTGACCCAGTTTTGAGACCTTGACTAGGGGCTGGTTTGTTCCCCTTTTTGAGCACCCAATTAAATCCATACCCCCAACCATTTCTCTTATCTGGCTTTCACACCCTAGTTTACTGAGCATTATTCTTAATCACCCCATGGCCAGGTACCATATAACTAGGTAAGCTACCATGCCCCATGGCCTGCAAAATTAATAAATTTAGCCAATCCACCAGGAACCCTGGGAAACCTAGCAACCCACCCCACTTGCCAATATCAACTGTCTCCACAGCTCCAGCTTGCCGTTATCCTTTTCCATGCATTCCCCTGTGTGGCTCTGTTTCTCTTCTGGAGCTGTAAGTAACTAAGAGTTCTGTCTTTCATCTATCCATGTGTCAGTGTGTCGTGTTCCACCATGAAAAGAATCTTTAAATGTTGTGAAACACAAAGAAGCATCAAGTTGATATGTGGAATTTACTTCAAAATGTAAATAACATATTTTGTTTCCTACTGTATGGAAGACATTGATATGGTGACCCTAAATAACACATCTTTCAACTGGCTATGTAAGAATCATGCCGAAGGATTTGTTAAAAATGTAGACTGATGTTCCATCTTAGACCAACTGAAATCAGAATGTCCAGAAGGTATGAAGTGGGAAACTGTTTCTAAGTTTTTCAGGTGATTCCAGTACACATGCTGATGTAGGTATTGCTGATATGGAAGAAACAAAAGATATTGGCTTGCCTTCAAGGGTTTTAATTCTGGATTGAAATCCTAGATCTGCATTTTACTATCATGTTACATGGAGCGAGTTAGTTAACCCTTTTGGAGATTCAGAGTGTTGTGTGAAATGAGGATAACTTGCTAGATTAGTATGATGATTAAATGAAAAATTATCTGAAACTGTCCAGAAATATGCCCAGAGTTTGAAATATAGTAGCTTATTGCTTAAAGAGAGGAAACACTAGAAAAAAATGTAGTGTGTAACAAGGGTCAGGATGAACAGACCTGTACAATGTTTGAAAATGGGAGCTAGAAATGTTAAAATCTTCCAATACTTAATTAGCCCAGAAATATGCAACAAATTTTGCCCAATAAAAATGGTAGGTGTTAAGTCAGTATTTAATCCTAACAGTATAGCTAACATACTGAATATGATGCCCCTCTGTGGCATAAATACCCATTTATCTCTAAGTATTCATTGAAGATCCACCTATGTACTGGAACTTTTGGAGTTTACCTAGATGCATCCACAACCTTCTCTCTCAGGTGCTCTCACAAGTTTTCTCCTCTTTGAAGTCTTTATTTTCATCATTTAAGAAGCATGTCATACCTTAGGAAGTGCTGAGTCTCGAAGATGAAATGATTACTCAGCAAGTTTTAGATAAAACTCCTACACTTGGAAGTCATTGGTAATGGAAGATCTTTCCAAATATATACACAATGGGATGATCTAGTGTCTGTCTGGGGTGGTAAGGATGACTCTTTGAATTTTCTGTACTTTTTTAATGGTGCCACCCAACTTGGCTTGATACTAAGCACAATATTCTCTAAGCATTGAGGACATACTGAGCTATCACATTTTGCCTCAAGTTCCCACATTTCTGTAAACCACAATTCCTTCTGGTACTCCCCTCTTTGCCCTTTCCTATTGAAAAAAGTAAAGGAAATAAAAGATGAAAATTTAAGATCTCTATTAATGTTGTTACTCTTACTTTCTTCACTATTTGGTGGCTTGATGATCATGAGCAAGTTATTAGCTTCTCTGAGTCCATCTACACATTTATAGAATGAGAAATGGCAATACCTGCCACATAGGGATGTTTTGAAGTTAATATAAAATAAATTGATGTATGTAAAAGGTAATTGGTCAACTTTCAAGAATAATAGTAATGCATTAGTATTTTCTTTTGACTGCATGTGGTTAGTAGAAGAGTCGGGGTGTTTGCCTAGAGTATCCTTCTTTCCATCTTTGATCACTTCCACTTAGACACACACTAACTCAGTGTTCTTATCTTCTACCCCTAGCACCACACCAGTAGGGTCCTTATCGGTCACTGCCATTTGTTCGCTCTATACGGTAGAAATTATCCAAGGAAAAGTAGAGATTGTACTGTTTTAAGTCCTGCTCCCTCTGCGGGAAGCACAACGAAAGAGGCTGGGTTCCCTGTACACTCCACAGAGGTACTGTGAAGTTAGCAAGAGCTATTTTCTGTCACTGCACTTGGATTCCTCCCAGGCCCAGTGGGGGTAGTTCAACCTTGAATCAGGAGATCTACATTCTAATTTCAGCCCCACCATAGGCAAAGCAATTTTAGTCATGTTATTTAAATTTCCTCTTTCTCAGTTTCAGCAGATTTCAAGTAAAGATGCTCATCCTACTCTTGGCCTGCATCGCAGAGACTCTATGAGAAAATTTCCTCACGGATACAGACTGCTGTGAAATGATCAGAAACGGATGCATTTTCATTTCGTGAGCCCAGGTACTTCAATTTAAGGCTCAGGACTGTTTGAATCTCAGAATATAATGTCGGTATATAGAAAGCAATTATCTGTTTCCCTCATCAATGACACTTCCTCAGGATCCTTCTAGTATGCCAGTAAAAATAGAAATGAAGTACCTAGCAATTGAAAATGTTTTTTTTTTCCTTCAAGAAAAATAATGTATTTTGAAAGTGTCATCTTCAAAGAAGCTTATCAGTTCACAAAAAGTTTTTCTTAGGAACCTGCACAAAACTAAGGGAAATGCTGTGATACAACTACATTTCTCTTTAGGTACATCATCTACTACCAAGGTGATAAAAATGGGAGAGGAAATAGAACAGCATCATTGTATCAAATAGAAATAGAAGAAATAGAACAGAATCATTATATCAGTTAAACTGACATATGTATTTCTTTTCAATGAGGGAATCTGAAAATAGTCACATTAAATATCCATTCAAATGCAAACATTGTCAAAGATCTGAATGATTAAAACTTGGGTCTTGTCCTCTCTCAGTTAACAATCAAAATAATTCCAGAAAATTATTACATGTCCCTGGATTCTGGACTGATGGCCTCAAAGAAGAGGTAGCTTTTAAGAAATTAATTAGGTTCCTGTCTTTAATGCTATTCGCAGTAAAAATCATGATGAGGAGAGAAAGACTGCAAACAGCACATTTTTTGTGAACCCTAAAATAGATCTCTGACTATAGAGACTGCGATAAACTAAGCAGACCTTGGTTTATATACCAGGCTTATAATCAAAATTCCAACAATTTTGTTAATGTGGCACAGGATCCTGTTTTATGGGCATTCATTTCCATTCAAAGTATAAATGTCACACATAGGCATAGTGGATCAATATAATTCTGAAAAATCTTTCTTCAAAAGCAATTAAGCAGTAAGGTCAACAGATACATGGGATCAAATATACAGATAGGAAAAGTGCATTTATCTAGATGAAGCACAAAATCCTGTTTCTCAAGGAAAGATATCACCATTTTTTGTTTCATCATGAAAGATTTCTAAAGTGGATATTATTTCAACTAGGCATTTAAATGAATAACAGGAGTAAATGAGTACTTTAGGTGAAGTATGGCATGGTATGATCAATCATTTATTTTGGATTCTCCTCCGTCCTCCTTGAGATGATGGTAGGGAAATAAAGTATTATAAACTCACAAACATAAAGAGAAAAGGAGACAGATGATGGCATTTTTTGAAATGGGAAACTCAAAAAACAGGAAGCTGGAATCTACAGACAGACAAGCCCAGTAGAAGCAAGAAGACTCATTCTGCATTAACTGTGGTGAGGTTCTCGAATTAGAGGCTTTAGAGATCTCAGAAGTTAGGGGTAAAGGATAGGTTTGAGAAGAGAAAGACTGAAAGGTATGGTGAACATATATTTCATGACTGTATTAGGATGCTCTTGAAGTAAAAGATACATTACTAACTATTTAACCATGATAAAAGTCACATACATTAGGACTGTCCTGGGCACTCACATCAATTCTATGTAGAAGTACCTATTCAAACCTTGCTCTTATTTTTTAAATTGAATTATACCTTTTCTTTTCTTTTCTTTTCTTTTCTTTTCTTTTCTTTTCTTTTCTTTTCTTTTCTTTTCTTTTCCTTTCTTTTCTATTCTTTTCATGTTTATTTAGTTTTTGAGAGAGAGAGAGAGACAGAGCATGAGCGGGGAAAGGGCAAATAGAGAGGGAGACAGAATCCGAAGCAGGCTCCAGGCTCTGGGCGGACTCAAACTCATGAGGCCTGAGATCCTGACCTGAGCTGAAGTCGGATGGTTAACTGACTGAGACACCCAGGCGCCCCAAATTATACTCCTTTTCAAAATGATTTGTAAGTGTTTTAATGTACGATATTTTTGATGCTAACCCTTATCTGATATATGTTGTGTATCTTCTGCTATTTTGTGACTTGTCATCTAATTCTTAGGTTAGAATTTTTTTTTAAGGAATAGAAATTCTTGATTTAAATATTGTCAAATGTGTTCACTGATCTGTTTCATATTAACACATTTTGTGCCCTCTTTAAGAAATCTTGATAAGATCATGAAGACATTTGTTTATATTCTTTTCTAAAGCTTAACTTTCATAGTGAAGTTTCTAACCCACCTGGAATTAATTTTGTGCATGGTGTAAACTAGGCGTCCAATGATATATTTTTTATTTTTTAATATTCTTATCCCAACATGTTATTTTGAAAAGTTTGTGTTTTCCTTATTAGTCTCATGAGTCAACTGCCCATACATAGGCAATGGCTTTGTTTCTAGCCTTTTTAAATTAAATTAACTTTATTTTAATTAATTTTATTTTTCCTAAGTCTTTCTGTCTACACGCAACAATAATATTATGGGTTTATATTTTAACAGTTTTAAAGAATTATCTACTAAAGCATGTCTTCTCACCTGATTCCTCTTCTTCTAGAGGGTCATAGATACAATTGACCCTTTGCATTTCAATTAACTTTTTAGAATTAGTTTGTCAAATTCTACAAAATCCCTGTTGGAATTTAGATAGAGGTTGAGTCTATAAATCAACCTAAGAAGAACATTTATTTTTACTGTAATGTGTTTTCTAATTTTTCAATTTATGGATTTCCATTTATTTAGGTTTTCTTAATTTTTCTAAAATAAAGTTTTATAATTTTTATACATAGAGATCTTGCCTATTTTCTTAAGATATATATTAAGACTCTTAAAAATGTTTTATTTCCAAAATTTCATTTTCTGTTACTGCTGGATATTTGTATATTAATTGATTCTTTTTAATTTTTGAATTCAACAATCTTGCTAAATTTTTATCAAGCCTAATCATATGTCTGTAGATTCTGTTGGGTTTTCTTTTTACACAAGCATATAATCCACAAATAATAACAGTTTTATTTCATTTCCAATTCTCATATTTTCCATTGCTTTTTTTAATTTACTTCTTCTTCTGCCTAGCACCTGAAATAAATCCACAAATTGATAAATTGGAAAACACATTACAGTAAAAATAGATGTTAACATGGAGGTTAATTTTATCAAAGTTTTGTCAACATGTGTAGAGATGATCTATGAATTGTATCCTTTTTAACCTGTTTTTGTGGCAAAATACATTAAATTATTTTCTTTTTTTTTAATGGTTATTTATTTTGAGAGCGAGAGAGGACATGGGCATGAGAAGGGGGAGGAGCAGAGAGAGAAGGAGAGAGAGAATCCTGAGCAGTCTCCCTGCTGTCAGCACAAAGGACTGGATCCCACAAACCATAAGATCATGACCTGAGCATAAATTGAATTAGCTGCTTAACCGACTGAACCACCCAGGTGCCCCACATTCAATTGTTTTCTAATATCAATCTAATGATTTTTTGATGTTAAATTAACACTCCTCTGGGATAAAACACACTTTTTTGTAATGTATTTTCTACATATTACTGAAGTTTGGCTTATGAGTTTTACAACCATGTTAAAATTGAAGTTGGACTCTAGTTTTCCTTTTTTTCCACTGTTAAAAAAATCATAGTTATACTATCCTCATAAAATGAATTGGAATGTGTTATCTATTAATTTTTTTCTTCTCTGGAAGGATTCACATAGGATTGGAATCATTTCTTCTGTTAATGTTTGTTAGGACTTGTCAGTGAAACCATATGGTTCTGGAGTTTACTTTGAGGGAAGATGTTAAATTACTGATTCTTTTACTTTAATGGTAGTAATATTCAGATTTAATATTTCTCATCTTTTCTACAAATTTAAAAATGTGAATTCTCTTGCTATTAACCTCTTCTTATCAATTTAATATTGGCTATTTGTGACTTGCTTTTTTCCTTGACTTACTCTCACTTCAGCTTTGCCACATTTATTAGTCTTTTCACCAGACCAACTTTTGGCTTTGCTTTCCCTCTATATTCTATATGTGAGTTAGTTTTTCACATTCCATTGATTTCTGCTATTGTTTTTATTTCCTGTTTTGCAGGTTCTACTATCATTTCAGGCTTATTCTACTGTTATTTTACTAATATCTTTCAATGGATGCTGAGTTCTTTAATTTCCATCTCTCATATTTTTTAAAATATGGATTTAAGGCTATGATTTTTCCTGTATTACTCTAATCTGCTTTAACAATTTTCTTATATGGTACGATATTTGCATCATTATTCAGTTGTGATACTCTATCTTCTAATTTCCATTATAATGTCTTTTGTTACTAGGAAGTATATTTTTATTTATTTTTTTAAATGTTTATTTGTTTTGAGGTGGGGAGGGGGGCAAAGAGAGAGGGAGAGAGAGAATCCCAAGCAGGCTCTGCACTAACAGCGCCGATCAGGGCTGGATCCCATGAATCAAGAGATTATGACCTCAGCCGAAATCAAGAATCAGGTGCTTAACCAAGTGAGAGCCACCCAGGCTCCCATAGAAGTATATTTTTAAATTTCAAGTTTAATTTTATTTTTTTATTTGTTTAAAGTTTTATTTAATTTTGAGAGAGAGAGCAAGCAGAGGAAGAGCAGAGAGAGAAGGAGGCATAAGATCCAAAGTGGGCTCCATTCTGAGAGCAGAGAGCCCCATGTGGGGCTTGAATCTTGACCCTAGCCAATGTCAGACGCCCAATCGACTGAGCCACCCAGGTACCCCAACAAGTTTAATTTTAATGTCCTGTAAATGTATTTAGCTTAATTCTACTGTAGTAAGAGAATGTGTTTTATATGATTTAAATACTTCCAAAACTTTTGACACTCTGCATGTATTATTTTTGATTTATTACAATAAATGTTTGCTTACTTTTGCCTGCATTTTAAACCACATTTTCTGCACTTATTTGCTTCTGGCAGTTGAGAGCTTTTATCTGGAATCACTTCCTTTCTTTCCTTCTTCTTCTTTTTTTTTTAATTTTGAGAGAGGCAGAGACAGTGTGATTTGGAAAGGGGACAGAGAGAGACAGAGAGAGTGAATTGAGGCAGGGCAAGATCCCAAGACCCTGAGATCATAACCTGTGCTGAAATCAAGAGTGGGTCAACTGACTGAGCCACCCAGGTGCCATGGAATCACTTCCTTTCTAGATATATAGCATGCCCTTTAGAATTGTCATTAGTAAGCGTGGAAGTTCTGACAACATTGATCCATCTTTTTTTATTTAATTTTTTAATCTTTATTTATTTTTGAGAGAGAGACAGACAGAGCATGGATGGGGGAGGGGCAGAGAGAGACAGGCACAGAATCCAAAGCAGGCTGACATGGGGTTCGAACCCACACACTGAGAGATCATAACCTGAGCCAAAGTTGGAAGCCCAACCGATGGACCCCCCGCCCCCGCAGTGCTCCTACATTGATTCCATCTTATTCATGTCCATACATCAACCTCCTTCGGGGGGCTCCATGCTCCATGCCCAAGGGAGGTTAATGTATGCCCTGACCAGAATGCAGGAAGCCTTGTTCCTATCATCCCTAAAGTGATGCACAGAAGGCCCCACTTAGTTAACTAATTGAGATGATTGGTGCACAGAAGGCCCCACTTAGCTAACTAGTGATTGGTGCACAGAAGGCCCCACTTAGCTAACTAGTTGAGATGATTGGTGCACAGAAGGCCCCACTTTAGGTAATTACCCTGTGACCTCATCACCATGCCCATCACTGTAAAAGCTGGGGATTATGGTCTGCATTCAGCAGAAAATATGCATGCACAATAAGTGTGTACCACATGGATTACAGGCCCACCCGCTGGCTGCATCCTCACTCTTGGTAAGTTACCCCCGATATAACTGTGTGGAGCTCTGGAATGGCTTGCTTCATTTTTGGTCTCAAAGTGCCTTCTTAATCTGCAGGATACAATAATACGGAGCCTCCTCCAACTTCTAACAGGAAGGGCTGCCTGGTGAGCATTCTGATGTTTTTCATCTGAGAATGTCTTAATTTTGCCATGTTCTTGAAATATATGCTATTTGGGTGTAGAATTCCAGGTCGAGTGTTATTTTCTTTCAACCTTTGAAGATATAATTTAATTGACCTCTGGCTTTCATTGTGCTTAGCAGTGATTAGATAACAGCATTATTTTGAAGGCAGTGTGTGGGTAGTTTGTTTTGTTTTATTTTTTGGTTTTAGTATCTTCCTTTTGGTGTTCTGAAGTTTGATTGTAAAGTTTCTATCTATGGTTATCTTCTATGTCTTTTGCCCACTCTTTTCTTCATTCTCCTGTTCTTTTGATCTGTCATGCATAATACTTCATTTATATCTGCCAGTTCATAAATCTCTTTTCTTTTGTGTCCAAGTTTTGTGTTAAATGTCTTCATTACTGCTTTTATTTTAGTTATTTTGTCTTTATTTTTAGAACATCTATTTGGTCATTTTTCAAACCTGCAATGCCATTTTGTATAATTTTTTGTTCCTTGCTGATATTTTCAAGTCAATTATGTTCATTACATTTAATGATATAAATAATGTCACTTATGCTGTTAAATGTGGAAATTGGTATATGCTTATCATTCCAATATATAACATCATATGGATCTGATATTTTTGCTATTTATTTTTTGCTGGCACATATGTGGAAGAAATCTAGGATATATTGACGACCAATTCCTGGACCTTAGATTATATCAGTGTTCCACTTTATAGGTGAACTAGGAGAAATGGACTATGTGCTGCTGAACATTCTGGAAACCTCAGTCAGTTAACAGAACAAAGTGCATTTCTCATTCATGCAGATCTCTGTTGAGTTTAATGACTTTCCAGGACAGCTACCTTTCAGCTAATCTGGGAAACTATAAGTATGTCACTTGATGTGGCAAAAGGAACTTTTCAGATAGGATTAGTTAAGGATCTTCATATGGAAAAATTATCCTGGGTTGTTTGGGTGTGCCCAGTGTAATCACACAGCTTCTTACCAGTAAAACATGGAGGCCAGTGAGTCTGAGTCAGAAAGAGAATTGAAGATGGTAATGCTGGTGTTTTTGAAGATGGAAAAGCCATTAGCCATGTGTTCCAGGGAGCCTCTACCAGCAAAAGGAGGAGAAAAGGAAATCATTGCCCCCTAGAGACTCCAGAAGGAATGCCCTGCTGACACACCTTGGTTTTAGCCTCAGAAAACCATTTTGGACTTCTGAGCTTACAAACTGTGAAATAATAAACTTGTGTTTCGTGTCACTAAATTTGTAGTAATTTGTCATAGGTGCAAGAGGAAACTAACAGTATTAGTGTATAGACATACTAGCAAAGTATGTCTCTAGTAGATAGAATAGAATTGAATTTTTTACACTTTGTCTTTAATCCTAGTCTAACAATCTTTGAACTGGGTTATTTGGTCAATTTATATTTATTATTATTGATAGAGTTGAGTTTAAAAACCCTTTGCTGTTTGCACTCTAAGATATAATCTTCTTTGTCCCCTCATTTCTCCTTGCATGCCTTCTATTCAGCATGATATATTATTTTATCTCTTGGATTAGCTTTGTAGTCCTGTACATTGTATATTCTTTCAAGGCTTACCCTAGATATTATAATAGGCACCCATGAGCTCCTACATAAACCTTAAGCTAGTGCTTTACCACTCTTTGCACATTCAAGGACCCTAAGAAGTTTAACTCTGTGTGCCCCCTGCTTCACCCTTGATGTAATTTTGATCTATGCATTTTCTTTATACATAGCTTATAAACCCCACAAGATCCTATTGTTATTACTATTATTATTATTGTCATTTTAAATAGTATTTCTATTCACCTATATTTTATGCTTTCTGGCACCCTTTATTTTTAGGGTTCTCTGCTAGTTGGGGTCGTTTTCCATCAGTCTAAAGACTCTAGTGTTTCTCATAGTGCACATTTGCTAGGAAAGAATTTTCTAGCCTTTTCTTAGTCTGAGAATTCCTCTTCTTTACCTCTGGTAGGCAAAAGCAGTAAGTAATTTATTAACTTCAGAAAACAAATAATTGTTAAAGAATTAAATGAATCATTATCCAATATGTGGCTCACCTGTGAACATTAACGTTAAAATATTATAACTGAATACTGAGTTTTTTTATACACTTGTGTATTGGTTGACTCTTGCCAAGAAAGTATATTGGGGCTAAATATTTATTTTATGTGGTATAAGGGAGGATATTATTATAGTTAATCATTATATTCGATTCTAGATAGTCAATAATATTTACAATTGGTAATTTAAAACAATTTATGGAAAAAAATTTGAAAGTCGTAAGATAGTAGAAATACAGCTAAGATAGTTGAATATTGCTGCCTCTGCAGAAAGGGATTCAGGTGGAAGTTGGGAGGGGAAATTGCTGTTTTTCCATAGAAGTCTACTGGACTATTTGAATTTTTAAAATACATTCAAATGCTGTTTGATAGAAACAAAATAAAAACGTAAAAGTAAGTTTCCTTCTGAAACTTATTTTGGGTAAGATGTAAAACCTTCTGATAAGTGGTAGCTGGGACAGATTAGGAATGTGATTAAAAATCACTACAGTAAAATTGAGGCAATATAGTCAGAAAAGGAAGATATAGAAATACTCATTCAGTCGTTCTGGCTACCAGCATTTTAAAATTAAGATCTTATTCCCAGTTCACATTTTAATGGGATGTTATTTCATGTGCATATAGACAGGGCTCTAAAAATGATAAGTATGCAATCACTCTGAAATGTGCCATTAAACTGGGGAGGTCATGAAAGTGAAGCACTTGAGGAAAAGATCACTGAGGGAACGCTTCCTATTATGTGTGAAACAAAGATGGCAAACAAGTAGATACAAGGATAAAGCATCAGGAACCACTCTAGTGAACCAGAGAAACTGGTATGGATTTTATAAGAAAAAATCGTCGTGAATTGATAAGGGACACCCATGCAGAAGGTACATGACTGCAGTGGAATTGACAGGCGTGATGGAGACATAGGTTCTGTGGATGAGGAAAGAAAAACCAGCATATCTTGTAGGCTTTTGACATTTTGCCACCCTGACTCAATATGCAGACAAAATGTCCAAGTAAAACCAAACCTCATCACATGGGCACCCTACCAGACACAAATTGTGGCATGGACACAACTGATCCAACCTGGGGACCTGCTGTTAGTTCTGTTTATACTTACCCATAAGCACTATTGAAAAATAAAATGGCATCATGTGCAACAACTCTTGAAGGACGGTTAGGGGCACTTGACATATACTAAATATTACATACAATTGAGCGCAAGTGCAAAGACAGATACCTTTTTAGCCACGTCTTGGATTAGATGTGCACTTTAGACCATATTATTACAATTTTTTTTCAATAAGATATGTTGTAGTATGACACTGTAGATTAAAACAGTCACATATTTTAGGGAACACAATTTCTCTGAGCCTCAGTTTTTCATCTGTACACATAGTGATAAATGACTTAAGAATCTAAGTGCTTTCAAAACATGTATATTTGTACACAATGTGACATACTAATATAAGATGTTAATAATATGGGACATTGAGTGTGGGGTGAATGGAAGCTTTCTGTAGTACTCATTTCTTGTGAAAATCTAAAACTCTTCCAAAACTCTAAATTTTATTTTTAAAAAGCACATATGACATTCCAAAGAAATGTTTGTCAACAGAAGGATTAAATTATATTTAAAATACCTCATGGAGTGCCTGGTACATGGAATAAACTCAATAAATGTTATTTCCTTTCCTTTCGTTCTTGGGCTCTCAGGAAATTGATCTGCCACCTGCACATTAATCTCTGTGCTTATTCAGCCTTTCTTCTTATTCTTGTCTATCCTTTACCATTTTATTCCTGTTAATTGAGCCCAGCACACATCTGTTTTGGGGTCCTCATTTTGGACAACCTTCAGATAGTGATTTCTTTAACAGGGAAGCTAGATCACTTTTCAAGTCTCACTTTTATGTTTGCTACCCTTTGGATAAAACACCCAGAAAAACCCACTTTCACCAACCGCCTTGACCATTTACCCTTAGGCTTCACTAAGGTGTTAAGAAACAATAAATTATTAAAAATACTCTGAATATGCTCTACAACCTAGATCCTTATGTACCTTAGCCTTACTCAAGGCTAAAACTTACACACACGAACAAAAAGTTCTATCCCAAACAGGCTACATTTTCCAATGTCAAGAATGGTGATGAGGGGCACCTGGGTGACTCAGTTGGTTAGGTGTCTGACTCTTGATTTCCACTCGGGTCATGATCTCACGGTTTGTGAGTTTGAGCCCTGCATGGGGCTCTATGCTGACAGTGTAGCGCTTGCTTGGTATTCCCTCTATCCCTGTCTCTGCCCCCCACCCACTTGCTTGCTTGCTCTCCTCTCTCTCTCATAAATAAATAAAAATAAACTTAAAAAAAAATAATGATGATGAGACTTGTAATCCCTAAACGATAGCTTGGTTGTACAGCAACAGTTGTTAGCCCAGAACTTTATAAGAGGGCCTTAAGTTCTCAGAAGGGACTTCCTTTATTAGGGGGGTGGGGGCATCATCAGTCTTACTATCCTCTGCTTGTAAGATGCCTCATAGCAGCTCTGTACCCTCCAGTTGCAGTAACTTTTCTTGAGTACTTAAGGAATTCTCATGATTTCTTCTTCCATCCTGTTTCCAACGTTGTTTTCCTTATTTGAACTTACCTTCCTCTTGAACTGCAGCATTCAGCTCCCTTACATATATTTCTTGTTTGTTTTCCTCACATATATTTCTGTTTGCCTCAGAATCATCCTGGAGTGATACACCAGCAGGCCTGGGTTTTACTTGTCAGTGACTGGGAACTCTCAGCAGTTCTGTGTCTTCCAAAACCCACAGAAGTCTAAGTTCTCCAGGATTTTCTTTGTTATCAAGAGCTTTAAAAGTTCTTTTTCATAATTAATGTAAAAGAAATCAAACAGTTCAAAGTGATATTAGCCTTTTAGAAATTTGGGGCTGCAAAAAGAATGTGTTAAGCACATTCTAGACAACTGCAATCCTCTCTCTCCTATTCCCCCTCCCACGCCCCAATTTTTTCAGGAATCAAACTGCCTAAGCTCAGTTTGATGTAAAAGGTTTTTTTTTTTTTTTTTTTTTTTTTTTGAATCTCAGACAAATAGATACATGTAATTTTGAGTTATAAACAGTATAATAAATCACATTTTCCTAAATTATCTCTCTTTAAGAGCTATGGGAAGAATGTTTTCTAAAAGGTTTAAAAAAAAACTTAGTATGTCTCTAATGTTCATTGGGGAAGCAGAGTTAGGGCAAATCAAAGTGAAAGCTATTGACTGCTTATAAAAATAATTAAATTTAAAATGTTTCATTAAAAGCTCTTAGCCTGCCTCACGAAAAAAAAATGTATAAAGGGCTATGTGAGGAAAATCCATGAAAGAGGTCATGTAGTATTATCATTGCGTCTTTTATTTACTAGCATTTCCAATATAGCATTCAAGACACTCCTTGTAATTTTTACTTTGGGGAAGTTCTCAATTATTACATTTTTCAGTGGCTCTTGTATTGGAGGAAAATGTTAATTTGTATTGAAAAAGATATACTATTTTAAGATATTTCCAATGTGCCTGACTTATTATATTCTAAAAACTATATTTATAGAAGTTTACGTGTTTATATAATATTCTAATACATTTGCAAAAATTAGTATATATAAATACATACACACATACATATGAATGTTAGAACTGTACATATTCAGTTTATAAAACATGATTAATTAGCAACCTTAATATTCCCCATACAAGAAAACCATAAGATACAAGGATATGTTATGTAAAATTTCCAGTGTAGCCCTCCTAATAAAATAAGGAGCTTAAGTGTAAACACAGACCTTCTGAGGTGGGTACTGAGGATGTTTGTGGGTATTCTTTTCACTCCCCACCCGCACACCCCCAACCCCCAACCACAAAATGAAGGAAAAAAATGCCAGAATTTTAAATGCCTTTAAACATGAGTGTATGTGTATTTTTTCTCTAGGTGATGAGAAATGTTCAGAACATGTCCTGATTTATGTCACTTGGAACTAATTGGAAGTAAAATGTGACAGTGTGAGAAAGATAGTAACTACACAATTCACAGGAGTGAATAGAAAGGAGGAAAAGGGAGAAGAAAGGTTTTAAAGATTTTAGATAAATTACTGGCCACTGCCATTCTCTCCTATTAAGTATATCTATATATCTTTTCTTGGTTCTCTTTCTCTGGAGAATCCTGACTCACAAGGCTGTTAAGCAGCAGTAGGTGTCTGATGCAGGTGTTTCCCCAGGATATCTATTCCTTCATTATCACAAAGTTAATTCATAGGAGAATGCATAGCTGCATACTCTGCTACCATCTAGAATTTTGTCTCCAAAAACCACTGACGTATTCTTATCATATGCTATATATATGCATATTATCTTCCAGAATGTCAGAATGAGGTCATAGGGAGATACTGTGATAGTTCCCTCCTGATGAAGAATAATAACTTTGTTTTTCAAAATCTTCCCTATACCTTATCTTCATTTATTATTCTAATACTCGAGTGAAGCAGTCAGGTATAATTATCCCCTTTAAGAAATAGAAAGAACACATGATCTGCTCAAGTTGACCCAGGTATATAGGAAGATGTATGCTCTCAGGAAACACCTAAATTTTTTTTTTTTTCAATTTAGGGGACTTGAATTTCTTGTCCTATCTTTTATAATCTAGTGTTTGCTCTTAAATAAATGACGCTATCACTGGGATCCTCAATTTACTTATTTTAAGGGGAACATTATGCACATAACCTCATTGTGTTGTTCTAAAGAATCAAATGAGAAGAAAGCTTTCGGAAAAAGAATTGTAAATTTCAAAATACTGCACACAGTGGAGTAGACAGGCAGCTCCTAATTTTTAATCTAGTGTGTTTTAATGGTTAATTTAATGGTTAATGTAGATCCTCCCATTACTTCAAATATTTGGTCAGAACTATATCAAAATGTCAAAATAAGAATAATAGTCTAAGCATTGTGTTATTTCAGTCTACTAGAACTGTGCAGTATGAAAACCCAAGAACAAAACACTAGAGACAAAAACTACATAGCACCATTAAAAATCAGCAAGGACTTCAGAAATCTCCTGGCCAGTAAGGAGCTCTTTTGAATATGAGCCATGATAACTCAACTAAGGAGGAAGGATGGGACCTAGTGTTTTTGTGGTGTGTTATGTATGTCAGATAGCCTGCAAATGCATTGCCTCATTTCAGCTTTGCAGGAACTTGTTGAAGTGATATACTACCCCATTTCATCATAAAAACATTAAAGCCCCAAAATGACAAAAATGCAACCTAAGGAGTCCTATATCAGGCAGCCAGAATTTAAACTCTGATTTGTGTCCTAATCGTCACTCAAAAAACAAAATAACCAAAAAATGTTACCAGGTTCCCTGATACTATTCAATATATTTCTCTGTTTGCAAAATAATTTCATTGTTAATAACATGGTTCTATTGGCTTTTGCCAAACAAATATCCTTGCTACATTTTAAGAGCAACCAGCTCCTGAGTGATACCAAGAATGGAAATTTTCATACAGTTGTTAAGATAACCTCATGATGATTTGTAGCATCAGCTCTATGATTCCAAAAATAGAGCTCACTGAAGCTACACAGCCTTTGGCTGACACAGCAGAGAGTAAAATTCATTCCAGCCCGAGGCTTCTAGCTGGACTTTCCATTTGTTAGAGTTGCTTATGGATCTCCCTCCAAGTTCCCTTTACAAGAGGGAGTCCCCATTGCCCCCTTCAGCGCAGACTTTGTCTTTGATTTAAAATGCCTGAGACTGCTAGGGCCAAAGAAGGTATCTGGGAAAGCAAAACCAAAATCTCTCCTGGAGGAAATATCCAGGAGAAGTGACATTTTAGACATCTGCAACTCAGTAGGATGATCTCTGTTGACTGCATTTTCCGTCTGAAAGAGTTTGATATAATGCAGGCGATGGATTTGTTTAGCTGTTTTTTTCCAAAAGTGCTTATCTTTGAGTTTGGGTTCTAACGAAGTAATTTAATAGGCAAGTGAATGCCCCAGACTTCGACTGCGTCAAATTGATTTGCAGAGGAAATAAACTGAAGTCTTTAAATGTGGACAGCACAGCTCAGGAGGGTGGGAAGGGGAGCAGTTTCTGTCTCTCGCTCCCTCCCTTCTGTGCCTTCTCCTTGAACGTGGGTTCAAGTGCTGATTAGAAGTAGCAGAAGATATTAATGTTTTATACCCAGTTACCTCACCAGTGTTTTATAGCTGAAAATAGCAATGAATCATGCTGGGTTTCAGGGAAGTGAATATCTGTCCAGTGGGAGGGGTATCTGGTTTGAGTTCTAACCTTTGAGTGGGCAGCATGTTCCCCAGCAACTGCAAAGGTACTTCTGGTATAATATTTATTACACACAGATCAGATTAAAATCTCCTCAGCAACTTACAGTATTTGGAAAAGTACATGAGATGGGGGAATGTGATTCTATATGAGTCTATTTTTAAGTTTTCAAGTGCTTCAAAAGATGATCCATCTCTGGGGAATGGGGATGTGATACAGACTCCACAACCCTTGGTGCCACTCTCATTATACAGTCTAACCAAATGGGATTTCAAAAGTAACTTTCCAAAGTATCATTATAAGGACATTTGTGTCTGACCAGATGGATCAAGATGTCAGATTCTCATGGCCTTTGCATTAATTCAAACAAAAGTAGACCCTTCTCGGAGATTGTTTAATGTTCAGCTTCTTTTCTATTAATACATTGATTTTTGGACTGGGAAGTGATTGAAATAAAGTTATGTCTTATTTACAGTGTTGTACAAAATGGTTACTCCACTTGGAAAATCTCACTTGAATTTTGTGCTTTATTAAATACAAGCAATATATTAGTAACAATAACAAGGAAAAGAATACTCTGCCTTAAGAATTAAGCCATTTATCTGTTGACCTACTCATGCAGTGAATTTCTCAGATTGTCTATTTTGTGCCAGGCCCTGTGCTAGGCTCTGGGAAAGCAGAGCCCTTATATGGTGTGTGATCACTATTCTAAATTAAATTTACTTAGAGAAGTTCTTCCTGTTATTAAGGAATGTGTAATATAAGGGTGTTCACACTGAGCACTAGAAGAACTAGCTACAACAGAATCTCAGATGTTTCTCCTTAACCACAATCAGAATTATACTTAAATTATGTCATATACTCAATAAAATCAGGTATATATATTAAGATGACTTTTTGGTGATCTCATGGCTAAATGACCTCCTCTAAGCTATGATTAAGCAAAAGCAAGGAAAGGCATAACCATATAGTAACCTTTTAGCAGAAACATAGAGGAAAGTCAAGAAATAAGACCAGTTGAATTGGAAATTCCAATTGGAGAGGAAAGCAGGGAAAGAGTGACTGTAAACCTGGCTGCCTATATAGGGTTGACCTGTATTTATGCAATTAAATTAGGACAATATCCTGAAATCTCTGGCATTTGCAGAAACAGTTTTGTTTTGAAGGAGAGAAAAGTTGCTGAGTATGGAATAAAAATGTTTTGTTCAAAGATGACATATGCCCTTCCCGCACCACAAATATTACACTTATGAGCAAAAACTAGTTACGTAAATCCTTTTTAAATGTGTTTCACAGAAGACGCTGATAAACAATCATGATACTTTTTCCTCTGAGTTTTTTCAAAGTTCTCATAGCATTTACCTGATACTCTCTGGGGACAGGGTGGGGTCAAGAAAGATTTCACTGAAGTGATATTTAAATTCTAATATGAAAGAAGTTTCTTAGCTGAGAAATGTGAGTGGCAGGCATATATTCCAAGCATTTCATGTTTTGTAGTTCTTAAGGTGAAAGTATATTGTAAATATGAGATGCTTGAGAGACCCACTTTATTTAAATTCCAGTTTCCTTAATTAGAGTATAGAGTTTCTTAAATATGTATTTGTCTACTGACATTTTGCTAACATGATTTATAAAAGGAAAGAAAGAGCTAAAATCTCTAAATCCATAGTAGCACTTAAATGTTAGTTGTGACACATTCCCAAATTAATTGCTTCATAAAAATTCATTTTAAGAAATATGTACCCTAATGAAAATTCTCAGGACACTTTACACAGTTAAGGTTGGTAATAGTTTCTATTTCTAGTGGAGTTTTAAAAATTTACAACTTATATAGGTGTAATTACTATTCTAAATTAAATTTGCTGAGAGAAGTTTTAAAACATATTTTCACTTAAAAATCTTAAGTTTAAAGATAGGATACTAGAACCAGAAAGAACTTCAAGAAACCATTTAACTTATTTTACATTTAATCGTTCCTGTTTTATTCTTCAAAATTACCTCCAAAGCCCTGCATTTGTTTTTGGCTATTCGATTGATAATCACCATTTTAATGAACACAGAACTAATTTATAGTGTATATTTTATGGTATTAGTTTAATTAAACATTGCAAGCATGTTTACTTAAATGTAAACCTTGATGTATAATGTTACTATAGCTTAATTGGTAGACTTGATTAAGAAAAAAACAAACAGACGAACAGATAATCAACAACAAAAAACAGTGGCAGTGATTTTGAGTAAGTATTTAAGGGACCATGAAGGTAACCTGACCAAGATTCTAACTTCAGCCCAAACTCTTACCTACCTCTGTGACATGAGACAACTGACTTCGTGCAAAAAATGACCATAGTAGCACCAATCTCAATGTGTTGTAAGAATTCCATAATTAGCAAAATGCCTACCACAAAGGTCATAATAAAAGATCACACAATTAAACCATTAAATTAAATTTAAACTACTCTGCCTCTTTTTTTTTTTAATTGTTGTTATTGCCTCCAACCCTGTGAAGCAAATGACCACCTTAGTAAGATCCTCACGCACAAAAATCCTCACCTAACCAACTCTGCAATCATTTTACCTACAGTTCAACTTACCCAACTCAACACCATGTGAAGAAATCCCTCAGGTACAAAGAAAATTTCCCTTCACTGTCTCAGTTTTGTGGGTTTTTTTTTCTGGTCATCTTTACATCTTTTTACCCTCCTTGACAAAACTGGCTTTCCAATTTCTTAACCAACAGCTTTTCTTCTACTCTTGACTCAGGAAAAAGTGCAGCATTCTCTTTGCCCTCTATTGCTATATTTACCTCCTTGTTCTCCACTGTTTCTTTTTCTTTTCTACCTCTTTTTTAAACTAAATTATACAATTTTACTTTATTGTGTAAATAGGGTAAGTATTTAAGAGAGAATGCCAATTACCCAATTCTTGTAAAAGGTAAATGAGCAGGACATGAAACAAAGATCCACTTAGTTGTGGATCCCCATCCCCCCCCCACCACACACACACACACACACACACACACACACACACACACACAAACAAAATCTCACCAGACATAATTGAGCTTATCCGCTCATTGGCAGATGGGCTACACTTGCTGACATCCTGTCCAGAAGCTACCCTAACAGGCTTAGCTTTCTGCCACACCAGCAATGACTGTCAGGACACACAGTTCACACTCAAGGCTAGGAATCCTCCCTGGGGCACAAGGTAAGCAGACGCTGACACAGCTAGGCCAGCCTGGCCCTAGGCCTTCAGCAGTGTCCACACTGAGCATTACAGCATTTGTGGAAGATAGTCATCAGCTCATCTGCAGAGCGGGTCTGAAGCTGCATGAGATAGGCATGAGGATGTTTGCATTTAGAACATGATTCTGCAGTAGAGTCAACATTCTCCCAGGCTGCTGCTCCCCCAAGCATATCATCTACTTGTGTCCATTTCTTTCTGCTTTGGATTATTTCCGATTTGTTGCCTTGTGGGTGATGTGCACTTGAGGCTGGTGTTGCAAGGGAAGTGGTGGCAGCACTGTCCCTCCTCTCTGATCAGCTGTCCCTCCTCCCTGTTCAGCCCATTTCTGCAGCCCAGCAGAAGATGGCCCCACAATCCAGTCCATTTCTTTTCTTTTCCTTTTTAATGTTTATTTAATTTTGAGAGAAACAGAGCACAAGTGGGGGTGAGGCAGAGAGAGAGGGAGGCACAGAATCCAAAGCAGCCTCCAGGCTCCGAGCTGTCAGCACAGGACCTCATGTGGGCCCAAACTCACAAACTGCAAGATCATGACCTGACCTGAAGTCAGGAGCTTAAGGGACTGAGCCATGCAGGCACCCCAGCCCTGCTGTCCATTTCTTAACAATATCCCCTTGTATGTAATTGACACGATCTGTTCCTCTGAGCTTCTTCCTTTATTTTATACTTTGCAATTCAGGGACTTTTCCTATATTCCTTAATGTTTCTATCTGAATGCTTCCATTCACTGGCATTCTGCTGTATGATTTCAATAGCCATGTGATAATTTATTATATATAGGCCTTAAAAATAATCAAATCTCCTTTGTTTCTGAACAGTACTAGAAAAGTTTTCAGAACCACACCATGGCAGAGACTGACTGTCTGTTCACCAGGCATTTCCTGGTGGTTATTTCCCAGCCTACCCTGCAATATGTGTGGCCATATGGCTGAGTTTTAGCCCCAGCAAAACAAGTGAAAGTGATGTATGTCATGTATAGGCCTGGACCATAAAGACCTCCTATATATCAGTCTGCATGCTTTGACCCGTCTACCCATTTGATGCTGATGAACACATTGAAATTAGAAACCAAGAAGTTGAAAGTATAAAATTGAAGGTACCTGGAACTCTAAATTACTCCTGGGAGGAGAGGGATCTACTAATCTAGATTTGGGGTTTTATGAGAATGAGCAAGAATCTTCTATGATACTTGAGCTACTGTACCTTTCGGGGGTTGTTAATCATATTAGTTGGAATCACCTTCAATAATACATATACCAATTATTTACATGATGAATATGTGTTATTTAAAATTAATTAAGAATGTACTGATATTTAGGAGCCATTTTGTTCATTTTAATTGATTGCTGCTTTATTGACTCTTGGAGCTTAGTTTTGGATGTTGATAATGAATTCCTTGGGAGAATAAGGTGGGTAGAGAAACAGGAAAGAACAGTATGAGCAGTGAATGGAGGATTAAATTGATGTATGTTCACAAAGTCCCAAATTGTATGGCGGAGGAAACCAACAGGAGATAAAGTTACAATGTTAGTTTGTGGCAAGACCATGAGCAGTCTTTTATATCAGGCAACAAGTTAGTAACATAGCAATTAGAATCAAGGAAAATGGCTAAATTGTGTCCCCAAGCACTTTCTGCCTGCCTCTATAACCA
Source organism: Panthera uncia (assembly GCF_023721935.1). NCBI lineage: Eukaryota > Metazoa > Chordata > Mammalia > Carnivora > Felidae > Panthera > Panthera uncia. The sequence goes on along the minus strand of NC_064816.1, from coordinate 108,057,964 downwards.
CACTGCTCGCATTATATCATAATCCTGTGTCTCTTAAAAGATACTTTCTGAGGCTTAGTTCTAGTAAGTCAGTGGTTCTAAATTGACCACAGAATGAATCCAGATTCAGTTTAAGTTGCACTGGTTCCTGTTTCATACTGGTGCAAAGCTATTAGCCTAGAACTGAGTTCCTCAACTTCGTCAGTGCTATTGATATTTGGGGTTGGATAATTATTTGTTGTAGGGGGTTGTCCTCTCCACTGTAGGATGTTTAGCAGCATCTCTGGCCTCTATCCACTAGATGCCAGTAGCACTCTCCCCACTGTCCAACCTGTGATAATAAATTATCCCCAGACATTGTTATATGTCTCCTGGGAGACAAAGTCACTGTCATTTGAAAAAAAGTGTCCTAGGTGTCTCATCATCATATATTTGGGGAATCTTACCATTTATTTTTTGCAAGGAATCTTTTTTTGTGGATCTTTTGGTGCTTGGATCCCCTATTTTGTTTCTTCTTTGTTAACTTCGCCATCTTAGTTGATTATATTCTCCTGTAGCTTCCCAAGATAGAATGCATGGGTGGTAAAATCACTGAAATTTTGCCTTTTTTTAACTTGGGATATTCTACTTAATTTAGTAGTTTGGTTGAGTATGCAATTCTCAGTTGGAAATCAATTTCCCTGGGAATTTTGAAGGCATTTCTCTGCTGTGTTCTAGTTTCCAGCATTTCTGTTGAGGAGTCTGATGTCATTCTGATTCCTGAATATGGGCTCTTGGAACTGCTCTTGGGAAGCTTCTAGAATTTTCTTTTTGCTTCCATGTGTTTTGAAATTTCACAGTGATACACTGTTATGTATGTCTTATGTAACCATTATGCTGAGCACTTGATGTTCCCTCTGGAAATTCATATGCTTGATCTTGGAAAGAATTTTAAACATTTTCTCTGATAACTTTATTTTCTCCATCTTTTCTCAGCTTTTTTCCTGGAATTCTAAATGTTCAGTGCCTCAAGTCCTGGAATAATATTCTAGTCTTTGGCTTTTTTTCTGCTTTTTGAGAGTTTCTTCATCTTTGTCTTTAACCTTTTTATTAGACATTCCTTTTTTGCTGTTACAATTTTACCTTGCAATATTTTAATTTTTTCTGTGTGTAGCATTTAAAAATAAGGACCTCATTCCTCGTTTTATGAGTACAAGAACTCTAATCTCTCTGAAGATCTAAACTGCCAGTAAAAAAAGTCTTTTGCTTCTTTGCTGAGATTCTCCCCCCCCCCCCCGCTTTTGTTTACTTTAGTATTTAGGTTAGAGGCTTTCTTCAAATGCCTGGAAATACATGGCCTTTCCTTAGGATTTAATAAATAGACATCAAAACTGATTTGAAGGTATGCATGCGTATGTGGGTCTTGTCCATTGGTGGTATTTATTGGTTGGTAATTAATTTGGTTTTACTGGGAGATTCATATGTATCAATTATCTTTTGTTCTTCTGCTTTCCTGTACTTTTCCACAAAGAATATTCATTTATCCTCTAGCCTAGGATGTATCATCCTCTCTATACACATTCTTAGAACCCATTGGGAAAAAGTATCTGGGTTTCAATGATAATTAATGAATATTTACTTTTCATGTGGTGTCATTGCCCTTGGCAATGTGCAGTGTCCCTGAGTCCACTGCATTAGAGGGGGGAAGTACCCTGACTGTAAATGTCTGGGAAGGTGATCTGAAGAATATAATGGTGTATTTCATGGTTAACCTGGTCTCCTGATTTCTACCCCATCGGCTAGCTCCAGTTGTAAAAGTACCTGCCTGATGGCTTTAATTTGCATTTCCTACTGTAGTTCTGTGACAAAATATGCTACTTCTGTTGCTTTCCTTACTGGCAGTTTAATTTTCAGCTTTGATGTGCTAAACTCTACCACATGTGGTAGGTTGGATCATGGCCTCAAAAGATTATCTAAGACCTAATTCATGGAACTTGGAAATGTAACTTTACATGGCATAAGGAGGAATTGCAGATGTGATTCAGTTAAGGATCTTGAGATGGAGAAATTATCCTGGTTTATACAGATGATCCCTAAATGTAATCATAAGTATTCTTTTAAGGGGAGGCTGAGGGTGATTTGACCACAGAAGAGGAAGAAGGTAATGCGATGATGGAAACAGAGATTTGTAGATACTTTGCTGCTAACTTTCAAGATGGAAATGGTCATAGGCCAAGAAATGCAAGGAGCAGCTCTAGAACCTGGAAAAGTACAAGGAAAGAGATTCTACCAGAGAGCCTCCCAAGAAAGCATGGCCCTGCCAGCACCTTGGTTTAGGTTAGTGAAACCATTTTGGATTTCTGACCTTCAAAAGTGTAGGAGAATACACTGTGTTATTTTAAGCCATTAAGTTTGTTGGAATTGTTTAAAACACTCATAGGGAATGAATACACACCAGTCATCAACCTCCTTCCTAGTTTCCAAAACTGTTAAAGTAACTTCCTTTCCACATTGTCTTTATCCTCATGCACTTACGTCCTTTCAGTTTTTCTTGTCTCTTTCGTGACAGTTTGGTAAGAAAAATACTTAACACCTTTCAATCCTGTATGTATAATTTCTCAAGTTTTCTTTGTTTTCTTTAGAGGTATCCAAATAATGCACTGCACATGTAATTCATAGAAAATTATTACTGGATAATGTACATTTTAAAAGTTTGCATTCTGTGGGTTTTGGCTTTGATGAACTTTAGCTCTTCATGTATAGTTTGTTAGCATATAGCGTTTGTAATGGGGAAGGTAGATACTATTAGCTAGAAAAACTATTAGAAGCAAGACAGGGATGCTACTGTTTTCAGTAGCATTCAACATTGTTTTGGAAGTGTTATTAAATGCAGTTAGGGCAAGAAAAATGAAATAACTGGTATAAATAGCAGAAAAATACAAAGTATCTCTATTTGCTAATATGACCGTATACCTAGAATACTCCAGATTCCATTTTTGTAAATAATAATAATAAAATCCTACAGTTACAAACAAAAATATCTCTGCAAGATCAGGTACATGTAGATCACCAATTTCAAATGATCAGAACACAGAATATAAAATAAAATAAGTATGTCCAATGAGTTTAATGGAATATAAGAGGGCATTAAAAGGAGCATGAAAAAAGTTCTATCAAAATGAACTAGCTAATCTGAAAAAAAGAATCAAGTAAGTCTACTAGAAAGCTATCGAGGATTGAAATTAGTAACTTAGTGGAGATGGAGTTCTTGTTTGGGTATAACTGAAGAAATAATTAGTGACCTGGTATCTGAAGAGATTACACAGAAATTTCACAGAGACAAATAAGACTTAAAATCTGAAAGGGACATTAAGTGGCTTAGAGGATAAAGTGAAAAGTTCTATATCTAATAGCATTCTAGACAGAATAAAGAGAAAAAAGAGAAGCAGCATTAGAAGAGATGAATTGTGAAATTTTATAGAATTTCTTAAAGACAAAGCTCATATATTTTGAATGTCCAGTGAAGCCCTAAATATGAAAAGACAATTCAGAGGAGAACAAATCAAGGAAATGTAAATTTAAATTAAAATGAGATATTATCATACCAACCAATTGTTTAAAAAAATGTAAAAGCCTGAACATACTAAGTGTTGGTAAGATAAACAGTGATGCAAGCTCTTGTAAACTGCTGGTAGACTGTAAGTTGGTGTGGCTACTCTGGAAAGCAGTTGGGCAGTATAAATAAAAATTAAAACTATGTAGGTACTTTGGTCTAGAAATCCTACGTTTAGAATTTAACCTACAGAAATGCAAGTACAAAATGGAATATCCATATGTAATGTTATTTCAACACTATTCATGGAGGTAAAAACTAAAGGAAGAAGAGAAGGGAAAGAGGAAGGCAAGGGAATGATGACTAAAACATCTTCTATAATATGGTCCTATTCATGTAAATTATATGCACATGAATGCATGAAGAGATTCCTGAAAAGATTATCACAAAATCTCATTGTTGGTTATTTATATCAGGGAATTGGATTTCCTTTATGTTTTGTTCCTTTATGAATTACTAAAAGCTTGGCAATAAGCAGGCATTGTAAAAATGTATAATAAAAATAGTAAAGCTAGTTTTTTCTTGTGGAACAATTAAGGAAAAGCAAGCACACCTGAATATCTTATCAGGCCTAATATTATTTTATTTGCTATGGTGATGGGAAGCATGCTTAATTCTATTCCAATCAAATTGGATAGGAATTTGATCCAATTAATTGGTTGAATAGAATTAAGCATGCTTCCCATGGGAAGCATGAATAGGCAACCTTTAACTTGATTAATAAATACATAGTCATGAATCACCTTTTGAGGTCAAGAAGAATGGAGAGAAATTTTCTAAAACACTTGAATGTACCAGGAGATGGCTTTACTGGTGAAGAGAAAGCCACTTCAGAACAAAGGTTATAATCACATTTCTTGGCATCCACAAAGCCACTGATATGTTCATTCATCAATTCAAATGTAAGCTGCATTACAGTGTTAGTGCCATAAGGGCAAAGGCTCCATTTATTTTCTTCTCGGTCCCATGCCCAGTTTCTAAGCACAGTGGCTTTGTCATCACAGAAGCTCAATCCATATATCCTAAAGGAGTGAATATATTCACACATTCATTCAAGACATAACTTTTGTGTTTTTGTTATTCCTTTGTTAATTAATATTCTAAATTTCCCCTCACAAGCATTTGTTTCAAAGGAGTTCATAATAAATATTAGATTTAGTAATTAAAAACACTAATTTAGTATGTTTGTGTATCAAGCATTGTTCCACAGGTGTTGTATATAGTCACTCATTTAATCCTCACAGCTATTATTAGTCCCATTTTACAGATGGTAACACCAAGGCACTTACTCTAAGATTTCATAGCTACTGAGGTACAGATCCAGGATTTGAGTCCAGGTGGTCTAGCTCCAGAGTCAAGCTTTTCCTCTGGTCATGTGCCTCAGATCTGAGAAGATAGAAATGCCAAAAAAAAAAAAAAAATCTAGACAAGATCATTCACAATTGGCACACCTTGATTTTATCTTCTCTGCCAAGATTCTACTTAGGCAGTACCAGAGCTATGTAGTCCATGGAGGTTATTGGTTTGGGTAGGTTGTATGACAGATGTAAACAACATGCTATACAAACCAAATGGGTGAAGATAATTAACAAGAGAAAAAACAAATGATGCTATGAATCTAGGGAGAAAAGGGCAGAAGACAAAGCAGAAGACTAGAGAGAGGTAGGTGTAAGTGGAGAGGGATTGACTGAGGTCAGGAGAGCAGGTAGACCTGTAGGCCCACATACACATAAATGCAAACCAGAATAACAACAGAGAAAAAGAAATCAGTCCAGGAAAATTGTTGGGGCTCAAGTGTTGGCTCTGGGCAATAGCAAGAGACTGGAAATAGAGGTTATAGCTTCAGCAGGAGCAAAGAGACTGATGCGGAACCAAAAGTTGTCTGAAGTACAACTCACTGTATCCATTTAGCTCAAGGTAAGAACTGGCTTTGGAAATCAAGTAGGTTTAAGAGGGGAGGTGAAATTGTCAGAAACATTTGGATGAAGCATAGGGTTGGGGAAACAACAAGCAAAATATGTTTTTCTGTAGATTTAATTTTTTTTGTTCATTTTTACTTTTTAAATATTGACTAAGTAATATGCATTCACTGATAAAAAGAGAAATGAAATGTCCATAATTCCACCACCCCAAAATTAACCCTTGAATAACATGTCAGGGTTGTGGGTAGAGCTCTCTTCTCTTCTCAGTATGGTGGAAAATCCACATAAGACTTCTGACTCCCTGAAGACTTAACTAATAGCCTACTGTTGATCTGAAGCCTTAGTGATAAGCAGTCATTTTACAGGTATTTTGTATGTAATATGTATTATATACTGTGTTCTTACAATAAAGTAAGCTAGAGAAAAGAAAACATTACTGAGAAAATCATAATGAAGAGAAAACACATTTACAGTACTGTGGTGTAAAAGTTCTGTGTATATGCGAACCCCGCCATTCAAACTCATCTTGTTCAAAGGTCGTTGTACTATTAAAAAGAGGTGTGAAATCTTGTGTGCTTAAAAAAATGCTATGAAAATTTTCAAACATACAAAACAGAAAGATAAGTGTAATGCACTTTCCTGTACATCACTCAGCTTCAACATTCTACCATTCTTGTTTCTTCTTTTCCCTCCCACATTTTACACACCTGTACACACATACACGTACACACACCTAGGAAGTCATGCCTGCCAGAAACCTTAATAAATGTCCTTCTTTGAATTCTATAATCATCGATAAATGGGCATGTTAATAAAAATAAATTTAAATCATTATAGCTTCATAATATCACATTCTTTGGACATATCGTGCATTGTTTACATTTTATGTATGCTTAGCTTGTTCCCAGTTTTGAAAATAAATAAATAAATAATGCTGCCTGGATATATACACACACAAAGTATACAAACACATGATATATATACACACATATGTCATAAAACATGTATCTTCTTGTTGGTACAATGTGTGTATATATATATACACATATCTATACATACATATATATGTATAATATTTGTTCATTTTGTTGAATTATAGCCTTAGAATAAATAAACTGTTAGACATGGAATTTGGGGATCAAAGAGTAAGCCTATTTTAAAATATTTTAAACTTTATTTTCAAACGACACTCCAGAAATTTCCTACTCTTGTATACTGTTAAGGCAGTATATAGATACGCATATTTTTCCATTGCCTCAGTAATACTGAGTAGTTGAAATTCTTTGTAATATTTTGATGTTGATTATTTTAAGTGGTCTCTTATTGCTTAGATGTTTAATTCTTTGAACATTACTAATATTAGACCTTTCTGTATTTATGAGCCAGAGACATTTGCCAAGGAAAATGAGGGAAAAGGCTGATTCCATGAACTACACATTTCTTTTTTTTTTTATTATTTATTTTTATTTATTTTTTAATATATGAAATTTACTGTCAAATTGGTTTCCATAAAACACCCAGTGCTCATCCCAAAAGGTGCCCTCCTCAATACCCATCACCCACCCTGCCCTCCCTCCCACCCCCCATCAACCCTCAGTTTGTTCTCAGTTTTTAACAGTCTCTTATGCTTTGGCTCTCTCCCACTCTAACCTCTTTTTTTTTTTTTTTTCCTTCCCCTCCCGCATGTGTTTCTGTTACGTTTCTCAGGATCCACATAAGAGTGAAACCATATGGTATCTGTCTTTCTCTGTATGGCTTACTTCACTTAGCATCACACTGTCCAGTTCCATCCACATTGCTACAAAAGGCCATATTTCATTTTTTCTCATTGCCACATAGTATTCCATTTACACATTTCTTTTTGTTTCATATATTGATTAACCTTATTTGTGTATCTTTCTAGATACTATACAGAGGAAAAATGTGCATTCCAAAACTAATGTATACAATAGTTTATTTAATTTTCTGAGAAAGTATGGATTGCTTTAAAGGAGATTGCTAGCAATTTAAATTAACTATATTTAGCATTCAATTCCATAGCCATTGATGTTTATCCATTAAATATGAATTTGTACCTGAATTCATTTTCTAGCTCTATATTATTGTCACTTCATGATTGGCTGTTTTCCATTTTAAAAGATTTATTATTTGAGTAAGTTGGGTAATGGTTTAATAGCTTACAAAACCTCAAAAACCAGCCACTGGAGCACTAAGTAAATTGCATCTCTATATAACCGCATTTCGAAAGATAAAACTTTGTGATAGTAAAATGAAGTAGGAAAAATATCATCTAGTCTAATGTCTGTGTTTTTACTTTTCAAAAGATAATTTATGACTGTCAATGCATTAGGCTTTGAAATGCTTTGCTATCGGTGTCAATTGGTAGAGGGGGATTCAGCATGCTTAAATGTTTTTCTGAATAATAAAAATGCCAAAAATAGAATCTAGCAATGAAAGTCATCAGAGAGGGAGTGATGGAAAGAGGGTAGCCAGGCAAATTGTTTTATATTTTGCATAGCTGAAGAGCCAGATGGTTTAACTGGATTTTTATTTTCAGAACCACCCACTGCAGGATTTTAACTAAGTCCCAAGTCAAATACAGTACTGCCAGATTGAGTTTAACAGTGTCTAGACCAAAGCCCATTACCTTATCCAGGCATTCCCAGGTTCCTTATCCTTCTGGTGCTGCCAAACCTGTCTGCCATCCACATTTTTCCCCCCTGGAAATATGCCCTTTTTATACTGGTTTAGAAACAATGGTACTTATAAAATACCCTCTTCCAGGTGTGGATGAGATAAAGGAAGAGATAGGGTACATGCTTGGAAAATGTTTAAGATACTACTTTTGACTGTTCTCATCTACTATCAATGTGGCAATAATATTTAATCAGTTTTAACTGATTATTACTTATATTCCATTGTGAGTATCCTATAATAATTATGTTACTCATCAAAGAGAACCAAGAAAACTGATTCAATACATCAAATACTAGTGGTATATTTCATTGTTCAATTTTAGGGAATTTTTGCTCTAATACTGTTTTTAATCATCAGTCTTATAGAATGGCAACCTAAATTAAAGCATCTAAATTTTTTTTAAACAGGTTGCTTATAAAATATTTTTTATTGATGATTTCTTTTAAAATTCTTCACTCCTTACTCCCAAAGAATGAAATTCTCCCTAGTTTTGAAAATTTGTGCTATTTTTTTTTCACTTTTTGCATCCCCACCATCCTTGTATTTGACATGTTTGAATTCTGGCAAAGAATTGGAAACTAAATGGCAAAATTCCTGAGGAAAGTCTGTGCTTTCAGTATTTCCTGACCAACAGGAAACATGTTGAACCACAAATCTAGCCAGAAAAAACAAATGGCTATTGAAAATGATCCAATCCATTTGTAAGTCCAAAGTCTGGAGAGAGATTCTGAGCTTCAGGTTAATATCCTAACTTTAGAATATATGTCAGAATGAAACAAAATCCAGTAGGGCTTGATCATCATCATTTAAACCCACAGAGATGATTGGTAAAATACATGCGTAATTTCATTGCAATTGGCTAACATTGGAAGTTTTTATGAGGTTGAGTCACTTTTCTAAAGAACTTTGCAATAAACCAGTTTTATGTCAGAACGTCATGAAGGAATTGACCTTGGCATCTGCTCTCTTTTGGGCTTCTATCTTTTCTCATATCTCATATTCTTTGGGTTTCTGTCTCATCTCATATCTCCTCGCTTGGATTTGGTCAACTAGCTTTCCCTGCTTCATTATCCTTTCTATAGTCCATTGGCTGTTTGGGTCCCTGGCACAGGTCTCATTCCGACTTACCCAGCTGGGTGCATCAAACAACACTTCACTGTTCTGACTTCCCTATTTGGGCACCTTCCAGTGTAGTCACATTCCCCTGGAATATAACAACTGCACGAGCATTGAAAATGTCAGGCTTGGAATAATTTTGCTGACTCAGTTCAGAATTGGATTAAAAGAAATAGGGTTTCCGTTACCAAAGTATTCTATATTCTACTACACTTGGGGATGAGAAAAAAGGCATAAACACAGGGGCTTAGACTAACCATGTTGTATCATTTTATATACAGGAAGGAGAGCTCCATGAGCCTGAGATTCTATTCAACCTAAGTGATATAAGAGTTAGCTTTTGAGTATAATCCTTGACACTGCATTGCAGGGTCCTATTGAACAGAAGTTAAGTGTGACAGTTTTATCTCCATTCAATTCAACCCTGAATTACCTTTAAGTGGTTTTTACGTCCGTATATTCAGGAAAAAAATATCACAACATTTAGCCATATCTAAATTTTAAGAGTAGGCATAGTGAAAGATCAAGTGGTATGACCCCAGGTTACAAACTTGTCAAGAAATTAGACTCTGAAGTAAAAGAATTGAATATGGCATTTCCACAATCTACTAGCAGCATCACTTGGAGAAAATTAAACCATTTAATTTCTATGTATCTATTGACAAAATGTGCATAACAGTACACTAAATTATTGTAATATTAAGGGAGGTAATTTGGGGCGTCTGGGTGGCTCAGTCGGTTAAGTGTCCGGCTTCAGCTCAGGTCATGATCTCACAGTTTGTGAGTTCGAGCCCCGCATCAGGCTGTGTGCTGACAGCTCAGAGCCTGGAGCCTGCTTCAGATTGTGTCTCCCTTTCTCTCTGCCCCTCCCCTGCTCATGCTCTGTCTCTGTCTCAAAAATAAATATATTTTTTTTAATTTAAAAAAATAAATAAATAAATAAATAAATAAAAGGAAGGTAATCTGTATGAAGATTTAAGAGCATGGCCTTCTTATGTGCTATGTACAGGATCACTAGGGTTTTAATAGAGTTGGTAGGCTGGGGGAATTGGAGTGAATCACAAGTGAATCACAATTACCTTGTCTTATTCTACCATCTTGACTCCCACTTCCCATCCCTGGTTTCATTATGAGTTGTCAAGGGTGGGTAGTGAACTGCAGTGTTTATAAATGTCTTAACTTGGGTCTCTCTTCCACTCTGATGGGCTTTGTTGAGAATGTTTTAAACTTCTAGGTGATACCTCAGAGTATTGTCAAAAGCTTCAAGGTCTTACTTTCTTTTGGATCTGGCCAATATTTAGTAATAATCTTTTTTACTTTGTGTGTGTGTGTGTGTGTGTGTGTGTGTGTGTGTGTGTCACAGAATATGTGGCTGCTTCTTTCTGTGGGGTTAATTCTCTACTTTTTGTTTTTTGTTATATCCTTTTCCTTCTCCTTTTACTGTCACCAGTTTCTGTTCATCATTCTTTTGATGAAAGCTTAAATTTCCTTCCTCCGCCTCAGAATCATGTATATTCTTCTTTTCTTTTCAGGATAATTCTATCCATTGTATTTTAAAACATTCATTTTCTGGGGCACCTTGGTGGCTCAGTTGGTTGAGCGTCCAACTTCGGCTCAGGTCATGATCTCATTGTCCGTGAGTTTGAGCCCCAAGTCGGGCTCTGCGTTGACAGCTCAGAGCCTGAGGCTGTTTTAGATTCTGTGTCTCCTTCTCTCTCTGCCCCTCCCCCACTCATGCTTGCTCTCTCTCTCTCTCTCTGTCTGCAAAAATAAACATTAAAAAAATAAAAAAATAAATAAAATATTCATTTTCTGCAATAAATCTTAATAAACACTCTTTAATTATCTTCATCTTTTCCTTGTGACCATTAGCTAGCAAAATTTCTTATTCTCAAAAAGAAAAGACAGTATATTCCAGAAACTGTAGACTAATGACTTTATCTCATCAAGATTCTAGAGTACATTATTAAAAGGATAGTTTTTTAGCACTAAGAAGAAAATGATCATGAAGAATCAGCGTATATTCATGTAGGGCAAGTCATTGTAGATATAGTTCATTTTCTTTTGATAGGATTACTAAACAGATGCTCAGTAAATGTATTAAGCATGATGTATCTGGGCTTCAAGAAGCAACTTAACAAGATTTCTGAAAATATTCTTTTTAAAAAATATACTCATTTTTTATAGCAGTTTTAGGTTGCCAATAAAATCAGGAGGAAAGTCCAAAGATTTCTCATATACCCCTGCCTGCACACCTGCATATGCTTCCCCTTTATCAATGTCACTCACCAAAAGGGCACATATTTTATCAAGGGTGAACGTACATTGACTAATGATCACCACCCAAAGTTCATTGTTTACCCTAGAGTTCATTCTTAGTGTTGTAGCTTCTAAGGATTTGAGCAAATGTACAATGATATAGGTCCATCGCTGTATATCTTACAAAGGATTTTCACTCCTCTAAAAATTCTCTGTGCTCTTCTTATTCATCTCCACAGCAACCTTTCTCCCCTACTAGCAACCACTGATATTTTTATTGTCTCCACAGTTTTGACTTTTCTGGAATGTCATATGATTGGAATCATATAGTATGTAGCCTTTTCAGACTGGCTTCTTTCACTTAACAATATGCATATAAGTTTCCTTCAGGTCATTTCATGGTTTGATAGCTCATTTTTTTTTAGCACTGAATAGTAATTATATTTCATTTTCTAGATGTACCACAGTTTATTTATCCATTAAGGTACTGAAAGACAACTTGGTTCCTTCCAAGTTTGCACAGTTAATAGTAAAGCTCCTATAGACTGTGTGCAAGTTTCTGTGTGGACATAAATTTGTAATTCCTTTGGGTAAATACCAAGTAGTATGATTGCTTGATCATATTGTAAGAGTATATTTACTTTTGTAAGAAATTGCCAAATCTTTTTTCCAAGTGGTTTTACCATTTTGCATTCCCACCAGAACTGTATGAGTGTCTGATGCTCCACATCTTTGTCAGCATTTGATGTTATCAGTGTACAGGACTTTGGCCATTCTGATATATGTGTAGTTGTATCTCACTGATGTTTAATTTTCATTTCCCTGATGACATATGATGTGGAGCATCTTTTCATACACTTCTTTGCCATCTGTATATCATCTTTGATGAGGAGTCTGTTAATGTCTTTGGATCACTTTTTAGTCAGGTTGTTTCTTATCTTGTCAAATTTAAGGGTTCTTTGTATATTTTGGATAACTGTCCTTTATCAGATGTGTCTTTTGCAAATATTTTCTGCCAATTCATGGTTTGTCTACTCATTCTTTTGATATTGTGTTTCACCGAGAAGTTTTACATTTTAATGAAGTCCAACTTATTAATTCTTTCTTCCATAGATTGTGTCTTTGGTGTTTTATCTTAAAAGGCATCACTCTGGGACACCTGAGTGGCTCAGTCAGTTAAGTGTCCAACTTCAGCTTAGGTCATGATGTCATGGTTTGTGAGTTTGAGCCCCATGCTGGACTCTGTACTGACAGCTCTGAGCCTGGAGCCTACTTTGGATTTGGTGTCTCTATCTCTTGCTGTCCATCCCCTACTCATGCTCTGTCTTTTTCTCTCTGTCAAAAATAAATACACATTTAAAAAATAAAATAAAAAGGCATCACTCTAGCAAGTTTATCTAGGTTTTCTTCTGTGTTATCCTCTAGGAGTTTCATATTTTTGTTTTACATATAGTTCTGTGATCCACTTTAAAAAAATTAATGTTTATTTTTGAGAGAGAGAGAGAGAGAGAGAGAGAATGCACACAAATGGGGGAGGGGCACAGAGAGAGGGAGACATAGAATCTAAAGCAGGCTTCAGGTCCTGAGCTGTCAGCACAGAGCCTGATGTGGGACTTGAACTGTCCAAATGCAAGATCACTACCTGAGCCGAAGTCAGAAGCTCAACTGACTGAGCCACCCAAGCGCCACTGTGATCCACTTTGAGTTAGTTTTTGGAAAGGGTGTAAGGTCTGTGTCTAGATTCACTTTTTTTGCATGTGGGTGCCCAGTTATTCCAGACCCATGTGTTGAAGAGAATGTCTTTGCTCCACTGTCAAGTCAGTTGATTATATTTATGTGGATTTATTTCTATGCTCTCCATTCTGTCCTATAGATCTATTTGTCTGTTCTTTCAATATGAATACCAATGCCAATACCACACTGTCTTTATTACTGTGGTTTTATATTAAGTCTTGAAGTCAGGTAGAGTCAGTCTTCCAATTTTCTTCTTATTTTTTAATATTGTGTTGGTTATTCCTGGTCTTTTGCCTTTCCATCTAAACTTTAAAGTTAGTTCATAGATACTTTCAAAAAATTTAGGTTAATTGTAGGCCACTGGAAAATTTAACTAGAGCAATATGTGAAGTTGAAGGTTTTAAAAGAATTGGAAACAAGTTCATGAAATCCTTTCTGAATTCAGAATGAATTCTGAACAGTTGCAAGATATAAGATCATCACACAAAAATCAGTTGTGTTTCTATACACTGGACACAAAAAAGCCAAAAGAAAATATGAAAACAATTCCATTTACAGTGATGTCCGAAAGAATAAAATACCTAGGGATAAATTTAACCATGGTGGTGAAAGAGTTGTATACTGAAAGCTAAAACACATTTTATGGAATTTAAAAAGACCTAAATACATGGGGAAATATCTCATGTACGTGATTCAAAGACATAAAGATTTCAAAAATGTTCAAAATGTTATACAGATAAAGTGCAATATTTAACAAAATTTTAATAGCCTTTGTTGAAAAAGGGGAGGAAGAGATCTTCATATTCATAACAAATTATGGGGAGCTTGAAATAGCCAAAACAATCTTGAAAAAGAACAGTTAGAAGACTCACACTTGCCACTTTCAAAACTTAATACATTGCAACAGTAAAGAAAACAGTATGTTATTAGCATGAAGATAAATATCTCAACCAATAGAATAGAGTTGATAATCCAGAAATAAATGTATACCATCTGTGCTTCACTGATTTTTGACAAGAGTGCCAAGACTATCAGCAATTAAAGAACAGTTTCCTCGGTAAGTGATAGTGGGACAATTACATACCACATACAAAACAATGAAGTTGTATCCTTACCTCACAGCATATAAAAATCAACTCAAAATGGATCAGTAAGTTAAATATGTAAAATTATAAAACTCTTTATATGAGAATAGAAGGATAAAGCTTCATGGCCTTGCATTTGGTAATAAATCCTTAGATATGACACCAAAAGCAACACAAGAAAAAATAACTTGGACTTTATCAAAATTAAAAGCTTTTGTGTATCAAAGGAACTATCAAGAAAATAAAAATACAACCTACAGAATGGAATAAATTATTCACAAGACACGTATCTGATAAGGCTCAAGTAACCAAAATATACAAAGATCTACAATGTAACAAGAAAAAAAAACAAACAAACCATTTAAGAAATAGACAGGATTTAAACAGACATCTATCCAAAGAAGATACATAGATGACCAACAAACACATGAAAAAATTCTCAACATCAGTAGTCATTAGAGAAGTGCAAATCAAAACCACAATGAGATACCATTTCATACCCACAAGGATAGCTATAATAAAGAAAAGTAAAATAACAAGTATTGACAAGGATGTCAACAAAAAGTTAATCATACAATAACCATATCATCTAGCATATTCCAGTTCTGGATATATACCCCAAATTACTGAACATAGGTACTTAAACAAGTCCTTGAACATGACTGTTCACAGTAGAACTATTCACAATAGCCAAAATGTAGGAAACAGCCCAAATGTCCATCAGTGGATAAATGGGAAAAAATTGTGGCATATATACATTATTCAGTTGTTAAAATAAAAAACTAATGAACTACTGACACATTCCACAATGTTAATAACCCTAGAAAACATTATGTATGTGAAAGAATTGAGACACTAAAGGTCACATATTGTAGAATTCCACTTATATGAAATATCCAGAATAGGTACGTCTATATAAACAGTGACCACATTGGTAGACACCAAGAACTGGGGTTGGGGAAGAAGTTATCCACTGTTGACCTGCTAAATGTGCAATGGGGTTTTATTTTGGAGTAATGGAAATATTTTGGAAGTAGATAAGGTGTGGTTGCAACACTGCAATCTCACTGAATTGTTCACTTTAAAATGGTTAATTTTTATGTTCCATGAATATACCTTCAATAAGAAAATAAAATTTAAATTTTAAAATATGGAGTTATATTCTTATTTTCACTAGGATATCCATTACAGTTTTAAGTAGGATCGGTGAGTAGGGATACTTCTGCTTTGTTCCTCATCTTAAAAGGGTAAGCATGTCTGTCACCATGAAGTATCATATTAGCTATAGGTTTTTGCAGTTCTTTTTTATCAAGTTGAGAATTTCACTTCTATTACTAGTTTTTTGTTTGTTTATTTGTTTTATATTGAATGGGTGTTGAATTTATCATGTGCTTTTTCTTCTTCTTTAATATGGTCATTTTTTTTTTCTTTAGCCCATTGATATGAGGGATTATACTATAGATATTCAAATGTTAAACCAACTTTGTGTACCTGGACATGGTATATAACTCTTTTCATACACTATTGGAGTCAGTTTGGTCATGTTTTGTTGAGGAATTTTGCACCTATGATTATTAGAAATACTGGTGTCTTGTTTTCTTGTGTAATGTCTCTATCTGGTTTGGTGTTTGGATGATTCTGACCTCATAAAATGAGTAAGGAAGTATTTTCTCTGCATTTACTTTCTGTAAGGGATTTTGTACATTTGATATTATTTTGCCTTACATGTTTGGTAAAATTTTATCTGGACCTTTGCTTTCTTTTTTAAGGTTAGTAAGTATTAATTCAATCTTTAATAGATGTATTCAATTTATTTATTCTTTATTTCTCCTTGTGTGAGTTTTAGTAGTTTGTCTTTCAAGGAATTTCTCCATTTCATCTAAGTTATCAGATTTTTGGACATAGATTTGTTGATCGTATTCTTTTATTTTAATTTCAATATAGTGGCTACTTATTTTATTTTTGATCTTGTTAAATTGTGAATTGTTTCCTTTTTTTTCTTTTTTTTTTTCTTGTTTACTCTAGCTAGAGGTTTTTCAGTTTCACTGGTATTTTGAAAATACAGTCTTGGGGTTTATTGCTTTTCTCCATGGACTTTTGTTTTGAATTGTATTTATTTCTGTTCCAGTTTTTAATATTATTTTTTTCCGCTTACTTTACTTTTAACCTTCTTTTCCTCTCGAGCTTCCTAAGGCAAGACATTGGGGTTTTTTCCTTTTAAATATTTTTTATATATTTGTTCTTTTATAGTATATATAATTAATATGATGAATTTCATAATAAGCACTACTCGCTTGCATCCCACAACTTTTGATAAATTGTATTTTCATTTAATTAAATAATTTTTAAAATTTATTCTGAGCCTTCTTCTTTGACCCAAATTATTTAGAAATGTGTTGTTTAGCCTCCAACAATTTGGAGTTTTTCCAGCTATCTTTTTATTATCAATTTCCATTCCATTAGCATCTGATCTACTTTGTATGATTTCTATCTTTTAAATTTTGTTATGTTTCATCATCCAAAATGTGGTCTGTTTCAGTGAATATTCCATGTTCACTTAAAAGTTTGGCTGAAAAAAAGTATATTCTGCTGTTGTTTGGAGCATTTTATAAATGTCAGTTATATAAATTTGATTGATAGTGCTGTTCAGATCATCTACCTCCTTACTGATTTTCTGCCTTCTTGATATATCAATTACTGAAAAAAGGGTTTGAAGTCTATAACTTTAATTATGGATTTGGCTATTTCTATTTGCAATCCTATCAGTTATTGCCCCATATATTTTGGCACTTATGTTCTTAGAAGAATATGAAGTTAGGATTATTGTGTCTGCTTGGCAAAGTGACACAGAAGAATATGAAGTTAGGATTATTGTGTCTGCTTGGCAAAGTGACACCTTTATCATCATATGATGCCCATATTTATCCTGATAATCTTCATTGTTCTGAAGTCAACTTTGTCTGAGATTAATACAACTACTTCAGCTGGCTTTTGATTAGTGTTACTATGTATAATATTTTTCAGCATCACTTTACCATTAACCTACCTGAGGATTTGCATCTAAATTGAGATTCTTGCAGGCAATATATAATTGAGTCCTGTTTCTTTTTAACCCACTCTGAAAATGTCTCCCTTTTCGCCGATCGATTTAGATAATTCACATTTGAAGTGACGATTGATAGAACTGTATCAATAATGCCTGTAACTGTTTTCTATTTGTTATATTTGTTCCTTGCTTCTCCCCACCTGACTGCTTTTATGACCCTAATACCATACCAATTCACATGCAGTGCATTTATGTTAGAGCACTTACAGTTTGTTCTTCCCATCCATGATGACATTGCTGCCATTGATTTGTCTATCTCTTATCATCACCCAATGTTTGTTATTATTTTTGCTTTAACCCACAGTTATTTTTCAGATAAATTAAAAATAAGAATAATATAACATTTTATTTTACATTTATTTATTTATTTATTTATTTATTTATTTTCATCATTATATATTTATTTTTTTAATTTTTTTTCAATATATGAAGTTTATTGTCAAATTGGTTTCCATACAACACCCAGTGCTCATCCCAAAAGGTGCCCTCCTCAATGCCCATCACCCACCCCCCATCAACCCTCAGTTTGTTCTCAGTTTTTAACAGTCTCTTATGCTTTGGCTCTCTCCCACTCTAACTTCTTTTTTTTTTTTTTTCCTTCCCCTCCCCCATTGGTTTCTGTTAAGTTTCTCAGGATCCACATAAGAGTGAAAACATATGGTATCTGTCTTTCTCTGTATGGCTTATTTCACTTAGCATCACACTCTCCAGTTCCATCCATGTTGCCACAAAAGGCCATATTTCATTCTTTCTCATTGCCACGTAGTATTCCACTGTGTATATAAACCACAATTTCTTTATCCATTCATCAGTTGATGGACATTTAGGCTCTTTCCATAATTTGGCTATTGTTGAGAGTGCTGCTATAAAC
Source organism: Panthera uncia (assembly GCF_023721935.1). Taxonomy (NCBI): domain Eukaryota; kingdom Metazoa; phylum Chordata; class Mammalia; order Carnivora; family Felidae; genus Panthera; species Panthera uncia. The sequence goes on along the minus strand of NC_064816.1, from coordinate 108,039,603 downwards.
ATTGGGGTACAAGTGCCCCTATGCATCAGTACTTCTGTATCCCTTGGGTAAATTCCTAGCAGTGCTATTATTGCTGGGTCATAGGGTAGGTCTATTTTTAATTTTCTGAGGAACTTCCACACTGCTTTCCAGAGCGGTTGCACCAATTTGCATTCCCACCAACAGTGCAAGAGGGTTCCCGTTTCTTCACATCCTCTCCAGCATCTATAGTCTCCTGATTTGTTCATTTTGGCCACTCTGACTGGCGTGAGGTGATATCTGAGTGTGGTTTTGATTTGTATTTCCCTGATGAGGAGCGACGTTGAACATCTTTTCATGTGCCTGTTGGCCATCCGGATGTCTTCTTTAGAGAAGTGTCTGTTCATGTTTTCTGCCCATTTCTTCACTGGGTTATTTGTTTTTCGGGTGTGAAGTTTGGTGAGCTCTTTATAGATTTTGGATACTAGCCCTTTGTCCGATATGTCATTTGCAAATATCTTTTCCCATTCCGTTGGTTGCCTTTTAGTTTTGTTGGTTGTTTCCTTTGCTGTGCAGAAGCTTTTTATCTTCATAAGGTCCCAGTAGTTCATTTTTGCTTTTAATTCCCTTGCCTTTGGGGATGTGTCGAGTAAGAGATTGCTACGGCTGAGGTCAGAGAGGTCTTTTCCTGCTTTCTCCTCTAGGGTTTTGATGGTTTCCTGTCTCACATTCAGGTCCTTTATCCATTTTGAATTTATTTTTGTGAATGGTGTGAGAAAGTGGTCTAGTTTCAACCTTCTGCTATTTTACCTTTATTTATTACTTCTCTGATGCCCTGCCTTGTCTTTAAATAGATTTTACATTTTATCCCCAAGCCTACCTCCTTATAGGAGTAGCTAAAATTAATAGAGCACTTACTATGTGTTAGCCCTCTTGTAAGAATTATCCCATTTCTATCATTATTCTCATTTTACACATCAAGAATCTTGACACAAGACATTTACATAAGTTGCTAGAAAGGAGTAAAGACAGCTACAAACATGAGTATTCTAGTGCTAGAATCCATTAAAGTGTCATTTAAAAATGGTACTTTATGAGTCCCAGACCATCACCTCCAGCTTGGTCAACTACAGTCATCTTTAAAGGGGCATATCGTCATTTGCTCTGGCTCCTATTTGTATTGGATTTCCAATCTGCAAATTAATGTTTTCAAGATACATATGTTTTCATTTCAACCCACTATATAAAACCTGTTATTGGTTTCCATTGCTTTTAGTATACAAATGAATGTGTCCTTTTTGTTTTTGTGGGGTTTTTTTTCTTCATTACTTTTCTTAGGGAATTCTTCTCTGGCTTTCCTGACTAGATCAAATTCCCTGTAGCATGTATTGTTAACTCATTCCTGTCCTCCTCTGAGTTCATCTGCAGCTGTGGTGGACAGTGTCTGTGCACATCATCTCTGGCCTCAGATGCCTGCATCTTTATGCTTCCCCTCCCCAGAGCTTGCTTGGGTGCCATTGGCAACCCTTAAGTTGCTGAGAATTTCATGACCCTGAGGCAAACCTCAACCAAAGAATAGTTGGTGGATAAATACTCCAGTTCCCTCATAAATGGGTGGGAAACATTTGACATGTGTTCCACAGAGTCCTTTACTTCTTTAAAAGGTCTCTAAGAGGAATGGGTTTCAATGGTCCACAGAGGCAATCCATTCATGAACGTGCTCTTCATTAAATTTTTCCCTTCCCTAGGTCACTTTCTCTACTACCTCATATATTCTCCTGGGATCAATTCCCAAATAAACTACCTGGATCTCAGTTCTTTTCTCAGTCATCTTTTGGAGGGACCCAAAATATGGCATCTCCTTTGTTACTCTCTCACACTACCATGTATCTTTGTTTCACGGCATATTCAGAGTTTGTATTCATGTGGATGCACAGAAATAGGCTTGGAATAGAGTTCACCACATTTTTTGGAGGGTGGAATTTTTACCTTTAGTATTGGTGTTGTTGTTTTTATTTTACAGGCATTAAAATTTTAATAAAAATCAATGGCATAAATTTTTTTCCAGAGTCATAAAAATTAATAGAACAGTGCATTTGGCTTTTTTTTTCTGTTTTAGAGAGAGTGCATGAGTGGCGGGGGGAGGGGCAGGGGGAGAGAGAGACAGAGACAGAGAGAGAGAGAAGGAGAGAGAGAATCCTAAACAGTCTCTGTGCTCAGCAGGAAGCTCGATCCCATGACCCTGGGGTCATGGCCTGAGCTGAAATCAAGATTCTGATGCTCAACTGACTGAGCCACCCAGGTACTCTGCACTTAATAAGGATTTTTATAAGTTCAATAGAATACAAACTTCTAATTTAAATAACTTTATATGACATACTTGTTCACTTTCTTATTCATATACTGATTGAAGGAAATGTCTTCATTTTTTTAATGGTGAGAATATTTAATTACCACAAACCTTAAGAGGGTTCTCTTATTATTTTTTATGAGGTTTTACTGAAGTAGAAATTGAAAAATGCAGGTGGCTAAGGAGATAGTAGTTTGCCATAGTTGAATTTTTCTTAAAATAGACTTAACAAGTCATTTGGTCTGTTTTTATGAAGTCTAAATTAGAAAGCAACTAATTATCTTGGGGTCTGTGTTTCATAGTTCAACCATTAGCATTTTATGGCCATGTTTTGGTGCTATAAACAAACATTTTAAAGAGGAAGGAAGGAAGCTATATTTAGATAAAGTGATACTGAAGTGTGTCTCTTCAACTAATATGAAATTAATGGCTTTTCCTCCTCCTTCGTCTTCTAAGTAAAAATAGAAAATGGAAAAAATTTAATCCAGCCAGGATGACCCCAACAGAAACTCAGAATATCATTAAAGCTAAATTATCCATGGGGTTGTGTTGTCTTTGCCACTGATAAGGGCATCACACATAAATCCTTGCTTGTTAAAATAAAATGTTTCCAGAGAATAGGGTTGCTGTGAGCTTCAAAAAGTAGACATCTATGGATCACAGATTTTTAAAATCACTTTTTGATTAATAGAAAATTCAAGCCTTCTTTGACTGACAAAATGGTTCACTGAAGCCATGGAAAAACTTTCCTATTCATTTGGATCCTAAAATATTAGTTTATAATAAATCACTAACACTATTATATTACAGAGGAGTCTCTGGAGTCAGAAGATATGAGTCCAGTAATAAATCAAATGTATTCTTCTTCTATTCAATTTTTAAAGATTAAAAATATTAATATTTTATGTTGGGAGACATTGGGACAATGACAACATCCATAAATATCTAAGGGCCTTATACACACTGGGAAAACCTTAGTATGCATCCCCTTATATTGAGAATTATTTACCTGAGAAGTATTTATCCTTAGAAAGGAAAAGTAAAAAAATTCTGAAAGACATACACATAAAAAAATTCCCATATAATGGCTTATTACAACCAGCATTTTTAAAAGAAAATAACTCCCCCAAACTGAAATGTAACCCCCCAAATTGAAAAATTTTTCAAAAGTTGAAGTAGTGGTCATTCATAGCAGAGTTAGACAAATAATGATACCTCTATGTAATAAAAGGTTTGTTAGCCTTTAGAAATAGCAAACACATAGTCATTGCTAGAAAAATGTTCATAATATATTAAGTGACTAAATTTTACACATTTCTAACTATGTAAACTACAGTGCCATGTTTAACAAGGATAAACATTTGAATTTGTAGACAAAATCTGATACATACAAAATTGCAAATGGTGGTCAGTTTAGTCTGATAGGATAACAATATTCTACTTTTCTTTCTTTCTTTTTAACTATGTGTATTTCCTATTTTTCTACAATTACACTTCATTATGTCTATAATAAAGGGAAAATAAAAGTTATAAAAATAAGACACAACTCTATTATTATTCTATTTGTGAGATGAATGAATCACTTAATTTTTCCTTTTTATATTATATTGAAAATTAACTGAGAAAGCGTATGTGAAAATTGACAGAGACTGAGCATTTAATGAATGTATGATCAATTAGATTTTCAGAGAATCTGATCCCTAGTCGCGTCTGTCACAATTTAGGTGTGTGACCCTGAGCAAACTAATTTCTTTGAGTTTTGTTGAATTCATGGGTAATATTGAGAAATTACACAGATTTTAAGGCTTCTCTCCCAATAATTATACTTTACACATAATCTAATACCACAAACGGGATGTAGCAATATTGTTTTCAATACACATAAAGCACGTATGTTTGAATTTAAAGGTATGTGTGTATATTAGGAGAAGGGGAAAAGAAAAGACAGGAGGTGGACTTTTATCAATCTGTAGAAATGTTCAACACTAAAATCACCAATACATCCATGCCTAAGGCCCATATGAGTGTGTACACTCATTCAGTGTGCAATTTGGGAAAGTAGGGAAGGGGACGGAAGGTGAAGTAAGAAGTTTGCCAGGCCATCAGAGAAAAGAGTGAGGCCAGTACAACTAAACTATTATAGCTCTTTCCTTAAAAGGTGGCTGCGCTGCTGGGCACTTGCATGGGTCGGTTGCAATAATGTTAAAGACAGACATTTCAAAATTTAGCCTTAGTGATACCAGAACGTAGAAGTGAGTTCCAGCACTTCATAGTAAGCCCCCAAGCAAGAGCCCCTGGGCAGCCTCCCCAATTATTCTTCTCAGGAAATTAGTCAGGTAGGTTGATGATTACTAAATTTCCTAGTCCTGAATAGCTTGGGTATGCTTCCTGTTCCTGGGTTTTAAACAGATTTTGAAAGGAAAGAATGGTAAATATGTTGGATCTTTGACATCAGATATCTCTAACTCTTTGGTAGGAGCTAGATGCATATTATGTTTTTATTCAACACAAAACCATTTACATGTGAAGAGAGAGCCAGGGAAGGAGAATGGGGGTAACAAGAATATTAATTCTAAGAGTTTCAGTGGGAAAAATGTCAAGCCTACCTCTGCTTGTGCCCAAATGAAACATGAAGAGAATGTGATGATAAAATGAATGAAACATTCCTAAATTGGGAATCAGGAAACTGAGAGTCTAGCCCTAGTTTTTCCACTAACTGTAACTTTATGTGAGTACTATTACTTCCATGAACCTCAGTTTCTTTCTCTACGTGCTTTATACTATGTATTAGTTTCCTATGGCTGCTGTTACAAAAACACAAACTCCATAGCTTAGAACCACAGACAGTCTGTCACAGTTCTGAAGGCCACAAGTCTGAGATCAGTTTCACTGTGTCAGAATTAAGTTAGTAGAACCACATTTCTTCTGGAGACTCTAGGGGAGAATTCATTCCTTGCCTCTTTCAGCTTTTGATGGCTTCTCGTGGCTTGTGGCTTGTGGATGCATATTCTAATCTCTTCTTCCATCTTCGCATTGACTTCTTTTTAGTTTTATTTATATTCCAGTTAGTAAACATACAGTATATTAATTTAAGGTATACAGTTGAGTGATTCAACGCTCACATTGACTAATTTCTAATACATGTGTGTAGTGTGCATAAAATCTTACTCTCTGTGTCTTTCATAGGGATAAATGTGATGGTATTTAGAGCCCACCCAGATAACTCAGAATAATCTCCCCATCTCAAGATCCTTTAATTTGCTCAGATCTGTGAAGACCTTTCATAAAAGGTAACATTGATAGGTTCAAAGAATTACAATGTAGATATTCTTTAGGAGGCTATTTTTTTGGACTTCTACATTCTTCTTAGCCTATAAGGTCCAGGTTTATAATACAGTAACTCTTTAGGAAGAAGCCTTATTTTCTTCTTTAATTTCATGGAATCCTAGTGACAGAAAGAGAAATGCAAAAGAACTCCTTAACTCTGTTCTACTACTCTTTCCACCCCAGATTGTTTCTGACAAAAGATAAGGGTGTCGTTAGTTTTTGTTATTGTTGTTGTTATTGTTGTTCTTTTTGTAAAAATTTATTTACTTTTTCAGTTGTATCAAAGAAAAGTTTAAAGGAGCATTCTGAAACCTATTATTGCAGAGGAAGATGTATAGAAAGGCCATCAAAAGTCTAAGTAAAAAGTATTTTAAAAGTATGAAAATAAAAAAGTAATGAGAAGTTTTTGCCATTTTTATTACCAGATCTGAAACTCATGAAAGCACAAAAATTACAAAAGGACCTTAATATGTTTTGACAACAATACAGAGCCCTCTAATAACTAACTGCCAAAGTGAAATACACTAGAATACATTTTGAGATTTAGACCTTTGTTTCAATTTCAAAAAAAATGCAAGTGCAGCAGATCAATAAAAACATTATCTTTGTATAGGCTCTTTTGCTTTCATGGCAACAAAGAATACTAAATGGAAATTTTGGTTGCATTGTACAATTTCAAAAGCAGTCTCTCTCTCTCTCTCTCTGTGAGGTCAAATAGAGGAATCTAGAACTCCTGGAAGTGATTTCCTGAGACTTTTCCAGACAATATGACTGATGGATGAAGTTGGATTCAGTGGAGATTCAATAGACCATTCAAAACTATAATGCAAGTGGAGTAAGGATTCCATTAATCATCCAATTGGGCTCTGAACTCTGGGCAAAGGAAGTGAGGTCTAAGACTTAGCACTCAGTCTTAGAGTGTGGAATTGTTTAAAGTAATTGTAAATTAAAGTAAAGTAATGAAATACATTTTTTTAAACTAAATAGCATACCACTATCACCACTATGATCACAAACTTGTAATAATAAGCTATTATTCTTATGGTAATTCTGGGATATGTTGTGTGGAGAAAAGCATCTAACATTCTATATAACATTCTGTCCTTTCTCCCCTGCAGACTCTTTTCAAAGCCTTAAACAATAAACATTCATTCATTCAATATTTATAGAATGATAGCTCTACACTATGGAAAACACTGGGGATAGTTAGACTTTATTTTTGTCCGTAGAAATTTTGAACTAATCAATGTAGACAAATAAAAAAAAGGACTACTTTAAAAATTTTAGTGTCATGAACAGCTATAAACAGAGAGACATGGTTGATTAAGTCTGTTGGGAAAAAGTAATATATATGTATATATTGGAAGAATATTTCAAATAAGGAGGGATAGGATGTGAATAATGCAGAGTTTGGAGATAAAGGGTACCAAAGCAACAATGTGTTTCTTCCTTGAATATGGAGTTAAGGAAGAGATTTAAAAAGGGGAGCTGAGGGCACCTGAGTGGCTCAGTTGGTTAAGCGTCAGACTCTCTATCTCAACTCAGGTCATGATCTCACAGTTTGTGAGTTTGAGCCCTGCATCTGGCTCTGTGCTGGCAGTGCAGAACCTGCTTGGGATTCTCTTTTTCTCCCTCTCTGCCCTGCTGCTCACGTGCTCTCTCTCTAAAATAAATAAATAAACTTAAAAGTTGGGGGAGCTGAATTTTAAATGCTAAAGAGAGATTTTGAAAGTCTCACATCAAATGACCATTTAATAAAACAAAACATTAGGTTGCCTATTGAATGCAATAGAAAAGGAAATTGGATTGATGTTCAGAGAAACATAGGAATGATTTTACAGGGTGAACACTGGAATCCATGGAGAATGGAAACATAGACAACAAAATCTATGTCATGTAAAAGAAAAGATTACTAAGTAGTAAATAAGGACCCAACTTGGGAATTTATATTTATTTATTTATTTATTTATTTATTTATTTATTTATATTTTTTATATATGAAATTTATTGTCAAATTAGTTTCCATACAACACCCAGTGCTCACCCCAAAAGATGCCCTCTTCAATGCCCATCACCCACCCTCCCCTCCCTCCCACTCCCATCAACCCTCAGTTTGTTCTCAGTTTTTAAGAGTCTCTTATGCTTTGGCTCTCTCTCCCACTCTAACCTCTTTTTTTTTTTTTCCTTCCCCTTCCCCATGGGTTTCTGTTAAGTTTCTCAACTTGGAAATTTAAACTACATAGCAGAAAGCAATAGAATCAGTCATAAGTAGCCAATGAATTTGAACAGATGAGGTACATAATCAAGATTTCCCAGTGCTAGGGATTAGAGAGGTTCAAAACCTAAACGTTTCCTAAAGGATGAATGAATTAGGCAGTAATGTGGATATTACCAAAATGACCAATTATAGGACACATCCTAGGAGAGAAAGAGGTTGAATGGAAAACAAGGGTAAGATGTGAAATAACAGCCTGAGAGACCAGAGCGAGGTTAAGGAAATAGAAATCATGGCCAATGTAGAACCAGGTACAGTTGATCAAAACAATGGGGAGAAGTGATAATGCAAAAGGTTATACTCAGAGAAGAGAACTTCAGGGTTGGACAGCATTTCAGATACAGCTTTTTTATTAAATAGTTTTATTAAATAGTTTTATTAAACAATGAAGATAATGAAAACTGTATGGCTAAGGTAAGTAAATAGGTTGATGTTTTAATCATCAAAGATAACAGAGGTCATAGTGGAGAGAATAATGGAGTCTGGCACTGAATTCATTGAAGAGAGTAAAGTGTTTTCATGGAGGTCAATAGCCATTTGTAAACATTGAGGTAGGCAAGGGTATTCATTCATTTATTCCACAAATACTTATTGCCTTCCCTGTGCCCGGCCACTTTAGTAGTGAACAAAAGTATACAAAGCCCGCTCTCATAGAATACACATTCTAGTTGGAGAGGTAGAAAATAAACAAATGAGCAAACAAAATAATATGTCAGGTGATGGTAAGGACTATAGAGAAAAATAAAGCAGGGTTATTATATTGTAATATATATACTTAGGGAAGACTTCAAATAGGAGATAGGATGAGACATTAGACATTACAAGTGAGAAGGAGGAAAGCCATTTTGATATCTGTAGAAAGAGTGTTTCAGACAAAGAAAAAAACCAAATGCAAAAACCCTAGAGCAGGAACATGATTGGAATGAATGGCAACCAAGAGGCAAATGTGATTGGGGTACAGAATGCTTAGGAATAGAGGCCAAAGTCAAGGTTGAGGTAAGGGAAAAAAACAGAAGGAAGAGTATATTGAGCTTTGGATTTTACTGTGAGTGAAATGGGAATTTGGCAGCCTAAATTTTTTTTAATGTTTTATTTATTTTTGAGACACAGAGAGACAGAACATGAGCAGGGGAGGGGCAGAGAGAGAGGAAGACACAGATTACAAAGTAGGCTCCAGGTTCTGAGCTGTCAGCACAAAGCTTGACACAGGGCTCGAACCCACGAACTGTGAAATCATGACCTGAGCCAAAGCTGGACACTTAACCGACTTAGCCACACAGGCGCCCTGGAAATTTGGCAGTCTAATTGGCAGACAGTAGGAAGGAAAAGGGTAAAACCAGGGTGGATATTAGGAAAGTAATTTAATAACCACTGGGTAATTTTGGTGCCTTGGGCTATGGTGGCATGGTGAAGACAAGAAGTGGTTGGAAACTGGATACATATTCCTGAGGAATTCCTCACTGTAGCTCCCTGACATACATTTTTAAAGAGCATTTACTTCAGGAGTATGCAAGAGAAAAGAATTATTGTGGCCCTTTGGATGTAAATCTTCTATAACCCAGAATTGTCTTTCCCAAGGACCTAGGAGAAATATCTTTGAAACATAATCATTAAGAAGGATTGCACCCCTAGCTTGCATTTTCTGTGGGGATTTAGGAGGCTAACTTCAATACATACCATTTATCAAAACTGATGGTCTAAACACATTGACCAGCATTACCCCAAGATTGGTACTTTCTTCTTGTTCTTTCAACATAGTTGAGTTCAATCTCTCTTCCTTATTGCTCAAATCTTGAATAATGTTTTCCTTCCTTGTTTAACTGACCTGATATGTTTTATAGATGCCTATTAGATATCTAAATTGAGATACCAAGACAAGAAGACACATACATTTGGAGTTCCAGGTTGGAAATGTAATTTCAAGGATTTTTAGGAATTTTCAGGATTGCAGTACTATTTAAATCTGCAAGGCAGAAGATCACCTGAGTTAGAGGACTGATTCCTGCAATATTCCAATGTTTACAGATACAGAATATGTAAAGGATTTATCAAAGGAGACTGAGAGGGGAAGCCAGAGGTATGGATTAAAATAAAATTGGTACTCTGAAGGTCAAGTACAGAAATTGTTTCCAGTAATCCTATATAATAGGATTCTGATTGGTCAAATTGGATAACTGGTAAATGATCATTTGATAGTATCATACAGAGGTTTTGTGCCTTTGCCAAGGGCAGTCTTAGTGGAGTGGCAGGTATGCAAGCCTGAATGGACTGGGAGCAGGAGAGCACAGGAGGGAGTGAGACACTGTGACATCAAAAACTTTTTGAGAAATGTTGCTGAAAGGAGAGCAGATAAATGAAGCAGAAACTTTGAAGGGATATAGAATCAAGGAAAGCTTTCTTTAAGATGGTATATATTTGTATACTAATAGAATTTGTATACTAATAGAAGTAGAGAAAAATAGACCATAGCAAGAGCAGTGACCTTGAGTAGCCTAAAGTAGATGTGTTCCATTACTTAACTGGACAGATTTTAAAAAGTGTAATTTGTACCTTGACATTCAGACAGAGTATATGGGTATTGATGCTGGTAGATATGGTGGTTGGAGCATGTGGAACTCTTTTAATTGTTTCCACTACCTCAGTGAAATCAGAAGCATGCTCATTAGTTGAAATTGAGGTAGGAGGAGAAGGTGGTAAAAATTTTCAGAGAGAAAAGAAAGTATAAATTAATTGCCCAAAAACCAGGAGTATAAGTGAACATGAAAAGATATTGCAGGGCAACGCTAAAGAGTGTGATCATGAAATTAATATGAGCATGGTAGTATGTTGTGTAGTTTTCTACCATCCATGGTCAACTGTTAGATTTCAGGGGCAAGATCAGCAGAGAGTTGAATCTAGCTGAGATTAAGGTTGGCCATTTGGGGATGGATAGAACAAAATGTTATAATGTTAGACCATAGTAACTAGGAAAAGTGAGGAAATGAGGGGAATCCAGGGCCATAAACTGCTATCAGGGACAATTGATTAGAGGCTTTTATAGAAGCAAAGAACTTCTGAAGTGGTAATACTCTAAACAGAGTGGATAGTTTGGAGATGGTTGGTCAGAGAATGGATGTTTTGATGGGTGATTCTAATTGGAATATTTGGAGTGGGTAAAATTATTGTTAATGATTAGATTTAGACTGAGGTGTAATACAGGCAAGACCACTGGAATGGAGAGGCCATGTCTGGGAAGTAAACAATGTGCAGCTATTGAAATCACTTAGAAATAGGAGGGGAATAGTCAGAAAGAATAGATACCCAGGAACTAAAATCTCCAGGAAATTATTGAAAACAATTCAGAGGCCTGTAGATGGCTGAGCCAAAGAGAATCTGAGTCATAAACACATTGAATAGCACTACCTTCATAGAAACTGATGGTTTTAGGAAGGAGGGAGGAATCACCCTGTGCAAAAAGCAATGACGAGTAAGGAGGACACTGTTCATGTCTGCAGAGACAGTGATACAAGACATAGGAATAGATAGATACATAGGTATCAGCAGATACCTCTTCTGCTGGGCAATAGATGGCTTTCAGAAGGGAGTTGTTCTACAGCTTATTACATGGATTTATTCAATGTTCTAGGAAATGTTAAACTTAATACAGTACTTTGAGAACTAGTGGATATAAGAAATATCCATAGAGCTTGTTTTAAAATGCAGATAGATGCTCCTTAGTCAGGTGATGATACCATATCCCACCGTAAGTGATAAATCTTGTTGATCACATGTAATGTTGCTATGGTGTGACAAGAATGTCCCTTTACCCCAGACATCTACCTCCCCGAAATCCATAACCACACTGTAATTATGAGAAAAATATCACACAAGTGCCAACCGAGGGATGTACATCAAAACTCCTAGTCAAAACTGTCAAGGTCATCAAAAACAAGGGAAGTCTGAGAAACTCTCACAGCCAAGAAGAGTCAAAAGAGACATGATAACTAAATACAATCTCATATCCTGGATGGGGTCCTGAAACAGAAAAACGTGTATAACGGGGGAAAAAACTAATGAATTCCAAATAAAGTATGAGGTTTAGTCAATCATTATGTGTCAATACCAGTCCCTACTTATAACAAATGTACATAGTGATGTAAAATGTTGATAATGTGGGAGACTGAGTTCAGGCATACAAGGGCTGTCTTTTATTTGAAAATTTCCTGTAAATCTAAAACAGTTCTAAAACATTTATTATTTTGATAAATACAGATGCTTGGGTGGTAGAACAGAACCCACATTTTAAAAACCTGAGGTGCAGTTTACATACAATAAAATACCAAGATCTTACTTGTTCCAGTCAGTTTTTATGAATGTATATCGAGATATAGAGCATATCTCTCATTCACAAAATCTTTCCATGGCTTTCCCAGTCAGTAACCCCCTCCCAGAAGCCACTACTGATCTGATTTCTATAACCATAGGTTGGTCTTGACTAGTCTGAAAATCCATATAAATGTATCACACCACACGGTATATACTTTTTGCATCCACTTTCTTTCAGTAGAACATTTGTGAAATTCATCCATGAAGTGTATCTTTGTTTATTTTTATTGCTGAATAGATTTCAATTGTAGGAAAATATCACAATTTATTTAAAAATTTTTCCATTGATAAAGAATTATTTTCAATAACATAGGAGTGATTCTGAAGCAGGTGGTCCACAGATACCATTTTGAGAAATGTTAAAAAGTAGGATGCTCACTCCATTATCTTTTAGTTAATAAACCCTTCCAAGCATGAGAAGATAACTAAGTATCTAGGAACCTTAATGCACCTACAAAATAATGTATTATGCCTGTCTCACTAGCCAGATAAAGCTGAAAAATTAACAACAATGGTCTCATAATGAAAAAGCAAGATATATTAGAATGTCTGCATTGACGACAGAAATAATTTGCAGTCCAAGAGGTCTCATTTGTCTTTAGTTAGTGGATGGTGTTGATTTGTTTATTGGCCTTCAGAGTGGAATGAGAACAAAGGATGAATACAGGCAGTGTGTTTCCAATGAGGCAGTAAACATCACTGGAAATAGCTGGGCAGTTTGGCCAACACCAATGATAAGGTTACTTGTTGAGTTTCTGCAGCATCATGTATTAGACATAATATGTACACTGCACTGAGTGTTTACTGGAATGATGTGGGAAAGGAAATAGCCTATAAACTCTGGGAGGTTGTGGAGGAGATGAAGAGTTGGAAGGAATTCACTTCTGAATTCAGAAGATAGGAGGAAACAGGGAGCTAAGGAAGTGGGCTAGTTGCTCACGCTTATGTGGGGTGCAATGACCGAGACTGAGAACACAATATTCTGAATAGGTAAAAGAGGCTGTTGCTTAACCTCATGCTTAGAATGTATCCAACAAGGCAGTAGGTTTCTTTTGTTGTCATAGAGGCTCAGATCCTCCAGCCCCAGACTGACAAAGCATTTGGGACTACCTTACACAGCTTCATGAGAAATGCAAGAATGAATTGAAATCTGTTCACACTCTTTCCACATCCACTGATTGCAATTTCTCCCTTGTGTGTATTTTCTCTTTTGCTTGTTCTCATTATCTTCTTTTTCTCTTCTTTTGTTTGGACAGTTCATCTTGTAAATATCCTTTTAATTTTACATTTTTACTTTCTCAATAATATTTGTAAGGCTTATGTTGGTATTTAAATGAAAATTATCTTTAGCATTTTAAAGTAGATTTGCAAGAATTAGAAAGTAGAAAAACCTACACCATCAAAAAAAATGATCTGAATGGTTTTAAAAGAACATTGCCTTCATCCAGCAGTATAGCAGCCTGAATCTGAAATAGGGATACCTAGATTGACCTCAATCCCTGCAGAAAAACCTGTGTGCCTTTCTCCAAATTTCACAAGGAACTTGGTTGATGGAGAATCAGCCAGGATTAGCCACCCTTGCTTTCCAGAGAGCCTATAATCTCATTTGATTTGCTATTTAGATTGGCGGCAAGATGCCCCCAAGATTATTTGATGGTTTAATGCTTAGCCTTGTTACACTGTATTAATTTCATTGTGCAGTGATTTGTGTTATTCTATATATAGCCTTTGTCTGGCACACTGGATTCAAGTCTAATACTTATGCAACTGGAAAAAAAAATCTCCAAATCCTGGAGGTTGTATAGTCAACTGAGGTAGTTTTAATAGTTGGGAGAATTGAGGCTAATTAGCCTAAGAAATATGAACCACCTCTATAGTCAGACTTTTCAGTGACTTAACTTTCAGTTCAACAAATTGTCACTTCATGGATGTAATGATTCCTTATGTCTGCATGTGCATTGCTACTGTGGCAGTGGATGTGTGGGGTTCAGGATTTCTTAAAATCTCTGACCATAAAATAACTGGAAAGTAGGCCACAAGACCATGTCTTGGTTCAGGAGTTGGTGTTTTTCTCCTTTGTGCCTCATTTAGGGCACTGTAGCTCCTTGGCTGCTGTACTTGTGAAGTATTTAGTTGAGCATTTTAGTTAAGAAGCCCGAGTAGTATACAATATTCATAGAATTGCTTTGATGGTTGAATGAGTTTTACCTGCAAAGCCCTCGAAACAGTCATAGAATATAGCAAGGATCATTAGTGTTTTTATTGCTTTAAATCTTTTTCTACCATTTGCATCTTAGTAGGCAGTAGGCTTTTGATTGGTGATTTTAGTCTTATTCAGAATGTGACTCTGTTTATTTAGATTGGCTGCAAGATGCCCCCAAGATTATTTGATGGTTTAATGTACACATTAAAATAAATAATGTACACAGCTACTTTTGTCAAGAGTTACACAGAGCTTATTGCAGCATTATGGTGTTGCTCATGTCTATGGTGATGTTTTCCAGATTCCTTGCTATAATTCTCTGTGGTGTATCAATTTAAGAGTCTCCATCTCATATACACAAACTATAGCCAGACAGGTAATGCATCTCGATCAAGAGTTGCCTCGTAAGTTATAAGAGCTCTTCTCAAACTAGCATTTCAATCCCCTTAGGAAAAGACTTTATTTATTTTTTAAGTTTTTATTTAAATTTCAGTTAGTTAACACAGTGTAATATTAATTTCAGGTGTACGATACAGGGGATCAATATTTCCATGGAACACCTGGTGCTCATCACAGTTAGTGCATTCCTTAATCTTCATCACCTTTTTACCCATCTCCCCATCTACCTCCCCTCTGGTAATCATCAGTTTGTTCTTTACAGTTAAGAATCTGTTTCTTGATTTGCCTCCCTCTCTCTTTCCCCACCCTTTACTCAATTTGTTTTGTTTCTTAAATTCCACATATGAGTGAAATCATGGTATGTGTCTTTTTCTGACTTATTTCCCTTAGCATTATACTCCCTAGCTCCATCCATGTTGTTGCAAATGGCAAGATTTCATTCTTTCTTGTGGCTGAGTAATATTCCATTGAATATGTATATCTATGGAAACAGCCCAAGTGTCCACTGACAGATGAATGGATAAATAAGTGGTACATATAATGTGGCCATTGTAGATAATGCTGCTATAAACATCCAGGGTGCATGTATCCCTTTGAATTCGTATTTTTATATTCTTTGGGTAGATACCTAGCAGTGCAAATTGCCGGACCATAGGGTAGTTCTATTTTTAACTTTTCTTTCTTTTTTTAAAATGTTTATTTTCTTTGAGAGAAAGAGAACACTGAGGGGGTGCAGAGAGAGGGAGAGAGAATCCTAAGCAGGATGCATGCTGTCAGCTGGGAGCCCAATGCAGGGCGTGATCCTATGAACCATGAGATCATGAGCTGAGCTGAAATTAAGAGTTGGACGCTTCACCAACTCAGCCACCCAGGCACTATATTTTTAACTTTTTGAGGAAATTCCCTACTATTTTCCAGAGTGGCGGCAACAGTTTTCATTCCTATCAATATTGCAAGAGGTTCCCCTTTCTCCACATCCTCAACACCTATTGTTTCTTATGTTGTTGATTTTAGTCATTCTGACAGGTGTGAGGTGATATCACATTGTAGTCCGGATTTGCATTTTCCTGATGATCGGTGATGTTAAGCATCTTTTCATGTGTCTGTTGGTCAACTGTATGTTTTCTTTGGAATAATGTCTATTCATGTCTTCTACCCATTTTGTAATTGGATTATTTATTTTCTTGGGTGTTAAGTTTTATAAGTTCTTTATATATTCTTGGATACTAACCCCTTGGAGAAAGACTTTAGATTGGTGATGAATGAAGAACCTAATTTTGTAAAGAATACTCTAAAAGAAAAGAGCTCATTTGTTTGGATGGCAGTCTTATGGCAAATTTTTATAATACCCGATACTGCCATTATGATACCATTTATACAACAAAAAGTTTTAAGAAAAAAGTAGAACTATTTCCTAATATCTACAATGACAATACAGGAAGACAGTTTCATTCTTTCTTTTTCTGCTTATTTGTTTGTAAATTAGTGTGGAGTTGCTATAACAAAATACCATAAGCTGAGTAAACAAGAATTTATTTCCTACAGTTCTGGAAGCTGAGAAGTCTAAGATCAAGGGGTGGGTGGATTCACTTCATCAGTGAAGGCTATTATTCTGGCTTTCAGATGGCCCTTCCTGCTGTGTCCTCACATGGTGGGGACTGGGGGGTGAGGGGCAGAGAGAGAAGTTGAAAGCAAGCTGTTACCTCTTTTTATAAAGGCACTAATCCTGTCATGAAGGCCCCACTCTCATGACCTCATTTAAACCCCAAGTACCTCCTGAAGACCCCATCTACAAGTACCATTAAGTTGGGGTTTGGTCTTCAATATATGAATTGAGGGAGCACAATCCAACCTATGGGAGTTTGTGTATTGAGGAGAAACAGCAATACTTTGTGACAACTTTTGATAAAGCAAAAATATTGTGGAACATGGGATTTTAGGATCCTATGTTTTTAAGCCTAAAAATATATTCTAGAATATGAATATCAATTTCACTGAAAAAGATGTATGAAAACTAAGGTATTTGAATTTTAGAAGTCTCAGATAGTTTTTATTAAATAGCAGACTCATAGACACATTCCTTGTCAGACACCTTTGTAGTAAAATTTGGCAAGTGCTTATATGGTGTTATAAATCAGGAGTTCCTTAAACTTCTGTTGTTTTTCTCAAAGCTAGTGAATTACTGGAGTCTGAAATTACCAGAGTAAGAGTCACACCTTTCTTTGGGTTAATATATTGTGCCTCCCTAAATGTGCTTCTATAGTGTGAATGTGTTCCTTGGAGGGCAGGAGACAGTAACTCCTGAGCACAGGAAATTTCTCCTTCCCTAGAGAAAATCAGAATGAAGGGAACCTAAGGAATGAGATATAGCACCTCTAAATTTGGAAGTGAAGGGAGAAGATAAGGATCAAGGGCCTGATCCTGGAATGTGCCATTAGAATACTGTGGAAGAAAAGGAACAGAATGGACAGAGTGAGATCATCTATGTGCAGGATGGTGGCTAAAAGGGCCCTTTACTGGTATAGGTGATTTCTTAGTGTTTTATATATAGAGATAACTTGATATTCACCAATACTCCAATTCCAGAGAACCAACAAATTATGTGAACTCCGTGACTATTGCTATTTTTTCAGATAAGTGAAAAGTCAAAGATGTAAATGTATAATTCCCTTTAGTGGATAATTAAGAAAATGACCACCAGGTGAAGAGAGGCCTTGACACTGAGAAGTATACACTTCGGTTTTCTTACGAAAGAGCTCTTTGGATGTATGTCCGTTTTAAATGCTGAGCAGCACAAATGATATTTTATAATAACAATTATAAAAGTCCCTTTATAAATCTTAAATTGATTCCAATAAAAGAGAGGGCATAAATAATCACCTCGAGGTTAATTTATGGTAAATATTTCATATTAAAATAAATTGGACTTAACATGAGAAAATAGTTAAAGCAAAACACTTGATATCCAATTTCATTGTAAAGTTGCTTCATAATCAGAATTTTACCAGAAGTTACGTTGTAGCATTAGCAAACTGGAGCATGAAATAGTAAATACCAGCTGTAGGGATTTTGGTAACTTTCTAAACCCTTAGTAATTAATGATTCATAAAAAAATATTTACAGTGCCATTTTATTATGTCACCAAGTAGTTAATATTTTAACATGGTAATAACCCAACTAAAAATGTGATTTTTTTTTCCATTTTAAACAAAAGCAACAAAAATGACTTTTCAGTTAATAACAGTATTGCCCAGTGTTGCAGATTACAACTAAATGAGAGTTTCTGTAGAGCAGTTTCTCAGCCGTGGAGTTATTGACATTTTGGGTGAGATTATTTTTGTTGTAGGGTGCTGTTCCATATGGCAGGATATTTAGCAACATCTAGGGTCTCCACCCTCAAGGTGACAGTAGTACCCTCTTTTTAGTTGTGACAACCAATTGTGTCTCCAGACACTGCCAATTGTCCCCTGGCCTGGGTGGGGTGGGGATGGGGGAGAGAGATGGCCCCTTGTTGAAAGTCACTGCAGTAAGGGAATAAATGTACCCAATTCTTACATGGTGAATAGCTTAGCCTTTGGTGTTTGACCAAGAATAAATGTAGGTTTTATGGTCCTGAGTCAAACTTTTCTTTAAATAATAATATCTCATTTGATTCATTCTGAACCTAGTTTAGTATAGAGCAATGTGCACCAATTCTCAAGGTTACTAATTTTGATAATTTAGTGATTTAATGGTTCTCTAACTCAGATTGCCCCTGTTGCTGGCTGTATGTGCACATTATAGAAATTAGAAATTTTTCAATGACATTTTTTTCTAACCATCACAAAGGGTGACAGAGGTTATATTTTTACAACAAACATTTTTAAATGGTGTAATGGTGTTTTTACTCATATCCTCAGGACCTGCATCAATAAATAGGTGTATTTTTAGGAGTCACAAGGAAAATTAAGAAATGCCAGAGAATGACTCTGCTTACATCTCCTTGGCACATTGGGCTGGAATTGAATCTTTCTGAATCTCCTTTATTGACTCACCTTCTTTCATTAATCTGAGTCATTTTTTCAGGGATGTATTTATAAAAACAAAAACACACAGGCCTTACAAATGTTACTGAAACTTCATTACACTGAAGATGGGATTTCTCCCCCCTCTCTCGTTCACGCACGCGCGCTTGCGTGCGCGCGTACACACACACACACACACACACACACACACACACACACACACACACGCACACACAGATGCATCCACACATTTCCTGCAGCAATAGAAAGCAAAGATGTATATAATTCAAAAGAAAAAGTCTAAAAACTTTTTTTAATGTTTATTTCTTTGTTTTTGAGAGTGAGCGAGCAAGCAGGGGAGAGGCAGGGAGAGAGAGGGAGAGAGAGAATCCCAAGCAGACTCTGTGCTGTCAGCACAGAGCCAGACTTGGGGCTTGAACTCATGAACCTTGAGATCATGACCTGAGCCGAAATCAAGAGTCAGACACTCAACCAACTGAGCCACACAGGTGTCCCAGAAAAAGTCTAAAAACTTAAAAAAATTTTTTAATGACAAAGGGAAAGGAAGTATGGTGGAGCTATGCTTTCAAGCAATTGTTTTTAAGATACAGAGTCTGTCAATAGTGAAAGAGCATGCACCCACTTGATAATCATTTTCCTGGGGCTGGGGAGCAAAGAGTCAACAGAGAAATAAAAGTGATGTTTATTCCTCTTACATTCCACACACTTCTGTAGTTTCTTTGTATGTGCATTTGACTGCATAGATGAGATCTTACATTCATCTGGCAAACTGTTTATTGAGCGTCTGTTATATGCCATGGTTTGGTAAGTGCTAGGGGTATATTGATAAGTAAAGCAAAGGTCCTAATCTCAGCAGGTTTCTAAACCAGTGGAGGCAAAGTGATAAACAAACACTGAGTATAACCAGAGAGCTATGGGGAGGTAAAATTCACCCTTATCCTGGGCTAGGCTAGGAGCCGTGAGTAAGGCTACCCATTGGCAGACCCCAGAGAAGAGGAAGCCATTATCATTTGTTCATTGGACCCATAAAAATGCATTTAGTAGGAGAAGCCAGAGGACAGTGGCAGTCAGAGTAGAAGGAACAAACACAATGGGGTATGAGTCACCTAGAAGACTGTGCAATTCTTTAAGGTCTTTTTAGTGAGGCTACTTGTATAGCACCAATGATGGAAGAGTAGAAAGTAAGGCTGAGGAAGGAAACAAAAGTTTTTGAGAGCCTTCAATGGCATGCTTTATGAGAGAAATGCTCTTATTATGTACTATGCACTATATCCTTCTAATTCCTTTTGGTCATTGTGCAGAAAACAGACTAACATATTGAATGTTTGACAGGTTAAAATTCTCTTCACACACTTCTTACCATTTGACTCTCATAAAACAACCCTATATAGCATAATAGTGAACTCCATTACAGAGATCAAGCTAGTTTGCTAGTGATATGTAATTACATAATTTGAATACAAGTCCTCTTGACACCAAGTCCTCACTATCCTTGTGTTCTCTAGTCATTTATCTTAAAGAACCTCCAAGCCCTTTCGAGTTAGGAAAAGGAGATAGCTCATTGGCATTCAGAGAGAGAGAGAGAGAGAGAGGTGGAGGCAGAGAAAGAGGGAGAGACAGAAAGGGAGTAAGAGGGAGAGACAGAGGTATGCACACTGGCTAACCTTGAGTCAGTGATTCATTCTTGAGCAATCATGTGTAGCCAGGTAGATAGTACAATTTCAGTCATGTGTAGTGGGAATCCTTCAGAGAGTCATTGCTACTCTACTTCTGCCAACCACCACTCTATTTGTTTGCTTCCCCTTGCAGCAAACTTTAAGAATCTACTTATTTTTTGCCTCACTTTCCCTTTTCCCAATTGTTACTAAATCTATTCCAATAAAGCTTTGGGACCCTACTAATAGAATAATACTGCTTATCTCACAGCCACTGCTGACGTTTCCTAAGCTTCTAAATTTGAAGAAAATGGCCAGCCATTAGTTTATTTGGCTTCTCAGCTGTCTCACTGACTATTTGGCAGCCTAGAATTGGGAGAGAGGGACCGGTGGGAACGTCTGTAGGAATTCTATTCTATCTGTGTTATTGGAATACTCTAGGAGACTATATGTGTATATTACCTGTACAAAATTTTTAGAAATGCTAAATAAAAAAACCAAACTTTAGTTAAGGAGTGTATTAATTTGGTGAGGACCAGTGCCATGCTCACCTTTGGTGTTATGGATGGGAGCAGCTCAGCTACTACCACATGAAAGGAATCAGGGTGCTGGCACCAGAAGAAGGGTACAAAGTTTTAACTACTATCAAGCATATTTACTTTCCTTCAACTTGGTCAGAAACTTACTAATGTGTATTTTTTCTGAACTTTCTAAGCTCAGGTTAATTCATTTTTAAAGATATTTATCTGTATTCCTCCCAGCTGTTTATAAATAAATGCTAAGCTTTAAGGCTATATTCAGCCTGTAAGAAACATTTATTTTTTTCTTCTATGATTTTTGAGTATCTTCTGCCAGTAAATGGACAATGAAATGTCTGAGTCTCTAGGGCACCACTGGGAAGAAACAGAGCAGTTTGTTCACCAGCATTATTTTCTGAATGAAAATGCAAGATACCAATGTGGCTGATCTTAAAAGAAAAGCATAATGGTGCCTTTATTTTATAAAAATGTTTACTTTCATGTCAAATATGCCTAGATTTCAATCAACACGGGTGAGAGTTATTTGGGTAATTCCTCTTAACTGGTGGGAGGTATATTGACTATAAATCCCCAGCTTGTCTCATTCCAGTAAACTCTGCATCTGTGTATCTTGATTGAAATTGGAATGAGTGCAAAGGGATGACTGTGTTGGGAAAGATAAACTGCTCAAAGCTGCTAGCATTCGCTATGACCATCTCTACATGCTGGCCTACACACATTTTGGGGAAAGTATAAATTAATAACTATAGGGACAGGCTGCCATGACTTAAGGAAACACATCCTTTCTGTCTACCCCACTGGTTTTATGTCAATGTGGAGTGAATTATCTGACAATAACAATATTGTTATCTGACAATAATCTATCTCATGAAGTCAGCAAAGTAATGTTGTGCAGATTTTATGCAAGTTCTGCAGTAAGGCAGATAAGAAGGTTACTGAAAGCAATGACGGAAACACCAATAGCACCACCATCTGTCTACGCCGAGGACCTCTTAGGTTGCAGGGCTTGAAGTTGCACTTGTGGGATGAGAAAACATAGTCATGACAACACGAAGCTGACGGTCTGGGATTACTGAAGAAACAAAACAGGACAGAATGTGGCCAACTCAGGGGAATCCAGCCTGTTTCAGGAAATCATGGAATAAACTCTTACACAAACTGTGGATTTATCTGCTACTCTGCCTTTTTTTTATGTTTAATTATTTATTTATTTTGAGAAAGATGGGGGGTGGGTAGGAGGGGCCAGAGAGTGGGTAGGAGTGGGAGAGAAAGAATTGTAGGCAGGCTTAATGCTCAGCTTGTGGAGCCTAACTTGGGGCTAGATCTCACAGTCTTGAGATCATGACTTCAGCTGAAATTAAGAGATGATCGCTTAACTGACTGAGCCACCCAGGTGCCCCTGCTACCCTGCATCAATCATCAAGATGATTTTATATGAAATATATTACTTGTGATTCCCCAGGTCCAATATAAATAAGTAAAATTCTCAGATGCTATAGCAGATGGAGAGGGAGAAAGGATCCTTAAGCAGACCCAAGTTACATTAAAGTCAAAAGAGGTTCTTCTGCACCTGTGTGCGTGCACATGCACGCGCGTGTACAGACACACACACACACACACACACACACACACACACACACACACACCTAGATAACTTATTGTAACCTCAGCCTAAAAAAAAATGCCACATGGTGAAAAAAGAATTTAAAAAAATGCCTGCTTTCTTTAGATACAGAGTCTATGGAAAAGTAACACCCTTAGGATGACATTAGATGTCAGACCTCATGTCATACCATATGCGTCCCCTAAAACAAGCAAGCCCAGATCTGCATCCTACAGTTGGAAGTTGGAACGTTAGAAATTCACTAGGAGACCCTATGCGGAGGGAAGTAGTAAACCATGCTTTGGCAAAGGAACAAGCTTTCATTTTTGTTATCTCATTTAAAACCTCTTATTGAAACATACTGACTGACAGTCTTCCAACCAAACTGGAATAAGATAGAATTTGCAAAAAACATTGAGTGGTGTGTGAGCTCTCTGAGATTTCTCCAAGGACCCCAGTCTAAGAAACCCTGCTGTTTCTAATAGTTATAACAAGTTGCTAAATTCCCTCACCTGGGACTTTATAGATACCAGCATTAATTTGTAAAATCATTGCTGTTATTGGGCTTGAAAATGAATTATTAAGTACAAAATCAGTTTATTTACTGCTCAACATGTCTTGCAAATAGCAGGTGCTCAGTTTATATTTGTTGACTCTATGAACAGCCAAAAATATTGCTGCTACAGAGGACATCAATAATCAGCTAATGAGGAAGGGACAGTCTAAAACACAGGCAGAGAATTCTGGTGAATAACTTCATTTTTGAACAAAAGGAAGTATTGTCATATGAAGCTGTAAAGATACAAAACATTTGGACATTATGTTTTGTGACTTGATTTCTTCATTTAACTTGGGGGAAGCAATGGCAGTAGTCATTTAATTCTTTGTCATCGTCCCATTTTCGGCTTGCACAAAGTAAAGTGGTATTTCAAAATCATCAATCCATTGTCACTGTCCTTTGGGCTTTGTAAGTGTGAGCAAAGCTAATTTAGGAAAGAAACCACTATTCTCCTGAGGGGTTGATTTTAACAAATGATAGATAAGTTTCTTTAATCATCGTCTCCTGCCCAGACTTTTGGCTTCAGACCTGTGTGGTTGTTCACCTTCAAACATCCATTTCAGCACTGCTGACTTGGCATTGGACTGTGCTGAGAAATAAGCTGCTTTGACATTTAGCAGCCTAAGGCTTCTTTTCTCTTTGAAATAATTATGTAAGTTAGCTACATGTGGTTTTGTCTGCTCATAGGGTTTTAAAGCAGATGGAGAATTCTCACCTCAGCTGGATGAAAGGGCCCTCAAAACATTTAGCAGTATTTACCAGTTGAATTTTAACTGTTTGTGCTCTGGCGCCCTGGGAATATGTGATTTACAATCACAGATCCCCAAATCTAGGTAGTGGACGGTATCGATTTGAAAACTAAAGCAAACTAAGAACTCACTGTTCTGTTCTTGATGTAAATCAAAGCCAGGCTATTTATCCTAATGAGATATAAGAAAAGCTCATTTACTTGAAATTTATCAACCAGGAGATCCCTAGGATCCCCTTTCTCTGAGATCGTTTTGTATCTGACACTTTGGCAAGCTGTGGTAATGTGATTTCGCTCTGCTTGTATTCACCAAGGTTATCCCACCTTTGGCTTTTTTATTGCTTATATTCTATTAGAAATTAGTTTAGTGTAGAGGTAATAGCTGCCATGTACTTTTTAGGTCCTTCCATTCGTAAGATTTGTATTTTTTTATCCATGTCCTGACAATACCATTTTACAACTCCTAGGGCACAAGGACAGCTTTTCTGTGCTATAATGCAATCTGGGGTGTGTGAGCATTTCTATAGTAAATGTGCACATGAACACCACCACTGCTTGTACCATCACTCTTCTTAGTGAGCAAAGAATATGTTGCAACCCTGCCACTTCTTCCCCCTATTCTTAATGTAATAGGCACTAATGAGATGTGTTATACATTTAATGAGTCTCCAGTGAAGTCACCAATGAGATTTTTATTGAGGTTTTGTTTTAGTATCTTGACACTTACCTGAAGTGAGTGAGAAACATGTGGTGCCTACCTTGGTCTGCAGTCACACCTGTGTTCCTTTTTTTCTTTTCTTTTTTAATGATGATATGAATCAGTTTTAAATGAGAGTATGTTCATGGCTGGAATCAGTGAAGTCTATTTTTGTGTCTTTAGAGTGTCACAGATTTATGTGCTCAAAGATTATCTTCTAAGGGTAACAGTGAAGTGGATATAGAAGGAATAGGCTGAGAGTTCAGGAAGTGAGCTGTGACCACTCTCAAAAAACATCTGCCTTAGTATGCCTTAGGTCTTCCACACAAAGTTTTGTAGGTAGGCTCTTGTAGAATTATTTTTTTAAATAAGATTTAATATTTTAAAAACTTATCCCCATTAAAGGCAAAGATTAAGGAGGAAAACAGGATTTGTTTCACAAATGGAAAGTTTTTTTATTTCTCATCTCAACCATCTTATTGTAATTATTCGACACAATTGGCCATTCTCATTTTCAACATAACTTCTTCAGTTTTCTGATATATCACTATGCTCATTTTCTCCTACATTATTGGTTACTTCCTAGTCTTCTTTACCTCTCCTTTCCTTCCTAATTTCTGTAAATTGAAACATCCAAGGATTCAGTCCTTGGGTATTTCTTTCCCGTCTATACTTACTCGTTTTGTGATCACCATTAACAAGTTTTGAATATTATATGTGTACTGGTAGCATTCACACTGGTATCATAAACTCCAACCTCTTTTCTGACCTTCAGGCTTTTATATTCAATTACTTACTGCAAATTTCATGTTCAGTGTTCAATGAATATTTCATATTAAACATAGCCCACAGTGAAATCTTGACTACCACACTCATCTCCAATCTGCTTGTTTCCCAGACTCCTTAATCTCAATAATGTCACATTGCCATTTACTTAGTAGTTGAAACAAAATTTTGGAATCCCTCTTGACTCCTCCTTTTATTTTACAGCATACATTCAAATAAGCAGTTAACTATGTTAGTTCTGTGGCTTCTAATATATCTTTTCTTTTTTTTTTTAATTTTTTAAAGTTGATTTGTTTTGAGACAAAGAAAGAGAGAGGAGAGAGAGAGACAGAAGAGAGCCAGTGCGCTAGGGGCAGAGAAAGGGGAGAGAGAATACCAAGCAGGCTCCTCACTGCCAGTGCAGAGCCCAATATAGGGCTCCAACTCCAGAACCGTGAGATCATGACCAGAGCCAAAACCAAGAGTTAGATGCTTAACTGACTGAGCCACCCAGCACCCTCCCACCCCACCTTTTTTATTTTTTAAGTTCATTTGTTTTGAGAGGGAGAGAGAAGAGTGTATTTTTCAAGTTGAATAACTTATCCCCTTCAGTGCTAATAATGCTCTAGTCTAAGCCACCATCATTTCCTAACCAATTTACAACATTGGATTATTAAATGGTCATACTGCTTCCACTTGCACACTGGTTCTACATACATCGGCAAGAGGAACTCTTAAATAATGTCAATTGGGGGCAGCTGGGTGGCTCAGTCAGTTAAGCAACCAACTTCTGTTTAGGTCATGATCTCAAAGTTTGTGAGTTCGAGCCCCACATCAGGCTCACTGCTCTCAGTGCGGAGCTCTGCACTGAGAGCAGTCAGACTGATTCAGATCCTCTGTCTCCCTCTCTCTCTGCCCCTCCCCCTCTTGTGCACGCTCTCTCTCTCTCTGTCAAAAACAAATAAATATTTTAAAAAATAAGTAATTTCAATTGGATCATGTTGTTTCACTGCTCAAACCCTAAAAGAGGCTTCCAATCTTTTTTAGAACAAAATTCAAATCTTTCCCATGGCTTTTAATACACATGTGATCTGGCCATTGCCTATAACCAACCTCATTTCATACTGTTCTTCATTACCCTCCAGCCATGCTGGCCTCCTTGGGCTTTCTTGACGCTATGAAGAAGGCTCCCACCTGAGAGCCTTTGCTTTCCTATTTCGTATGCATTGCCCCTGGTTATTATCATGGGTCACTCCTTACTGCTTTCAGGTCTCTGTTCAAGTTACACTTCCTCAGAGGAGTCTTTCTTGCCAGCTCTACTTGAAATAGCACCTACCGCCCCTCACTTTATCCCCTTACATTCCCTTACATTTTTTTCTTAACGGTGGTCATTTACTGGCTGTATATTTTCTGTATGGGTATACATGTCTTTATGTAGGTACGTTATTTATGGACTTTCACGTTAGAATTTAATCTCCATGAAGACCTGGACATTATCAATTTTGTTCATTTTTATTCCTAATGCAAATATTGTGCCTAACCTATACTAGATATTAAATAAGTAATTATTGGGTGAATTAAATGAAAATGAAGTGAGACTTCTACAATTATTGCCCCTAGGTGGAGCCTTCAAGTGACCATGCAGGGGCACTGTGCATGCTCAGGAAGGTGCTCTCTGGCCTTTCACAGTGTCCTCACATCGTTAACAGTTGAATCCACTTAACTGGAGGAGTGTTGTCTAGTGGAACTTCCTTTGGTAATGGAAATGTTCTTTATCTTCACTACCCAGTATGGTAGTCACTGCCACTATTTTAATGCTTCAAATGTAGCTAATGCACCTAAAAAATTGAATTTTTAATTAATTTTAGTTTTAATTAAAAAAATTGAATAGCCACCTTTGACTACCAAATTGGGTAGCATAGGTCTAGATTATGGAAGCCAAGCAAATGCCTGCTTTAAACAACCTCGAGCCGGATCTTTTCTAGTAAATATTAAATGAGCCTAAATTTCCTGGTTACATTGTCTTATTTTTTTCACCTTATCTGTGTTTAGCTCATGCCAGCAATACAAAATGAAAAAATATAAAACATCTCTTTTTAAATGTGTTCAATGCAGACGGCCAAATCCCCAGCACGAGAAAGATGGTACTGGCAAAACACTGCCTTGCCAATGGGGATTCGGCAAGAAAACACAGGGTACAATTGCTTTCAGTAGAGCCAGTCAGCAAAGCCATGGGTGTTTGTAGATTCCCACTTAATTATACATTGTTTTCTTTCCCTACAGCCAGTGCTGATTTGAATCTATGGATACGCATACATTTACTGAGCAACCAGGAAAAGGATACACAAAAATGAATTTAACATCTCTCTTACAATGGTACACAATTTCTGAAATTTGACACAATGTAATTTAAAATATACCACCCTTGCCACTAAAGGGGCTGATGATTATATCAAAAATAGCTGCACTCCATCCTCTGATAAGAAATAAATTAAAAAAAAAAACAGTATTTTTTAAGCCTATACAATGGGAAAGGAGAAGCCAACATCTATATAACTTATTTTCATACAGCATAAACACAGGGTAGACAACAGAACTGACACATGCTTCTCTTTAAGTCCTTTGTCCATGCAAGCTACTCTAGCCTTATCTACCATCTGAGAAAACAAACCAGAAGGTATCCCAGAAAGGTGGAAGGAATGTTCGACATCATACTTTTCTCCCTTGAAATCAAGCTGATCTACCACTTACCAGATGACTACCCTAAGTAAACTAGGGTTTCTCAACCTCAGCCCTATTGACAGGTTGGGCCAAATAATTGTTTGTTGAGGGAGGCTGTCCTGTGCACTGAAGGACATCTAGCAGTATCCCTGGCCTCTCTACTTAAGAGATGCCAATAAGAGCCTCCCTCTCACTCCCAGTTGCAATAAGCAAAAATACCTCTGGCTACTGCCAGTTGTCCCAAAGGGGTCAAAATCATGCCAGGTTGAGAACCAATGAAGAAGATAGTCAAGGGAAGCACAGCCTACTCTTTTCCTGCATTTACATGGATTTTGACCTTTTAAGTTTCATCTGTTTTTTAACTCTATGTTACTCTCTTGGATGTGAAAACATCTTTTCCTTTAACTATTTGACCTTGGCATTCTCTTAGACTCATTTTTGGACTTGTTTGCTGATGTGTCTGATTGAACACTCTTGCCTCAATATTTAACCAGTCCATAGATTCAGGACCTATCCTCAGGGTGGACTTTGCTGATTTGATTCTCGATCAGATCTGCTTGAGTTATCAAAGGCAGATTATATAGCCCTCGGGGAAGGAAACTGTCTAATTTCTGGTGACCTCAGTTCTAGTTTCATGAAGGCTTGATTGTTACCTTGCCTTTTTCTATATCACCTTCTATCAGTTAAATAGATTCGTTGGGCCTCAACTTCCTTATCTTCAATATGGAAGTACTGATTTCTGTCCTAATTGCTTTAAAGGTTTGCAAAGTTTAAGTAAGATAATTGATATGAAAGTGCTTTGAAAAGATAAGAAGAAAACTTTGTTTCTACAGATATAAGTGGTATAATAGTGAGTGTTCCTTATTCCATGGATACCCACAGCAAGTTACAGATAGGCTGGTAGCTCTCAAACATCCTGCCCTAGCAATATACATTTAAAGTGGACATGAAGCTTGCTCTTACTTTTTCTCACATATTGAAAGTGTGCTGGAATTTTATAGAACGGGCATGGCGGGGAGCATCACTTTTACTGCTCTGGCAGCACCAAACTGGTCTGCCAACATTCAATTTATCAACCAACATACTAATGTCAAATGGGGTTTGTGCACTGCTTCAGGAGGAAAAATATTTTGGGTACTCACATAGTTCTCCAAAAGAACTATGAGCTCCATACTCAGTGCTGAACTTTAAATAACTGCAAACCTCTGTCTTCTATCATCAACACTCTCAGCCCCTAAACATGAAAGGGCACTCCTATTTCCTCTCCTAGTGGTGGAATAAAAAATGACGAATGTTCAGTAAAGGTACCATGGGGCGTACTCCATGTATAATTCTGTAATGGTTTTCTAGGCAGAAAACCTACCTAGGCAGGTAATATGTTTTCCTCTTGAGGTAGCTGCCATGTTCTCCTCCCTAACATTTAAAGCAGCTCCACTAGACCCTTGTGCATGGTGTATGTGTGCTTGTGTGTGTATTGATACATGTGGACACTCACAATCAAGCATTTGGGAAATGCACAAAGCAGAAGAACAAACATCCCTAGAATGCATTTGTGATTTTATGAAGAACAAAGAGGAGGAGATGACTTTTCTTTAACAGTCTCTTTCCTTGTGAATATTTGAGAAGTATCACCTAGAAACACTGCACATATAAAACAGGACTAGGGGTGCCTGGGTGGCTCAGTTGGTTAAGTGTGCAATTTTTTATCTCAGCTCAGGTCATGATATCACAGTTCGTGAGTTTCAGCCCCATGTCGGACTCTGTGCTGACAGCACAGAGACTACTTGAGAGTTTCTCTCTCCCTCTCTCTGCCCCTGCCCTCTTGCATTCTCTCTCTCAAAATAAATAAGCTTAAAAAATCCAAAATCCTTTAAAAAAAATAAAAATAAATAAAATAGGACTAGACTTGTCCAGTCAAGAGACTGAATCGATACCACTAGCAAAGTGGAAAAGTGAACTTGATAGGCCATGTCAGCTTGTCAAAAGCCAGCCTCTATTTCAAGGTCAGAACCCCACCTTCTTTTGTCGAACCTGGAAATGAGGAATATATGTGCATAGTATTCAGATGTGTCATCCTTCAGAATGTGAACTTTGGAGATAGCCAAGCAAGGGGAAATAGGTCAAAAGATACTGCACAAAGTTAAAAATAGCCACCACAGAAAATGTGTTTCTATTTGGCATCCTGCCTTTTCACATTCACTTTAATTGGCCATTTGGCTCACTGTGTAAAGCAGACAGCTTTTCACACCTCAGGGGCATGGGGGTTATGATACTCTGCTGACTGTCCCAAACCACACAAATTAGAGACTAAGGCAGTTATTTCTACAATTAAAGCTAAAATTGCTTTCCTTTTTAGGAAGACTCCAATGAAGAGTCTATTTCCGATGCAAAAACATCTCCCCCTCCCCCCGCCTCTCACTGTCTGCAGAGGAGCTCTTCTATGTTGAGTGCCCCACCACCACTGCCCTGACCCTTATTGTATGATGCCAGATGATGTCACATGCCTAACCTTGCATTACACTCTGGCTGAGCCGACACAGCTGGATTCTCAGCCAACTATGAAGTTTAAATTGGTAACTCCAAAACTGTTCTATAAATTCCAGCAACTGCTGATTTGGCCAGAATTTTAATGTTATCTTCATGCCTGAGTTCAAAAAAAAGGAAGAAAGAGAACTAACCAGTCTCTAATGATTTACCTAAGGGAATGTATGAACCATCACATTGAACTCTTTTTTCTTAAAAAAAGAAAAAAAGGTTGCCATATTTTTTTGGTCCCTCTCACATACTCTGCAATTTATTATGACTATGGAGCCACGAACGTTGTCAGTGGCTTTGGAAACTGTAACCGTGTATGACTAGACAATGAACACACTGCTTTTAAAAATGGGTGGTAGATGGGTTAAATGGGTGATGGGCGTTAAAGAGGGCATTTTTGGGGATGAGCATTGGGTGTTATGTGTAAGGGATGAATCACTAAATTCTACTCCTGAAACCATTGTTACACTATATGTTAACTAATGTGGATTTAAATGCAGTTTAAAAAATGATTTTATATAGAAGTATTAGAGCTCAAGGAATAAAATACTGTATTTTGCTTGTAATAAAGCTTCAAATCAGCATCTGAGTAATCTGCAGGAAACAGCACTGTTTGCGGGGGATGATCTATCTACAATAACTAGTAAACAGAACTTAGTAGGAACTAGGAGTTTGGGGGCTTTATAAAAAGCACTTTAGAGAGCATTCTGGCATTTGTCCAAAAAGATATGACTGTTCTAAGGAGAACTATGGTGTCAGATGTTTTAAATTACTGAGCTTTCCCTCTGGACTGCCTCTCTACTTTTCTGGAGAAAAGCATTAGGCTATACCCCATATCTTTGAAATCCCATTTCATAGTTATAACGGGGTTGCTAATGAACCCTGCCAGGTTACCTGAATATTAAGGGATCCATGGAATCAGGTGGTGTGATCCAGTCACAAGCAATTACTAAAGGATTCTGAAAAGCAATAATTTCAAAAACTATAGAGTTGAGGATTATCTGAGGAGAACTATTGTAAAACTGGGAATCAAAGAGCAAAATAAAAGAAACAAGTCAGTTGCTGGTCCTGTTAATTTCCTTGCTTGGAAACAAGGAATACCTTGAGGATTTGTTTAAAACTAGAACTTTTATTTTTAAGGAACAAAGATAATGTATGAAGATAATATTTTGTTCCTCATGATTGAAACAGATATCTTGTAAAAATGAAGTCTAAGTCACTAGACATCCTGAAAATGGATGGCTTTTTTTTTTCCACTTTTCTCAGTCATTTCACACATTCTCAGGTAATACGTACTTAAATTTACTTAGTTGTTCTTGAGTACCCTAAAAACACTTTTGACCTATTTTTCTATCATAGTGACCTAGTTTTCCAGCATTAAATTAAAACGGACATTTTATTCATATAGTAAGCATAAAGTGAAATAAGTCAGAACAGATTAAGGAAATATAAAACATAAGGTTACCCAGAGCGTTAAAGGAGGCCAAACTTTCAAATAGAAGGTGATGGAGCTAATTTTTCAAAGAGAAGAGATTGAAAAGTTTCTATAGATAATGCATCTCTGTATGAGTTTTGAGTCATAAACTAATTGTATAAAAGCAGTCACCTCAGGATAATCCATTAGTAGTTTGGGAAGACTGTCAGAGATGCTGTTTAGGATTGACTGCATCATATTGGATTAGAATATAACAGATTTTGGCTTGATTGGACACTGCTTAAGCTGGAGGATTGAAAGCAAGGAGAAAGAATGGCACTGGATGAGAAAATAGGGTATCACAGATGAAGTAGGAGTCGGAATCAAAAAGCAACTAGGAATAATAGTGTTGATATCAATAATAACAATATAACTAACTGCTTTATCTCTGCTGGGCACTGTGCTAGGTTATGTTATCTTCCCTCTACTTTCTATGAAATAGGAACTTTTAATATCTCAATTTTACAGATAAAGGAACTAAGTTATAGAATGTATTTAGTTTTGAACTTGTGGGGCTTGAGCTTCTCTAAGGCATCCAAATGGAAGTGTCCAGTAGGCATTTGAAATATGACACACAACTTCAGGAGAAAAAAATCTGGTCTGGAGCTTAAAATAGTGGGAACTAGGTTTCGGATTCTATGTCTCCCTCTCTCTCTGCCCCTCCCCTGCTCATACTCTTTCTCAAAAATAAATACACATTAAAAAGTAAAATAAAAAAACAGTGGGAGCTATTGGATTATAATGATAATTTAGGTCACAGAAATATATGACGTAAAGTTTCATGCAACTAGAGGATAAAATAAAACAGAATGGGAAATTATCTTTTGATTTGGTTATTGATGATCATAATAAAAACTATTTTTAGAGTGAAGGAGTCAAAGACCATATTGTACTGGACTAAAGCATGAAGTGTACTCTTCTAAGGTGTTTACCTATTAATAAAATGAGAGAAATAGGCTAATGATTCTTTTGTTTTAGTAACGTATTTGGCAGTGGAAAAGAGATTTCAAATAGACACTTATAATGATACTGTGAATTTCAAGTGCCAACATCTCAAGTTTTATTAACCAAAGGTCTTCATTAACTTTTGAAAGCAGTAGAAACACAGAATTAAAGAACAGTTAATTAAAATTTTAGTTCCTTCTTACACCTCTCTCAATCTTGGTTTAAGAAATGTGTATTGAAAAATACCATGATGAAACGAATTATTAGCAGACTTTAGGATATTTTCACTTGGATTCTAGCCAACACAGTTATAAACTCCCCAAATCAGATGCTAACAATGAGTAGTGACAGATGGGAATTTGAGGAACTATGTTTATTGGATGAAGATCATCACTAGAAAATCTCATTACTTATGAGAAATAACTTTTTTGTTAGCTTTTGTTGAGTCTTACAGCATTCTCAATTTTAGTTATTTTGAGATTCAAGTAACTAAGCAATACTGTAATCATATTAGAAAACAGTAATTCTCTGTCATCTAAAAGACAATAGCAATGAAAAAAAAATAAATAGCAATTCAAAAAACCAATAAGCATTCTTGTATCTCTCATAGAATAAAAATAGAGACTTCTAAAATTACATTTTTGTCATCACTGGTAATAGAACTGTAAAGATATGGAATTGCATGGAAGTGTTATGGTCCAAGCATACTTTGTAATGGGCACTGTCATCTGTTTAGCACAATCAGTTCTTTTATGGTTCTCTCATAAAGGAAAGTAGTACAAATTACTCTTCAAAGAATATACTAGGGAACAATATGATGTCCTGAATGGGGAAAATAAAAAATAATGAGATCATATTAAATCCAGTAACCCAAGATTATTTCCTTGTATATTTAAAATTCTTAGTCCTATAACTTTTCTTAAGAAGAAAGCTTCATAAAATTTCTTGAAAATCCCATAAAAAACAGTTTCCATCATCAAACCTGTATCTGATACCCATTTAAAATTGTAGGAATAGCTTTCTTTGTAATCCTTTGATCTTTTATACCCACTACTTCTATAAGAAAACCATTTGAAAGAAATAAAACCGTATGTTGTATGTTGTTTTGACCAGTACCCTTCACCTTTAAAAAAAAAAAAAAAAAAGCTGTTTCATTCCTATCTAGCAATGCCAACTCATTTGATGCACTGCACATAAAGCCCATCAATTGGAGCTGTTAGCTGTGTGCAGAATGTAATATGTCAGCCAGGTTAAGTCTGATTTTAGAAATGAACCATAGACCAGAGATGAATGGCTGCTTTTCCTTTCCTTAAATGTCAGCCCACAATTTCAATCATATCACTACTCACAGATTCTACTTTTCGCCTTAGTTTTGGGTATAGTAGAAACCCCAGACCCTACCCTACCGCATGGAGTCTTCTTTCCTGACCACTTAATGTCAGCTGTTTCCTTCTGAAAATGCCAATGGCACTTTGAAATTTTTTTACCCTGCTTCAAAAGTTTACGATATATCATTCTTATTCATTTGTTTAACACATATTTACTGGGTTTCTTCTAATTTGGAAGCGATAGTAGTGAATAAAACAAACAAGGCCGTGCCTTCGCACTGCTTACAGTCTAGTGGAGAAGGCAGACAAAAAGCAAGAAATTGAAGTAAAAGCAATGGTGAAAAGGAAAGCGCAGGATGCTGTTGACTGGCTGGCTACTCCAAGGTGGTCTCTGGGATCGGGAAAAATTCTTGGAAGAAATTAAAGTTTAAGTAGAATCTGAAAGGAAAGGGGTCAGCTAGAAAGAGGCAGGTGGAGGAATATGGACAGTATTGGAGAAAGGCAGATGGAGAAAATAGCATGTACAAAATACCGAAAGTTGAACTTTTTTTTCTCTTCTCAAATTAAGGTTTTGTGGGCAAGAGGGGAAGGACTCTTTCATGCCTCTTGTGTCTCCCACACATTTTAAAATAATATCTCACACTTGGCAAACCTCATATTTATAATGTAATTTATAGAGCAGTTCCAGATACAGTTTCCCAAAATTCCATAATAAAATATAAAATTTGAAAATAAATTTGAAATATTAGAACATCAAAGACATGAACTATATAGGTTACTCTAATGGCATAATCTGATATAGAAGTATCCTCACTATAACACTGATAGAGATCATTTGAAATATCAATCAGTATCTTGTGTAACTAAAGATGCAAAATAAGCCAACAAAACTAGAAATAAGGAGATGTCTATGACATATTCTACTTTTTTATCCTTCCTCAGAGAATCATTTTTACTTGGAATTTTAGCTTGCATTCAGATAAACCTGATATATCAGATATTATCATTACTTAAAAAATAAAGTTGTTTTCTACAGGTAAATAAAAAAAACATTTGTAAAATTAATAGTTGATGACTAATTGATGCAGAATAAGAACACACACAATTGCAAAGGTATATGACAGTCATGACTATTTATTTTTAAAATTTTTTAAAATGTTTTATTACTTATTTTTGAGATAGAGACAGAGAAAAAGTGGGGGAGGGGTAGAGAGAGAGAGGGAAACACAGAATTCAAAGCAGGCTCCAGCCTCTGAGCTGTGAGCAAAGAGCCTGACCTGATGCTCAACTCACAAGCTGTGAGATCATGACCTGAATCGAAGTCTAACGTTAACTAACTGAGCCACCCAGGCACCCGGACAGTCATGACTATTTAAAGAATGTTTGGGGCGCCTGGGTGGCTCAGTCGGTTAGGCATCCGACTTCTGCTCAGGTCATGATCTCACAGTCCATGAGTTCGAGCCCCGCGTCAGGCTCTGTGCTGACAGCTCAGAGCCTGGAGCCTGTTTCAGATTCTGTGTCTCCCTCTCTCTGACCCTCCCCCGTTCATGCTGTCTCTCCCTGTCTCAAGTAAATAAATAAATTAAATAAATAAATAAACGTTAAAAAAAAAAAAGAATGTTTGCAGATTGAGCTAATGTGTCAACATTAGATTTAGTGCTCTTGGGAGCATAGAACACAGGATTATGAGAAGGAAAAACATTATTGTGTCAGATTTGATGTACGATTATTCGGAGGGCCTAATCTTTTGGCCCATTCAAATTCGTTATTTCTGAAATGATTGACACTATGGTCATCCTAGGTAGGGCAGGAGAATGAAGGGGAAGTGACAAAAAAAGACCACTATGAACGGGTAACCAGGTACCCACTTAAAAAAGCTAGAAGAGATTGTATGTATATATTTATTTAAACGTTTAAAGGCGCCTGGGTAGCTCAGTTGGTTGAGCATCTGACTTCGGCTCAGGTCACGATATCACAGGTTACGGTTTGTGGGTTCGAGCCCCTCGGCCGGCTCTGTGCTGACAGTTTAGAGCCCAGAGCCTGCTTCAGATTCTGTCTCCCTCTTTATCTGCCCCTCCCCCACTCACGCTCTATCTCTAAAAAATAAATAAACATTAAAAAGAAATCTCTAAAATAATATTTCAGCGATTGCCAATACATAGACATTCTAATTAAAAATGTATATAAAACTAATCTTCATGGACATAAAAACAGCAAAACAACCTTATCTCTTCTAGTTCATGGTGGGAATACATCTATATTTTTTAAAAAGTCCAGGAAATACTGAAAATCCAGTATCATAAAGAAAAATAAGCAAGTTGATAGAAATCAAAAATCATTATTGAAGAGATGTAGTATATGCTAACAAATAGAGATATAGCCTGAGCTATTGTATATAAGGCAGAATTTAAGGTACTAAAACAGCTTCCACAACTTTTTCCTGGCATCTCAGTACAGATCTTATGACAGAGCCTCTTGTACATGTAGCTGCTCATAAGGGACCAACTTGTTGGCAATGCTTAGCAACAGGTCTTTACAAATACCTTCTGCTTGACAATGCCATCTGGCCCAGGATGTGTTGCCAGCAAAACTTGTTAATCAGTGTTCATTGATTCTCTGTCTCCTTTGATCCTTTCACTCAAATTTTAACTAAAGTTAGAGTTCAGAGAAAAAATTAATTGATATACATCAACACACTGCATATCAGAAATAAGTCTTTCTTAAATTATTTTATTTTCTCAATGTTAAGTAAACCTTTGAGTTTTTTCTATTTTTGACTCTGTATTAGTTGTTTAACGATCTGTATATTTTATTTTATTTTTTTTTAATGTTTATTTATTTTTGAGACAGAGAGAGACAGAGCATGAACGGGGGAGGGTCAGAGAGAGGGAGACACAGAATTTGAAGCAGGCTCCAGGCTCTGAGCTGTCAGCACAGAGCCCGACGCGGGGCTCGAACTCACGGACCATGAGATCATGACCTGAGCCGAAGTCAGACGCTTAACCGACTGAGCCACCCAGGTGCCCCCGATCTGTGTATTTTAAAAGCAGATATGCCCACATAAAATATTTCATTTTGGGTTAACTCCATGAAAACAGGGACCATTGAACTGGCATAGTAATGGACAAATTCTTAATAAAAGTAATAGTAAAATACAGTGTTTCAGTTAACACTTAGCAATGATTACTTTTATTAATATATCCATCTATAATTAAGGAACCATATTTAATCCATCCAAAATTCTATTACATATTCACTGTTATACATATTGTACAGATATGAAATTAAGGTCTCAGATAAATAGTGAACATCATGCCCAACATCATACAGACATAAATAAAGGATTAGGACTCAATCTATGGACTTTCTGACTCTTTTTGGCTTATTTAGTAGTTGTTATGACCTTGTAGGACAAGAACAGAATTCTTTTATTTGGGTCTATTAAAAATTGGAATGCATTTGAAGCAATATGTGTTTCTTCAAAAACAATTTGTCTTATCACAAAGGCTTTGGTAGAAAGTTGTATTATCAACACTAACTACTGTAGCAAACAATCCCTCAAAATCTAAATGGTGTAACATAAAAGTCTTATTTCTCCTTCATTTTACAGTATAGTATGGATTTTTGTCAGCAAGTGCTTGTTTCACACAGACATTAAGGTAACCTGGCTTATTTCACCTAGAGACTCCACTCAGACCTTTCTCCAACCTTCAAGACTGCAAATGGATTCTCTATACCCAGAAGGAATGTTTTGAAATTCACACTCCCCCCAACTGTATTTTTATCCACTTAAAAAATAAAAATAAGAGAATACTTTAGGAATATATCCAAATATAGTCATAATTACAAAATAGTGTTGGCTTAAATTAATTATGTGTAGTTTATGAGAAACATATAAAAAATATGAGGCCATGGAAAGTTTGAAAGCATAAGGATGAAAAAATAGGAAGCTGATATAGTTATAATAATATCAAAGTACTTTTCAGTATACAAAGCATTATTAGAAATAGGATATTTTATGAAGAAGAGAGTCTAATTCAATAGGAAGATAGCATAATTCTAAATTTGTTGAGAGATAGAAATATGTCCTTACAATATATAAAGCAAAAGTTTCAGGGATATAAGGATAGACATACCCCATCATAGTGAAATATTTTCATATGCCCTTTTTAGTAACAAACAAAATATTTAGAAGGATATAGAAGATTTGAACAAGATTAACAAACCATATGGTTTATTTAGGACAGAGCAAACAAAAATCAACTGAAGAATATGCATACTTATTCAAGTATGCAAACATGTTTCACAATAACACTGAGCATATTCTAGCTCATAATACAAATTTCAATAATTTTAAAGGATTGTTGTCATAGAAAAATTTTTCTCTACTATAATCAAGCAAGGAAATCTCCAGGGGGGAGGCAGCAATTCTAGTTGGAAATAAAGACAGTTATAAGTAATGCATGGGTCAGAAATGAAATATTTGAAATGAGGAAAGATTCTAAACTGAGAAATAATGAAAATAATACATGCCAAAAAATGTTAATACAACAAAAGCATTTCTTTGATGAAAGTGTTTAAGTGTAAATGCTTTTATTTATTTATTTATTTGTTTGTTTATTTATTTATTTATTTTTGAGACAGAGAGAGAGACAGAGCGTGAACGGGGGAGGGGCAGAGAGAGAGGGAGACACAGAATCAGAAGCAGGCTCCAGGCTCTGAGCCATCAGCCCAGAGCCCGATGCGGGGCTCGAACTCACGGACAGCGAGATCGTGACCTGAGCTGAAGTCGGACGCTTAACCAACTGAGCCACCCAGGCGCCCCTGTAAATGCTTTTAATAAGAACATTTGATTATTAGTAATCTCAGTATCTATCTTAAGAAGTTAAAAAAATAGCACACAAACCTAAGAAAAAAAAGAAGAAAATAACAGATTGAGTTGTCATCAAAATTTGTTTAAACACTAAAATAGTTAAGACAAAACAATATATTGAAGAGAAAAATCATATGATCATCTTAATGATGATGGAAAAAACATTTGCTGTAATTCAGCAATACGTCATAAAAGCTTTATAAAACATATTTGCAAATGCTGTATAATGAACATCAAAGTAAATGGCAAAATTACAGTTTTTTCCCTTAAGATCAGGATCAAATCAGTGATACTATTTATCATCACTTCTATTCAAAATTTTACTGGAGACTATAGCTAACAAAGTACAACAAAGAGTCTAAACTATGGAAAGAAATAGATAAAACTATTATTAACAATAACATAATTATGTTTATAGAAATTGTTATATTTAACATAAGGGTTTAGCAATTTTCTAGATAAAATTAATATATAAAATTAGTTTGTACATGAGTATATTTATACAAAATATTTTATTAAAAATTTTAAAATATTTCAAAAGATATAACATTTACAAAACATAAAAATATAAGGTGCAATTTATGACCAAGACCTTTAGGAACAAAATTAAAGAACTTTATTGGAGACATTAGAGAAGATGTAAATAAATGGAGAGAAAAAGCGTTTATGTATTGACACCTCAGTAATATAAAGGTGCCAGTTTTCCTCAATAATATTTTATGTATGTGTGTGTGAGTGTTCAAACTGAGAAGAGGTACCATTTAAGTCTTCTAAGGTTGTTTACTGTACAAACATTCTTGAAAAGATAGTGTATATCAAAAGCTTCAGAACAGATGCAGAAACATAAGAGGCCTATTAAGGAATGTCTCCCAACAAAGGGTAATGAATGGTTCTTGAACAACTCACTACATATGTAGAGAAATAGGATTGGACTTCAACTCACAAAAAAATATTATTATAAGAACTTAAATCCCTAAATATGACAAGTAAAATTATAAAACTTTAGACAAAATGTAATATCATTATGAAAATGTCAAGGATATCTTAAACAAGACACAAAATTTTCAAATTATTATGTTGAACGATAGGAAATTACAGACATGCAACAGTTTTTATAAAACAGAAATGAAAATCTGTGATGCCGAAAAACAAAAAAGTATAATTTTGAATTTAAACTAATATAAATAAAAAGATTGAGGGGTACTTGGGTGGCTCGGTCTGTTAAGCATCCAACTCTTAATTTCGGCTCAGGTCATGATCTCGTGGTTTGTGCGATCAAGCCCCACATCAGGCTCTATGCTGACAGCAGAACCTGTTTGGGATTCTCTCTCTCTCCCTCTATCTCTGCCCCTTCCCGGCTCGCTCTCTTACTCTCTCAAACTAAACATTAAAAAAAAGAAAAAGATTGCTAAATTTGACTACAGTAAAATGAATAATTTTTTTCCTCAATATTTACCATATAAAGAAAAAAACAAACTATAAACTGTGAATAAATACTTATATATATATGTGAACAAAACTTATAGGTATCCAGAATGTATAAAGAATTGCTACAAATCATTAAAGGATAAATTTTTAGTAGAAAAATGAGCAATGACAAAAAGAAAAGGGAAACCTGGTGGTTAATCCCATATGAAAAGATACTCAACCCATTGATAACCATGGGATTGTGTGTTTAAATAATGCTGTTTTACACCCACTAGATTGATTAAAATGAAAAAGTCTGACTATATGAAAGATTGGCCAATATGTGAAATAATTGGAGTTCCCATATATTGGTTAGTAGAAGTCTAAGTCAATGCAACTACCCTAATTATCACTATTAGAATAGAAAAAAATATTATATTGATACAATGAAATACTATATAGTTAAGAAAAAACTTTTATTTTCATGCCCTCAAAACGGATGGAACTCAAAAACTCATGTTGTGCCAAAGAAGTAAGTCTCAGTGAAATAATAAAGTCTCATTTCACTTACATAAAACTGGAAAGCAATCAAGATAATACATTGTCTAAGGGAACAGCTTCAGTAGTGAAGCTATTCACTTTTCTAAAAAGCAGGGAAATGACTAACACAAACTTCTGGAAGTCCTTGGTTGGTGGGGAGAGAGGAAGGTGTATATAATGAAGGAATTACTCATGGGGACCCCTCACCTTATAGGGCATCTCAAGTTCATCACTCGGCTATTGGATGCACAGATGTATGTTTTTATTCGGTCAGTTTTTCATATGTTTTACATGTTCTTCAGAATATGTATTTCATTGAAAAAAATTTTAAAGTTGAACTACTAGTTTAAATGGTCATCATTTGAAGATCTCATGAAAGCCTAAGTAATCCCATCATTGATCTATGAACATTTCAGAATATGATGAGGTAGTAAACATTTATTTTTGTAAATCTTCACTATGAAGGCTCTTGAAGATAAATTAAGAACTAAGAAGCAGCACAGTAACAGAAATTACGAAGACCTCTGCAAATATTTCCATGTTTCAGTAACTCACTTTCTGCTCATCCCAGGACTCCCTGACTCAGGATATCCGTGACTTTCTCCTTTATTTTTCTTTTTTTATTTCTACTGTTTATCTCAAATAGAATCTATGTTTTAGTGAACTAAGTGGTCAAGTTAGTGTCTCAGGCCATGGTTGCCATGGCAGTGGTTCCTGTGTTTTGGACTGAGGACAAGTAAATGGTCAGTACTCCAAACTAACCATCCACCCCCTCTTCCTCTCATGAGACTATTAAGGTAGGCCTACTCCTACTCCTCTGGATTCTTGAGAAGTTACCAGAAGCAAAAGAAGGAGAGCAAAAATAAAAGTCCACAGACTTGGTCTTCATTCAAGAATTACTCATGACTTGGTTTGAGAAGCCATTCACATTATCTGGCTTTCAATGTCCTTATCAGTTAAAAAAAAAAAAGTATATATTGCGTAAATGGTCACTTTCACTGCCTCTAGGATTTTGAAATCATTTTCTGAAGTTTTAGCCAATCTCATATGGCTTCTGGAGTGGGTGTGGAAGGATTTAACATCATGTAGGTAAAACTCCCTTGAGACATCCTTGAAACCATTGGATCCAAAAGTGTTCAGGCATCTTGCTTAATACAAAGGCTTAAAGCCATAGTTATGTTTTGACTAAATCCCTCCTTGTGTGTTCTATCCCATTTGAAAATTTAAAACCATGTTTATTTATTGCTTTCCCCTTCTGGGAGGGTCAGGCTTTATGAGAGCATAAGACCTACTGTTCTATTGCTGTGTGACTAATCCTTCCTTACACTATTTGCTATTTCTGAGTAGATCTTTACTGTTCCAAATAAGGGTATCTGAATGACAGTATACATTGTGTAGCCTTGCATTTTATACTTCACACATGCCCCTAAGGATGTATTCAGACCCAAAGATTCAACGTATACCCCCTTGGTGAAAGACATAGCAAGATCTTTTGACTTACTCTCTTGAGAGAAGGAGACTTACTGGAACAATATTGGGATATGATTATAAGAAAAAGAGGAGCTTTAAAAAAATAATAATATCCTCAAACTGAAATCAGTGATTTACTTTAAAACGTAACTGAGAGAAAACAGCAAGATGGCGGT
Source organism: Panthera uncia (assembly GCF_023721935.1). Taxonomy (NCBI): domain Eukaryota; kingdom Metazoa; phylum Chordata; class Mammalia; order Carnivora; family Felidae; genus Panthera; species Panthera uncia. The sequence continues at coordinate 107,996,666 of NC_064816.1, read as the reverse complement.
GTAGGAGGACGCGGGGCTCACAACGCGTCCTGCCGATCACTTAGATTCCACCTACACCTGCCTAAAGAACCCAGAAAACCGCCAGAGGATTAGCAGAAGGGAGTCTCCGGAGTCAAGCGCAGACTAGAGGCCCACGGAAGAGGGTAGGAAGGGCGGCGAGGCGGTGCGCGCTCCACGGACTGGCGGGAGGGAGCCAGGGCAGAGGGGCGGCCCACCGGCCAAGCAGAGCCCCCGAGTCTGGCTGGCAAAAGCGGAGGGGCCGGACAGACTGTGTTCCGACAGCAAGCGCGACTTAGCGTCTGGGAGGTCATAAGTTCACAGCTCTGCTCGGAAAGCGGGAAGGCTGGAGGACAAAGGGAGGGAGAGCTGCTGAGCCCCCGGACGGCAGAGCTCAGCTTGGCGGGGAACAAAGGCGCCAGCGCCATCTCCCCCGCCCATCCCCCAGCCAAAATCCCAAAGGGAACCAGTTCCTGCCAGGGAACTTGCTCGCTCCGCGCAAACACCCAACTCTGTGCTTCTGCGGAGCCAAACCTCCGGCAGCGGATCTGACTCCCTCCCGCTGCCACAGGGCTCCTCCTGGAGTGGATCACCTAAGGAGAAGCGAGCTAAGCCTGCCCCTCCAGCCCCCGTGCACCTTGCCTACCCACCCCAGCTAATACGCCAGATCCCCAGCACCACAAGCCTGGCAGTGTGCAAGTAGCCCAGACGGGCCACGCCACCCCACAGTGAATCCCGCCCCTAGGAGAGGGGAAGAGAAGGCACACACCAGTCTGACTGTGGCCCCAGCGGTGGGCTGGGGGCAGACATCAGGTCGGACTGCGGCCCCGCCCACCAACTCCAGTTATACACCACAGCACAGGGGAAGTGCCCTGCAGGTCCTCACCACGCCAGGGACTCTCCAAAATGACCAAACGGAAGAATTCCCCTCAGAAGAATCTCCAGGAAATAACAACAGCTAATGAACTGATCAAAAAGGATTTAAATAATATAACAGAAAGTGAATTTAGAATAATAGTCATAAAATTAATCGCTGGGCTTGAAAACAGTATACAGGACAGCAGAGAATCTCTTGCCACAAAGATCGAGGGACTAAGGAACAGTCACGAGGAGTTGAAAAACGCTTTAAACGAAATGCAAAACAAAATGGAATCCACGATGGCTCGGCTTGAAGAGGCAGAGGAGAGAATAGGTGAACTAGAAGATAAAGTTATGGAGAAAGAGGAAGCTGAAAGAAAGAGAGATAAAAAAATCCAGGAGTATGAGGGGAAAATTAGAGAACTAAGTGATACACTAAAAAAAAATAATATACGCATAATTGGTATCCCAGAGGAGGAAGAGAGAGGGAAAGGTGCTGAAGGGGTACTTGAACAAATTATAGCTGAGAACTTCCCTGAACTGGGGAAGGAAAAAGGCATTGAAATCCAAGAGGCACAGAGAACTCCCTTCAGACGTAACTTGAATCGATCTTCTGCACGACATATCATAGTGAAACTGGCAAAATACAAGGATAAAGAGAAAATTCTGAAAGCAGCAAGGGATAAACGTGCCCTCACTTATAAAGGGAGACCTATAAGACTCGTGACTGATCTCTCCTTTGAAACTTGGCAGGCCAGAAAGGCTTGGCACGATATCTTCAGTGTGCTAAACAGAAAAAATATGCAGCCGAGAATCCTTTATCCAGCAAGTCTGTCATTTAGGATAGAAGGAGAGATAAAGGTCTTCCCAAACAAACAAAAACTGAAGGAATTTGTCACCACGAAACCAGCCCTACAAGAGATCCTAAGGGGGATCCTGTGAGACAAAGTACCAGAGACATCACTACAAGCATAAAACATACAGACATCACAATGACTCTAAACCCATATCTTTCTATAATAACACTGAATGTAAATGGATTAAATGCGCCAACTAAAAGACATAGGGTATCAGAATGGATAAAAAAACAAGACCCATCTATTTGCTGTCTACAAGAGACTCATTTTAGATCTGAGGACACCTTTAGATTGAGAGTGAGGGGATGGAGAACTATTTATCATGCTCCTGGAAGCCAAAAGAAAGCTGGAGTAGCCATACTTATATCAGACAAACTAGACTTTAAATTAAAGGCTGTAACAAGAGATGAAGAAGGGCATTATATAATAATCACAGGGTCTATCCACCAGGAAGAGCTAACTATTATAAATGTCTATGCGCCAAATACCCGAGCCCCCAGATATATAAAACAATTACTCATAAACATAAGCAACCTTATTGATAAGAATGTGGTCATTGCAGGGGACTTTAACACCCCACTTACAGAAATGGATAGATCATCTAGACACACAGTCAATAAAGAAACAAGGGCCCTGAATGATACATTGGATCAGATGGACTTGACAGATATATTTAGAACTCTGCATCCCAAAGCAACAGAATATACTTTCTTCTCGAGTGCACATGGAACATTCTCCAAGATAGATCATATACTGGGTCACAAAACAGCCCTTCATAAGTTTACAAGAATTGAAATTATACCATGCATACTTTCAGACCACAATGCTATGAAGCTTGAAATCAACCACAGGAAAAAGTCTGGAAAACCTCCAAAAGCATGGAGGTTAAAGAACACCCTACTAACGAATGAGTGGGTCAACCAGGCAATTAGAGAAGAAATTAAAATATACATGGAAACAAACGAAAATGAAAATACAACAATCCCAACGCTTTGGGATGCAGCGAAGGCAGTCCTGAGAGGAAAATACATTGCAATCCAGGCCTATCTCAAGAAACAAGAAAAATCCCAAATACAAAATCTAACAGCACACCTAAAGGAAATAGAAGCAGAACAGCAAAGGCAGCCTAAACCCAGCAGAAGAAGAGAAATAATAAAGATCAGAGCAGAAATAAACAATATAGAATCTAAAAAAACTGTAGAGCAGATCAACGAAACCAAGAGTTGGTTTTTTGAAAAAATAAACAAAATCGACAAACCTCTAGCCAGGCTTCTCAAAAAGAAAAGGGAGATGACCCAAATAGATAAAATCATGAATGAAAATGGAATGATTACAACCAATCCCTCAGAGATACAAACAATTATCAGGGAATACTATGAAAAATTATATGCCAACAAATTGGACAACCTGGAAGAAATGGACAAATTCCTAAACACCCACACTCTTCCAAAACTCAATCAGGAGGAAATAGAAAGCTTGAACAGACCCATAACCAGCGAAGAAATTGAATCGGTTATCAAAAATCTCCCAACAAATAAGAGTCCAGGACCAGATGGCTTCCAGGGGAGTTCTACCAGACATTTAAAGCAGAGATAATACCTATCCTTCTCAAGCTATTCCAAGAAATAGAAAGGGAAGGAAAACTTCCAGACTCATTCTATGAAGCCAGTATTACTTTGGTTCCTAAACCAGACAGAGACCCAGTAAAAAAAGAGAACTACAGGCCAATATCCCTGATGAATATGGATGCAAAAATTCTTAATAAGATACTAGCAAATCGAATTCAACAGCATATAAAAAGAATTATTCACCATGATCAAGTGGGATTCATTCCTGGGATGCAGGGCTGGTTCAACATTCGCAAATCGATCAACGTGATACATCACATTAACAAAAAAAAAGAGAAGAACCATATGATCCTGTCAATCGATGCAGAAAAGGCCTTTGACAAAATCCAGCACCCTTTCTTAATAAAAACCCTTGAGAAAGTCGGGATAGAAGGAACATACTTAAAGATCATAAAGGCCATTTATGAAAAGCCCACAGCTAACATCATCCTCAACGGGGAAAAACTGAGAGCTTTTTCCCTGAGATCAGGAACACGACAGGGATGCCCACTGTCACCGCTGCTGTTTAATATAGTGCTGGAAGTTCTAGCATCAGCAATCAGACAACAAAAGGAAATCAAAGGCATCAAAATTGGCAAAGACGAAGTCAAGCTTTCGCTTTTTGCAGATGACATGATATTATACATGGAAAATCCGATAGACTCCACCAAAAGTCTGCTAGAACTGATACATGAATTCAGCAAAGTTGCAGGATACAAAATCAATGTGCAGAAATCAGTTGCATTCTTATACACTAACAATGAAGCAACAGAAAGACAAATGAAGAAACTGATCCCATTCACAATTGCACCAAGAAGCATAAAATACCTAGGAATAAATCTAACCAAAGGTGTAAAAGATCTGTATGCTGAAAACTATAGAAAGCTTATGCAGGTAATTGAAGAAGATATAAAGAAATGGAAAGACCTTCCCTGCTCATGGATTGGAAGAATAAATATTGTCAAAATGTCAATACTACCCAAAGCTATCTACACATTCAATGCAATCCCAATCAAAATTGCACCAGCATTCTTCTCGAAACTAGAACAAGCAATCCTAAAATTCATATGGAACCACAAAAGGCCCCGAATAGCCAAAGTAATTTTGAAGAAGAAGACCAAAGCAGGAGGCATCACAATCCCAGACTTTAGCCTCTACTACAAAGCTGTCATCATCAAGTCAGCATGGTATTGGCATAAAAACAGACACATAGACCAATGGAATAGAATAGAAACCCCAGAACTAGACCCACAAACGTATGGCCAACTCATCTTTGACAAAGCAGGAAAGAACATCCAATGGAAAAAAGACAGTCTCTTTAACAAATGGTGCTGGGAGACCTGGACAGCAACATGCAGAAGGTTGAAACTAGACCACTTTCTCACACCATTCACAAAAATAAACTCAAAATGGATAAAGGACCTGAATGTGAGACAGGAAACCATCAAAACCTTAGAGGAGAAAGCAGGAAAAGACCTCTCTGACCTCAGCCGTAGCAATCTCTTACTCGGCACATCCCCAAAGGCAAGGGAATTAAAAGCAAAAGTGAATTACTGGGACCTTATGAAGATAAAAAGCTTCTGCACAGCAAAGGAAACAACCAACAAAACTAAAAGGCAACCAACGGAATGGGAAAAGATATTTGCAAATGACACATCGGACAAAGGGCTAGTATCCAAAATCTATAAAGAGCTCATCAAACTCCACACCCGAAAAACAAATAACCCAGTGAAGAAATGGGCAGAAAACATGAATAGACACTTCTCTAAAGAAGACATCCGGATGGCCAACAGGCACATGAAAAGATGTTCAACGTCGCTCCTTATCAGGGAAACACAAATCAAAACCACACTCAGATATCACCTCACGCCAGTCAGAGTGTCCAAAATGAAGAAATCAGGAGACTATAGATGCTGGAGAGGATGTGGAGAAACGGGAAGCCTCTTGCACTGTTGGTGGGAATGCAAATTGGTGCAGCCGCTCTGGAAAGCAGTGTGGAGGTTCCTCAGAAAATTAAAAATAGACCTACCCTATGACCCAGCAATAGCACTGCTAGGAATTTATCCAAGGGATACAGGAGTACTGATGCATAGGGGCACCTGTACCCCAATGTTTATAGCGGCACTCTCAACAATAGCCAAATTATGGAAAGAGCCTAAATGTCCATCAACTGATGAATGGATAAAGAAATTGTGGTTTATATACACAATGGAATACTACGTGGCAATGAGAAAAAATGAAATATGGCCTTTTGTAGCAACATGGATGGAACTGGAGAGTGTGATGCTAAGTGAAATAAGCCATACAGAGAAAGACAGATACCATATGGTTTCACTCTTATGTGGATCCTGAGAAACATAACAGGAACCCATGGGGGAGGGGAAGGAAAAAAAAAAAAAAAAAAGAGGTTAGAGTGGGAGAGAGCCAAAGCATAAGAGACTGTTAAAAACTGAGAACAAATTGAGGGTTGATGGGGGGTGGGAGGGAGGGCAGGGTGGGTGATGGGTATTGAGGAGGGCACCTTTTGGGATGAGCACTGGGTGTTGTATGGAAACCAATTTGACAGTAAAATTAAAATATAAAAAACAAAAAAAACAAAAAAAAAAAACGTAACTGCAAGTTTTGTTAGTAAGGTTTGTTCCCTTATTAACACCACATCATTGAGTCAGAGGTTTGTCAAATTTCCATCAAGACGTTCTTTTCTTGAGAAAGACCCAGAAATTGGGGATGCAGGAAAACAGCTGACAATCATAAACTACAAGTGTGCAAGTCTCTGCAACCCTAAATTATAGAACAAACTGGAGGTTATATAATGGATCAGCACCAATTTCCATTTTATCCCTGACTTGCTTTCTCAAAGCACGATTTGACTTACATAAGCATTCTATGATTTGTAATCAAACTCACATAAGTTTGGAATAAAAGCCAAATCTAATTATTGAGCGACAGAAAATAAATAATCTGTTACCCAACTTTTCCCCATGTCATTACAGCACAGGATACATTTCCCAGCCAATGAGCAATGATCTGTACCTCTTGTCACCCTGTTAGTAATTTCTGTTTCCACAATGCAGTAAGGACCATAGCAAAGGGGGATCCTCTGTGCCTTTAAAATGCCCTGCTCCATAACAGTCAAGAAAGAAAAAAAAAAAAAACAACAACAACAAAAAAACATGTCTTCATACACGTGATATGCAACAGAGGCCAAGATATTTTTGGTATGATCAATTAAGTTAAAATAGCAGGACATACAAGAAAATTTAAGATAGGAAATCTAATAGCAATACAATCAGATCTTAAGTTCAGACTAGTGTCTCTTAAGACACTAGAAAAGGGGCGCCTGGGTGGCTCAGTTGGTTAAGCGTCCGACTTCAGCTCAGCCCCACGTCCGTGAGTTCGAGCCCCGCTTCGGGCTCTGGGCTGATGGCTCAGAGCCTGGAGCCTGCTTCCGATTCTGTGTCTCCCTCTCTCTCTGCCCCTCCCCCGTTCATGCTCTGTCTCTCTCTGTCTCAAAAATAAAATAAATGTTAAAAAAAAATTTTTTAAAAAGACACTAGAAAAGAAGATTTCACATTTTTTCCCTCTTTGGGGAAAATTTCGACATAGAATTTTATTTTAATGAAAGCACCAGAAGTCATATATGTTGTATATGACTTAATGTAAAACATTTTAAATATATTTTCAAAAGTATGTCTCAGGGTCAAAGTTGCCTTATATTTAAGTCCTTTTGAAGTCATCTACATTATGCAGTGCACTTTCACTGAATTTAGTTTGAGCACCAAAATTCTATATGGATTCTGTACTAATTTCAATCCTGAGCCTGATTGGATTCAATGCTAATCTAAAAACAAAACAAAACCACCACCACCACCACAACAACAACAACAACAAACAGTGGGTGGGGAGGGGAAGGCATTTTAACAAAGATTGAGTAATGATTCCTTATTCCTGAAGGTTAACTTTACAATTGCATGTGTTGAATGTCCCTGTAAACCAACCTTTTAGAAGATCATTTTCAAAAACAATAAAAGAAATACTTTGGTTAATGAGAGCATAGATAATGTAGGTACAAACCCAGCTGATATTCCATCTTCTTGTACCACTATAGCTGAAGCAGTGTCCAGAATATGGAAATACTATAATCCATAAATACCTATTCCTCAAGAGCCTGGCTCCTGCTCTGGCTCCTCCGCTAGAACCCTTGTACCACCACAAGATTCAGAAACAAAGGAGAGGATAATGCTGGGCCAGAGGGGGACCACAGAACTCTTCAGCACTGTGATCATTTCTGTCCTGAGGGACCGTGAAATACAAGTTGCTAAATATTTTGAATACAGTTTTTAGCCATAGACAGAAGAAATAAACAAAAAGGATTATGATGATGATGATAATGATGATAATGGTGTATTTTGGCACTTAAAATATGCAGGGAGAGCATCAAGTGTGAATTTAAAAGTTTCTGAATCTTAAACAACTTAGAACAAGCACAATAGCTTTAAAAAGGTGTTAGACGAACCACAAACGGCTCCATGGATTACTAATATTCCAAAGTTGAAGATGCCTAAAATAGCTTGGAGGGAGATTGACTTATAAATGTAAGCATAAAATATTGATATTTTGAAAATTAATATGTCTCTTATCCCTTATCCCAAATCTTTGAGATGAGTGCTATTTTAGAATTCAGACTTTAGAAAGTGTATATACTTTTTATTATTTAACACCCTGAATCTAATAATCAAACTTAATGGAAGTATATTGATGAATAGTCATATCAAATGAGTTGTAAAAATCTTAGTTCTCATATCCTTGGAGAATTTGGATAGACAGATAAGTTTTTGTGAAGTTATGTGCTATATAATTAATATGTTGTTTAAAAAATGTTTATTTATTTTGAGAGAGACAAAATACAAGAGAGAGAAGAAAAAGAGAGAATCCCAAGTAGGCTCCACACCATCAGTGCAGAGTCCAATATGGGGCTCTATCCCACAAACCATGAGAATATGACCAGAGTTGAAATCAAAAGTCGGACTCTTAGCCGACTAAGCCACCAAGTGCCCCTAATTAATGTTGTAAAATATGTATATATAGGTGTATGAACTAATTAAATATTATAAATAAACATTTGAGTATGTCATTTGAATTTCTAATAATTTTTATATTTTTTGGCCATCATTATTTGGTAGTTTTTTTTTTTTCATCAGGAAATTAGGATGTTGCCTTACATTCTTAGATACATTTATTGCATATATTATTGAAGAAACTTCTATGTGCAGACAGTGTTACAAAGTGCAATACTAGACATGCATAAGGAATGGTGATGTGTTAATAAGTTACTGAGGCAGAGAGCCAGTGCAATGCCATGTGATAAGACTGTAAGAACCGAGCCCCCAACTACATTAATGCCTATGTTTCTAGCATTTTATATATTTTCATTCACACAGTGGGAATACAAATATTCAATGATTTCATTTAAATACAAGGGACATATGCAAAATACTGGGAGGACTCCAGAAATAGGAATTACTCATTCTACTATGGAGGAGGTAATATTTGAACTGCATCTAAAAACACTGAATAGGAGCCCATTTCAGAAAAAATAAAATGACATTCTAGGAAGGGGAACAGCATGTATAAAGGCAGGATATTTATGGTCGGCTGTACTTTGCTAATTTGCAATAAGTGTGCCTGGAATACTTGGGAAGACAGAGCTGGAGGACTATAAGAAGTTAGGGACAAAGAAGAACTTTTTTTTTTCTGAATCTTCAGACCTTATTCATCTTACAGGTGAAAGTATGTACCCTTTTACCAATCTCTCGCTATTTCCCACACCCTCTAGCCCCTGGGAGCCACTTTTCTCCTCTATTCCTGTGAGTTTGACAGTTTTTGTTTTTGTTTTTATTTATAGATTGACATATAAGTGATACTTGCACAGCATTTGTCTTTTTCTGTCAGGCTAATGTGACTTAGGATAATGCTCTAAAGGTCCATCCATGTGGTAGTTCTATTTTTAATTCTTTGAGTAACATTGATTTTCCATAGCAGCTACACCAATTTACATTCCCACTAACAGTGCACAAGGGTTCCCTTTTCTCTGCATCTTCACCAGAATTTGCTATCTCTTATCTATTTGATGACTGCCATTCTAGTAGGTGTGAGGTGATATGTTATTGCAGTTTGGATTTTCATTTGTCTGATTAGTGATGTTGCACACCTTTGGATGAATCTGTTTGTCATTTGTATGTCTTTGGAAACGTCTTTTCAGTTTTTCTGCCCATTTTTTTAATCAAAAATTTTTTGTTTGTTTGCTATTGAATTATATGAATTACCTATATGTTTTGTATTATTAACCCTTTTATCAGCCATATGATTTGGAAATATTTTCTTCTATTTGGTACATCGACTTTTCATTTTTTTGGTGGTTCCTTTGCTGTACAAAAGCTTTTTAGTTTGATGTAGACCCACTTACTTATGTTTGCCTTTGTTGCCTTCGCTGTTGGTGACAAATCCAAAAAGCAATTACCAAGACCAATGTTAAGGGCTTTTCCCCTACGTTTTATTCTAGGAGTTTAGTGATTTCCAGTCTTAAATTCAAGTCTTTAATATACTTTGAGTTGATTTTTGTGTATGGTATAAGGTCCAGTTTCATTCTTTTGCATGTGGTTATCCCGTTTTCCCAACACCATTTATTGAACAGACCATCTTTCCTCATTACATATTCTTGGCTCCTTGACAAAATTAATTGACTTTGAGCCTCCTGGTTTTAGACTTTACCCTTTAAGATCTTTATATACATAGGTTGGGGGGAGTAATGACTTACCATTCAACATATTTTTGCTATCATATATTTCAAAGAAAGAATTAATGGTATTGTAAATAAATCCAGTACAGTTTCATGTTATTTTTATCAATTGAAATTCTCATGGGCTATATAAGGACGATTTCTCCAAATAACTCTCCAAGCACTTTTGGCATGATGTTACATCCTATTTTAGTCTCTGACATACATACACACACACACACACATGTATATATATATATATACACACACACACACATATATACACACACACACACACACACACATATATATATATACACATACACACACACACACACACACACACACACACACACACACACACACACATATATATATATATAGTTTGGCAAGCAGTCCCTAATTGCTTTTGTCACATATGTTAACTCAATTCCTAATTGCCTAAAAGGTTTCAATGATGGAAAAACACATTTTAAAGGGAAGCATTATGGATAAGCAGACTGTTTATAGTTCCTAGTTTGTGCTTGGCAGAAACAAAAATAAATCACACACACACAACCCAAACAATTTTTTGCAGTACATTTGAATGCTGAAACTGTTTTCTAAATCAAAATAGTAAAATTACAATTTGGCTGAATTGTAGCAATTTAAATACATTGTTATTTAAATGCATGTATCCATAAATTACCCCCCAAATAATTTAGGGCTGTCTTCATCGATATTTTTTCTGAGTGCTGTATAATGTGAACACTAAACAAGAGGTTATTACTAGGAAGCCATATGGACATGAAACACTACATTTGATCATTGTCAGTAGCAACTATCAGCTGTTACTGTCTTCTCTACAGTGCCAAACGCTGGTATTGGTGGCAATTTAATTGTGGGATTAGAAACCAAAATAATTACTGAAGCTAAGTTTTGGGAAATCAGAACACCAAAAATCAAGGAAAATACCACAGCAAAAGGGAAATTTCTATCCTTGCTTTTCTTAATGTACCTTCACTGGAGAAGAGAGTTTGTTAAAAGGCCTGATAACAAAAAAACTCATTTATGGTTGTGAAAACATTGTGCTTTCATGATATTTGCTTTTTTTCTCTAATTCAAAAATAATAGTATAGAAAAGATGCTTGGGATTCATTTATAACAGTAGTCCTTTGTGTTATTTCATTTAAAATTTTAATTGAAGAGATGTTATCAGCAATAATGGAGTTGTTGATAACCAGAGAGAGAGAGAGAGAGAGAGAGAGAATGAGAAGATTTTTGTATCACACAAAGAGAAAATACAAGAGATAGTCATATCTAGTATTTTTTTTAAATGAGCTAGCTTCAGTATAGAAAATGTAAGGGAGAATAAAGTGGGTAGACGAGTATAAAAACTGAATAATTGTATCAAATAGATCCTTAAGGCAATAAGAAAGCTTTAACTTAAGATATCAGCGTCCAACTTTGTGTATTTCACAATATATAATATCATATTTTTAGAATACACTGGCCATGAGGAACATTCAGTAAAATAGCTATTGGTTGGTAACCAGAAGATGCCTCTGTGGTGGTGATCTCCAATATTATATCTATAAAAGATGTGTGTCTAAGAAAATTCTAATGCCTATAGATCTATAAAGCAAACTCCTAGGTATCCATAGTGTCTTTCTTCTCTCCCTCCCTCTCTCTCTCTCTCTCTTTTAATGTAATTCATCTGCTTTTAGTTTATATGGAACAAACACTGTTGCTCATTTACCACTGAGACTTTTGCCAGATCACCTTCCAGAGCTCAGTTCCAAAAGATTACAATGTAGAATGGCTGAGAGTTTCCATGGTAACCTTTCTGTTTCCATGTGACTATGCCATGGCCACAGACCCTCAATCATCTGTCAGCTGATTCACAAGACCCATAGCTTCCAAGAAGTTCTACTTCCTTGGAACCGAAGTACTAGATAAAAGTATGCAAAAGACAAGTGCTAGAACAGAAACTATAAAGACAGCACTTAAACTCCCAAGAAAAATGCCTTTTTCATTTGTGGATAACTATCTGCTGTGTACCATGAAGAACCCTTGAAGACAGATGCTGTATCAGGTTCTTATCCAGGGAGTGGTCAGCAGCATAGAGTTTGGTGCCTATGTGTTCAGAGTAGATGTATCTCTCTTATAGCCAGCACAGGGCTGCCACACCGTTATGCACTGAGGGGCTTTATTTAAACCTCAGAAGAATTATGGGTAGAGCAAAGTGACTCTAAGACTCATAAAAATATTAGAGATCATTTTAGACCATTACCTGATTATTAGTTGCCTAAACATGTTAGTGAAGCTTCTTAACTTCTGAAAATATGCTGGATGGAAATGTAAGCATCAATATATAACATATGTATACATAAGAGCAGAGGAGTTTATTGTAATTTTATAGTTGGAGGAGGAAAAAACAAAGTACCTTGAATATCCATCAATACAGAAATAGTTGAAAAAATATGGTACATCAAAATATGGAATATCATGCCCTTATAAGAAATAATAAGCTATACCTGTATCTGTTGAATTAGGGCACTATTAGCTTGGTTAAGGAAGAAAAGCACACTGCAGAATATATTGGGATAAGCATGGAGAAAGATATAGATGATTGGCATGAGGCAATTAATATTTATTTCCTCCCTGAATGGTGAGAATAGGAAACCAGGGAATTAGGGTGGTAAAAAAATTAAGAGCACATTGGAAAAATATGCATGGTACAATATTAAGTTCAAATATAGAAGAGAATGGCATTTAACATTGCTATAACTATGTTAAAAAGTGAATTTAGACAAATAATTAAAAATAACACAGACATAAAAACACTGATTTGAGTTAATGATGGTATTTGGGGCACATTTTTGCTTAAATTTCTCTTGTTATGTTAATACAATCTTTAAGTACTGATGCATAGGGGCACTTGTACCCCAATGTTTATAGCAGCACTCTCAACAATAGCCAAATTATGGAAAGAGCCTAAATGTCCATCAACTGATGAATGGATAAAGAAATTGTGGTTTATATACACAGTGGAATACTATGTGGCAATGAGAAAAAATGAAATATGGCCTTTTGTAGCAACATGGATGGAACTGGAGAGTGTGATGCTAAGTGAAATAAGCCATACAGAGAAAGACAGATACCATATGGTTTCACTCTTATGTGGATCCTGAGAAACGTAACAGAAACCCATGCGGGAGGGGAAGGAAAAAAAAAAAAAAAAAAAGAGGTTAGAGTGGGAGAGAGCCAAAGCATAAGAGACTGTTAAAAACTGAGAACAAACTGAGGGTTGATGGGGGGTGGGAGGGAGGACAGGGTGGGTGATGGGTATTGAGGAGGGCACCTTTTGGGATGAGCACTGGGTGTTGTATGGAAACCAATTTGACAGTAAATTTCATATATTAAAAAATAAAAAATAAAAATAAAAATAAAAATAAAAATAAAAATAAAAATAAAAAAAATACAATCTTTAAAATAAAGAAAATATTTTGATCCCTGGATCTAGTGTTACAGTCTGGGAATCTATATAGTGTAGAGTCCCCTGGTTTGGGAAACACTTTCCAATACAAATGAACCAAATATTGGAATTATTAGAATCCTTAGCGATAAGTGAACTAAGAGACTTCAATATAACTTGAAGACATGGCCTTGCTTGAAATGGTACCCAAGTACACAGGACTCATATATATAATCAATATTTCCATATTTCCTTCTTATGGTTATTATAAGCCCAAAGCCTTAGTTTTAGATTTGTTCCATTAGTCAGCAAACCCTTTATTGAGTTAAGCAGAATTATATGAATTCAATAGATGGACAAAAAGAGCTTGGCCCACTAAACACAATGATTACTTTGCTTGAATTGTATGCTGAGGACTGTCATAGGAAAACCATGAAGGGGAAAAACCCCCATTCTTCTCTCCCCACTTCTTGTGATCTTTTTTAGAGCCTTGCTTATTCCCAAGAAAGGCTAATATCTTAACAGTTATTCCTTTCTCCTTTTCATAAAACCCAGTTCCCTAAAACAATATGCACCTATTACACCAAAAAGTAAATGACTTATAGCCTTATTTCTTTCTTCTCCCTAAATTTCAAGAATTTATAACTCGGTAGTCTTTTCTGAACACCTAATTTATTGCCCTCCTTATTAGCTGGTTGTGAAATATTTGTAAGAAACATTCTAAACTTCTGTACTTCAATAACTTCCAAGACAAGTGGCTCCCTGCTGTAGAAAGAGGTTGTTCCTTTTGAGTGCAAAGTTAGCTTAGAAATTCCCAACATTTTAAGCCGCAAAACTTTCCTTACCATTTTTATATGTGGTAGAAAAAAAGAGGCAGCTGAGAATATTAAAAGGAACATAGGACTGAGTGATGGATCAAGAAATCCTTCCCCAGAAATTCTTTTGGAATATTTTTATTGCTTTTACAAAATCCCAACTTGTAGAAACTTTCAGGTACTGTTCCCCATAGTCCTATGTTGTTTTGCTTTTTGCTTTTGTCATTGTTTTTCAGTTGGCTATGTCTTGGTTTACTTATGCCATCAAAACTCTGGTGTCCAGAATGGGCAGCCAAGGCGAACATCCCACCTAGCAAAATGTTGCCTTATACCATTTAGCTCTCAGTGAGTTCCTCACTACAGATACATAAAGCAACAGAAGTTTAATTTTGGAGCATCAAGGAGCAGTGAGGAAGCAAGGAGCTACAGGGTTTCCTGGGAGAACCCTTCACTCCTCTGCCACAGAATAAAAAATTATCAATCTGTATGCTCCAATTTCAACACTTTTAGTTAATTAAATAGAGTACTTATTTCCCCTCATGAGAAACATAAAAAAGACATAAAAACAAATAGACAAATTCAACCTTAGGTTTACAGAATATACTTTTAGTCAGGTCTTTGGTTGCAATTGAAAGTTAACTCAAACTAAATCAGAGAAATAGGCAAATGTACTGGTTCTTACAATGAAACTGCAGAAATTGCTGGTTAGACTATCTCCAAAGTCAGTAGAAATCAGGGCCTAGTATCCAAAAGGACTCCCTCTGTAGCCCTGCTTCTTTATGTGTGTTGTTTTTACTTTCTTCAACTTTTCCCACACAGTTGGAACAGGCACCAACACCTCCAGATTCATATATTCTCCACAGAGAAAAAATGAACTCACTCTGCATGTTCCCAGGTTTTAAAATACCTTGGAAAGGTAGATTAATCTAACTTCAGACAGGTGTCCAATCCTGGATCAATCAACTGTGGCCGTAGCCACAGTGTGTGACAACACACACTTGAACCATATTGTCAGCACATTTTTCAGAAGGAGGGTCAGAAATCTATAATGTCCACTACAGGTTATGATGTTCTATACATGGACAATGTCTCATACATTAAAAAGTACTTTTTAAAAAGTTATAAAAAAAACTAACAAACCAAGAATTGAAAATGAAAAATTCTGTCAAATGGATGGTAAGTGTGTGTGTGTGTGTGTGAGAGAGAGAGAGAGAGAGAGAGAGAGAGAGAGAGAGAGAGAGATCAAGGGAAGGGAAGAGAAGAGAAGAGAAGTAAACGGAAGGGGGTAGGAGAGGAGAGGAGAGACAAATTCACTAATGGCCTTGGAGAAACTTCATATTCAGCACAGCCTAGCATTACAAATGTTTAGGAATCATATGTATGAGTTTTACTCACTGAGAAACAAGATCATTAAGCAGATGGAGTTGAAGCAAATTACTCTAGTAAATGCAATAAGTTCCATTATGAGATAATGAAATATAAGAAATGCAGACTTCAGTTTCTCTCTTGTAGAAATAAGGCACAGTTGAAAATGAAAATATTTTAACATGAATGCATTCATGTTTGCTTTTGCTTTTGACTTTTTATTTCTCAAGTAGCATGTAAGAGTGATAGATCATGGCTTAGAGGGCACTGTTTTATATTTGTAGAAAAAATGGATTCTGAATCTTTCTATCTCAGTTAAAAAATTGTACGTTTCTGATCATATGGCTACTGCTCCTCTACACCCCTACCAAAGCACAAAGGAGTTAAAATACAGTTTTCTACCATTTAGTCATTGTCTAATTATCCTCAGTATGCAAAACACTGTATCAGGTATTGTGTATATTTCCTGCCCTGGAGATTTATAAACTACCTGGGTAAAGAGAACAACATAATATTTTCCTTTATTTACATTCCTATTGTCAAGTCTAGATGTAGAGATTTGATATCTATGAGCAGTTTGTATCAGTAAAGAGATATCAAAGGAGATTTTGTAGAGTGGGAGGAGAAGAGCAAAAACAGAAATCGGAAAAGTTAACCCACCTAAAGAACTCTCTTCCCCTGAGAAGAGGAAGCCATAGAGATGGAAGGGACTCCACAAGAGAGGTAAGTCAGAAAATACAGTGAGGGAAGTTTCTTATAGCCAAGAGTGGTGCATTATACACAATGCTACAGAGAAGGCTAATGAGGACAAAACTGTGTCTGTTAGATTTAGCAAACCAGAGGCAAGTGATATCTTAGAAGAGAAGGACAGTGACAGTGGAAGAATAAAGGGAGGTGGGATGGCATTTCAATTTCAGAGGGTTGAACAAAGCTAAAGCAGTGAATGTAAACTATGCTTTTTCCAGCATCTTGATTATGAAGAGAAGAGAAATAAGAAGGTAGACATAAGACTGCCTTCTGTGAGCATGAAAGGGGTGCATCTTAAAACATGAGGATGTATGGGAGAATACAGAGGATGATGACATTGCAGATGACCCTGAGGAGGTGGAAAGGATGACTCAGAGAGGACAGTAGAGAGAACCTAGACATGAAAAGGAGAAGGGAAACTTCTTTTCCAGAGAAGGAATAAAAGAAAGTAGGAACGAAGGCAGAGTATAAATCTTGAGTACTTGACAGGAAGTTAAATAATATCATATATAGGTTTCTCAAATTTTAGGGAAGAAAAAAATAAAGTCACCTGGTTAGCTCATAGAGAAGAGAGGAATTGAGCATCAAATTGGAGTTGTGTACATTTCAGATCATTATGGACAATTACAGAAGAATCTATTTATCTGGCTTTCTGTATGTCTTTCGACAGATCTATGAATTTCCCTGAGTACTCAGCTGACATTGTTTGGGAATAGAGGATCAAAAGTATTAGTTATGATTAAGTGGTACTCTTACCCTATAAACACAAGGTTCGAAATGGAAGAAAGTGAGTAATAGTAATGAAGGAAGAAAGGGAAAACAAACTGGAGGGTTTTTTAATTTTGAAAAGCTATAAGACAGGAAGTAAATAGTCATCATTAAAATATAAAACATTAGAAATAGGCCAGTTCATAATGACATCAAGGTTGAAGATGTTGCTATTATGAGAATGGTTGAAATTCAGCAAAGGTAAAAATAGTTGGAGTCAAGGATGTTAAGAAGCTTTGAGGCTAAGGCTTCAGATGGGTCAAGAACATGGATATTGAGGTGACCTAAGACAACCTACAGAAGAATGTGAAGAATGGATGTAAGTCAGATATAAAAGTCCTCAAGGATTAGGGAGAGAGTGAGATACTGATGGATGGCAATGATGAGGAAGAGCAGAGAGAGAGATGGTGGTACTGCTTAGGAGGTTGGTTTCTCAGAGAGGAAAGGTTTTTGCACAAAGGATAAATAGTATTGAGCTAGAAGTGGTATCGAAATGGAGTGGGAGCTGAAAGACTAATGACACAACATCTGGGCTCTGTAGGAAATGTATAGGCTCTGAGAGGAGCCCTAGGGGCCCAAGGATGGGCCAGGTTTCAACAAGGCAAGGAAATGGAAAGTGCAAAGAGATTGAGAATAAAGTTATTAGTTTGATTTTTTTGGTTTCTTTTTCCCAGTTTTTGTAGTGGTATGAGACTACCCAAGGTGTAAAGGGTTGGAAGAGAAATGAGCACACACATACACTCTCACCTTTTTTTTTTCTTTTGGTGAGAATGGAATTTCTCCCATGCATATTTTATCTAATAGCTCTACCAATTACTATCTTTTCTTACCTGGTTATATCATAACATTTTTTGGAGCTGCTTTTATCAATTAAACATGACTAGAGCTCAGGCAGATATTACGAATCATGAGGTAATACATATAAACTATGAGAAGCCAAGTAGAAGCAACATTTTGTGGAATTGTCACACTACTCCACTCTCAGGACTTTTCTTACATGATAAAAAAAAAAATGTATGTTGTTAAGCCATTTTACTTGATTTGAATTTTATGGTATTTGCAGCCAAATGCTGTCCTGATTGATATTATGGATATCTTTGAGTTTATCTACCTTAAGTGTAGTTTTAATTTAAAAAATCAAATTTTAGGGGAACCTGTACAACTTTTCACCAAATTTCAATACACAACTTTGTTTCTTTTGTAACATCTATGGAAAATTGTTCCCCTCTTCCTGATGTTAAAAAGTACCTTGGATTTTTTTCTCCAATAGGTTTCCAAGTGAAACTCTTCTATTAGAAATTATTTGTAGCAAAGTTAAAATTAAGAATCAACTGCAAAGTCTTATTCCAA
This sequence comes from Panthera uncia, assembly GCF_023721935.1. NCBI lineage: Eukaryota > Metazoa > Chordata > Mammalia > Carnivora > Felidae > Panthera > Panthera uncia. The sequence continues at coordinate 107,978,067 of NC_064816.1, read as the reverse complement.
TTTAAGCTCTGGGAAGCTAATTAAAAAGAAAAAAAGCAATAGAAAGGAGAATTTTTTTTAAAGGAAAGAAACCCCTGTGAGTATTGTACCCCTGATGATGAAACTTACTTCTTCCATGTTGAATTTGCTCTTTAAATATCAACATTGGTTTTACAAAATCTTTACATATTTCTCTCTAACATTTGTACAGTTTTTTAATATTTTCAAACATATTAAACAAGCAATTTTTTTTTAACTCTCGTGATATGCCTATGGAGTAGGTAAACATTTTTCTCTGATTTTCAAAAGGTCTGTCTGGAGAGGTCACACTAATTCCTTGGGGGAGTTCAAGTGATCACTAAGAGTCAGGCCTGAGGCCTGTATGTCTTAGTCGTCAATTGTTGCAGAACAACTGCTTTGAAACTTGGCACTTAAAACTGCAGTCTTCTTATTATTTCTCATTATTTGTGGGTCAGGGATCAGAGAGGGTACTGCAGGCATAAATCTCTGCACACTATGTCTACTGGGACTATAACACCCAAGATGGCTTCTTGACTCACAAGTCTCATGCCTCTGTTTGAATGGTTCAAATGTTTGGGGGCTGGGTGGAGTGATTCATCTGGGGTCATACCCCTGAGGCCTCAGTTCCTGGTGTAAGACTACTTCCATGTAGTCTTACCAGGGTAGCTGGGCTTCTTAAATGATGGCTTAACATCCACAAAACATAAAAGCAGAAGCTTCCGGGTCTCTTTAAGGATTAGAGCTGAAACTAACAATATATCACTTCTTCTAACACATTCTTTTAGTTTCTGCAATCCATAGAACCAGCCCAGATATTAAGGATGAGGGCTATACAAGGTATGAGTATGAGAAGATGTGTTACATTAGGCAGCAATGCTGGGGTTCCCAAGTGAAAAATAAGGTATACAGTGAACTCTGAATCTCAGATAAACAATGAAAGTTGTTCTAGTATAAATATGTTCCATGTAATATACGGGGCATGCTTGTACTGAACATTATTCCTTGTTAATCCACAATTTCAAGTTTAACTGATTACCCTGCATTTTTATTGGCCAGCTCTCACAATCCTAGAATATACCAGTGTAACAGACTACCAATAAGTAGAAACTGATATTCTCCTTAAACTCTGTAGCAACACATCAGTAACATCAGTAACATGTACATCAGTAACACACAGTTTAATGAAAATATTCATCAACACTTGCTTTATCTCCTAGTTCATGCAGTGTGCATTTATATTCTTAGCTACATCTCTGAGTTGAGTAAAAGTGACCACAGTAGTCAGATGAATTAATCAGTGAAATGGGATTGAGTTACTGGGAAGAAAGCCTTTGCACTTGTAAAAATGTAAGGAAACTGGAGAGATGATTTAATATAGTCTTCATACCTAGATTCTTCTGAAAACCTTGCTTATGTGTACGAGTTACTTTTCTGGCAGTTTTTGTGTAGGTATTAGGTAGTATTTCAAGACAATAGTTGTTGCTCTTCCATTTAAAATGAATGATTTATGTAGGAAAGTAGTAGCATCTACTGCGTGAAGCTGTTAGAATCCTTTCAATATATTTATATAAACAGTTTAGTGCCTTTGTTGCTATTATTCAGGAATAATCCTGAGAGCTTATTTTTTATCATACTTTTAATAAATCCTGACATAGAAATCCTGCTCTCACAGGTTTCCAGAAAAGAATAATGTGCCAGTAATTTGATCTAACCAACACTATTTAAATCACCAGTGATCGTTAGAAATCCATCTCCCTCTGCCAGGAGCCTCTTCCCCATGTGATGTTACAAGGTCAGATGCCTTAAAAATTAGGTAGGAGATGGCATACAACTTTATGGACCTGCATACATCTCATTAGCTATCTGACTTTTTTCTATTTAAAATATAATTACTATGTATTAGGTTAACACTTGTTTATCTAATACTTTTCAGGTATCCACCAAATTGGACCTAAATTTTAGAACTACATTTTTCAAAAGAAAGTTATAGTTTTATATAAAAATAAATAAATACGGAGGGAATTTGAGCCAGCCTAAAACCTTTCCTAGGCCAAAACTGTCCTCTCTAAATCTTTTCTTCTTCCCACATCTTCCGTCCTTCCTTCTGTAAGTTGCTAATTTGAGGCTTGGTATTTACGAATACTGAAGATTGGCCATAGGGCCTATGTACAGGGAATGACCCACTATTCAGAGTGTGCAGTAGAATTTCACTAATAAACATGGAGCCTACCCGTTGCTCAGAGGATTTGGGAGGAAGAACATACTGTTGTATAGTATTTGATTCTGCAGGAATTCTTTCTACATTTTTCTCAGCTTGTTAAAGACATGATCTCTTGAAGATAGTAATGAAACAGATTAGGTTACAATGCCATAAAAGGTTGTAGAATGCTTGATAGGTTCAGAGATTATCTGATAAAGTGGCAGGATTTGGAAAATGAGGAAAATGTCACTCAAAAAACTTCAAGGATTTGTCCACAATCATGGCAACACTGAAACCAGAATGCAGGCCGCCTTCAGCCCAGTGCTTTTCTCACTAATGCGTGTCCCACTGTCACAATACTGTATCCACACACAGAAGTCAATGACTTCTAAAAGTCCTTTTGGCTTAATGTCTACATGCTTTGTGCCTTCAAGGAAAATATCTGAGAAATATTCCCAAAACTCTTGTGTCAACAACTTTCCATTCCTTTAATGTACTTTGTCACAAGGCTGAGGTTTGAAGCTTGTGGCTTTAGTTAAAATTTCTGACCAAAGAATTTAATAATATGAGCATACAGTGATCTGTTTCCACAGCGGTGTTTCATTATAAACAAGTGCTAATTTTTATTTAACTAAGCTCCTATTGATGGTCACTTAGGTTTTTCCAACCTTTTGCTATTCAATATATGGTTTAACATATGAGGAAGTCTATCTAATGGATACATTCTGAGAAAGGGGTTTACTCTAAATTAATAATGAATTTAACCTGCTGAGCTTGATATTTTGGAATATTATCATCAATTAATAACTTTAAGTTATGATGATGATCATTAATTACCAATTTGAAAAGTGAAATGATCAATTATCTTCATTTTTTCTCCCTGGAGAGATGGTTAATATTTAAACTTATTTCTTGTTTGAATTACCATCTCCATTTGGTTCTAATTGTTCAACTGGTAAGCCATTTTTATATGGAAACAGAACTGTGAATTTTCATAGCTCATGAAATATGGAAAAAGGACCATCAGTGACTATACAAAGACACATTGGTTTCAGAACTGATTTTAGATAGAAACTCATTCAGTTCTCAGCTCAAATTAATGGACTTGTATGTGACATAGCAGTAAAAATCAATTTAAGAGCTTCCTGGAATACCATTTACAGCAAATATGCAGATGTCTTCTTATTTAAAACCTGGAACACTGACAAACTCTAGCAGATTGGGTCTCATAGGCATTCAAACTGTGGGAACATGCACAGTAGCGGTAGGTCTGCTTTTCATTTTCTAGATTCTCAATGACTTAACCATGAATATGAAGCAGCTATGTGCTTAGTTGAATCTATTGGTTAGGATAATATAGCTTTGAATTAACTGGGGATTTCAGTTAACTGTTCTGTTCCTACTTCTTTAATTAAAAATCTAATTTGTCTTGATTATAACTGTATCTGCCAAATATTTTTCAAAATGAGGAATATAATAAAAGGGGACAAGTCAGCATATATTGTTGGTATATTTTAGGAATTTAAAGTTATCTAACCACCAGATAAAATTTTTTGAAAAACCAGATTTCAACATTAGTTACTTTAAAGAATTAATCCATCCATTCAGTATAAGTGTATTTATTTTTGAAAGAAAGAGACAGCCTTGTCCCTTCATGTGCTTTTTAATTGTATGCATTTTGTTTGATGACAGAAAAGGAAATATCATGAGGCATTATTTTGAACTGCATCCCACTTCAAGCAGCATGCTCTAAGGCTGTGTTTTATTAAGAGTATTTCATAGAATATTAGCCTGAAGAGATGCTTATATGAAAAAAGTTTTTGTGACTAAATGTGCTTAGGAATCTGCTCATATTGTGATCTTAGAAATTCACCCTGAACTTTTAACAATTTCCCAGGTGATGCTTATGTTGCTCATCAATGGACCATAATTTGAGGACTACTATCTATAGGCTGCCCTCCCAGAAAGGTACTAGACTCCTAGAAACTCCATGGAAACAGTCACCAATTAAGTACACAAGATGAGTAATCCTGGTAGAGTGCAGAGGTGGTGCATCAGCAAAATGGCTCCTGGTACCCTGTGCCATACCGTTGCTATCTGTAGCGTCAGACCTCGTTACTTCCATACTGCTAAAGGAAAGTCTGTTTTTCTCTATTCATAAATACCAAGTGACAAAACTGAAGGCAAAGTTTTCCTTATGTCAGGCAGCCGTATTCCCAAGGCTTGGGTCCTAGTCTCTGATATATTAGAGGAGGGGCAAGTTGTTTTCAAACCAAGAAATTCTGCGGTGGAAAAAGGTTAGAGGCCATGCTTTCTTTACTTCATGCTTTCATCAGCTCCTGGGTGATGTCCCATAGCCATAGTCCAAGTCTCTTGCTCAGTCTGATACCCAGTCCTGCTAAATGATGCCTCTCATGGTACTTCAACCCTGTTTCATAGAAAAGAGAGGACATGGGAATTTTCACCCTATAACCACCAAAGAGATGCATGTAATCAGATTGTACCTAAAATAAAGAGAATATTAAAGGACATATTATCAAAAGTTGAAGGCAAGGACAGGTCTAAAATGTTATGCCTTCACTGTGAAATTAGATAGTTAGCAAGTCAGGTGGGGTGGCTGCCAGAGTACTTGAAAGTCCAGAGCCATTTGATAATTCAGATTTAAATTTAAGATATCATTTTTCCAAAGGCAGATATCTCTCACATAATTCAAACATAAAATACATGACTTCATTTACTCTTGGCATATATTATCCAAATAGAAGATTGAATTTACTATGCAATTCTGGTGTTAATGTAAGCAGATGTGTTTCACATAACCAATGGATCCTATAGAATATGAGTTAACCAAAGTGGTTGAGCAATTGTTTCTTGCATGAAATACAGGCAATATAGTTTTCCAAGGCTGTAGGTCTTGTTTTTGCTCTCTTTATCCTACTTAGTTATAGTAATTACCCTTTAGCATTACTGATGTAATATTAGCAGCTATAATCTCAGCTCCTATATGCTGAAATGGTACAAGTTGCTCAAGAAGTAAGATACAGTGGGTTTGTACTGAGAGGGAAGAGTTAATTTGACTGATTCATTGCAAATAGGACTCTCAGAATGAGTCAACTTTTGCATTAAAATCCATAGAGCAATACACAAGTAAATGTTCGTTTTAGTTTATGATAATTTAATAAATAGGGAGAGTTTTACCTTTTTCCTCCTGATTTGTATGTGTTTTATTTCTTTTTCTTTCCTTAATACAATGGCTAGAACCTCCAACATAATGTTGAATAGAAGTAGTACAAGTGGACATAATTGCATTTTTCTTGAACCCAGGGGGAAATAATTCAGTCTTTCATCACTAAGTTCAGTATTAGCTTTGGGTTTTTTTTGTTAGAGGTGACTTATCACATTGAGAATGTTTTCTACTATTCTTAGTTTATTATATATTGATGTTGTACTTTACCAAACATTTTAATCCATCCATTAAAATTACCCAATGGTATTACTCCTTTTATTTTTTTCCAGTTAGTTTTCTGAATTACACTTATTGATTTTCAAATAATCAGCCAGATTTTTATTAATTAATTTAATTTAATTTAACCAGAAATTAAATTTCTGGAATAAATGCAACGTGGGTTCATGATTCCTTTTATATATTATTAGGTTTGATACACTAATATTGTGCCAAATATATATTTATAAAGTAATATTATGTGTTTTATATTAATGAGGGATATTTGTTCATATTCCTAATGTCTTCTTGTTGTTTTCTTGAAGTAAACTTTACATATGGTGAAATGAACAGATTTTAAGGCTTTAATTAAATGAGTATTGAAAAATGATTATATCCATGTAGCCTATATAGCAGTAAAGATTTAGAACACTTCTATAGCCTCATAAAATTTTCTTATGCTCTTATACAATTAATCTCTACTCCCCATAGTCAAAAACTCTCAAAATCTATTTCTATTAAGCTGGATTTGTTGGCTTTTCTTGATGTTCATATAAATAATATAGCATTCTTAAGGACCTGGCTTCTTTTGCCCAACATATGACACTTATCCATGTTGTTACATACATCAGGAGTTCACTTATTTTTATGGTTGAGAGTATTTTATTGAATCACTATGTCACATGTTTTTTTTAAATTAAGTTTATTTATTTTTTAAAAATATATTTATTGTTTAATTTACATCAAAGCATATGTTGGAACAATAATTTCAGGAGTGGATTCCTTAATGCCCCTTACCCTTTTAGACCATCTCCCCTCTCACAGCCCCACCAGAAATCCTCTGTTTGTTCTCTGTATTTGAGTCTTTTATGTTTTGTCCCCTCCTCCATTTTTATATTATATTTGCTTCCTTTCCCTTATGTTCCTCTGTTTTGTATCTTAAATTGCTCATCTGAGTGAAGTCATATGATATTTGTTTTTGTCTGATTAATTTCACTTAGCATAGTACCCTCCAATTCCATCCACATAGTTGCAATGCATCCATTCATCCCAAATGTCGATGACATTTGGGCTCATTCCATACTTTGGCTATTGTCAATAGTGCTGCTATAAACATTGGGATGCATGTGCCCCTTCAAAACAGCACACCTGTACCCCTTTGGTAAATACCTAGTAGTGCAATTGCTGGGTTCTAGGGTAGTTCTATTTTTGATTTTTTGAAGAACCTCCATACTATTTTCCCGAGTGGATGCACCAGTTTGCATTCCCACCAGCAGTGCAAAAGAGACCCTCTTTCCCTACATCCTTGCCAACATCTGTTGTTGCCTGAGTTGTTCATGTTAGCCATTCTGACAGGTGTAAAGTGATATCTCATTGTGGTTTTGATTTGTATTTCCCTGATGATGAGTGATGTTGAGCATTTTTTTATGTGTCATTTGACCATCTGGATGTCTTCTTTAGAAAAGTGTCTATTCATGTCTTTTGCCCATTTCTTCACTGGATTATTTGTTTTTGGGTGTTGAGTTTGATAAGTTCTTTAAAGATTTTGGATACTAACCCTTTATCTGATATGTCATTTGCAAATATCTTCTCCCATTCCATCAGTTGCCTTTAGTTTTGTTGATTTTTTCCTTCACTGTGCAGAAGCTTTGTATTTTGATGAGGTCCCAATAGTTCATTTTTGCTTTTGTTTCCCTTGCCTCTGGAGACATGTTGAATAAGAAGTTGCTGTGGCCAAGGTCAAAGAGGTTTTTGCCTGCTTTCTCCTCGAGGATTTTGATGGCTTCCTGTCTTACATTTAGGTCTTTCATCCATTTTGAGTTTATTTTTGTGCCTATCGCTGTCCAGGCTCATTTTTTTGCCCATCGCTGTCCAGTTTTCCCACCACCACTTGCTGAAGAGACTGTCTTTATTCCATTGGATATTCTTTCCTGCTTTGTCAACGATTAGTTGGCCATATGTTTGTGGGTCCATTTCTGGGGTCTCTATTTTGTTCCATTAATCTGAGTGTTTGTTTTTGTGTCAGTACCAAACTGCCTTGATGATTACAGCTTTGTAGTATAGCTTGAAGTCTAGGAGTGTGATGTCTCCTGCTTTGGTTTTCTTTTTCAAGATTGCTTTGGCTATTCAGGGTCTTTTCTGGTTCCATACAAATTTTAGGATTGTTTGCTCTAGCTTTGTGAACAATGCTGGTGTTGTTTTGATAGGCATTGCATTGAATATGTAGATTGCTTTGGATAGTAGCATGGACATTAACATTAACATTAACAATGTTTGTTCTTCCAATCCAGAAGCATGGAATATTTTTCCACTTTTTGTGTGTCACAATGCTTTCTAAATCTTATATCTCAGTGGACATTTGTATCATTTTTAGTTTGATGCTATTGTCAATAAAGGTGACATACATTTTTATGTTAAATCTTCTTTGGATAAATTGTTTCATTCTAAATACTTATGTTTTTTAATTATTTTAATGTTTATTTATTTTTGAGACAGAGAAAGAGACAGAGTGTGAGTGGGGAGGTGCAGAGAAAGAGGGAGACACAGAATCCAAAGCAGGCTCCAGGTTCTGAGCTATCAGCACAGAGCCCGACATGGGGCTTGAACCCATTGAGCCCAAGATCATGACCTGAGCTGAAGTCAGCTGCTTAACCGACTGAGTCACCCAGGCACCCCTCATTCTAAAAATTAGAAGAGAATTTCTGAATTATAGGTTAGATTTAAGTTTAACTTCATAAGGAAATATCAAAAGGGACTAACAGAGATCAAGTCTGCTGAACAAAATTAAAAGATTCCAATGAAAGTTAACCCGTCATCTGATAGAGGTGTGTTAAAGTGGAAAGTTTGGACAAATACAGCCCATGTACTAAATCTGATATTGTACCTATTTTTGGATGGCATGTGAGTTGAGAATGTTTTCTACCTGTTAAAATATAAAATGTAAAAGGACTATTAGGCTTTTGGCAAGAACAATTGCTTAATTTTGCTCATTGGATTCCATGAGGCTTTTACCATGTGAAAGGACATAAACATTTACCATGTGGCTCTTAGAGACAAAATTTGCTGACCCTTCGGCATAGTTGCATAGTAATACAATTGAGTATATAAAGAACGTTCTAATAATGATGATATAGATTGTCCAAGATAAACAATACAATTCTGAAGCAAAGAAAAATATTATTAGAATTAGATTACTGATACAGAAATAATAAATGCGAAAATTGTTTCCAAAGGTCTTTCTGAAATACCTATTATATAGAAATACCCCAAAGACAAATAGATGGACTACCATCACCAAGTATCCCATAATTATTAACCATTATGGAAAGTTAAACATAGAAAATGGTAAATAAAAATAATTGGAAAGAAGACAGTGAAACAGGGAAACTATACCCAATAAAAAATATTATATTCAAGATAACACTGGAAAAGCAAATAAAGAAGCATTTAGACAAATAATAATGATGATAATGAAGAAGAGAGGTGGAAAATGAGGATTCCTTACAATAAAAATAATCAGGATCTCAAACGAAAACCACTCAAACCATAGGAATAAGGCAGGCCCCCGGTGGTAGCCATGTCAGGGGACATTTGTAACTCTACCATACTGACCATTTGTATCTAAACACTTAACTATAGTAATTAAATCCTCAAATGTATTGAATCAATAGATACAAGATGTCAAGTGATCATAATCATAGGTGAATTTAGTCATTGGGAAAAATTTCATGAATACAAGAGAAGAAGTTTGGGAGAATCTTTAACAAAAAAGAGCATCTAAAATATTTATTAGATTGAATCAAGATCATTAACAGCCTAATAATAGTATATTATCTATGTAAATAAAATGTTAATAATTTTAATTAGGGTTTACTATAATATATGATACTTATGTATACATACATATGTATATGATTTCATGATTATGAGAAAAATAATTTTGCAAATTAAAGAATGGCTATTATCTCAAGAAAAAGTATAATAGGCTGAAATCTCAACTCATTTCTTATAAATAATAATGGAAATAGCCAGCCCAAAGGTAAAAACCAAGTTTGAAACTGTGCCTTCTGTTTGTTATTGTAAGAATCATTTCTTGCTTGGGGTTCTTATATAAGACAGCAAGAAAATCCCAAGGTTTTAAATGGATACAAAGAGATAAAAGAATAATTCTCAAAGTCAAGTATATTTTATAATATCCTATGCCTGTGATCCCTACACCAAAGTATTCTGACTTTAAAGTAGAGTAAGTTACCTTAAATAACTATGGCTCCTGGTCTTTGCAGTTGAGACCATAAGGATACAGATTTTTTTTTTTTTTTTTAATATATGAAATTTACTGTCAAATTGGTTTCCATACAACACCCAGTGCTCATCCCAAAAGGTGCCCTCCTCAATACCCATCACCCACCCTGCCCTCCCTCCCCCCCCCCATCAACCCTCAGTTTGTTCTCAGTTTTTAACAGTCTCTTATGCTTTGGCTCTCTCCCACTCTAACCTCTTTTTTTTTTTTTTCCTTCCCCTCCCCCATGGGTTTCTGTTATGTTTCTCAGGATCCACATAAGAGTGAAACCATATGGTATCTGTCTTTCTCTGTATGGCTTATTTCACTCAGCATCACACTCTCCAGTTCCATCCACGTTGCTACAAAAGGCCATATTTCATTTTTTCTCATTGCCACATAGTATTCCATTGTGTATATAAACCACAATTTCTTTATCCATTCATCAGTTGATGGACATTTAGGCTCTTTCCATAATTTGGCTATTGTTGAGAGTGCCGCTATAAACATTGGGGTACAGGTGCCCCTATGCATCAGTACTCCTGTACATAAGGATACAGATTTGAACCATATCAGCCAATTAGGTTTGGAATCAGAAAGGTTGCTAACTCAAGAGTTTGATACTCTTTGTTAGAAAACATAGGATAGGCCATTCATAATGCCTAAAAAGGCCCTGAGTTCTTAAGTAGCTCTACCTCTGTTAACATTAGAACTCAGGTACCAATCATATAGTAGTTCAAATTAGCCCCATAAAAAATATAAAAACTGGCTTAGTAGAGTACTCATGGAAAATGGAAAGGGTACATCTTAGAATGAGACGAATCCAACACGTCACATGTCACCTTTGCATCATGAAATTGCTACTGTTGAGATGCCTTTGTCAAATTCAGATTAGATCTGAAAACTTCACCCTGCTCTGAGCTCACAAAGGACCAAGATAAAAAATCTAGTTCTTGGATAGAGAAGCTTTGCTTATAGCAGAAAGCACAATGGCAAAGCCAATTCCTTAACCAATGGGTAAAAAAAAAAGAATTCTGATAGATAATCAGATTAAAAATGTATTACAAATCATTATTTTTTGCAATGAGGCCAAAATTCCAAAACACAGTAGAAGCAGATACTTCTTATAGAAACTATAACGCAGTACCAAAAATTCAAGGTGATTGCCTTGAACTTACATCATATGTGTGAGGAAACTTGCAGATACTTCTTCAGAAGTAGTGATAGTTTACCACTCCTATAGGATTCATGCTGATACCATAGTAAGTGAACAAATAAACAAATTAAAGACTTACTCTGTAGAAAAAAAATTATTGATGGCAGATCAAAAAACCCATTTTAGTTCCAAGAGAAATGTGGTAACCCAAATGAGAAAATATGAAAATTTCACCTCTTACGTATTTCCACTGAAATAAGGGTCACTGAGAGATGGACTGGGCTCATAAAATGCAGACAAAGAAAAGCTAAATATAAAGAAAATACTAGAAATTTCATGGTGTATTAATCAAGTCAATGAGACAACAGAGTAGAAGCAAAAAATAATGCAAATGGACATTTTGTAACCATGCTCTATGATAAAAATCTCTGAGGTAACTTCAAAACAAGAACCACCCCCTACAAGAAAGGTAAACTCTGGGTTAAGACAAAAGAGAATACCTAATTTCAGGAGACATTATAGATAACGGCAATCCCAACATTCATTGCATCAAAATAGAAGAAAGCAATCTGATACAGATAAAAATATTGTTACTTTTGTTTTGAAAAGTTCATGAAGATGTATGAAAATATCAATTATTGTCCTCCCCTTACTAGTGTTTTCTAGTCTAAGGTATGTGTTTTTTCACTACCTGTAGTACTTTTATGACTGTTGCTAGCACTTTTACTCTTACTGTTATTTCTACCCTCTGGTTACCAAATCAGTTTTCAAAATACACATTATAGAAATTCAGAAGAAAAATGTGTATTTCTGGAGAAAAATGCCAATTTTAAGATGATCTGATGGCATTCTTTTTGGATGATTTACCCAATTTATCAAGAGATAGAAAGATAGAAAGTACTACTGATTCACCCCAAGGACAAGTAGATGGATGATTATTGGTAGTTGGACTATTGTATTGTTCTAAGGATGGCCATTTGTAAGACAATGCCCCCTCCAACCCCAGCTGATGGATACAAACATAAGAATCCCTAAGAATGACTTCCATTATAATATGCAATTATAGTAAAGGAGCCATACTCATAGCCTTAAAAGAACTCTAGAGAAGCATCCACTGTCACTGCTTTGATAAAAATCTGTGACTTAATATGTAGAGAAGATAAAAAGGGTATTTTTAAATGAGTATGAATCATAACATAAAAGACAGATAAAAAACCTGGAAATAAATAGAAGGGTGAGACAGCCTTAGCATGGATTGTGTTTTATAGTCTTGAAAAGAATGTTTCAAAGAATGATTCTTTGTCTGTATAATTACATTGTCATATAAGACTCCAACTTAGCTGTCTGGAGAGAGACTGACCTTAAAGTAATGGGCAAAATGGCAGAGAACTGTGGGTGACTTCTATGAGCTGATGGCCTCAGTCATACAATTGCTAAGAAGGTTTTGTCCGTAATCTCAATGAGTTTGGGAGTGGATCCTTTCCTGTTTGAGCTGTGAGATGGCCCAGCCAACAACTTGATCACAATCTGTGAGAAGACCTGAAACAGAAGATCCAGCTAAGTCATGCCTAGACTCCTGCCCATGGAAACAGTGATATAATAAATGTATTGTTTTAAATTGCTAAGTTTGTGGCAATTTGTTATATAGCAGTAGAAAAATGCAACTATCTTCATGAACTAGCTCATCTGAAAAGAAAGGAATCTGCCTACCATGTGCTTAAGATTTAAACAACCTGATAGATAAGAAATAGGTTAAAGGCACTGATTAAAAACAATAACCTTAAACAAATAGAATATTAGGCATGCTGAAAACATCCAGGGTCCCAAAGAACATAAATCTCAGAGTGCCACTGCCACAGGAACAACCAGCCAACAAGTTCCCTGTATGTCTGGTGGGATAATTCAAGTAGGCTGTGAAGTTTTTTATGCAAGCCATAAGGTAATTCCAATCTCTTTGTGTGTTGAGCAAAGGGATCTTCAACCAAGAGAAAGTAGATAATCCAACTGATAACTGATGGTGGCTAAAGCAGAGAGATGAAGACTGACCAAATTTTGAGACTAAAGTAATGTGTGTGTTCCTGCTTTGCTAGGTCTCACTGCCATTAAATTGCTTAACTGAATGATTGCTTATCAATTTATTGAATGAGTATAAATGTATATGTGATGGGCTGTAAGTGATTCACTTTTCTTGATCACCACTTCTTATTAGCATATTCCAACACATTCTTTGTAGTAAAGCAAGCCAAAATCTAAATTCAAAGCACATTCTCAAATAATTGGGATCTGGCTCAAATGCAATATACATATCTTCCTAATTTTATTTCCAAGTATTTTATTTGTTTTGATGCTAGTATAAACAGAATTTTTGAATTTTGTCTTCTAATTTTTTTAAATTCTTGTTTATTTTGGGGGAGAGAGAGAGAGAGCATGCAAGCATGAGCCGGGAGGGGCAGAGAGAGGGAGGGAGAGAGAGAGAGAGAGAGAGAGAGGGAGAAAGAATCCCAGAGAATCCATGCTGTCAGTGCAGAGCCTGACGTGGGGCTTCATCTCATGACCATGAGATCATGACCTGAGACAAAGTGAAGAGTAAGATGCTTAACTGACTGAGCCACCCAGCCTCCCCTATTTTTTAATTTTTTGTTGATAGTATAGAGTATAAGTAAATTTTGTATCTTGACCCTGTATCAAGCAATGCTCCTGTGTTTACTTTTTAATTCTTAAAGTAGATTTCTTAGGATTTTTAAAGAAACAATCATGCCATATATGAATAAAGACAACTTTACTTTCTCCTATCTAATTTGTAAGGATTTTTAAAATTTTTTTCTGTTTCCTTTTATTATTTTTGTTTTATTGTGGTAACTAGAGCCATCAGAACAATGTTGAACAAAGACACCAAAATGGGTAATATTTTCATGTTCCCAAGTTCATTCATGTTCCCCAGTTTCACTATGAAATATGGTACTGGTCACAGTTTTTTTTTTCATAAAGATGCTCTTCATAATAGGGAAGTTCCTTCCTGTTACTAGTTGGCTGAGAGTTCTGAAATTTGTTCCATGCTTTCTTTGTATTCATTGAAAGGATTGTGGTTTTTCTCTTTATTCCATTAAGTTATTTATTCCATTAATATGGTAAATTGTCCAATGTTAAGTCAAACTTGCACTGCTGTAATAAAACTCATTTGCATATAGTATATTATCTTCTTTATAAACTGCTGGATCCAATTTTTTGGTATTTTGTTTCTCAAATGTTTTTATTCTATTATCCTTTCTTTCCTTTTTTTGCTTTATCAAATATTTTTGGAATTTTATTTTAATTCCTATAATAACTTGTTTAGCCAAACGTCCTTGCAGTTTGGGTGTTTTTCTCTAAGAATTGTGTTTTAACTTACCAAAGTCCAATACTTCCAAAATGCCATATGCATATATGTATACATATACATATTGCTTTAAGTGATTATACTCTTTAAAAATTAATGGAAAAAAGCATTGTGTTTTGTGCTTACCAAAGCTTACTGTTCCATTCCTTTCCATTTCGCCCTGCAAATCTGTGTTGTCATTTGGTTTTAGTTCACTTGATCTGAAGAACTTCCTTTAGCAATTCTCGTGGCTTAGTTTTCCTCAGACAAATTTTCTAGCTTTTGTTTATCTGAAAAGTTCCTTAAATTTGTTTTCATTTTTAATGAATATATTTGCTGGATATGGAATTCTGGGTTGATAGTTGTTTTTCTCCTTTGTTTCCCCCTCCTGCTCTTCTTCCTCTCCCTACCCCCCTTCCTCTTCCTCCTCCTACTTCTTCTTCTTCTCTTTCTCATTCTTGGTTATTGTTGGTCTTCCATTATTTTTGACAAAGAGGCAGCATGATTTTTATTCTTGCAAATAAGATGTCATTTTTCTTTGGCTGCTTTCAGACTTTCACTTTATATTTCACTTTGAGTTGTCTGACAACAGTGTGTCTTTAGATTTTTCTGTGTGTATGTGGCTTGTGATTTGCTGAGCTTCTTAGATCTGTTAATGTCTTCCATAGCTTTTGAATGTTCTCAGTCATTATACCTCCAAAGTTTTCTTGTACCTCATTATCTTTTCCTCACCTCTGGGACCTCAAATGAGCAAACAATAGGCTATTGGTATTTCCCCACAAGTCAATGAGGCTTCACTGATTCTTTTTATGTTCATTATATTCCCTTTATCATTCACATGGATAATTTATAGTAATCTGTCTCTGAATTTACTGACCCTTTGTCATTGTCAATCTGCTCTTAAGTCCATCCACTGAATTTTTCATTTAAGATATTGTATATTTCGGGGTTTTTTTTAATAGTTTTACTTCTTGCTGAGCTTTTACACATGATTAATCATTTTGGCCATGATCATGGTCTTTATATCCTCAAACGTATTTGTGGTAATTGCTTTAGAATGGCTGCCAATTAAGCGCCTGGATCATCTGCATATTTCCTTCTGTACATTGCTTTTCTCTAACTACAAGTAACAAGTTCCTATTTCTTTGCAAGTCTAGTCATATTTTTATCGAATGTTAGACTACTAATGTTAGACTACTGGTTTGATGCTAGAAAGCAAAAAAAAAATTATTACTGACTAATATTACCTTGAACATGCAGAACTTTAAGTTTTACATTTTTTTTAAACACAGGTCTTTTTTCATTTTGTCCTTAATCTAAAAATGGGTTTTTAGTTTTGTTTATGGTTTTTAATGTGAAGTTACGGCTTTCTGTAATTTCTGTGGAAATCACAGTGTATAAAGTGTATAAAACAAGACTCAGATGCTGTATTATATCTCTTCTGCAGTTGACAGTAGCTAAGATATCTGCTCAGCTTTTTCAAATTTCCAGCTGTTGTTTTCCACTAGACTTCTTGGGGTTTTCTTGTGCATTCAAAGGTCAGCCAAGAACTGGAGGAAAATTTATATGCTGATTTGGGGACTCTTTCCCTGTGGTTCTTTCCTTCTCAGGAATTTCCCTTTCAATTTACATCTCATCTGGTAGTTTAAACTCTGTTCTCTGACACCCCAACCTGATAAAACAGCAGATTTCTGCTTGAATTATAGCAGCCCTCTGCCATATGAATTGAAAAATGCCTATGGGGAAAAGTCAAATCAATGTGGATCTGACACAGTGCCATTTAATTCTTTCAAGGGTTGAAATCTACCATAATTGCTGCCTGCCTTTGGTTGTTCTAAAGTGCTCCAAATTGGTTTATACATTATTTTGTTATCATAATTACTTGCAAGAGACTTAGCCTTATTTAAGCTACTCTGCCTTTACTAAAATCTGAACTCATACTTATATGCATCTGTCTTTTACCTACCAGCATTAAAAGTTCCTTTGAATTTGAGTCCATGTTGACTTCATCCCCCCTCCTAGTTAACTTGATCTTTTTGCCTGACTTCAAAAGGATTCTGTCTTTATTCTCCAGGAAATTGACTAGGATATCTCTTGGCACATACTGCCACATATCAGTTCATTCATTCTACCCTATTTGTCACCTAGCAAATTAAAAAAATGTTGGGAATACAGTGGTAAATAAAACAACAAAATTATATTCTAGTAGGAGATCTATATTTATAGTGAGGAGAGATACATATAAACAAAAAGATGTAAATGATCTTAGAAATAATAAAATAGGGGTGCCTGGGTGGCTCAGTCGGTTGAGCGTCCGGCTTCGGCTCAGGTCATGATCTCACCGTCTGTGAGTTCCAGCCCCGCGTCGCGCTCTGGGCTGACAGCTCAGAGCCTGGAGCCTGCTTCTGATTCTGTGTCTCCCTCTCTCTCTGCCCCTCCCCTGCTCATGCTCTGCCTCTCTCTGTCTCAAAAATAAATAAAAACATTAAAAAAAAAATTTTTTAAAAAGAAATAATAAAATATAAGGAGATAAGTGCCATGGAGAAAAATAAAGTGGAGAAGGTTATCTTGGAATTATACTGTTGCCATATATATGAAATTATATCACCTTTTCTCTAATTGTCACTATTACTTCATAAGTACATCATAATTGATATTAATTCACAATAGCATGCCATTTTCTTTCTTAAGTTTGTCCAAAAGTGTCTTAATTTACCAATAACATAAATACATCTGTCATTTACCCTGTGATGTTAGAAGTATTTTTGTTTTTGTTTTTTGAAGGTTATTGTTGTTGTGTTTTTTGTTTTGTTTTGTTTTGTTTTGGAGTGCCTTCCAAAGATATTTTTATTCCCTAACTTTTAGGAAAGATTCAAAATATTTCATATTTTATATTCTTCAACCCATGTGTGAATATTCATCAATATTTCTTGAGTAAAATTCCCATACTTTAATCTATAATTTTCACTGTGTTAAAAAAAAAAAAAAGGTATGCCTTTCAGGAAGAGAAACACAATGTTTTTGTTCCATGCTTACAATAAAGCAAGGTGGAATTTCTGACCAAGTAGAAATAACTACTTCTAATGTTACCAGGACTGATGAATGAATATAAATAGTGACATATCAGTGGTAAAAGAATGCTATAAAGAAATTTTCCTTGGCTTTGGAACAGATTGTGTGTTTGTGTGTGTGTGTGTGTGTGTGTGTGTGCGTGTGTGTGATAGGAACACATTTCCCAACAACTCAGCTTTCTTTTTGCTTTATGTTAAAAGTTAGTATTGATGTTATAACACACAAAACTTAACAGGATCAAAATGAATTTTCATAGTAACAACTAAGATTATTTTACTCTGAGTGAAGAATAGTGTATTAATTGCTGCAGTTTTCACTCTTTAGTCTTAAATTACCCTTTCCCGCCATCTGCCTCATATCATCTCTGTTCAACATTTCTTTATTTTAAAATAACTTTTAAAGTAGAAGGGAGTTTCCTTGAAATCAAGTATTGTACCTACTCGTGAGTAGGCTATTGATTGCTCCCCTACTGATTGTTCTACTCATCATATTCTTGCATTATACCTGCCTATTGCTTCTTTTGCTTTTTCTCTAGAGTAGGAAGAGTCAAAGTCCTCTCAAGCTTTCTCTAACTCTCAGGCTATATCCACATTATACTAGAAACAGTTCAGTCAATTCAGCCAAACAGTTGGTCAGTTCAGTCACACCATGCACTTACAAGATGTCTGTTCTAACTCATTCATTGGTAGCTTAAGATGACGCTGTCAGTGTGATAACATGGAATAAATAAATACAAACTCAGTCTGACTCAGTCTGGGCTCCAGTTCTATCCTCTTGCTCATTGTTCTGTTTCAGTTTTACCTGGTTTACCTCTACCACAATGTCCTGAAACTAACAGGGAATCTTTAATCCTATTCTTTTCATTTAGTTGTCTCAGTTTTTAAAAAGCAATGGGTGAAAATAGGAATATAGGGTTTTGTAAACCTTAATATTAGAATTTTATGGAACATTAAATCTGGAGTAGAACCCAGGGATCATCTTTTCCATTTTCAAAATTGGGATCAGTGGATCTCTAGCATTCTCTCAGAGTTGGCTAATAGGTTTATGTGCATGGTCAAAGTGGGTGGGGGTAGGAGGTGAGCAGTGTGACTCAAATGATGCTTGATGGACTGTATTTTCTGCTTCTCTGGAGGGGCACAGCCCCCCACTCCCATACAGAGACATGTAGACACATTTCCTATGCCAGTTCTAGTTATATCAGCTCTATATAATGGAGCTCCATCAGTGGTTACTTTTGAGAAAAAGTCTCTTCTGCTAAGAAAATATTTTAACACAATAATTTTGTCTAATTCTGTCATTTTACAGACTAGGATATTTAAAACCACAGAGAATGAGACTTTCCTAGGGTCATGCCGCCATTTGGTATTCACAGTACACCTTCCAACACTGAAGAAAAACTCAGTCTCTGAGCAAAAGCACAACTTTCTGGGGGCATAGATCTCTTTGTTGAAGGAACATGCTGGGGCACCTGGGTGGCTCAGTCGGTTGGGCGTCTGACTTGGGCTCAGGTCATGATCTCATGGTCTGTGAGTTTGAGCCCCACGCCGGGCTCTATGCTGACAGATCAGAGCCTGGAGCCTGTTTCAGATTCTGTGTCTCCCTCTCTCTCTGACCCTCCCCTGTTCATGGTCTGTCTCTGTCTCAAAAATAAATAAACGTTAAAAAAAATTTTTTTTATAAAAAAAAAAGAGCCACATGCTGACTACAGTCAGAAATTGCTCTTGTGAGCTGTTCAACTTCCCTTAAATACTCACTTCATAGGTCTAAATATCCATTCATCCATTTTTTTATAAAAAGGTTGATGATGTAAAAACCATGTGCCAAATATTGAGGAAATAAATATGGGTGAAAAAATTGACATACTCTCACTGTTAAAGAACTTACATTTTATTGGTAAATTGATAAGTAAAAATACACATATATGTACTTTACAGCCTAAAAATTTTGTATTGTAATTTGAACAGTAATAAAAATAGCTACTATTTATTGAAATCTAGGGACTGTATCATACATATGATATAATATGTATTTATCATATATATGATATATATGTGTATATATATATATATTATGCTATATACTTATTATTATTTCCATTTTACAGGCAAATATGTTGAGGCACTTCGAGGGTTAAGTAACGTTTCTAAGACCATAGAGATAATTAAATGCTACATCTAGGAGTGAAATTCAGATGGGTCCAGTTCTAAAAGCTCAACTTGGTATAAGGAGTTTTCTGTCTTTAGGAATCCCTAATAAATTCCCTACAAGGGGGACACTTTGCTCTTTAATTAATGCATTGGAGAACTGAAGGAGAAGGCATATTGGTTGCAGTGTTATGTCTGGATTTGAACATTTAAAAAGATGACACAAATGTTCGAGATGCCTGGGTGGCTTCGTCAGTTAGGCGTTAAAACTTTGGCTCAGGTCATGATCTCATCGTTCATGGCTTTGAGCCCCACATTGGGCTCTGTGCTGACAGCTCAAAGCCTGAAGCTTCTTCAGGTTCTGTGTCTCCTTCTCTCTCTGCCCCTCCCCTGCTCGTGCTTGCTCTCTCTCTCTCTCTCAAAAATAAATTAATGTTAAAAAAAATTTTAATAAATAAATTAATTAAAAGATAATAGAAATGTCAGAAACATATATTTTACCTAATTCATATTTCTACCAGAAAATTGTGTCTTAAAAAAGAAAGGTCTGATTAATAATTAAATTATATATCCTGAATATGATAAAATATATAAATTTGTTAAACTGTAATGAACCAAGCCCCTGATTTTGACTTTTGGAAATTCTTCTTTTTTTAATGTTTATTTATTTTTGAGAGAGAGACAGACAGTGTGAATGGGGGAAGGGTAGAGAGAGAAGGAGACACAGGGTCTGAAGCAGGCTCCAGGCTCTGAGCTGTTGGCACAGAGCCTGACGTGGGGCTTGAACTCACAAACAGTGAGATCATGACCTGAGCCAAAGTCGGACGCTTAACTGACTGAGCCACCCAGACACCCCTGGAAATTAATTCTTAATACAAAATCTTTGTTGTACAAGTGCATTAAATCCTCTGGTAATGGTGCACACATTTGAAAGCTGTAGTTTAACCATGGCCCTTTGAACACACACTTGTATTTTCCTTTGGCATCAATTCTTGGTGTTCAATAATTTTAACAGGAAATAATTATGGATGAATTTAGTTAAACATACATCCTCAGGCCCCTAGAATAACCCCATGGTGATAAAGACAAAGACTCTAGCAGCCTGCTAGAAAAAATATATATGTGTATTTTAAGGACCGTTGAAAAATTTTCTAGCTTTTTTTTTCTTAACCTTGATGTGAGAACAGTTTAATGTTAAGATGCCACTAATCTAGTCCCTACATTTTCTTACTAACTTTGCTTTTATAAGGGCTAATAGTCTATATAACCTTAATTTCTTTACTATGATGACTAGCAATTTGTATTTTATAATTATACAGTTTTGCTCATATTTTCATTAGAATTGACATATTATTTAAATGAAGACCTCAATTATAACATTTGCAATGCTTTGTTTCATCAGATCTAAGATAGTATTGACTGTAAGGCAAGCTTTTTTATATACCACTAAAAAAAGAAAAACACCGCTGCTTCAAATATCATTCAGTTTTATCTTTTAGTATCTTATCCTTAAAAAAAGAACTATGTTGGATAGACATGATTTTTAAATGATACATTACTGTTATGCCTACAGGAAGAGATAAATAAGTATGAGCAAAATACGTTTAAAGTATTTCTAAAATTTCTTCCCAATAAATATTTGATTCTTCTGAGTCACTTTTTAACTCAGTCATTAGTGTCCAATTTTTTTCTTCAAATGTCATCTTGTCTGCAATGAGAAGCAATAGTGATGTAGCATTTCTTAAAATAATGACATTTATTCTAAGCCAAGAATCATACATTCTACCAATTTCTTAATTGGTAGAATTAATTTCTTAATAATTTCTTAATAATTTCTCAATTATTTAATCCACATATTAAATAATTTCACTGACTTTTTTTTTCTTTAATGCTTATTTGTTTTAAGAGAGACAGAGCATGTGCAAGGGAGGGGCAGAGAGAGCAGGAGAGAGAGAATACCAAGCAGGCTCCACTCTCAGCACAGGCCTGACACAGGGCTCAATCTCATGAGCTATGAGTTCATGACCTGAGCTGAAATCAGGGGTCAGACACTTAACCGACTGAGACACCCAGGCGCCCCTTCACTGACTTGTTCAATTACATTTTAGCATGATGGCAAGAAAAGGGTAAATGGAAAAATAAATTAATAATGATTCCCTTGGCTTAGCATTCCTGAATGGGAAAATAGATTTTGAAGTATTTTACAAAGACATGTGCAACATGACGTGAGCTCAGCCATCCAGTCCTGTAACCTAAAGTGTGGTTGTCACAGCAGGGTAATAATTTGACACTTTTTCAGAACTATCATGAAGGAAACTGCTGATGATTCACCAAATTCCATTCTTCCTTTCCCACACAACAGAGCTGTGGTCACACAGTTGACCAACTAACTACATTTCCCTGCCTCTGTCGAAGTTAGGGGTGGTCTAGTGATGAAAACTTCATCAGTGGAATGTAAATAGAAGTCTTGGACCTCCAGGATTTAAAACATTAGATGCACCTCATCCACACCCTCTCCTTCCTCACTCCCTATTGGAAACTGGACACAGCAGCAATACAGCAGCCACCATACCAACGATGACCATGTTGCCCAGGCTGCAGGGGTTGGAAAGCTACAGCCCACAGGCAATCTAGCCCATGGCCTCTTTTGTGTGTGGTTACCAGCTAAGTATTATTTTATATTTTTAAAGCATTTATAACAAAAGAGAAAATGAGAAAAATATGCCACAAAGACGTATGTGGCTTATAAAGCCTAAGTATTTATAATGTGGCATTTTACAAAAAGTTTGCAGACATATGCCCTAAGGTATAACAGACCAACAGCTTAGAAGAAATCTAAATCTCTAAATGACAACAAAAGCAAAGCTCTCCAGGGCATCTAGTTTGTAATAGTCTGCAACATAAAGTAGAAATAAACTGAGAGAGTGGTGACATTACATAAGAAAGAACAATGAGTGATAGCTGACTTCTGACAAGAAACAGGACAAACAACTGGGTGTCCTGTGTAAGTGATGAGTCACTTAACTTCTATTCCTGAAACCAATATTGCACTGTATGTTAACTGAGTAGAATTTAAATAAAAATCTGAAAAGAAAAAAAAAAACAAACAGTGCAAACAAGAAGACAGTGAGACATCTTGAACTTCAATGTGATGAAAGAGAAATGTTAACCTAGATTTATCTATCCAGTGAAAATACCTTTCACAAATGAAGGTTAAATACATATTCAGAAAAACAATAGCTGAGAGAATTTATCTCCAGCAAAACTGTATTAAGTGGTCTTAAAGCAAGGGAAGTGATACCAGATAAAACACTGAATGGGCAGGAAAACATGAAGATTCTTAGTCATGAAGTTTTGGGGTGATGGTGGGGTGGTTTGGAGCCGATGACCAAGAAAAAATTCTTGGAGACATTTTTGGTACAAAAAGTTGATTTTATTAAAGCGTGGGGACAAGACCCATGGGCAGGAAGAGCTGCCCCAGGACTATGATCATGGAGAGACTGGGTATATACTATGGAGTTGGGGGAGGTGAAGTCCAGGGGAAGTTTCCAATGAGATTTCATATGCTAAAGAAGACTCACAGGATACTGGAGGCCTAGCGCTTGTCAAGCTGAGCTTGTTTTTGCCTCTAGCAAATCACTAGCATTAAGATAGTGGGGAGTTTCTGGAGAAACATGTTGTTCTGCCTGCCTCAAATATTTGTCAATGGGCTGCAGGTTATAAGGAAAATTAATTTTATCTGCCTTTTCCTTCTGCTTTTGTTTCCCACATCACTTAGGAAGGATAAATATTTAGATAAACATAAAATATATTTTTGTTATAATTGTGTGTGTGTGGCTTTAAATCTCTTTACAAAAATTATGGGCTGCTAAAAGAAAAACAGTAATGTAGGGTTAATGGCATACATTGAAGAAAAGCATACTAAGAATAAAAAAACGACAGGTGATGAATGGAGTTGGTTGCAAGACTTTAAAAATGTTTGTGAATATATGAATTGAGACTGAAATTATGTGAAGATTCATATTGTATTCATATTTTCTAGAGAGAGAAGCTACTAAAAATAACACATAAGGTTGTAGATTAAAAAACAACACAAAATAAACACACTATATTAAAAAAATACAGTATTTATTCAAAAGGAGAAAAGGTTGTAACAAAGATAAATGAAATGAATGAAAACCAAACTTCTAAATGGAAGACTTAAATCTTTCAATAGCAACATTATATTAAATAGCAAATTAATATACATTCTAGCTCCAGTTAAAAGACTGATTATGCGACTAAGTAAACAAGAAAGATTTGTGTACATATGGTTTACATGAAATACACTTTAACGGGAAATAAACAAATAGGTTGAAAGTGAGAGTTAAAATAGGGTATATCTTGGAAGCACTAAACATAAGGTTAATATGGATCTATTTCTACCAAAATAGAATGCGAAATAAAAAGTTTTATTAATGAATGAAAACAAGATATTTCATAATGATAAAAATACCAATTAAGAATATATAACAAACTCAAATTATGTGTGCATTTAATAACAGAGCCTCAAAATATAAGATGCAAAGGAGGAAATGGACAAGTTCACAATTATAGTTGATAGAAGAGCAGACAAAGAAATAAGGGAAAATATGAAAGACTAAACGATACAAACAGCCAGCATATGGGTATCTTCATAGAACATAAAAAGGAAAAACAAAAACAAACAAACAAATAAAAAAACAATGAACTCGGAGACGAGGGAGAATTGCTGAAAATTTTTTTCTTGAGTTGAGTAAGCTGGACTGTCATATATAAGCTTTTCCATAACCTTACAGGCACCTTCGTGCATATTACTCACTGTAGTGTTGTAGGAAGTGGAGGCCATATGTGATGCTTTCCTATAATTCTGGTATTTCCTGATTTCTTATATATTAACAGAAGTTTTCTTAAACTTCACTCTGCCTGTCTTTTCAAATCCCTGTACTGAATTCTTTTCTTCTTGGAATACCTAAAGCAATTTTTGTTTCTGTGACTGTATATCATCATGTGTGGTTATAGAGACTGTAAATGGTTGAATTTATCATTTTGAATTGTTGAATTTGTGAGTCAGTGGAGGTTCTTTTCTAATTGTTTATATTTTCTCAGTGAAGGAGAAAGTAAGGTCACCAGCTGAGATTAGGTGGGAGGAAGGAAGTGAAAGAGGAAAAGATTTGAAAAAGTTCTTTAGGAATCTGGTTAAAGCATGGACTCTGATGGCTGGGCCACATAAAGGGTGCTTCTTTATGGTTCTGGTAAATGTGAATTTGTGGATTTCCTCAGCCACATTTATAGGCTATAGGTAAAAATTTTAAGATAATTGACTGGGAGTTCCAAACATTGAAGAGTTCTCAGCCTTGTCTGGACATTAGACTTCCTTGAGGAACTTTTAAAGAATACAAATAAATGTCTGCTCCTTTCCCCAGCAATTCTGATTTAATTGTCTTAGGGTAGAGTCTGATCATCAAAATAATTTACCTATCTGGTAAATTTGCCCACCTCCTACCTGGAGGATCCCAATGTGAGAACAAACTTGAGTCCCTTTTTTAGACTATGAAAATTCCCGAGTTCGTGATCTGTGTCCTTTTAATATTTTTATTATCATTGCTTACACAAAGTAGGTAAGCAAAAGCTGTTAATGGAACTGAAGAATAAATCTATGAAAAGTCCTGGGGCGCCTGGGTGGCGCAGTCGGTTAAGCGTCCGACTTCAGCCAGGTCACGATCTCGCGGTCCGTGAGTTCGAGCCCTGCGTCAGGCTCTGGGCTGATGGCTTGGAGCCTGGAGCCTGTTTCCGATTCTGTGTCTCCCTCTCTCTGCCCCTCCCCCGTTCATGCTCTGTCTCTCTCTGTCCCAAAAATAAATAAAAAACGTTGAAAAAAAATTTTAAAAAAAAGCTATGAAAAGTCCGGCTTTGGCAACTGATTTAACCTCCTATCCCATCCTTTTAATGATTTCTCACAACATTACCCTGTAGTAGTTTAGGGTCTGTGTTTAGATTGGATTTAAAGGTAGCCATGCAATTCCTTATACCTCTTTTAGAGAATGAGCTATTAAAATGCTAAGGATGAATATTTTGTGGCACAGGATCTCACAGATTGGTGTCAGAGATAATCTACTGCTTCAAACATAAATGCCTGAGATAGAGTTGGTTTGTTGGACAGCAAACCTATTTCCTCTTCTTTATCACACAGCTAGACCACACCTCCTGATCTCACTCCTAGGAAAATATGGCCAAGAGACAGAATTCTAACCAATGAAATGGGAGTTGAGGTGATCCATATCTCCCTAAACTATAAAATTGCCCCCATAGTCACCTTGCTCTTGCCCTGTCCACTGTCCCAGAGAAGATGATCAGCATGAACTTAGAAGTCACAAGATGAAGGTGGTAGAGCCCAAAATGGAAGGATCCTGGATCTCTGAATTGTCACTGAAAGGAAAGTTGCTCTGAGATCAGGAGCATCTGTTTTGAACTTTGAGTGAGAGGTAAACTTCTATGGTAAGCCACTATACATTTGATTACATTTATGCAGGGTTGAAAGTGATATTTGTTATGCCATCTTGGTAAAGTATCTTCCTATAACTATTTTATCTACTTGCTAGCCTGATAAAAAACATTATTTTATTTCAAGTGTATTTTGTAGCTAGAAAAGACAGGAAAAATCATAAATGACGTCCTTGTGGCATCAGTCAATAGAATTATGTATCTAATAAAGTTCTGGACTGTGGGCCCTACAACATGATTCTCAAACTAAATGTGTACATTTGAATCACAGAGAAATTTTGTTGCTGTCAAATTTTGATCCAGTAGGTTTGGGATAAAACCTGAAATTCTGCATTGCTAAGTTCTTAGGTGTTGCCCACATTACTGGTCTGCAAACCACACTATGTATAAAGAGCAAGGCGGTACATTTAAGGCATTAACTTTCCCTCACTAGATCTGAAATCTCTAGTCTTCTATACATGTTTAACTCTTCTTATCAATTCTTCCCTTTTGTTATGGGTTCAATTATGCCCCCCCAAACATATGTTGCTGCCCTAACTCCTGATACCTGTAAATGTGACCATATATGGAGATAGGGTCCTTGCAGATATAATCAAGTTAAGATAATCAAGTTAGGATTAGGGTACACCCTAATCCCTATCACTAGTCTCCTTATAAGAAGAGAGAAATTTAGACATAGAAACCCACAGCAAACATCATGTGAAGACAGAGGCAGAGATTAGAGTGATGCATCTACAAACCAAGGAATACCAGGATTGTAGTTGCTCCCAGAAGCTGAGAGAGAGGCATGGGACAGATTGTCTGTCAGAGCACTCAAATGGAGCCAACTCTGCTGACACACTGATTTAGGACTTCTAGCTTTCACAACTGTGAGAAAATAAATTTCTGTGGTTTTAAACCATCTAATTCTGAAATATTTTGTTATGACGGCCCTAGGAAACTAATATACCCTTGTATGCCATAATGTCAAGTTGCTATGTGGTTTTTTTTTGAATATTATTTATCAATGAGAGAATAAAAGCAAATCAATGAATATCTTTTTCCCCTTTTCTTTGCAAACAGTAAGAAATAAGAAATTGTATTTTATCAGCACTCACACCAAAACAGTTTTCTCATCATTGAATCATTGATTACCTAGGATGTCAAGAATGTTTAACTTCTTTATGAAAGTTAGGATGAGAAGCCTTTGATTGTTTTATTTTTTCTCTGAAGCACAGTTTACTTAAGTGCATTTTCTACCTGATTACCTCCTTTGCTTGGAAGAGAGAAAAATGACCTAAAACTGCCCCCAGGGGTGTCAGAACTGCTGACACAGTTTTGCTTCCAAGAAACTGGGCCCTCAAACTAATTTTTTTCAGGTTCCCAAAGGATAAAAATATTAAGTATGAGCCACATGGGTGTTAATTTCCTGACCCTTTTTATTCCTATTCTACTCCTGCTCTTTTCTAGAGCTCTCCACACAGATAAAGCTAAGTAAAGAAGGGTGTAGACCATTTTCCCTCTGTCAATTGTATGATAGAAAATTACTGTTCACATCTTTAGAGAAGTGGAATTAAAGAATAATAATCATAAGAATATTTTCCATTTATTATCCAAAATCCATCCTGGAAGGAAGATGATAACACTTTTTCATAACTTAAATACAGATGAGTAATTGCAACATTGAAAGTGATATTTGTTCTTTTCTTAGTAAAGTGTCTGTCATTATCTAATTAAACACATTAGCACTAGTAAGAGACATCAGTTTATTTCAAGTGTCACTTTACAGCTAGGAAAAAAAAAAAAGGAAAAACCACAAATGGTGTGCCTGTGGGGATAGATTATGCCAAGGAAGAACAAGAAACTAAGCTCAACTAAATTTACGCATATTGGGTCCTATTGCTCTTTGATGAATATATTTAACTCGGAGTAGTTTCTCCTGGATTTTCCTACAATGAAGAATAAAGACATAAAGTGTGGCATAAAATATTGTTCCAGAATTGGCTTAGTTTGTATTGTGGATGCTTTTCAGAATCCTTTCAGAATGGAGACACTCATACCCCCGGGTAATAGGAATGTTGATCACTGAAGGCTCTCAGCTGAATCCCTTTGCCATGCCAACTCTGGAGAGGGGAGGAGAAGCAACCAGTTTCCAGGGACTGGTTGATGCAGAGACATCAAGGTCTAAGGTCCCTGCCTCAAGATGATATAACTCTGAAGGACCATACCAACTTCTCAGCTTTCCATGGGACTGTCTAAGACCTTTGAGTGATTTCATTACAGTTCAACTTCTATCCTGTGTTATTCACTCACTGACTAGTGTTGATCCTAGGAATACTCTCTCCAAAATCTCAGAATCTAAATCTGTTTTTCAGGTAACCAATTTTTAACAGTTTATAAAATCAAGAAACACAAGACAAATAGCAAAGGATAAGGAATAGTAATAGTAAATACTGGTACTGGTAGTGAATACTGATGGTGCTACTGAATACTAATAGTGAAAGGCACTGATACCTGACCTAGTATATGTGTTAGATAAAATAACAACTCCCCAAAAATATCTATGCCCTAATCCCTGGAACCTGTGTCAAAAGAGACTTTAGAGATGTGATTGTTATTAGGATCTTGAGAATCAGAAATTATACTGGATTATTTAAATGGGCTCAATGTAATCATAAGGTGCTTTGAAAGTAGACAAAGGAGGAAGAAGAGATCAGGGAAAGGTATGTGGCAATGGAAACAAGGTCAGACTGATATGATATGAAAAGCCCACTGCTGCTGGCTTTGAAGATGCAGAAAAGAGTGTACAAGCCAGGGGATGCCACTAGTCTCTAGAACCATACGATCCTTTCAATAGATGCAGAAAAGGCATTTGGCAAAGTAGAACATCCATTTGTGATTAAAAACAAAAACAAAAACAGTTCAACAAATTGCAGAGTCAGAAAAACAAATTCTTCCCTAGAACCGCCAGAAAGAAAGGCAGCCTTGCCAATACTTGGATGTTGGGACTTGAAGAACAGTAAGATAATAAATTTGGGTTGTTTTAAGCCATGAAGTTTGTGGTATTTGTTACCACAAGCAGTAGAAAAGCAATAAAGCATATTTCTTGTGCATGTTCAACTATGTGAGCTATATAGTAAAATCAGTGTCATCATTTCATGATCTTTAACATTGGATAAGTGGTCTTCCTGGAGTACTGAATTTACTCTGAGTCAGTTCTGCACTGCCTATACCATTTTGGTGATCAAATTGCATTCTCAACCACATATGCTTCACCATGAGCTACAGTTATCTGGACCATACCTGGATGTGTTTTGACATGCAATCACAGTTTCAGAACTCCATGGTGTTAGGACAATGTCAGGTGTCTTCATAGGATAGTCTTTGTAGTTCTTTGGACCTAGATCCAAATCTCACACCATAATTTACTACCTATGTAGCCCTAAGTCTATTACCCAACTTGTGTCCACCTCCTTTCCTCATATCAAATTGGGATAATATATAACTTGTGCAAAAAACCAAACCTTAACAAATTCAAGAAGATCCAAATAATTCCATGCATATTTTCTGACCATAATACTATGGAACTAGAAGTCAACCACTAGAAAAAAATCTGGAAAGACCACAAATACATGGAAGTTAAATAAGATGCCACTAAACAATGGATGGGTCAACCAGGAAATCAAAGAAGAAATTTAAAAGAACAGGGAAGCAAATTATAATTAAATCTCCAAAATCTATGGGAGGCAGCAACAATCCCATTTACAGTTGCACCAAAAACAATTAGATACTTAGGAATAAACCTAACCAAAGAAGTGAAAGATCTGTACTCCCAAAACTATAAAATACTGATGAAAGAAATTCAAGATGACACAAAGAAGTGGAAAGACACTTCATGCTCATGGATTGGAAGAGAAATATTGTTAAAATGTGTATACTACCCAAAGCAATTTACACATTTAATACAATCTGTATCAAAATGCCAACAGCATTTTTCATGTAATGAGAACAAATAATCCCCAAATTTTTATGAAGCCACAGAAGACCCTAAATAGCTAAAACAGTCGTGAAAAGGCAAAGTAAAGCTGAAGGTATCACAATTCTGGACTTCAAATCTACAGTAATCAAAACAGTATGGTACTTGCACAAAATTTTACACATAAATCAATGGAACAGAATAGAAAACCCAGAAATACACCCAAAAGTATATGGTCAATTAATCTTTGACAAAGCAGGAAAAAATATGCAATGAAGATATGAAGATAGTCTCTTCAACAAATGATGTTGGGAAAATTGGACAACATGCAAAAGAATGAAACTGAACCACATTCTTACACCATACAAAAGAAAATATTCATAAAGGATTAAAGACCTAAATGTGAGTCCTGAAACCATCAAAATCCTAGAGGTCAACACAGGCAGTAACCTCTTTGACATCAGTGGTAGCAATTTCTTTCAAGATATGTCTCCTGAGGCAAGGAAAACAAAAACAAAAATAAACTTTTGGGACTACATCAAAATAAAATGCTTCTGCACAGCAAAGGTAACAATCAACAAAACTAAAAGGCAATCTATGGAATGGGAGAAGATATTTGCAAGTGACATATCCAATATATGGCTAATATACAAAATATATAAAGAACTTGTATAACTCAACACCCAAAAAACAACCCACTTAAAAAATAGGCAGAAGAGATGAACATACATTTCTCCAAAGAAGACATCCAGGTGACCAACAGACACACATGAAAAATGCTCATCATCACTTATCAGAGAAATGCAAATCAAAATTACAATCATGTCACACCTGTCAGAATGGCTAACGTCAATAACACAAGAAACAACAGGTGTTGGTGAGGATTCAGAGAAAGGGGAACCCTCTTGCATGGTTGGTGTGAATTCCAACTGGTGCTGCCACTCTTGAAAACAGTTTGGAGGTTCCTCAGAAAGTTAGAAGTACCTTATGATCTAGCAATTGCACTAAAGGGTATTTACCCAAAGAATACAAGAACACAAATCCAAAAGGATACATGCACCCTATGTTCATAGCAGCATGAATAGCCAAGATATAGAAGCAGCCCACGTGTCCATCAATTGATGAATGGATAAAGAAAACGTGGTATATACATACAATGGAATACTATTCACCCATTAAAAAGAATGAAATCTTGCCATTTGCGATGACATAGATGGAGCTAGAGAGTATAATGCTAAGTGAAATAAGTCAGAGAATGACAAATACTATATGATTTGGGTCATCTGTGGAATTTAAGAAACAAAACAAACAAGCAAAGGAGAGAAATGGGAGAGAAAGAGACAAAGGAAAAAACAGGCTCTTAACTGTAGAGAATGAAGTGATGGTTACCAGAAGGGAGAGGAGGGGGAAATGGGTGAAATAGTTGTTGGGGATTAAGGAGTGCGCTTTTGATGAGAACAGGGTGATGTACAGAAGTGCTGAACCACTAAATTGTACACCTGAAACTAATATAACACTATATCTTAACTAACCAGAGTTAAATAAAAACTTTAAAAAATATATAATTTGTGCAAACTTGTTATACATATCAAATTACATCATGTTCTTATAGGGTCTGGCATAGAACAGGCACTTAATAAACAGTTGTTTCTATTATTACAACATAGTTCAATGGTTCATTTATTCAACAAATATTTTGTGAGATCCTACTCTGTTCTAAGAATTGTTTTTCCAACTTGCTTAATTATCACTTTGAGATAGAACTGACGTTTATTTTTTAAGATTCGAGAATCTTGAATCATAGGTAAAATGCCTGTTACTATGCCCAGAATCAAAGCTTATTTAATGTTTAATAAATTTATTCATTAACAAATGGCTTTAATCATTTTTATTCAGTGTGGACAGGCTTTGTGTTATCCATTAGAGGCCATATGAAAATACTTTGCACCAGCCAAAAACACATACACCATACACAGAGTATCTGAAGAATACAGCATTTTTCCTAGAGTCCTTGAAAAAAAAACATGATGGTAGGAGAGTTCATTGAAAATGGAAGGGAAAACTTCAGAGCATTTGAGGTTATGACTGAATATGTATTTTCACCCTTAGGTTATTTGACTAAAACAGCATATGCACACTCAGTGTTTTATTAAAAAGCACATTCCTGCTCAGAGACATAACAGATACATTTGCAGTGGAAGAATTTTATTTATTTTCCTATTGCAAACTCTGCCAGAACCACATGGAAAAAGACCAAAAGATTTATTACCTTTATAAATCTATTCACTAGCTTTGAAAGATTTTCTCTAAATACCAATTAAAACAATTTTATTATTTTTCAGTTCTTATGGAAGTGTTTATAGTTAATGTCATTGGATGAACACTTATCAAAATGTAAGAAAATAGTATAACTAGGCTCACTAAATCAAATGCAAAGAAATATCTTTTATAGTTGAAAAAAACAAAGGGGAAAGTGAAGGAACTATTTCATGAAATCTAAAGGGTCTTCTTAGGGATGAATAAGTATAGTGTGGGAGTATGTAAACTTTTATTTACAAAGAGAGGGCCCAGTGATAACACACAAAAAGGGAAAGAAAAAACAGGAAATGCGCCTTAGTGGGCTTGTCTTATGATGGTTAAAGTCTCTGTTCCTAGTGTGAATGGTACCATCAGTGGATTCGAACATGGCTAAAATATAATTCTTTAGGTATTTCTGCAGATTCCAAAACCAATTCCACAATCTTATAACATCAAGGGTAAAGGGCAGTTATTTACAATTATAAGAGGGCTTCAGAAGTCTTCGAAATAGGTTAGTAAGAACTTCTAATTTTATAGAAAAAGAAATTTTCTAACGAGATGTACTAAAATCCAATTTATGAGTCACACAAAATTAGAAGATTCAATATTTAGTTGCTAAACTTTGTTTTTGATTCCTCATGTGTTACCCACTTTTATCACCACCTCATTTAACAGGCTTACTTCAAAATGACTTTTGACTGTTTTCCAAGATCTGGTCCACATTCAAGTGAAATTTACTTCTAAAGTTTTCCCAGGAATGTGCCCCAGGGCTTTGAAAGTAATTCTAAATAAGAGCAATAAAATGTTTCCAAGGCAAGTTAGTATTGTCTAGAGCAGTACTGTCCAATAAAAATATTTTTGGACAGATATATTAAAAAAGTAAAAAGAAACAAGAATACATTTTAGTAATATATGTTAACTCTGCATATCAAACATATGATCATTTCATCATGTAAAAAATGTTAAAAATTTTAATTAGATATTTCATATTATTTTCATAGTCTACAAAATCAACATAAATTTTTCATTTACAGTACATCTCAGTTTGCTTTTTTAATTTTTTTTAATGTTTATTAATTTCTAAGAGAGACAGAGCATGAGCAGGGGAGGGGCAGAGAGAGAGGGAGACACAGAATCCAAAGCAGGCTCCAGACTCTGAGCTGTCAGTACAGAGCCTGACACGGGCTCGAACTAGTGAACTGTGAGATCATGACCTGAGCCTAAGTCAGATGCCAAACTGACTGAGCTACCTACACGTCCCAGTTAGATCTCAGTTTGTATTAGATGTATTTCAAGTGCTCAATACTGGTATGTGGCTACCATGTTGGATAATACAGATCTAGGATGACAGTCACTATTCAAATTCTGTATTAAAATTAAACTTCTTGAGTTTAATTATAAGCATAAATAACTTGGATAAATATTCAGTTGGCAATTTTGGATTGCCTAAATAGTAGAAACTACTCTGTTTTCATGTTCTGCATTTCATATTACATGTATTTTGAGTCCCTCAAGTTTTTTATTTCTTTTTTCTTTAATTTATCTCTTTCCCCTTTTCTGCTGTGTTCTGGGAGAATTCTTTTAACTGTCCTAATTCATTGGCTTAATTTTCATAGTATCTTATCAGTTTTTCCAGGTCTCCATTGCACATTTAAATTCAATAATTTTATTTTTTTAGCTAGGCACTGTTTCTTGATCTCAAAGTATGCACTCTGATAGATTTAATGTACCCTTGAGTATCCCTGATATTGTATGTTGCAAATTATTAATTTCTCCCTTCTTTTGATTTATTTCATTTGATTACTCAGAATAAGTTTCCTTTCTTCTGTACTGTAAAAATGTTTGCATAAATATTACATTGGTAACTTATTTTAAAGTCCTGTGGCAAAAAAGTAGAATAATGTGTGGATTAACTAACTTTAGTTCACGCTTAAGGCATGGGTAGTTAGTGTTTGAAGCAGCTAAGCCCATGGCTTCACCATCAAGGGGTTTTAAATAACTGTACACCAGAGGGAACATTAACGTAAAGATGGTTGGAAATTAGTTTGGTGAATTTTATTTATTTATTTATTTATTTTTAAATTTTTGTTAATGTTTTTATTTATTTTTGAAGGAGAGAGAGAGAGAGACAGAGCATGAGCGGGGGAGGGGCAGAGAGAGAGGGAGAAACAGAATCGGAAGCAGGCTCCAGGCTCTAAGCTTTCAGCACAGAGCCCAATGTAGGGTTCCAACCCACAAACTGTGAGATCATAACCTGAGCCAAAGTCGGACGCTCAACCAACTGAGCCACCCAGGTGCCCCAGTTTGATGAATTTTAGTGACACTCAAGATATGGGGTTCACCAGAATGGTAGCACATCTCTGGCATGGACAACTTGTAAATATCCAGTATGCCCAGGTGCTGAACGCCTTTGGAGTAACACACAATATTCCAAACTCTACATGGTCCATGGTCTATGTTACAAAGAGGACTGTGTGGTCAAATTCAACTACAAACCAGACTGATTTTGCTGTCAGGTGTGTTTGAGTGATTTTGAGTGAATTTCTCAGGCAAGGTCCTCATCGGTGTGCTTGAGGATAGAGAATACATTCATCTCCAAGTTTGCAAGAACATGTCATATGACTATTTTTGTATCTTTCTGATAGGACATGTGGTTCATTTGGCAAATTTTGTGTAAACTTACTTTCATTTTAGCAGACTACCTGATAACCAGATATCATACAGTATACTCAACTCCAGTCTCCAGAGGCTATCAACTCTTGAATGGCCAGCTGGATCAGGTCCATTTAAATTTGTTTTTAATGTTTATTTATTTTTGAAGAAGAGAGAGAGACAGAGTATGAGTGGGGGAGGCGCAGAGAGAGAGGGAGACAGAATCTGAAGTGGGCTCCAGGCTCTGAGTTGTCAGCACAGAGCCTGAGGTGGGGCTCTCTAACCCATGAACTGTGAGATCATGTCCTGAGCCGAAGTCGGATGCTTAACTGACTGAGCCACCCAGGCACCCCAGATCCATTTAAAATGATAAGTTCAATCTTTTTTTCCCATTCCTTTTGTAATTTTCACAAAGAAAATTCTGCAATCCTGTTACTGTCATGTAAGTACCCATTAAATATTATGTGGGTTTCTGTGGAAGGGTTGTTCTTGCCAAAAGGGAAATAGGAAAGTTTATCCTTTCTCTAGTTTTACTTGGTGGTTTGTATTGCTTGTGAGGTGCAGAGACAGAGTAGCCAGTTGGGGCAACTAAGAAGTAGGAGGATACTTGCTATGGTAGACTGAAGAATCCTGCCTTCTCTGACTAGCATTCCTGACTATCCAGTTAATGTAGATGGTCATTCCTCTTCTAGGACTAAGACAATCCCCATGATATTAGGTGGGGTTAAGATCATCTCCATGAAACCTTGGCAATAATTGCTCACAATTTCTGTCTCTCATTTTTTTCTCTTGTCTGTCTCAAGGTCATCTCCCATGTAGCCATGACTGCTTGGAGTTGAATGACATTGTACACCAGAAAAGGTCAAGGAGGTTTGAAGACTCATAAGAGTTTTCATTGACTACATGGTAATTTCTATTCCATGAAGGAAAGGCAGGAAAACATTTTTAAAGCCTTGATATTACAAAATCTCTCCAGTGTCATTTCACTATTTCCTCTTCCTATCACACTTCAGCCCAGTCAATTCCATTAAATCATGGAGTCAAAGATAAAACTCTCGTCTGTTATCTTTGTAATCCTTAGCCTACAAGCACAGCATTATATTTGAGGTCATCCAGAATTATATCAATTCTATGGATCCTAGAGCATGGGTCTCTACAGATACCCACAAAAAATTTAAAAATTAAATTAAAAAGCCATATTAAAAAACTAAAATCTGTAACTCTACTTCTATTATTTTCTGAGAGAGCAGAAGTATTCTAAAATGTTTACCAGTGTCCAGTAAAAGAAAATCATTACACCAATATAGGGCCATTAAGAGCAAATCTTAAAAACATCATGGCAGACTAGATAAATCCTTTGCAAGAAAAGAGATTCATATTTTGTATCTGTATTCACAATTTTCTAGTTCATTGCAATTATATTTTAATATTAATCATCCTTATAACTAATATTTTATCTTATTCCAGGCATTCAAAATTTAAATTAATAGTCTTTTACATTTTCAAATATAATAGTTATTCTTTTATTTCATATTTATATAATCAGCCATTGAAGATTTAGGAAGGAGGAAAGTTGAGTGTGAAATAAAATTAAAATCTCAACTTGAAAACCACACCAGAGACCACTTAAAATTCTTGACATTTTCATCAACTCTAACTTCAAACATTTGTTGGTTAATGACTTGACTTTTTTCTTTCTGTGCCCTGGGTGAAAAGTTGGAAATGATTTAGTACTATAAAGTCTTAGATTCATTCTTCTGATGAACTCTCAGAAAATGTCTGCACAGTCTTGCTGTATACCCAACACACAGTATTCTTTCAAGGTGTTGTTTTCTTTCAGGCATGAATTAACAGTATGAAAACTGCTTGATTACATGATTACTGACTAAGCTCAGAAAGGAAACTGATTTCATCTTCTCATGTCTATGGTTTCATTCACAAAAGGCTTGAAATATGTACTTCTTATGCAGGAAAAATCGCCTTTACTCAGGATGGGCCTCCCTATTTTCAATATGTAGATTCTAACAGGATCAGATTGTTTCCCCCTTGTGATGATCTTGTAATGAGGAGACTGCATAATTGGAAGAGTAACTGATTGAAAAGAACTGGAAGTCTCTGAAAACATATTAAAAAACCCAAAACCCAACAAACAAGCAAAACCTGGAACTATTTACCCTAAATGACTTCAAAAAATATATTTTATATTCTAGTGAAAATAAAAGCAAAACATGATGCCCTTTTTGCTCAAAATATTTTGAAGAATCATATTTGAGGCCTGGTGAAAGATGGATTGTTTTAAAGCTATTTGTGAGGATTGCAGCAACAGAAGCAAAAGCATGTAGTTCAGGTGAAATGAACGTGGATGTCAAAAAGACATCAGTCAGGAGGAAAATTCTAAACCCTGATAGTTCTCACTTCCAATTATAGCAGCAGGCACAGTATAAAAAATTTTTTGCAATGAAACCAATGGCTATACTCAGCTGACAGTTTTTCTTGGGCTGCTTTCTCTTTCAGCAAATTAGTCCTTCTAGGAGCTATCTTTTGTGTAAAAGTTTTGCATTTATGCACATGGATTTTCCCTTATCTACAGCATAGTATGTTATTATATGTGACCAGCTAATTTCTCCTTGAGTCTTTTCAATATGACAAGGCAAAACTCTGGACATTCAAAGTCAAGTAGGCAACATTTCTGATAACTTCAGAAAAGGCTTGAAATACAGAAACTACTGGTAACACTACCTGAAGGGTGATGAACCTTGATAATGGTAAAAATAACACAGAAATAGGTCAACAAATGTCGTTAATATTCCATCATAGTAAAGCAAAGAAACAGTCATTAAGATGAAACTAAGTAGAAGAAGAGCAGACATTTTCCCATTAATCCAAGTATGTAATCTCTCTGGAACTATAGACATACAAAGTATATACTATTATTTCATTTGCAGACATACATGAAATGTCTTCAAACTCAATGACCAAAGAATTTTATCACAATGGTTTTTTTTTTTTTTTTACTTTTAATTTTAGGTCAAAGGGACAAAAGTAAAAGGACAAGAGTTTCAGAAAAGAAATGCAGGTTTATATAGATGGAATGACAGTTTACCTGTCCCTTTCTTGCATCATCTTCATTTACACATATGGAGAGCTATACTATGAAAGTAACTACATAAAGCTATAACATAGTGACACTATGAAGTCCTTAATTAGTTAAGAAACTTAATTATGTTTAATATTTTCTCTTTCTTACTATGACAAGAAAGCAATACATCTGCTGGTAAATTTAATCCCAAGGTTTGAGACCAAAGGGTGGCATGGGATTAATCAGCAAAATTAAACTAAACACTCTATTCAAGTGAAGTTTAAAATTATACTGAATTTTGAGACTTATTTTATTATCACATAGGTTTATTTTTAATAAACTATGTGAAGATAACTATATATATTTGAGAATGTGAAAAAATGTTTCACTGAAATTTTCTGAAGGAAAAACACATGGGCTCATAGCTGATAAGTACAATAATATTTTTTTCTCTTAACCTTTTCTATTTTATCGAACCTGACCATCTATTTGAGGAAAAGCTCTTGAGAAGCTTTTTAATAAGAAATAAAGTATTCCTTTCCAAAAGGCACAGTCCTGAGGATTTAGAAATATGGTCCTGAGGATTAGAAAGAATTTACTTAGGAAATTATATAGTGATTAGAGCACACTACTGTTACAAATTGTATCAGGGATTTTACGGTGGGTTTCCATTTAATTCCTTAAATACTGCATCTTTAAAGCTTAGAGTATGATGTTACCAAAGAGATTATATTATTAAAAAGATTGGTGAAACTCAGTTACCAGTATGAGAGGATTACACTGATGTTTTAAAGGATAGCCAGTTTGTTCAGTATTAAAGTCCACGGTAAATGGAATAGAAAGTAAGCAAAGGAATACGTTTACCTTGTAAAACTGGAAAAATGTAATTATGTTTTGAATTCCCAAGTTATGGAATTTACACAGACACAGACACACACACACACACCCTTTTATTAACTCATCCACAGGGAGTTAAATGATGACTGAAAACTAACACTAGGTCCAGTGTCAATAACTGAGCACTTTTGAATTTTAATCCTAGAACAGAGAGGTATCATTTCCAGAGAAATAAAATATTTAAAATCAACATTCCTTGTAGTTCCAAAATGTGATAAGCCAATAAGACCAAATTTAGCTTGCAGATAAATCCAAACTTTTTTAAGAAACTGATTTTAATCTAAGAACCAGCCTAAACAAGTTTTGACCTTTATATCTGAGACTCATTACACCAGTCTTATTTATAGAAAATAAGCAAAGTATAAAAAAAAGTACTTGAAAATAGGACATTATTATAAAAAGAACAAAACTGTAGTTAGCCTAATGGAGTTGCTTATCAAAATTAACATGTATTACATGAAATCATTTTTATTATAAAGTTTTCAAATAATACAAAGCTTAATATTCCATAAAGAGCACACTCTACCAAACCTGTTTTTAGGCTTATGTCTCACAGTTTCCACATTGGAAAAATCATCTCTATAATTATAGGCTTGGCCTTTCATAAGATATAAAAGTAAATGTACAATATATTCATCTATGCAACTTAGAGAAAAGAGTGCTTTGACTCTGAAATAGTGAGATAATCAAAAAATGAGGAATTCTGCACATGCCAGAGACATAACTCTGCTTTCTTGTTAGATGCCATAGATTTGAAAAAGTTTCTGACAAGAATGTGGATGTCAAGGTAATAGGCTACTTATTTTCATTTCCATGCTAATTGATAACAAGGTGTGAGACGAGTCATATTTACCAAGTAACATAGACTCCTTTTTGACCTTCCTTTTCTTCAGTCCAGTGCCTAGAGCTTGGCTTCAGGCACTTTAGGAATCTTTATTTAGATAAG
Organism: Panthera uncia; assembly: GCF_023721935.1. NCBI lineage: Eukaryota > Metazoa > Chordata > Mammalia > Carnivora > Felidae > Panthera > Panthera uncia. The sequence continues at coordinate 107,938,070 of NC_064816.1, read as the reverse complement.
AAAAGGTAGAAAGAGTATCTGTCTCTCATTAATCTAGAGTAATAATGCAACTTAAAAAAAGCTGCCTCTGGAGGCATCTTGTTTTATCCAAGATCATGATGATGATGCCTTCCTAAGATCAGAAGTCATTACTGACCTTGGCCTGGTTTATATTTGAGAATATTCTACATGTTCCTTATGACCCTTCAAACACACACACACACACACACACACACACACACACACACAATCTTCCGAGGAGGTGTAAAAATGTACTTGAATGTGATTATTATACCTGACTCCATCATCACAATTTCTCTCTGTCTTCAGCTTTAATACTGTTGATGAGAGCAGGAATTCTGGCTTATCTTTCAAATTTTCATACCATAGATGACTCTCAAGTCAATATAGCTAACTCTACTTTTCCTTTTAAACCAATAGTTGGATTGTCTGTTGGACATTTGTACACCTGACTGATATCGATTGTATATTCCTTAAGATCAACAGTATACCATATTCAATATATTCAAAAGTAAACACATTAACTCCCCTTCCCTATTCTCTATCTCACACCTCATTTTCTGTTAGTATACATTTCTTGTTAGTTACAAGGTACTCATAAAAAAGTAATTGTTTATCTAATATCTACTTTTTGGTTAGTAACCCAACATTAAGTATTCAGAGTGGCAAAGTGTTCAGATAAAATACAACACTTCCCAATCACCCTCCTGTCAGATGTGACCATGTTCCTAAGTTTTGGCTAAAGAGAAATATGTGCAAGTTGTTAGGTGGAGATTCTATAGACTTTTTAAAAAGGAGAGAAAAGGCTGAGTTGTGCTCATTTTGGTTCTTTCACTTCCTGCTCCTGCCTGGGTATGATAACAGTGTTCACCTCCAGCAACTATCTTGGACAACGTAAATTCTAATGAAGAAGAAAAACAGATGGTGGAGCAGCAGATCAAAGGAGCCTAGGTCTCCATTAACCTGTGTTGCTATCATCTTGTCCTACAGTGCTCACCTTCACACTTGCCTCACTGAAGAGAGAAAGTGATACTTATTTTAACCACTGTTAATTCTGGTATTTGCTAATAGCAGTTGAAGGCAATTCCTTACAGTACACAAAGTCCCTGAGAGTCCTTTCTCCTCCGTTTGTAATCCACCCCAATAGCCGATTAATCACCAAGTCCTGTCACTTTAATTTCATAAATTGATTTCAAATTTTCTGCTCTCTCCATCTGCACTTTCCTTACTTTAGTCCAAATACTCGTCGTCTGTCACTTCCCATTACAGCAGCCACTAACTCATCTGCTTTCAGTCTCACTTCCATAAGGTGTATCATGGACACTGCTGCCAGAGTGTGCTCTCTGAAATGATTATCTGATCCCAATCTGCTCTTCTCCCCCTCAAGTTCACATGCCTTCGGTGACTAATTTCCAGCCAGATAATGTTTTTGTAGTGTGCCAAAAAATATGAATCTTGACATTGACCGTATCTCTGGCCTTGTGTTCTAGAAATATCAAAACACTTGGTAGGTCCCTGAATATCCCTCCTATGCCTTGTCAATGCTGTTTATTCTCTTGCATGCCTATGCTCAGATTGATGGCTATAAAACTCTTAGTGTCAAAAACATAGTTAAGTTTTTCTTTGAAGATTTCATGACTTTCTGACTTGCTAAACACAATCTCCACTCTGTAAAATTGATTGCACATAATCTTATTGGTATGTATCACCTTGAATTGTTATTATTTATTTTCTTTTACTAGACTGTGGACAGTTTGTTTCCTTTACAGGACTGCGGACAACCTAAGGGAGATAGAACGTAGCACTCATTTTTGTACTTCCAGATCCTGTCTTACCATCTGGGAAATAATTATACAGATCACTCAGGAAATTTGAGGAATTTGGATTGTAGTGTGGCTCCTCTTTGGCATACTGTTAGTTAACAACCCCCCAAGAAACGATGGCATCATGGGTCATTCTAATGAAGCCAAAATCATTCAGGATTATTATTTGCATTAAATGGCCATTGGAATTATCTTGTGTTAAGCTACTGTTATGGTTGGGCTGGTCAGAGAGGGCAAGGGTTTTGGAAAGTTAGAAGAAAAACGTGTGGTTGCAAATGATGTCAAGACCATTTTGGTGCTATTAATGATAGCAACACTGAGTCACCTGTGAAAGGAAACAACAATTTGATTATGAATTGATATTTTACTGAAATTCTTCTCTTTCTGTCAAGTTTTGTTATGGAGATTTATCATATGGTCCTGTATTCACACATAGGCTTATTTATTCTCTGTATTATTTGGTTGGGTTATTTTATTATTCAGGCTCAGGCAATAGATAACATTATTTCTATTGTTTAAACTCAGAAATTTAGCTACTGTTCGTACTTAATATGCTTAAATGTCCTTGGTGTTTGAAAAATACTTAATGCTATTCTACTCTTTTGAACTAGTTTTAGTCCCTTTCTTAGACATATATTTTTTATTATCATTTAGAGAGAAAGAAGGTATTTTAAGTACATTTGATAAAACCTTTGTCATTCAATTTCAGAACTTAGTGGTTAATAGAGGATCAATCATTTTCTCCTACCACTTTACTCATTAGAATTTGGTATTTTATTTCCCTTATTCTAATCAATGATAATAACTACCAGATTGGCCCAAGTGTTAGAATAACCTGCTATTTCCACAATACTATTGGTGCTCTGTATCTATGGTGAATCAGAAAACCAAAAATTTCAGTTTGAAAACTTACTCAACAAATAACCTTGCCAACTGATCTACTCATTATACTGTTCCTGTAGAAACACTACAAGACTACTGTGCCTAAGCTCTGATGTAGACAAAGTCAACTAGAATATTATTTCTTTCACATTAAAGGACTTCAGGCTGTCTATGTACTTTTTATTATAAATAAAATCAATTTTTTAAAATTCTTTAGAGACATACATCTTTAAACTCTATGATAAAAGGTTTTTTTCTCCCTATCTTCTTCAATATGGGCTTTAATAGCACTAAAATTACTGGTAGAGAAGAAAATGAAATTTAAGTATATACGTGGGAGGATTAAGAGATGGGTGATCCTGCTTTTTAACCGTCTGCCATGACAGTTGCCCTAGCTGAATTTTAAGTAGCTTTCCCAGGGTCATAGAGCAAGTTTGTGTTGGAGATAGGATTCATCTCTAGGCGAGCTGGCACAGAAGTCATCACATTAAACATTTTTTTGTGGTGCCGTCTCCAGTGGACATTACATTGGTATTTAACAAAGGATGTTCAGTTCAATTAAAAATGATTCAACAAAATTTATTGAGAATCTGCTGTGATCTAGACCTTAGATGCCCAACTCTGTAGAGCTCACATTCAAATGGGGGAAACAATGGACAATTAGCATAATAAATAAATAAATAAATAAATAATCAATCAATCCAGTGTTCTAGAAAATTGTGTTACAGGGAAAAAAAAAACGAAACAAAACAAAAAGAATAGCAGATATAAGGGAAACAGGAATATATGGGTTGTTTCTGAATTGTTTTATATTCACTAACCTGTACCCTCCATGGGAAACAACTTTTATTTACTTGAGAACAGTGCTTGTACACAGTATATATGGATGATACAAAATGAAGTCTTATAGTCTTCATTCATTTCCAAAGTTGCTTAAGTCATCAACTTTTCTCCTACCCCTTCATTGAGGTTGTTATATACTGTAATAGAATTAGATTTTAAAAATCACATCTGTATGCCATCCTGAGATCCCTTGATATCCTAAATATTATTTAAAACAAATTTTTTTTGCACCAAGGTACACTTTTTTTTGCCATAAATTTCTATGAGTTTTGACAAATGCACGATGTCATGTAGCCACCACTAGAATATCAGACACAGTACATTTTTTTCCAGCAGCTTACTGGCAGTCATCCTGCTGGAATCCACAGTGCAGTCATCAGGAACCACATCCCTTTATTGCATGGGCTCTTCTTGGATCTTGAGTCTACCAACTCTCAGACAGAAACTTATACCAGTGGTTCCCCCAGTTCTTAGGCGTTTGGCCTCAGACTTAAACTTTTACTGTCTTGAGTGTCTAACTTGCCTACTGCAGATCTTGGGATCCTCAGACTTTATGATCATATGTACCATAATACCTTACAATAAATTATGTAATATATGACTATGTGTATATGAATTACATATAATAAATCACATATAATTTATTATAAGGAAATATGTTTATATATATACACTATACATGTATGTATACACATATATTTATATTTATGTACCCATACATATTTATCTCCTTTGGTGATATATTTGTTTACATCTTTAATTGGGTTATTTGTTTTTGAGTTTTAAGAGTTCTTTGTATACTTGGGATACAGGTCCTTTATCAGATGTATGATTTACAAATATTTTTGATAAGATATCTATAATGTTATTAGCCCACAGAGTGCCTACGGGAGAGTGATTCCAGGTCAAGCAAAGTCAGGTACCTTAGTAGGGGAAGAGGTTATAGTCCAATGGCCCTGGAGGAGAAGAAAATGGCATTTTCTCTTGATTCATGATCTTGTTGTATTCAGATATTGCTAATGATACATAAAGAAGTCATTTGGATGTTATATTAGTGAAAATTATGGTAATGGGTTATATATGTATCATCTTAAAAACTTCAGTGAGAAAAACGTACAGCTTTAGAGTCTCACTTCAAGCCTTAAATAAATTTTAATTTTTTCCTACTTTCAAGAAATAACGCAGTAAGAATAATTTAGGGAGCTTCAAAACCACTATGAAGAAATACATCTCCAATGAAACAAAGCCTTCTTTACAATCTCCATTCCCTGCTCATGCAAAGAATAAGAGCCATAACTCACCCCCAGACACACTCACACACAAATCAGTTAGATATATAATAGTCTCAGGGTATGGGGTTTTGCAGTAACCCTGGAGAGAGAGGGCCTAAACCCCTTACTGTCCTAAATGATGTAAGTCATTCTTCCCCCCTCAATACCCTTAAAGCTTGTACATTTTAGCTTATGAGAAACAAGATAGAATGGAAAGGGTCTTTGCTCAGCATCTACCCAGAGTTCCCATCCTCTAGAAGTAATGAGGTGATAGTTTGCATACTTAAACTGCCACATTAGAGAAAACAAGAACATTATTGCTGAGGTATTAAGGAAACGGTAATACAGTTAGAAACTAAGGAGCTGACTTTTCCCTATGAAATGCAAACCAATTGAATGACACCAGTCACTGTCTTATTTAGAAATACGTTTCTGACTTAAAGCTGAAACCTCATGGATAGCAATGACACCTTTGTTTGTGGCTTTCATTTCTCTTTTTTATGGGGTGAGTAGGGTAGAGGCTTTCTATTTTATAACAACAACCGAAAAAAAGGACTTGATCCATTACTTAGATGCTTTCTGTTATAATATATAATTGAATTATTAAGCCCATCAAAACAAACACAAAAATAACTTAGGAGAAAGTATTGCTTCAACTAAACTACTGTAAGAAACTCAGTATTATGGAAAACAGGTCGGAGATGGCGGCATAGGAGGATGCTGGGCTCACCGCGCGTCCTGCTGATCACTTAGATTCCACCTACACCTGACTAAATAACCCAGAAAACTGCCAGAGGATTAGCAGAACAGAGTCTCCAGAGCCAAGCGAAGACTACAGGCCACGGAAGAGGGTAGGAAGGGCAGTGAGGTGGTGCGCGCTCCACGGACTGGTGGGAGGGAGCCTGGGCGGAGGGGCGGCCCGCCGGCCAAGCAGAGCCCCCGAGTCTGGCTGGCAAAAGCCAAGGGGCCTGACGGAGTGTGTTCCCACAGCAAGTGGGACTTAGCATCTGGGAGGTCATAAGTTAACAGCTCTGCTCAGAAAGCGGGAAGGCTGGAGGACAATGGGAGGGAGAGTTGCTGAGCCCCGGGACTACAGAGCTCAGTTTGGCAGGGAACAAAGGCTCTCGCCAGCGCCATCTCCCTCGCCTATGCCCCAGCCAAAATCCCAAAGGGAACTGGTTTCTACCAGTGAACTTGCTTACTCCGGGAAAACACCCGACGCTGTGCTTCTGCGGAGCCACCCCTGGGGCAGGGGGTCTGACTCCCTCCTGCCACCACAGGGCCCCTCCTGAAGTGGATCACCAAAGGAGAAGTGAGCTAAGCCAACCCCTCCTGCCCCCGTGCACCTTGCCTACCCACCCCAGCTAATACGCCAGATCCCCAGCACCACAAGCCTGGCACTGTGCAAGTAGCCCAGACGGGCCACGCCACCCCACAGTGAATCCTGCCCCTAGGAGAGGGGAAGAGAAGGCAGACACCAGTCTGACTGTGGCCCCAGTGGTGGGCTGGGGGCAGACATCAGGTCTGACTGTGGCCCCGCCCACCAACGCAAGTTATTCAAGACAGCACAGGGGAAGTGCCCCGCAGTTCCGCACCACTCCAGGGACTATCCAAAATGACCAAACGGAAGAATTCCTCTCAGAAGAATCTCCAGGAAATAACGACAGCTAATGAAACGATCAAAAATGATTTAAACAATATAACAGAAAGTGAATTTAGAATAATAGTCATAAAATTAATCGCTGGGCTTGAAAACAGTATAAAGGACAGCAGAGAATCTATTGCTACAGAGATCAAGGGACTAAGGAACAGCCAGGAGGAGCTAAAAAATGCTATCAATGAGCTTCAAAATAAAATGGAGACAACCACGGCTCGGATTGAAGAGGCAGAGGAGAGAATAGGTGAACTAGAAGAAAAAATTATGGAAAAAGAAGAGGCTGAGAAAAAGAGAGATAAAAAAATCCAGGAGTATGAGGGGAAAATTAGAGAACTAAGTGATGCACTAAAGAGAAATAATATACACACAATTGGTATTCCAGATGAGGAAGAGAGAGGGAAAGGTGCTGAAGGTGTACTTGAAGAAATAATAGCTGAGAACTTCCCTGATCTGGGGAAGGAAAAAGGCATTGAAATCCAAGAGGCACAGAAAACTCCCTTCAGACGTAACTTGAATCGATCTTCTGCATGACATATCATAGTAAAACTGGCAAAATACAAGGATAAAGAGAAAATTCTGAAAGCAGCTAGAGATTAACGTGCTCTAACATATAAAGGGAGACCTATAAGACTCGTGACCGATCTCTCTACTGAAACTTGGCAGGCCAGAAAGGAATGGCAGGAGATCTTCAATGTGATGAACAGAAAAAATATGCAGCCGAGAATCCTTTACCCAGCAAATCTGTCATTTAGAATAGAAGGAGAGATAAAGGTCTTCCCAAACAAACAAAAACTGAAGGAATTCGTCACCACTAAACCAGCCCTACAAGAAATCCTAAGGGGGATCCTGTGAGACAAAGTACCAGAGACATCGCTACAAGCATGAAACCTACGGACATCACAATGACTCTAAACCCATATCTTTCTATAATAACACTGAATGTAAATGGACTAAATGCGCCAACCAAAATACATAGGGTATCAGAATGGATAAAAAAACAAGACCCATCTATTTGCTGTCTACAAGACACTCATTTTAGACCTGAGGACACCTTCAGATTGAGAGTGAGGGGATGGAGAACTATTTATCATGTGACTGGAAGTCAAAAGAAAGCTGGAGTAGCCATAATTATATCAGACAAACTAGACTTTAAATTAAAGGCTGTAACAAGAGATGAAAAAGGGCATTATATAATAATCACAGGAGGGTCTATCCATCAGGAAGAGCTAACAATTATAAATGTCTATATGCCGAATACGGGAGCCCCCAAATATATAAAACAATTACAAACATAAGCAACCTTATTGATAAGAATGTGGTAATTGCAGGGGACTTTAACACCCCACTTACAACAATGGATAGATCATCTAAACACACGGTCAATAAAGAAACAAGGGCCCTGAATGGTACATTGGATCAGATGGACTTGACAGATATATTTAGAACTCTGCATCCCAAAGCAACAGAATATACTTTCTTCTCAGGTGCACATGGAACATTCTCCAAGATAGACCACATACTGGGTCACAAAACAGCCCTTCATAAGTATACAAGAATTGAAATCATACCATGCATACTTTCAGACCACAATGCTATGAAGCTTGAAATCAACCACAGGAAAAAGTCTGGAAAACCTCCAAAAGCATGGAGGTTAAAGAACACCCTACTAAAGAATGAATGGGTCAACCAGGCAATTAGAGAAGAAGTTAAAAAAATATATGGAAACAAACGAAAATGAAAATACAACAATCCAAACGCTTTGGGATGCAGCGAAGACAGTCCTGAGAGGAAAGTACATTGCAATCCAGGCCTATCTCAAGAAACAAGAAAAATCCCAAATACAAAATCTAACAGCCCACCTAAAGGAAATAGAAGCAGAACAGCAAAGACAGCCTAAACCCAGCAGAAGAAGAGAAATAATAAAGATCAGAGCAGAAATAAACAATATAGAATCTAAAAAAACTGTACAGCAGATGAACGAAACCAAGAGTTGGTTTTTTGAAAAGATAAACAAAATTGGCAAACCTCTAGCCAGGCTTCTCAAAAAGAAAAGGGAGATGACCCAAATAGATAAAACCATGAATGAAAATGGAATTATTACAACCAATCCCTCAGAGATACAAGCAATTTTTAGGGAATACTATGAAAAATTATATGCCAACAAACTGGACAACCTGGAAGAAATGGACAAATTCCTAAACACCCACACACTTCCAAAACTCAATCAGAAGGAAGTAGAAAGCTTGAACAGACCCATAACCAGCGAGGAAATTGAGTCAGTCATCAAAAATCTCCCAACAAATAAGAGTCCAGGACCAGATGGCTTCCCAGGGGAGTTCTACCAGATGTTTAAAGCAGAGATAATACCTATCCTTCTCAAGTTATTCCAAAAATAGAAAGGGAAGGAAAACTTCCAGACTCATTCTATGAAGCCAGTATTACTTTGATTCCTAAACCAGACAGAGACCCAGTAAAAAAAGGGAACTACAGGCCAATATCCCTGATGAATATGGACGCAAAAATTCTCACTAAGATACTAGCAAATCGAATTCAACAGCATATAAAAAGAATTATTCACCATGATCAAGTAGGATTCATTCCTGGGATGCAGGGCTGGTTCAACATTCACAAATCAATCAACGTGATACATCACATTAATAAAAGAAAAGATAAGAACCACATGATCCTGTCAATCGATGCGGAAAAGGCCTTTGACAAAATTCAGCACCCTTTCTTAATAAAAACCCTTGAGAAAGTCGGGATAGAAGGAACATACTTAAATATTATAAAAGCCATTTATGAAAAGCCCACAGCTAACATCATCCTCAATGGGGAAAAACTGAGAGCTTTTTCCCTGAGATCAGGAACACGACAGGGATGCCCACTCTCACTGTTGTTGTTTAACATAGTGTTGGAAGTGCTACCATCAGCAATCAGACAACAAAAGAAAATCAAAGTCATCAAAATTGGCAAAGATGAAGTCAAGCCTTTCGCTTTTTGCAGATGACATGATACTATACATGGAAAATCCGATAGACTCCACCAAAAGTCTGCTAGAACTGATACATGAATTCAGCAAAGTTGCAGGATACAAAATCAATGTACAGAAATCAGTTGCATTCTTATACACTAACAATGAAGCAACAGAAAGACAAATAAAGAAACTGATCCCATTCACAATTGCACCAAGACGCATAAAATACCTAGGAATAAATCTAACCAAAGATGTAAAAGATCTGTATGCTGAAAACTATAGAAAACTTATGAAGGTAATTGAAGACGATATAAAGAAATGGAAAGACCTTCCCTGCTCATGGATTGGAAGAATAAATATTGTCAAAATGTCAATACTACCCAAAGCTATCTACACATTCAATGCAATCCCAATCAAAATTGCACCAGCATTCTTCTCGAAACTAGAACAAGCAATCCTAAAATTCATATGGAACCACAAAAGGCCCCGAATAGCCAAAGTAATTTTGAAGAGGAAGACCAAAGCAGGAGGCATCACAATACCAGACTTTAGCTTCTACTACAAAGCTGTCATCATCAAGACAGCATGGTATTGGCACAAAAACAGACACATAGACCAGTGGAATAGAATAGAAACCCCAGAACTAGACCCACAAACGTATGGCCAACTCATCTTTGACAAAGCAGGAAAGAACATGCAATGGAAAAAAGACAGTCTCTTTAACAAATGGTGCTGGGAGACCTGGACAGCAACATGCAGAAGGTTGAAACTAGACCACTTTCTTACACCATTCACAAAAATAAACTCAAAATGGATAAAGGACCTGAATGTGAGACAGGAAACCATCAAAACCCTAGAGGAGAAAGCAGGAAAAGACCTCTCTGACCTCAGCCGTAGCAATCTCTTACTCGACACATCCCCAAAGGCAAGGGAATTAAAAGCAAAAATGAACTACTGGGACCTTATGAAGTTAAAAAGCTTCTGCACAGCAAAGGAAACAACCAACAAAACTAAAAGGCAACCAACGGAATGGAAAAAGATATTTGCAAATGACATATCGGACAAAGGGCTAGTATCCAAAATCTATAAAGAGCTCACCAAACTCCACACCTGAAAAACAAATAACCCAGTGAAGAAATGCGCAGAAAACATGAATAGACACTTCTCTAAAGAAGACATCCGGATGGCCAACAGGCACATGAAAAGATGCTCAACGTCGCTCCTCATCAGGGAAATACAAATCAAAACCACACTCAGATATCACCTCATGCCAGTCAGAGTGGCCAAAATGAACAAATCAGGAGGCTATAGATGCTGGCGAGGATGTGGAGAAACAGGAACCCTCTTGCACTGTTGGTGGGAATGCAAATTGGTGCAGCCGCTCTGGAAAGCAGTGTGGAGGTTCCTCAGAAAATTAAAAATAGACCTACCCTATGACCCAGCAATAGCACTGCTAGGAATTTACCCAAGGGATACAGGAGTACTGATGCATAGGGGCACTTGTACCCCAATGTTTATAGCAGCAATCTCAACAATAGCCAAATTATGGAAAGAGCCTAAATGTCCATCAACTGATGAATGGATAAAGAGATTGTGGTTTATATACACAATGGAGTACTACAGGGCAATGAGAAAGAATGAAATATGGCCCTTTGTAGCAACGTGGATGGAACTGGAAAGTGTGATGCTAAGTGAAATAAGCCATACAGAGAAAGACAGATACCATATGTTTTCACTCTTATGTGGATCCTGAGAAACTTAACAGAAACCCATGGGGGAGGGGAAGGAAAAAAAAAAAAAGAAGTTAGAGTGGGAGAGAGCCAAAGCATAAGAGACTGTTAAAAACTGAGAACAAACTGAGGGTTGATGGGGGGGGGGGGGGGGAGTTAGGGGGGGGAGGGGAGGGGGCTGGGAGGGAGGGGAGGGAGGGTATTGAGGAGGGCACCTTTTGGGATGAGCACTGGGTGTTGTATGGAAACCAATTTGACAATAAATTTCATATATTGAAAAAAAAAAAAGAAACTCAGTATTATGAAGTATGTCTAGAGAAGATTGAAGATCAGTCAATACAAATAGTGATAATACCAAAGACTAAATTGACAACTCTAACTTCTCATTATTAACATGCCCCAAGTTCAGCTAAGTTGGTCAGACGTTGATGAGACACAGGTGATTCCATCCATACTCAGCACATCCGTGGTGTGAGGGTTTTCCCCAAGTGTCCAAGTCTAAGCATCTAAGTCCCAATGAGGGAACTTGGAGTCTTCAGCAAACTTGCTTTCTGAGATCTGCTGCCATCTCATTAAGATTTCCATTTATATTGTCCATTCTGTGAATACCATTTACCAACTCTTCTTAAATTAGATGTTAGCAAAGTTTCCTTAGCACAGCATAACTATTTATTGTGCTGAAGAGAAAGGAGTAAATGCAAATATATGGAATTCTGAAACTGATTTTCAGACTGGCTAAGAACGTCTCCAATTCCCAGGCGAGTAGCAACCATCTCCACACCTGGATGTCATTAAATTTCTTCACTGTTTATGCCAAGATGGAACCTGAGCTGAACATGGATATTTAAGATTTAGCAGCCACCTGGGAAAATACTGCTAAAAGGTAATTTTTGAAAATTGTGTTCACTGACTTTTTGCCACTATCTTTTCACATAATGGGGAGAAACACCTGCCTGTGGCTACTGCTTACGTGACAACACCTTTAATTTAGTAGGAGGAGGTAGATTGTATCATTGTCTTTAATGTATGAATTCTTTAATAAAATGAAAAGAAAATTAAATAATCATCTTATAAATTTGATCATAGTAGACGTGAAAAATTCTGACTAAACAGCACCTCCCAGGGGCTGGGCAGGAAGAGTGAACCTAATGGGTGTTTGAGTTTACTAACAACACTTGCCTGGAAAAAAAAGTGTATATAAAAATAAGTATTTACTTTCCAGTTTCCCTCCTACATTCTCTGTATGATAATGTTCTCGATTGGGAAAAAATTACTCTCTTCAAGGAAGCATCAGAACATTGAAGGGCAGCATGGGTAGCCTGTTCAGTAAAGTACATTCTAATTAAATTATTATAATTTTGGAAAAAGTAATTCTTGCTCTTTTGAATGCAAACAGTAATGCTCAACAAAACATGTTCTATCACCTTCACAAGAGGATACTTCAAAATCTCCTGGGCGAGAAGCATGATATTTTTATATTATGATAATATACAGGCAAGGGTTTAAAAAGTCTTAAAATAATTTACTGCAAGGTATTACTATTTTTAAATGGCACCTTTTTAGGGAATGAAAACTGGTGCAACTACTCTGGAAAACAGTATGGAGTTTCCTCAAAAAGTTAAAAGTAGAACTACCCTATGATCCAGCAATTGTACTACTAGGTATTTACCCAAAGGATATAAAAATACTCATTTGAAGGGGCACATGCACCCACTGTTTATAGTAGCATTATCAACAATAGCCAAGTTATGGGAGGAGACCAAATTTCCATTAGCTGATGAATGGATAAAGAAGATGTGGTTTATATACATACATATATACATATATATATATACATATATACATACATATGTATATATATATATTCATGCACATCTACATACACACACACACACCATATACACATATACCCAATGGAATATTACTCAACCATCAAAAGAATGAAATCTTGCCATTTGCAGCAACGTGGATGGAGCTAGAGTGTATTACACTAAGCAAAATAAAGTCAGTCAGAGAAAGACAGATACCATAGGATTTCACTCATGTGGAATTTAAGAAACAAAACAGAGGAACATAGGAGAAGGAAGAAAAAAAAAGAGAGGGAGACAGTGTCAGAGTCTCCTAGCGATAGAGAAAAAAATGAGGGTTGCTGGATGCGGGGTAGGCAGGGTATGGGTTAAATGGGTGATGGGTATAAGGAGCACACTTGTTGTGATGAACACTGAGCGTTATATGTGAATGATGAATCACTAAATTCCACTCCTGAAACCAATACTACACTACATGTTAACTAACTAGAATTTAAATAAAAATTTGAAAGAATAAAATAAATGGCCCATTTTAAAATAGACATATCACATATTATATATTTTCAAAGGTCTTCAAAGTTTTCAATGTCACCATTACAGTGTTTCTCAAAACATTTGGATATTTTCTTCTGGAAAAGTCTAACGTAGTTGACAAGTAACATGAGAAAATCCATTTCTTTCCTTTATAATCCTATGTATCCCTGGTCCACATTTGTATAACTGTGCACAGTCACCAGATTTGGCCCCACAGAATTCTGTATGTTTACCAAATCATCTTTTAATACAATGGTTTAATGAAAACATTAAAAATCTGCAAAAATGCAAACCGTGGGCCCTAACCCAAGAAATTCCTATTTAACTAGCTATATTAGGTGATTCTGAGGTAGTTTATGGGAAACTATATACTTTAGTAAATATTCCATTAATGGCTGGAAATCTTCTTACATTAGGGAGAGCTAGATGAGTATACCAAAGGTTCTGAAGGCTTTTCCAAAAAAAATTCCAAAATAGTCTTGGGCAGTCACACCAACATTCCAATAAATGCATGGTCTCACTCGTTAACAACCTTCAAAGGCAAAATTTGCTTGCATCTATGAACTGTTACAAGTTTATCTTTCTAAGAAATCCACAGTGTTGTCACTTATGTTATATTCTAGGGTATGCTATTTCTGGCTAGCTTCTGGTTGCCTTTTACTTCTCTGCCAAAAAACTTCCACACTTGGCTTGTCATCCCTACATGGACTCTTGTGGTCTGTGATTTTTGCTATCTGCTCTCTGTCCAGCCTTCTTCCTCAGCTCTCCCACCCCTGATTTGGAGTTTCCGAGCTGGTATGAGTTAGATTACTATGAGCATCCATTGAATAACAAGCAGGGGAGCAGCTAAATAATAACTTCTAAGTATGTGTCATCCTCCTGAGGATAGCACGTTGCCTGGAGGTAGAAAAAAAAGAAGCAGCTCTAAGGATTTTGTCAGTTAAGCATTTGCATTAGATGTAGAAAAAAAAATCTTGACACTGAGGATTATAAAACACTGAATGTGTAATAGCTTTCTCTGGAAGTTTCTAGAATGGTTAATATGGAATTCTGTTGGAAGTCAGATAATTTGGGTTGTGAGAGTAATGTTTTCTTCTACTTAATTCCTTTTACTCATCAAGACTGATTCTTTACACCTACTCTTCTCTTGCTTATTCCCAAGGGCTAAACATCTATAGGTTCCTTAGTATGACAGTAAAAGATCAGAGACAGAGAAGGATGAAGGATCTTGGTTTTTTAAATCCAAAATTTTATCAGATATCCCTGTTGATCTTCAAGATTAAAAACCATGTGGTGAACACTGTAAAATGCAAACAGTCCTTCATTCAAATTAGAAAGTTTATACTTTTTAATGTATTTTTGGGATATGTACTTGTAAAAATGGATAAATTCAGTTATCATTTTAAATTATACTATCACTGAAATCAACAAAGTCATAATCTGAAATTGATTTTTAATTATTCCCTCTAAAGAATATTAAGTCAGTGACCTCTAAAAATATTTGTGTGCTTTGTTTACAAAGAAAATAAGCATGTTTGTTTATGTCTAGAGGTGTTTTAGAATATCAACTTTGAACATTAAAAAGTTACATCAGCTTATTCCATTCCTTAGTTAAAAAATAAAGCTTTTATATTTCATAGAATTTTATGGCTAACAACAAATCTTGCATTTTTTCCAGCATCCTTTATGCTAATTAACCTACTCCTGGTAACAATTTTGATCTTGATGTTAATAAAGTTTGAAGAGTCACCTCCAGGGTGACTTAGTCAGTTAAGCGTCCGACTTCAACTCAGGTCCGATCTCACCATTTGTGAGTTTGCGCCCCACATTGGGCTCTGTCCTGACAGCTCAGAGCCTTGAGCCTGCTTCAGATTCTGTGTCTCCGTCTCTCTGACCCTCCCCGACTCTCACTCTGTGTCTTTCTTTCTCAAATATAAATAAACATTAAAAAAAAAAAAAGTTTAAAGAGCCACCTCCAGAGTATTGACTCCTAATTGGTATAATTTATTTTTTTTTTAATTTTTTTTTCAACATTTTTTATTTATTTTTGGGACAGAGAGAGACAGAGCATGAACGGGGGAGGGGCAGAGAGAGAGGGAGACACAGAATCGGAAACAGGCTCCAGGCTCCGAGCCATCAGCCCAGAGCCTGACGCGGGGCTCGAACTCACGGACCGCGAGATCGTGACCTGGCTGAAGTCGGACGCTTAACCGACTGCGCCACCCAGGCGCCCCATAATTGGTATAATTTAGTCACTAAAAAATTACTCCTTGGTTTTGGATTCAAGTAAATCAGCATACTGTTTATTTAGAAGCGTTTTAAAATAAATCATGACATAGACAATATAACACATTCTAAGAACACCAGCTAGCTAAATTTAAATTATGTAACAGTAACTATTTGATTTAAAAATTTAAGGGGGACCTGGGGGGCTCAGTTGGTTAAGCGTCTGACTTCTGCTGAAGTCATGATCTCACAGTTCATGGGTTCAAGCCCTGAGTTGGACTCTGTGCTGACAGCTCAGAGTCTGGAGCCTGCTTTGGATTCTGTGTCTCACTCTCTCTCTGCCTCTCCCCCACTCAGGCACCAGCGCGCACGCTCTCTCTCAAAAAATGGATAAACATTAAAAAATGTTTTTAATTTAAAAAACTTTAAGTGTCACCATAGTCATCTTCAGATAATTATTAGTTAATAACTGAATATTACTACTTGGATTTTGAAGTGTGCATGATTATCAGTTTTAGTTCAATTATAAAGAGCGTTCATTCTATCTCAAGGGGATAAATGAACAAAAATATGTTTATAAAATTCAAATTATAAAACTTAGTTAAAAATAAAATATCTCTAATCAGACTTAATAATAATATAATGGTATTGATAATAAAAATAATGATAGTAATGTACCATTGTTATAATTACCTATGTTCTTACTGGTAGTAGATTTTAATAAATAAGGTACCACATATAATGTATACCTTGAAGAATGTATTTTATTTAAACTTCAACAATTAACTGATGCCCACTCCATTCTTCTTGAAGTACTTTTTTATCTTTTCTACAATTGCATCATATCCTCTTGGTTTTCCTTTCCTTAAATTCCTGGCTACTATTGCTCAATATTCACCATAGTCCCTGATTCCTCTGCCAGCTCATTGTATATTGCCACTTCTCTAGATTCTTTTCAGCTAGGGCCTTCTTCTCTCATTGGACATTTCTCCTATTATTAGTCTTCAGTTACCATTGATCTAACTCCCAATCAAAAGCCCCACACCTTCCCCACCCAGATGTAGTTCTGACTACCTAGCTCTCCATTAATCGAGTTGCTTGAATGTTCCATAGCAACGCAAACTCTGTATGTCCCAAACCAGCCAATCCTGTACTTAAATTTACAGTGATCAAGACACTGACATAGGCATTGTATTTAATTCTTTCTTCTCCTTCATTCCACACTTCAACAGTTTCCAAAATACATTGATTCTAACTCCTAACCATAAACACCCATTCCCCCCTTCCATTCCCAACGATATTCTCCTCATCCAGGAAACCAATTTCTCTCCCCAGGGTTTCCATAGTATCCTTCTAAATGACCCACTGGCATCCAATATAATCTTTCAAAATTAGCCACAATCCCAGCAAACTCTCTAATTGGAAATCTCATCTTGTCACTCTTGCTCTTGAACCACTTTAACCAGCTAGAGAGAGTAAGTACTGATGTCTAAGGGCCTTCATGATCTCACCTCTGTTTACTTCTCTAGTCTTGAGTATCTTTACTTCCTACTTCATTTTTCTTGTATTTAAAAATGTTACCAGGGGCACCTGGGTGGCTCAGTGGGTTAAGCATCCGACTTTGGCTCAGGTCATGTTCTCGCGGTTTGTGAGTTCAAGCCCCGCATGGGGCTCTGTGCTGACAGCTCAGAGCCTGGAGCCTGCTTCAGATTCTGTGTCTCCCTCTCTCTCTACCCCTCCCCTGCTCATGCTCTGTCTCTCTGCATCTCAAAAATAAATAAAACATTAAAAAAATAAAAAAAAATAAAAATCTTTCCAGTCTTATTGATATATAATCGATATATAACATTCTGTTTAAGGTGTACAACATGACTATTTGATATATGTGTATATTGCAAAATGATTAAATAATTTTACATTACATTACATTAATTTAATTACATTAAATTACATTAATTTAATTACATTAAACTACATTACAGCAATAAATTTAGTGAACACATCCATCACCTCACATAATTACAACTTTTTCGTGATGAGAATATCTAAGATGGACCCTCTTAGCAACCTTAAAGTATATAATATTGTTAACTAGGACCACCATACTGTACACTAGATCCCCAGAAATTATTCATCTTGTAGCTGGAAGTTTGTACCCTTTGATCCCTTGCCTCCCCCCACTGCCAGCTCCCAGTAATCACCATTCCACTCTCTGTTTCTGTAAGTGCAGCTTTTTTTTTTTTTTTTTTTTTTTTAGATTCCACATGTAAGTGGGATCATAGAGTGTCTTTCTCTGTCTGACTTACTTTACTTAGCATAATACCTTTAAGGTCCGTTTATGGCTTGATTGCTCATTTCTTCTCATTGCTGAATAATATCTCATTGTTTGCATATGCTGAAGTTTATGTATCCATTCACCTACTGAAGGACATTTTGGCTGATTTCAAGTGTTGGCAATTATGAATAAAGCTGATATAGGCATCCATATGCAGACTTTTGTGTAGACATCAGTTTTCATCACCATTGGGTAAATACCAAGAAGCACGATTGCTGGATCATATGGCAAGAGTATATATAATCTTGTAGGCAACCACTAAAGTGCCTTCCAAAGTGCCTGTACTTTTTTCCATTCCTACCAGCAATGAATGAGAGTTCCTGATGCTCCACATTCTTGCCAACATTTGGTATTGTTAGTGTTCTCAATTTGGGCCATTCTGATAGGCGTGTAGTGAAATAGCTCATTTTAAGCATCAGTTTAAATTTTATAAAAGGTGCCTCTTCTCATTTAGTAATAGTGTATAAGTTATACACCCACCATAAAAATAGCAACAAATACAATTCTGTCTTAAATAAAACAAACTACTATATAAATGAAAATATGTAATATGTAATGTTATTCAATATAAAATATGTGCTAGTATGATTATTTTTATAATCTTCATACATTTTCAGATCAACATATTAAATGTAAAAGTGTAAGTTACTTGTATGAGTGTAATTACTAGTCTACTTGAAATATACAAGGATTGGTCTTTAAACAAATGTATAACATATTCAAACATCCTATTTTTATCAAAGAACCCTGAAATATGTGTGAAGAAGAGAAAGCAGTACAGGAAATTTTAACACTTGGAAGAAAACAGTTTAAAAGAACTTAGAATTTGCAAAATTATTTGTAAGGTACTTCTTATAATACTGAGAAAAATCTTACTCCTAACGTTATAAAACAGGAAACCAAATTTGAGAGAACATAAGGCAATAGCAAAGTATCAAGGGCTTGAAAATCCCTCAATATCTATTTAACTCAGGTGATAGTTGCAAAGTCAAGATGTCTCTTTAAGATTCTATGGCATAGAAATTGCATAGACTCTCCAAAAGGAGAGAGTCCACATTTCTTGCATGTCCTGAGGGACACAGGTGACCTCAGAATCCTAGAAATAAAGTTAAAATGGTAATGATACAGTATATACAATGAAACCTAGATAAATTATTTCTTCCATTTTTTATTTCCTGTATTGCATCCAGGCACTATGTCAGGCATTGTAAGAGTACAAAACTGAATAAGGTACATTTCTTGTCTAGGTACTAATAATGTCTTACAGAGAAGCTAAACATACCTAAATATAATCTAATGAAGAAGGTGACAAATGTCATCAGAGGGATTAAAGGCAAAGTATTAAAATAATTTAGAGCAGGAAGGATTAGTTCTGCTTGCAGGAAGACTTTCCAGATCAGGGTTCTTGAGCAGCGCCTGTCAGTATGGGTAGATACAGACAGAGATTATGAGGAAGTTATGGTAGGGAAAAGCAACAACTTCAAGCAAAAGAATTAAAGTGGGAAAGCATGGGATGTAGATAGAAAAGAGAAAGTAATTCAGTTGATTTAGAGCATAGAATGACTGAAATGCAATAGTAGACGATGTTTGGAAATACAGATTGGGTTCAGTCTTTAGAGGATTTTGAAAAGCATAAGTGCAGTTCTTTTATTCTGGAACATTGACCAAAATTTAAATCATATAATGAATTTGAGAGCTACCTTTAAGAGTGTGCAAGAATACACTAGCTCAAATCAGGAAAAAAATCAGTTCTTGGTTAAAGATGTACCAGTCCTCTTCAAAAGGACTCGAAAGATTAATACTTTGCAAGCCAGCTTTGGAATGGACCTGGGGTATTTGCATAACCCTTTGCTTTCATTTCCTGTCTCTTAGTTTACTAAAACAAGAATGTATCACCTTCGATTATTTGACATTTCTTCTCCTGTAAGAGGAATTTGTTTATATGTCCATGCCAAAATTTCTGTCTTTCAAAAAAATAATTTCAACTAGTAATAATATAATAAAAGTATGATTCATTGAGTGTCTGTAATATCCCAGACATTATACAAGCCTATTAAAATATATCATTTAATTCTCATAACAAGTCTACATGTGTAGTATTACTATACTAATTTTACACATGATGAAACTGAGGATCTGAGAGACAAAATCACTCTTTGTCTTATAACTAGCATGTTAAAAGATAAGGTTTGAACACAGGATACTTTGACTCCAATATGAGCGTAGTCTACTAACGATAATAATTGAAAATGCAGTAAATTCTATCTCTGGTGTTTCTTGCATAAAAGGCCTATAAACTATATTAGTCTATATTATATCTTCCGATCAATTCTTTCATTTGAATTCCCATAAAAGAGATCTCAGACAAAATTTCTCTTTTCTTCTTTTTTTTCCTCTGTATATAACATGACTCTTTTATACATTTACCATGATTAATTGCTCCAGATTCAGTACCTTACATGATATTAATGGTTCCTAGAGGAAACATTCAAAATGCTTAGTAACTATGACATGGCAGCAACCAATAAGAAGAGACCACCAAACATCAAGCTCCGCCATAAGCAAAGAGAATGGAGGCTCTGATACAGACAAACTGAAATATACCTCTCGTCAGTACCTCACTGGAATTGATAAACAGTACCTTTATCCAAACAAATTTCCTGGTTGACTGCATCTCTCATCTTTTATGTACTTAATTCTCATAACAGATTCTGACTCTTGAAAGATTCATTCAAGGAATAGTGGGCAGAATTCAAAGAGATCTGTTTCATGCTCCCTGCTTAGAACCACACACCCTCAAGTAATCCCTTACCTCTCAGAGTCTGTTTTCTCCCGTGGAAACAGTGATCACAACATCTATTTTTTAGACATTTATCAGGACTAAATTAATATGTGTCTAGGGCCTCATAGCTGCTTACACAGAGCAGGTATGATCCTGGATACTATCCTTCATTCCTCATGGCCTCTGCATTGGTTTTCTTCCTTCAATGTTTCTTCAGCCTCTTCTTCTCAAATGTACTGATCTAAAGAAATGGTTCAAAGTAAAAAGAAAATCTCAGTTCCAAGATGAATAGAAGAGCAATATATTTTTCTTTGTAATTCTTTTTTATTAACCTATTCTAAATTCTGTTTTCTGCTCCCCTTGTCTAAACGTTGCATTTGTGGCTGATTTTCATCATGCTTATATATCTGAAACTTTGAGGAAAAGTCAGATCAAAATATCTTTGTATAAGAATCAGGACCCTATGTCTTATAAAATTACATCTGCAGTGGAATTGCATTGAAAAACCTGCTATTCTCATAATTCCCAGCCTTTATAGTATCATTCTCAAAGGATCTATTCTTAAGTATATTCTTTGCTTGCTTCATACTTTTAATTCACACCTGTGACTTTTCCCAAATCTACATCTGTACCATACTGTCTTTTGAGATCCATACCTGTGTTTCTCTTTATTGTTTATTTAATCTTGAATGTCTCGATGGCATTATTTCCTCTTCCCTTCCACATTTCCAAAACTGTATATCACCCCTCCCCTAAAGCCTACTGTTAATACCCATCTAGTTGCCAAAACTAGAAATCTGGGAAACCAGGTGAGAAACCACATGAGCTTCCTCTACTTCTCATCACCTCTACC
This sequence comes from Panthera uncia, assembly GCF_023721935.1. Classification (NCBI taxonomy): domain Eukaryota; kingdom Metazoa; phylum Chordata; class Mammalia; order Carnivora; family Felidae; genus Panthera; species Panthera uncia. The sequence continues at coordinate 107,916,352 of NC_064816.1, read as the reverse complement.
CCCAGATAAATCTGTCATTTTTATCCTTTATTGAATTATTTTATACACATTTATTCATTCAATTATTCAATATGTATACACGGAATAGCCAATATATTCCAAATACATTGAGGGGAACAAGAGAACGATAGACTTTGTTCTTGTTCTTATGAAGGAAAGGAGAGAGATATCAAGGTAGACACCTGGATTTTGAGGTTCTCTACTGAAATGATTTTTGTAAGGCTCAAACTGGACAGATAAATAAAAATTGTGCAGCACTCTATTCTACCTTATGTTATAATTAATTGTATATATGTCTTTTTTATTCTCCACATTATAAGTGAAAGAACCATGTGTCATTTATCTCAGCAGAGTGCCTTCTGTTCACTGAATTAAAAGGATGTGATTGAGTGAATGCTGAGGTTAAAGTGACTGGATATGATAAATAATCTCCCTTAGGAAGCATAGACACAGGTCTATGTGTTCAGGTGTTTAAAAATAATTTTTAAATTATTAATAATCCATTTTGCTGCATTTTAAAGCATCCATAAATGGAGTGAAACAAAGACTTAATGGCTCATGTTTCATTGAGGAAGAAGCAAGAATAGTGAGCTGAAATATACCTTTAACCACCACCTGATTTGAGAAATAGTGAAATACTTCATTTCAATATCCAAATGCTTCCTTAAATGGGCGATTTTTAATGTCTGCTGTCCCCTATGATATGTCCTGGATCTATTCCTGAAATTCATCATAGTCAACAAGTAGCTGAGAGCAAGGCCATGGCCTCTGTAGACCCCAAAATAATAGCCTCCTAGAATATGGCTTTCCAGATGATGGAAAGAAGTTATATTGTTGATAGTGACAACAGAATAGGATTGTTATCTATCCAAGCATAAGGCTCAAGCCTGTATCCAGGAAAATATTTGAAGAGTGAAAAGAATCATTTTTCCATTCTTTGCACCTGTCAGGATACATTATTATTATGTTTCTAAATATGAAATATCAGTATGGACAAAGAGTTGAAATAATGCCAAGGGAACAAATAATGTGTGTGTTCCATTTCAGATCACTGCTGATTTGTAAACTGTTCAGTAACCTGCTTATTACTTTGTGGACTGTTATAAAAATAGCATGTTCAATGTGTTCTCCCTCCTCAGGATACTGAAGGAGCACAATGAGAGTGAAGGGAATAAAATGAGTGATGAAATGTTTACCATGCAAAGTTCAGCTCAACAAATAATGTGATATTTCTTTGCTTGACTAATTCACATTTTATGAGAGCTATTTTTAAATGTGTGCCTCCTTCTCTATTGACTTTGCCTATGCTCCAGGGATTCTGCCACACACAGAAAACATTTGTATTGATATTTCTAAAATGAACTTGTTCATTCATTTGGTATAGTATTTCTAATTCATCCATATCTGCTATCTTAATATGTAGTAACATTACTTTGATTAGATATTAATTAACTACCCTTTCTCCTACTACACATAGGAACTCTATGATCACTTATGAAGGAGAAATCATTCTCACCCATGCTTCCTCTAAAAGAATAGCTTAAGCAAAGTTTGGTTTTAAAAATATGTGTAGTAAAATAAGTAAGACAGAGAAAGACAAATACTGCGTGATCTCTCTTATATGTAGACTCTAAAAAAATGAAACAAAACAAAAACAAAAACCTCACAGATGCAGAGAACAGATTGGTGGTTACAAGAGGTGGAGGCTGGAGGGTTGGGGATGGGAAATATGGTGAAGGTGATCAGAAGATACAAATGTCTAGTTATAACGGAAATAAGTCCTGGGATATAACATACAGTATGATGACTATAGTTAATTAACAATAGTGTATTGTATATTTGAAAGTTGCCAACAAAGTAGATGTTAGAAGTTCTCATCACAGTACAAAAAAGCATTGTTACTATGTGTAGAGATGGATGTTAACTAAACTTATTGTGAAAATCATTTTACAATACATACAAATATCAAATCACTATGTTGTACAATGTTATATACCAATTATATCACAACTATAAAAAACTCTCTGACCCCATCTACTCTACAAGAATAATAATTATGTATTACATACATATGTATACATAATAATTCATTATGTATAATGAATGTAAATGTGGATATTTACAATGAAATCCAGATCTAAACCATATTTTTTGGTAGTTTCAGGTTTTTATTTAAATTCCAGTTAGGAGCACCTGGGTGGCTCATTTGGTTGAGCATCTGACTCTGGGTTTTGGCTCAGATCATGATCTCATTTGGGGGTTTGAACCCCACATTGGGCTCAGTGCTGCTGGTGCAGAGCCTTCTTGGGATTTTCTTTCTCTCCTTCTCTCTCTGCCCTTCCCTGCTCTCTCTCTCTCTCTCAAAAATAAAAAATAAAATGAACTTCTAAAATATTCCAGTTATTTAACATACAGTGTAATATTAGTTTCAGGTGTAGAATTTAGTGATTCATCTCTTACATACAATACCCAGTGCTCATCACAAGTGCCCTCCTTAACACCCCTCACCCATTAAACCCATCCCTTTCTTATATCCCTTCCAGCAACTCTCTGTTTGTTCCCCAAAGTTAAGAGTCTGCTTTATGGTTTGCCTCTCTCTTTGTCATCCTATGTTCATCTGTTTTGTGTCTTAAATTCAACATATGAGGGAAATCCTATATTTGTATTTATCTGAATTATTTTGCTTAGCATTGTACACTCTAGCTCCTTCCACGTCATTGCAAGTGGAAAGATTTCATTATTTTTTATAGCTGAATAACATTCCATTGGTTGTGTGTGTGTGTGTGTGTGTGTGTGTGTGTGTGTGTGTGTATACCACATCTGCTTTATCCATTCATTAGTTGATGGACATTTAGGCTTTTTTCATAATTTTGCTATTGTTAATAATGATGCTATAAACATTGGGGTGCAGGTATCACTTTGAATCGGTATTTTTTTTGTGCTTCAGGTAAATACCTAACAGCACAATTGCTAGATCATAGGGTAGTTCTATCTTTAACTTTTTGAGGAAACTCCATACTGTTTTCCAGAGTGACTGCACCAGTTAGCATTCCCACCAGTAGTGTAAGAGGGTTCCCTTTCTCCGCATCTTTGCCAACATCTGTTGTTTCCTGTGTTGTTGATTTTAGACATACTGACAGGTGTGAGGTGATACTACATTGAAGTTTTGAATTATATTTCCCTGATGATGAGTGATGTTGAGCATCTTCTCATGTGTCTGTTAGCCATCTGTATGTCTTTTTTGGAAAAATGCTATTCATGTCTTCTACCCATTTCTTAACTGGATTATTTGCTTTTTGGGTGTTGAGTTTGATAAGTTCTTTATAGATTTTGGATACTAACCCTTTATCAGATGTGTCATTTACAAGATCTGTACTATGAAAACTATAAAACATTGATGAAAGAAATTGAAGATGACACACAAAAAAATGGAAAACATTCCATGCTCATGGATTAGAAGTACAAATATTGTTAAAATGTCCATACTACCCAAAGCAATCTACACATTTCATGCAATCTCTATCAAAATACCACCAGCAGTTTTCAGAGAGCTAGAGCAAATAATCCTACAATTTGTATGGAACCACAAAAGAGTCTGAATAGCCAAAGCAATCCTGAAAAAGAAAAGAAAAGCTGGAGATATCACAGTTCCAGACTTCAAGTTATATTTTAAAGCAGTAGTGATCAAGAAAGTACAGTATTGGCAAAAAAACAGACACATAGATCAATGGAACAGAAGAGAAACCCAAGAAATGGACCCACAACCATATGGTCAACTAATCTTCAACAAAGCAGGAAAGAATATCCAATAGAAAAAATACAGTGTCTTCAACAAATGATGTTGGGAAAATTGGACAGCAACATGCAAAAGAATAAAACTGGATCAGTTTCTTAAGCTATACACAAAAATAAATTCAAAATGTATGAAAGATCTATGTGAGATAGGAAACTATCAAAACCCTAGAGGAGAGCACAGGCAGCAACCTCTTTAACACCAGCCAGAGCTTCTTCTTGATACGTCTCAGGAGGCAAAGGAAACAAAAGCAAAAATAAACTATTGGGACTTAATCAAGGTTAAAATCTTCTGCACAGTGAAGGTAACAATCAACAAATTTAAAGGCAACCTTCAAAATGGGAGAAGATATTTGCCAATGATATATATAAATCATATTCTTAACAATTCAAGAGCCCAAATTTTGTGTAGTCTTTTATAGTTGAATAAGTTAGAGCCTCATTATATAAATTGGCTATACTTCCTTCATCTAGACTTCATGCTCTTCAGATTAGCTAATGCTAATTTCTCAAGATTTCTATTGGGAAATTTCTAAAGGCAAATTGTTAGGAAAGGCTGGGTTATGAGTCAGAATTAATCATGAGCAGATAGAAATCTAAGACCATATTTTATAATGATAATTGAACCAAGAATAGAAATCTGCCAAACTAGTTGTTTATTGTCAACCAGCATAGTAACTGCTTTCAGCATTAATTTCTGCTTTATATGGCATCATCAAAATCTCTTTACTATCAAAATGATGCATGATTACATTGTGACTGGATGTCACACTTCATCACTGTAGCAGAGTCTTGCTTGGACCAGTATTAAAAATACCTACTCCATTTCTGGTAACTTCAATTTTCCTTTGGAGAACCAGTCTCCTCTCACTCTCAGTCTGTGTGGTTGTGATGAGACTGACCTCATCCCCTAAGTTCATTGACCAGTTAGAGTAACTGTGACTGGTTCAGAATGGGCACCGGATACAGAAGGGGCTCAAGAGTCCCACCCTAAACTTTCACCACTTGGAAAAGACTTCAGTTTCTCCTGATATTGCTAAACCCATAGAAAATAAGTGAATTTTCTAAGGTTATTGTTTAGAGAGAGCCAAGATGAGAATAGAGCCAATACAGAAGAACACAGAAGTCAAATGCAGAGAGACATTTTCCTGAAGTCACTGTTGAGTTCATAGATCTACCTGTGATCAGAGCTGCAGAAAACTGTACAACTCTAACAAAAAAAATAATGGATAGGGGCGCCTGGGTGGCTCAGTCGGTTAAGCGTCCGACTTCAGCTCAGGTCATGGTCTCGTGGTCCGTGAGTTCAAGCCCCGCGTCGGGCTCTGTGCTGACTGCTCAGAGCCTGGAGCCTGTTTCAGATTCTGTGTCTCCCTCTCTCTCTGACCCTCCCCTGTTCATGCTCTGTCTCTCTATGTCTCAAAAATAAATAAACATTAAAAAAAATAAAAAATAAAAAAATAATGGATATAAATAAATGAAAAGATAGTCTATGAACATGGCCTGAAAGCCTCAACTGATTTGAAGATTCAAGTGATTCAGAATCTTATGTCTACACAAAAGCCTGCACATTTATGTTTATAACTGTGTTGCTTATGAGTGGCAAAAGATAGATGCAACCTCCAATAGGTGAATAGATAAACAAGCTGGAATATTCATATAATGGAATGTTATTTGGTGATAAAAGAAATCAGCTGTCAAGCCATGAAAAGACATAGTTTAATTTTAAATGCAGACCGTGAAATGAAAGAAGCCAGTCTGAGAGGCTTTATCATTATATCATTAAGTGATTATAATTATATGATATTCTGGAAAAGGCAAATTATAGAGGCAGTTACTAGATCAGTGTTAGCTATAGGTTTGGGGGGACTAATGAATAAATGAAACACACGGGTTTGTTGGGAGCAGTAAAGCTATTCTGTATGATACTCTGATGGTAGATACATGATATTGTGAATTGATCAAAACCCACAGAACCTTATCGCAAAGAGAGCTAACTATGTTTGTAAACATTATAAAAATCATTTAGGGTATTGGGGATCCCAGAAAGAAATGCAGTTTGTGACAAGAAAATCTAACTGTATTACAAATATAGGAAACAACCCCACTTAAGGTAGGGTGGGAGAAGGTGCTGACTTAGGTAATTTCAAAGTGAGTGGATTCTCTAAGAATAGGGGGAAGAGGAACTGCACATAAAGTTTGCTTTGATAAAGTTAATTCCCACAGGAGTACTGGTTAATATTTCTGATATTGCTATAGGTATATACTCGAACTGAACAATTAAGTAAATAGATGGTGGATGGTGAGAGTCATGTTTTTCACTGTTGTTATACGAATTTATGAACAAGGATCAGGAGAATCCTAAAATTATCTACGTGGGAATAGATTAGAATTAAATATCAGTATGCACTGATATTTAGATTAACATAAACATTGAAGGCTATGTACAGAAATATTTATAAATGTGTATATATGCTAGTTTGTATAAATACCATACTTTTTTTGCTGTCAGCCAAAAGGGCCTACAAGTAACAACATCCCAGTATCAACTAAACATCAAGTATCCAGAACTTGGTTTCTAATACCATACCATACTCCATACATCCCTGGATAGATGGCTGATTTTACGACTAAGGCTGGAATCAGTGAAAGAGTTCTTAATAGCCAAAGGGAGAACAATTTGAGCAAATTAAGTCATGTTGTATTATAACCCAAAGTATAAAATAAATATCAATAATTTTAGACTGATATAAACGAATGATTGAATAATGGATAAATAGGGAGAAAAGACAAATTTCTTATGCAGAATAATTTCAAAGAATTTTTGAAGGTATACCACTTTCAAAGAAGAAGATATACTCCAACCTCAAGGAGTATACTGTATTATTGTTGCTATTTATATATAGTGCTTATATATTGCATATGTTTATATTTATATTACATACATTATAAATTATGTATTCTATATATCACATGAATATACATACACACACACACACACACACACACACACACATATAGTACTTAACACAGTGCCTGGCTCATAATCATTATTCAAGGAATAATAATGGTGATAGTAGGAGTCATAACTGAAGAAATAATCAGCAATAGTGATTATTAAGTAATAATAATAAATGATTGGCACTGGTAGAATCATTTTGGAAGCCTATTGGACAGTATTTACCAAAGTTGAATATTTGTACAACCTATGTCTCAGCAGTTCTGTTCCCAGGAGGAGTGTGTGTGTATGTATCTGAAATATGTACATATTTCACCAAATGGCATATACTAGAATGCTCATAATAGTACTGTTTATAATACCTAAATGCCTGTGAAAAGTAGAGTGGATAAATAAATTGTGGTATACTTATGTTTTTTGGAATAGCAAACAGCAATTAGAATAATAATATAGAGCTACATGTGACAATACATATGGATTTTATAGGCATAATGTTAAGTTAAGCCAAATATAAAAGACTATGATATATAATTTCACTGATATAAAATACAAAAGCAGGCAAAAATATGTGTTGTTAGAACTCACGATCCTGGTTAATCTTGGAGTGTGGTGGGGTGGATAGTTACTAAAAGTGGGCATGGAGAGTGTCTAAGGCTCTTGGTCTGGGTGCTGGTTACATGAATGTGTTTGATTTGCAAAACCCCATCAATCTGAACACTTACATGCACTTTTTTGTTTGTATATTACACTTCTCCTCGAAAGGAAAAACCCTGAAGGAGCATTATGTAAACCTGTGTGTGCAGACACTACATGTGGGGTTTTTTGTTTGTGGGTTTGTTTTTCATTTCCTTTTTGCAGCTCTTACCAGTTTATCCACCTTCTGTTCTTTTTTTCTACTCAAAAATAAATCCAGGCTGCAATGCAGCTGATCTGTTCACATTCAAAACAAAAACAAAAACAAAAAACCCAAACATCATGTAAAGGTCATTGTGTGTAGGGAAGCTGTCAGTAATTAGCTCTAAGAGCCTGAGCTACTTAACTTCTGAAACTGAGTTTACCCAACTACAATATATCACAGAGTTATTGTAAGGATTAAATAAAATCAAAGTATGTAAAACCATCACAAAAGAACTTAATCACCACTGACTGTACTTGTGTAATGGGTTTCGGACCACTGAATTGTCAGTATCACGGATGTGGAGAAATGAGTGATGTGTTCCTCATTTTCAAGTACTTTGTATATTCTCTAGCTAGAGTAGGATTACCTCAAACTCAGTCATCGGGGGGGTCTTCTATCTATCAACTTGTGTCACATGGCATGACTGCCAAGTAGATGTAAAGTGAAATAAGTTAATATAAAATTTGCTTCCTCACAGTGTCAAAGGATGCCAATAGCTATTTTGGGCAGCGTGCCATGATGAGAGGATTATTATCACTTTCCATATGACTGTGTTAAGATTGCACCTGGAAAACTATTTTTTTTTTAATGTTTGGCAGCTCAAGAGCCTCCAGCAATAGACCAAGTGGTGGAAGCCTAGGAAGTGGTAAAAGAGTCCATGAAGTTCCATGCCTTTGAGAAAAAGAAAAAAAAGAAAGATGATAGGTTAAAAATGCTCATTTTGCTTTGTCAGTGAGAATGAAAATAATAGCTCATAGATATGGGAAATGTATAAATTCTAAAATAAGGACAAATGATCATAGTCTAGTGTAAGAAGGTATATCTATTTTTTAAAAATAACAATTTAGGTTAAACACCAGAAAGAAAGGTCTCCTGAGAGTAACAACAATTCAACTATGGAATACTCATTTAAGAGAGGCAATGTGAGCTCCATTTCTCAAGACGGTGCAAACAAACGCAGTCTAAGCAGCCAGAGGGTGAGTTATAGGGAGTAATGCTTTGCTGACAAGATGTTGGTTTGGTTTAGCATCCAAAACACAGAAATTAATCTCATTTTAAAATATACTAAGAAGTAACTAACTTCGGATATATATTTTTCTTTATTTTTAGCTTGTCTTGTTACCAATTATTTGTCTCTTAGTGGGTGGATAAGAAAGATAAAAGGTCTGTTTCATAAAATACATTAATGTGTCTCTGTAATGTCATTAAAACAAATGATATTTTAAAAATTTTGACTGAAAAAAAGAGGTTTTCTGTTCATAAAACAGTGTTTTGCAGGCAGGCAGTAAATATTTTTTTTGAACAAATGATGAAAAGATTGAACTTAGAGGAAAATGGCCATACCTAAATTAGGCTTAGTATTTAAACATAAAGGGAACAAATCATTATGTCATGCCAAATCCAATTATTGGCACTATAGTGAATTGAGACTCTGATAGAGTATTTAAGTGCTACCGAATAAGTTCAATCCTTGTATATTTAGAAATCAATCATTTTATCTTCCCTGATCCCTTAAAGTTCTTTGAAGTTCAAAACATAGTACAGTGGTAGATTTCCTATGTAGAAATGAAATTACAATGAGAATATCTGATTCCACCAACTCTATTTACCAAATATTTTGTTAGTATCACTGATGATATAGAACAATAAACAAAACCATACTTGATGAAATGGACAAGTTACTATTTTACTGAGATACCACTTTTCCTCACAGAAGAAATCTGTTTTTCCAGGTTCTTCTCAATTCTCTTCTATAAGTGATAAGAATCTTCGACTAAGTTGTACCTTACAGGATGATTAAATTCTCATGAAATTAGCATTTGTTCTCTCTTTTGCTGTCTTCTGGTTTATAATTGTCTATTACATAAAATTGGCATAAACATTCTCCTCAAAAAATATATGTAATAAGAAACATCACATTTTTTTTTAATTCAAATTCTTTAACTTAAATTACTGTTTTCAGAGTTTCTAATAAAAGTCAATATGATGGAGGGTCAGGGAGATATTTTTTCCCACCCAAGAATTGTTGTATAAGAGTTCAAGAGATCATACACAATCCAAAAAGTTGGAAAATAATTTTGTCCTTGATCCATCATGGTCTTTCCTGAGAAAGTTATTGTCCAGATCATCCCTTCTCAACCAGGGGTTCCATAAGAGTTAAGCCCTACTGCCCTAAGACATTCATTATATATAATGAATTATCTTTTCTCCTATGTTCCTAAAATGGTACTACCTATAAACCATCCTTTGTAAAATTGGCAAAATATTCATTTCCTGTTAAGCTTAATTGTTGGGGCACCTGGGTGGCTCAGTCGGTTAAGCGTCCGACTTCAGCTCAAGTCACGATCTCAGGGTCCGTGAGTTCGAGCCCCGCGTCGGGCTCTGGGCTGATGGCTCAGAGCCTGGCGCCTGCTTCCCATTCTGTGTTTCCCTCTCTCTCTGCCCCGCCCCCGTTCATGCTCTGTATCTTTCTGTCTCAAAAATAAATAAACGTTTAAAAAAATTAAAAAAAAATAACTCATTTCTAAAAAAAAAAAAAAAGCTTAATTGTTTTGCAGAACCTTGGTTGGGAAAGTGTGGCATAAATCCATGTGATCCATTTTAAGACTATTCTTTGACTACTTAGAGTATCCATTCATCTCCTCTCAGCAACTAGGACTTTTTGATATTTCCAAGGGTTCTTCCTGTACCAGCGATCACATATAACAACTCTACATGTAACAGCTCCACCTCCCAAGGCCCTGCGTTAGCATAGGGACCAGATTTTATCACTCACAGGGATATTACCTCCTCCACTGTCCCTGAATCCTGGGAAATGCGGTCCTCCCTAACCTTTCCTTCAACTCTACCAAAGGCCTTCCAATTCTTTTCTTCTACTAAAACAAAGCTTTTGGCTTTCTCCTGGAGCAGAGGAAGTCTCAAGATGAATTTGTTCTACTGAAAGAAGAGATATTATCCCTTATGCTTCCTGAATGATCCTAAGAAGCAACAGGACAAGATAAGCTCTTAATTTATTTAGACATGAGCATCTGAAGTATCTCCATGTTCTTAACTGTTCCTTCCTAGGGTACAGTATTTTCTGAGCTTCCTGACCTTTCTCAAATCATGGCACATAGAGAAGATAATGGAAGATGTATGGTCCACTGGGGAAAAAAGGGAGGGAATTTGGGGACATCCCAATGGGGTTTGATTTAAAAAATCATTACATTTTCTTTAGATGGCCTGATTATGATTAAAACCATATAAAATATTAGATAAAATAATACCTTTTTAATTCATATTTTTTCCAAATATATTCTAACAAAAGACTATATTAAAATTTTTCCCATTAATGGGATACATCATCCCTAATCAAAACTTTGCTAAAATGGTCTTTTCAAATTCTTGACAAGAAACTATTTTTGGATCAGTAGTTGATAATAATTTTCAGTCATTACTACAAATCATCATAAATAATATTTAAAACACAAACATTTTAACATTATTTCTTCTGAAATTTCTTATAGTAATGTGAATGTTCCTCAAGTTCAAGTAGATGTTTTTATATCAAGTGTTTCCTGATAACCATCTGTAATTGCAAAACTGCTTGCAAGTGGCCTACGTGGCACTAAAAGGGCACAGGTGTCACCAAAAAAATGTTTCAAATAAGCGTAAAGATACTACTACCTAAGGCTACACTCTCTGGAAGCTTCCATCTGGCCATCTATCCCCCATTCCACTAACTCTGTCACATTGTGCTGCTTCAGTAATCCTTGGCACCAGTAATCCTTAGGGTTATTTCATTAGCCACTTTATTCATGGAGTATGTTTGCACCTGACTACTGAAGTAGATGCCCAAAAGATAGAGTACCTCCTTGGCAATACTCAGTATCACATACCATACCCGCAAATACTGGAGGATACTGAGTACTATGCTGCCTGCAGTGATTGCAGATTTCATCCAGCGGTGACACATATCCATTGGTGGGTACGGGAGGTGATGAAGGTAAGGAGCAACAGCACTATAAGATTACAGTTGAATGCTCTATTTTTTTTTAAATTTGATTTTTTAAAGTAATATCTACACCCAACATGGGGCTTGAACTCCCAACCCCAAGATCAAGGGTTGCATGTCCCACTGACTGAAACAGCTAGGCACCCCCTTGAATGATCTAGCTTTTTAAATTCAGATTTCTCCTTTGCACAATATTGTCAAAATGTCCATCTCACCAGCTACAGCACTACCTCTCTAGTTCCAGCCTTCATTTTTAGAGCTGTAATAGACTTCTACTTCTTTCATTCCCGCCCCATCCCTCAGTGGATTGCATCTGGAGTTAGAAGATTCAGAAATAGATTTTATTAAAATATAAGTCATTTCATGTTACTTCCCTTCTCAAAAGCTTCTAATCTATCAACTTAGAATTAAGTACAAAATATTACCATGGTCAAGCAGCTTTAAATAATCTAGTGACTGGCCACCTCTTCATTCTCATTTCCAATTACTTTCCACCTAACTCACTGGGCTTTAGCCATTCCAGAAACATTCTGCCCTTTGCCTACTGTGCTTTTTTCCCCAGTTCTTCCTCAGGTTCACACACTCCTTCATCCAGGTTTCTCTGACCATGTGTCCCATCCTGGACACTACCTAACATACCCATTCAGCACTTCATTCCCATACCTTAACAATTTATTTCACTATCTGAAATTATATAATCATTTGTTGACTTGTTTGTTGTCTGAATCCCCCACAGAGTGTAAACTGGTTAGGGCAGATATTCTGTCTAATTTATGGGCTATTCCCAGCAGCTAAAAGAGTGTCTGATGCACAGTAAGCACTCCATAGATACTAGCTATTATTCATCTTTAGTATTATCTCATGAATTAGTATTACCCTGCCCTGCTCAGAAAATGTTTTCAGGGTCTGAGCCCACACATAGTCAAGTTCTGGTGTATGGGTGAGAGTAAACAAATTACAGTAATTGAGAAGAATAATATTATCTAACTTATTTTTGATATTATGTAATAGTTCTCTTCCTAACTCACGCTCTTCAGAATAAAGTTTGACCTACTTCTTTAAATATTCTACTTTTATGGCAATGCAACTGCCCAATCAGTAAACCTAAAATTTTTAACTGCTGTTGGCTGTGTACAGAGTTCCAAACAAAGAACATTCCTAAGTTACCAATAAAATGTAAAAGCTGCTTTTATTCTTCACGATTTACTGATTGAAGATGCAGGAAGTGAAATAAAGTACTAATTTTATTTGTGTCTCAGTGGCCTGAAAAAGTGAACAGAACTTCTGATGTTTCTTATTTATTCCCAACAATTGGCATACAAGTTGAGAGAATATAGAGTTAGCTGAACAAAAAGAGTTTCCCTTGAAATCTCAGAAACCTTATACTTATTCAGCTCCTGTGGCATATAATCTACTACAGTTATGGCCTCTGATCTACAGTTATGGCCTATCCCTGGAGGAATAAACTCTTCTCATTGGATTTTCCATATTCCCTTATGATTTAAAGGCATAAGAATGTATTTTTTTTAAAGCTTAAAGATTTCTGATTAAAAAAAAATATTTTTAAATTTATGATTTATTCCCCTGGCTTCTTAAGCTGGGAATATTTAACACAACTTTAATTTCCAAGCATTATCATAACTTAAAATTTTAAATTAAATTTAAATATAATACTCTATGGAGGTATTGAGATTCATAGGTGTTTTCCCACCCACATTAAGCAACCTCACACTGCTGTGCTTTTTAGTTTCTGTTTCTCATTGTATAACTTTTTCTGATTAAAAATTAATACAAGATTTTGTTCACAAATTGAAAAGTACAGAAAGTATAAAGGAGAGAATAAAAAACATAATCACCAGTTAGAGCACTAATAAAATGTATAATTCCTTACAGTGTTTTTTACATTCATACTTTTAAAGAAAATTAGGATTTTTTTCTTTACTTATATGATTTTTAAAGTATAATTTCAAGTCATATTTATTGCTAAATAGTATATAATTTTAAAATATAATTTTAATGACTATAGATTATTCTGTTTTATAACTTTACAATTCTTTCTTATAATTTTAGCTTTTAATTGGAGAATAAGGCTGATTTTAACTTTTTTCCTAAAAATTATACTGTTACGAACATTTTTATATGTCATCCTTTTGATCATCAATGAATATTTTATTAGAATAAAAATGCATAAGTTAAATTACTGAGTCAAAATATATTAGCATTTTTAATACTCCTGATAAATATTGCTGGATATCGCTTTAATATCTTGTACCCATAATGCAAATTGGTGCAGCCACTCTGGAAAACAGTGTGGAGGTTCCTCAAAAAATTAAAAATAGACCTACCCTATGACCCAGCAATAGCACTGCTAGGAATTTACCCAAGGGATACAGGAGTGCTGATGCATAGGGGCACTTGTACCCCAATGTTTATAGCAGCACTCTCAAAATAGCCAAATTATGGAAAGAGCCTAAATGTCCATCAACTGATGAATGGATAAAGAAATTGTGGTTTATATACACAATGGAGTACTACATGGCAATGAGAAAGAATGAAATATGGCCCTTTGTAGCAACGTGGATGGAACTGGAGAGTGTGATGCTAAGTGAAATAAGCCATACAGAGAAAGACAGATACCATATGGTTTCACTCTTATGTGGATCCTGAGAAACTTAACAGAAACTCATGGGGGAGGGGAAGAAAAAAAAAAAAGAGGTTAGAGTGGGAGAGAGCCAAAGCATAAGAGACTGTTAAAAACTGAGAACAAACTGAGGGTTGATGGGGGGCGGGAGGGAGGGAGGGTGGGTGATGGGTATTGAGGAGAGCACCTTTTGGGATGAGCACTGGGTGTTGTATGGAAACCAATTTGACAATAAATTTCATATATTGAAAAAAAATTTTAAAGATAAAATAAAATAAAATAAAATAAAATAAAATAAAATAAAATAAAATAAAATAAAATATTGTACCCATGGAGATTTCCACAGTATTTATGAAAATAAATATTTAACTTCACCCCAATATGAATTATCATTTTTAAAATAATAACTAGTCATTTGTTATATTTTTTTTACATATGAAAATTGCCTGTTAATACATTGTGATCTTTACAATAAAGTTGTTTTCTTTTTAGTCTGAAATAGCTTTTTATATGTTAAGAATAAAACTGTTATTATTGTTTCACATTTTTCCAGGTTATTATTTGCCTTTTTTCATTTTATTTTTAAATAGGTCAGTGAAGGAAACAAGGAGAGGAATCACTATGCTGATTTGATTTTTTTGTAAATATCAGTTGAAGAAGTTGTGGATAAAGTCTTGGAAAAATAACATCTCTCCATCTTTCATCAACTCTTTATTTTAATTGTTCATATATTTGTTCAACAGATAATTTCTAAGTGTTTGTTCAGTGAGTTTATAAGTTAGTGTCAATTCAAAATAGGGGAAACAAACTTCGACATAGTGAGATATACATCCAAATTTCTACTATATGTAACATAAGCCCCTAGTCAAATACTGTAGTTGTAAGATAGCTGAACTGGACAGGAATCTCTTAAAACTAAAATTATTATTATAACAACAAATTCCCCATTTGAGGGAAAATAAAATGGTAAAAATAATTGAATCTTGTACCTGTCCAAGAAATAATCAGATAAGCATGTATTTTGAGGGAAATAGAAAAAGCTGAAAGTTGGGACACGTACATGATGATAAAACCTTAGAGTAGCAGGAATCTGGAAATACAGAGACAGAAAAGTAAGAAGCATAAATGAGCAGAAGCTTGTTAAAAATGCCAAAGACAATAAAAATGACATTTTTAGAAATGTTAAGAAGAAGAAGAATGAGGCCAGAATAGGCCCACTGCTTGGGGGCAAATGATGCATAATTCTTTAAGGAATAGATAGTGCATAGGATGACGGAAAGAACATCCAAAAAGATCTCAGCAGGAAACAATGAGGGGCAAAAGCCAACAAGATGAAATTAGATAGAGATAAATGAATCAACCAGCCTTTAGGTTAAAAAAAAAACAAAAAAAAAAACCTCTATGAGTACAACACTGGAGGCAGAGGACAATCCATAGGACAAGTACTATGCAGTTTTCATTGGTTGAAAACTCAGCCTTGTATCAGGGTTCAGAGTGTGATCAAAAATGGCCAAAATTGTTATAGGGTACATTTACAAAAAAATATAGAACCACAGAGAAAATTATCCTCTAGTACATGGTTCTCATTGGAACACACCTGTTGTACTTTACACAGTGTAAGTATTTTTATATTAGAGAAGCAGGGACAAGTTAAGACTCCCTAGTATCAGTGACCTGTACCTGATCTTGAAGGGACTTGGAAATTTCTCCCATAAATTTTTGATGTGACACACGGCATGAAAATTGTAAATTATTTGCATGATCATGACAATAAAAATAGTCTTTACTTGTTTTTTGTTAGTCCAGAAGACAGATGTTGATTTATTATGCAGACTTTTTAAAATGCAGTCTGTTCTGGGTCACTGGATGAGTTGAAGAGGTCAGGAGTATAGTAGAAAGGATCTAAACATAAGATGAAATCTAACAAGTATTCTCATGGCCCTGTCAATTCTACCATTATGTGCTAATCTACTTTTCATATTTGGTAATGTAACCTAAGAGCTTGTTCTTAACAATTTCTTTGGTTCTGAAGTAATGATGTGAATGATTGTTCAGTTGAGAAATACATAACATTATATCTTAGCACTAATTTTTTAAGTGTAAGAGAGGGTCAGAAATTACAAATGCATGTAGTTTGAGAAGAAATAGGTATTAACTCTTCTTTAAATGTTTGGTAGAATTCACCTGTGAGGCCATCTGGCCTTGGATGCTTGTTTCTTGGAGTTTTTTGATTACTGATTCGAATTATTTGCTGGTTATCAGTCTGTTCAGGTTTTGTATTTCTTCCTATTTCAGTTTTGGTAGTTTATATGTTTCTAGGAATTTATGCATTTCTTCCATGTTGTCCAATTTGTTGGCATATAGTTTTTCATATTGTTTTCTTATAACTGTTTTTATTTCTCTGGTGCTGGTTGTGATTTCTCCTCTTTCATTTGTGATTTTATTTGGTCCTTTCTCTTTTGATAAGTCTGGCTAGAGGTTTATCAATTTTATTAATTTTTCCAAAGAACTAGCTCCAGGTTTCATTGATCTGTTCCATTGTTTTTTAGTTTCTGTGTCATTTATTTCTGCTTTGATCTTTATTATTTCCTTCCTTTTAGTGGCTTTAGGTTTTGTTCTTCTTTTTCTATCTCCTTTAGGTGTATGGTTAGGTTATTTATTTATAAAGGACTTACAAGACTCAACACCCGAAAAACAAATAATCCAATTTAAAAATGGGCAGAATATATGAACACATATTTCTCCAAAGAATATTTAAAAATGGGAAGTAGAGGCATGAAAAGATAGTCAACATCACTCATCATCAGGGGAATGCAAATCACAGCTACAATGAGATATCACCTCACACCTATCAGAATGGCTAAAATCAACAACACAAGAAACAACAGGTGTTGGTGAGGATGTGGAAAAAAGCGACTCTCTTACACTATTGATAGAAAGGCCAATTGGCACAGCCACCCTGGAAAATAGTATGGAGTGTCTATAAGAAGTTAAAAATATAAATACCCTACAGTCCAGCAATGGCACTAGTAGGTTTTTACCCAAAGGATACAAGAATACTAATTCAAAGGGATACATGCACCCCAACGTTTATAGCAACATCGTCTACAACAGCCAAACTATGGAAACAGCCCAAGTGTCCATTGATAGATGAATGGATAACGAAGAAGTGGTGTTATATACAATGAAATATTACTCAGCCATAAAAAAAGTTTTCAAGAATGAAATCTTGCCATTTGCAACAACATGGATGGAGCTAAAGGGCATTATGCTAAGTGAAATAAGTCAGTCAGAGGAAGACAAATACCATATGATTTCAGTCATTTGTGGAATTTAAGAAACAAAACAAATGAGCAAAGAGGAAAAAAAAGAGACAAATCAAGAAACAGACTATTAACTATAGAGAGCAAACTTAAGGTTATCAGAGGGGAAATGAGTTGGGGGATGGACGAAATATGGAAATAAAGGTACATTTGTGATGAGCACCAGGTGTTGTATGGAGGTGCTGAATCACTATATTGTACACCTGAAACTAATATTAAACTGTGTTAACTAACTGGACTTTAAATAAAATCTTAACAAAATAAAAATAAAAAAGAAATGGGTATGAAACCTGTGTCTTTCTGGTTGCAAGAATTTTGGCCTTCTCTTTTGTTTTAGCTATTCATCGTCTTGGCTTTGCTAGAATTGCAAACTTTGTACCTTGCATGGCATCTCTGGTCTCAATTGCAGAATCTTTGGTCTCCAAGTCCAAAAACATTGTTTCCAGTTACCAATATATTATGGTCAGTGTTCCTTTTATAGGCCCATATTTTAATTCTGCTTGAAGAATATTTCTTTTCTTTTCTTTTTTTTAAGTTTATTTATTTTGAGAGAGAGAGCACGTGAATGTGTACACACACACACACATATAGGCACAGTGGGGGAGGGAGAGAGACAGGAAGAGTGAGAATCCCAAGCAGGGCCGGTTCTAGCAGGGCAGAATGCTACTTAAGGCTTGATCTCATGAACCCTGAGATCCTGACATGAGCTGAAACGAAGAATGAGATGCTTAACACACTGAGTCACCCAGGCACCCTAAGAATATTTCTTTTAATATTCATTTTGATGAAGATCTTATGTCTAAGTAAATTCTCTTAGTTTTTTGTCTGAAAGAAATCGTTTTCTGTTTGGTTTTTAAGGCATTTTTCTGTGCCTATGATTCTAGATTAATAGAGTTTTTTGTTTGTTTTTACATTTAATTGCTTCAAAATGTCATTCATTTGTCCTCTGGATTCAGTAATTTTAGGTGAGAAGTCTGAAATTCCTTCTTCTTTTCTTCTGTATGTAATGTGTCATTTTTCCTCTGGCTACTTTTAATGTTTAGTCCTTATCACGGGTTTCCAGCAATTTGATTGTGATGTACCTTGTGTGTTTATCCTGTTTGCAGTTTATTGAGCTTCTTGGGTACGTGCGTTTGTAGTTTTCACCACATTTGGAAAACAATATGCCATTATTACGTCAAATTTTTTATCTTCCTCTTTTATAATTTATATTATATCCATGCCTCACTTCTTCAATTGTCTTGTAGGTCAATGAGTCTCTATTTTTTTCTCTCAGTCTTTTTTTCTCTCTGTGATTTAATTTGTATTGTGGATTTGGGGTGGGGTTTTTTGTTTTTTGTTTTTGGTGGGCTTTTTTCTTTTTTTCTTTCTTTCTTTTTTTTTTTTTGCTGTAATTCTAATTTCTATTGTTGCATCTTTTTTTTTAACGTTTTTTTTTTTTTTATTTATTTTTGAGACAGAGAGAGACAGAGCATGAACAGGGGAGGGTCAGAGAGAGGGAGACACAGAATCTGAAACAGGCTCCAGGCTCTGAGCTGTCAGCACAGAGCCCAACGTGGGGCTCGAACTCACGGACCGTGAGATCATGACCTGAGCCGAAGTCGGATGCTTAACCGACTGAGCCACCCAGGCGCCCCTCTATTGTTGCATCTTAATGTTCACTGATCTTTTCTTCTTTAGTGTCTAATCTGCTATTATTCTCAAATTACTGTTTTTGATTTCAGATATACAATTTTCCATCTACAGAAATTATATTTTATTGCCTGTTATGTCTATAATTCATATAGTTTCACATTGTTTTCCTCTTCACCTTTGAATATATTTCTAATATGTGTAACAGAGGTTTTAAAGTATTATCTAATTCCATCATCTCTGATATCCCAGTTATAGATCACATTTTCCAGTTTTTTTCATATTTAAGATATTAATTTGTTAGTGTATACTGTGATTTTTACACTGTTGAGTAATGGTTGGTAATTTTCATTAAGATGTGTTAGACTTTCTTTTTTAATTTTTTTTAATGTTTATTCATTTTTGAGAGACAGACAGAGCATGAGCAGGGGAGGGGCAGAGAGACAGAGGGAGACACAGAATGTGAAGCAGGCTCCAGGCTCTGAGCTGTCAGCACAGAGCCCAATGCAGGGTTTGAACTCCAGAACTGTGAGATCATGACCTGAGCCAAAGTCAGATGCTTAACTGAATGAGCCACCCGGGTGCCCCAAGATGTGTTAGACTTTGTTAAGTTACTTACTGAAGAGACTGATAGTTGAGAGGCCTGTTCTGAAGTATTTCAGTATTTCATTCAGATGTAGTTGCCTTTACTCCAGGCATAGGTTAGCCCTCCTACCTATGAGTGCCCCACCTCAGTTTTCCACTGAAGGCTGAGTGTTCAACAAGGACTATTTTTTGCTGCTTTTGAAACTTAACCTTCCCAGACATCTTGTAAGCCTCAGATTTTAGCTCTCTAGTCATTCTGTTTCTAGTCTTGTGAAGTTGCACCTCATGATTGTGGGGCTAAGAATTTAAGCACACACTCAAGGGATCCCTGTAGAGATCTCTTTCTCCTGAAAAGACCCTCCTCTCTAATATTCTGTCCTGAAAATGTTGCTACCTCAACCTCCCAAAACTCTGTTCTTCGTCCCAGAAATTCAGTAAGACTACCATGCTCTGTTTAGTATTTCTTTTCTTGTAACACAATCTGTTAAGTGCCTATAGTCAAAAGACCAGGAGAGAAAACCTTGCTTTTATTTCTCCTCACCCAGAGATTACAATGGTGCTCTGTCTGTCACACAGTATCTGAACAGTTTATTTGAATACATTGTATATAGTAAGAGAGTAAATCCAGTCCCATTTACTCCATCATGGCCGGGAGTAGAAATACCCATATTTTTTATTAAAGGTAGAAATCACTATAAATACATCATTTGGGGTTATTTTTATACATGTTTAAAAGTCATTAATAGTCAAAGGATATTTCAGATATAAATGAGAAATTGTGATAAATACAGTACTAAGTACCATACTTTCTCTAATTTTCATAAGCACTAACAATATTATTAGGTAATGACTTCTAAGATCTATCACCAGAAAACAAAACAAACAAACAAACAAAAAAGATAAATTTAGTTTTAATTATCTTCACTTCTTGATATTTAAATTTAAAAAATCTTCAAAATATTGTTTTCTTTTTTCCCTTTTTACCAGAATCACATTATCAAATCCTACCTAAGTCTTTAGGCATAATCATTTCTAAGCACACTGACAAGAGTATTAAGATATTAAATGTACTTGTAACATTTAAAAACTGCCAAATGGTTGGTAATGATTTTGTGATTTTTCTTTTCTTTAATTTTTATACTAAATTAGTCATTCAGTCACCATACAAATTTAGCTTATAGTAGCTTGAACACTTGAAATCAGATTTCAGAATTAATGTTTAAAATTTTGACCTTTTCAGTTACTAACCAGTACTGGTGACTGACTTGCTTGTTTCATCAGCTTACTTCATTATACTAAGACAGGTGGTATTTGTTTAACAACTTTTGGATTTTCCTTTGTCCATATTTTAAAATTTCTATGAGTCTTATTTGGGAAGATGGGTGCATGAGTATCCCAGAACTCTTAAATGCTTATTGGCAGAACTTAGGTCCTTAAAGAAATCAGTTATGAAGGATTTTTTTCTGATTAGCCGATAAGTTTAATATGAATTATTTCAGGTTACCTATACACTCATATTCATTGTGTCATTTATAAACCAGCAGGTGGCAAACTTGAGATTTTTTTATACTATGACTCTTGTTAAAGATGTACAAGTATTGAGCCCTGTATCACTGGATCTCATGAATAGCTCCTTTGTTGTCCATGATTTAAAAATTAAACCCTCTAACTGTAGAGCCACTGGTATTTGGATAGCAATGCACTTTATTTATTTATGTATGTGTTTAGTTTTAATTTGATTTGCAGTTTCATCCTATAATTCTTTCTCTAAAAACCAGTTTTGAGACATAAAAGATGCCAATTTGAATCCATTTTTGTTATGATTTCTATGATTAAGAATAAATTTTAGTGGTCCTTTTGTTTACTTTGGGGGAACTTTACATCATTTAAAGGGGCATGTAAAATTACTTTGCTCCCAGAACAGGCAGTATTCTTTTGAAAGTTCTAACAGCATTGATTCTCATGTTTTTAAACATAAAACATAATTTCCTCTATGTATAATTATTGGTTTTATTTTATTCCTCTAAATATTTCTGTATAAGTAAGTGTAATTCATTGGTAGTCACTGATAAGTGAAGATAGATTTAATTTCTTCTGTATACATTTGATTTTTAAAAGTTATGAGTTATGCACCAGTTATCTAGGATCAATCAAGATTGATTATATTCAGGCATATGATTAAGCTGTGGGGGCATTTAAGTGAACATATTTCTAGGCATCGCATTCAGAAATAATACAACCATAATATATGATTTACTTATTTCTTTCTCTTTCTGAAATCTATCTATTGTTAACACTACTTGTATGTCCTCTACAAAATTAATTTCCCTTCCTTAAGTCACACTCCTTCCTGTATGTCTGTATTGACCAATCTATTTGAACAGTTACTCTAGTTTGTTATTCTCTTTCAAATGGGGGAAGAATTAAAAAAAAAAAAAAGAAAGAAAAGAAAAGGAGTGACTAAAGACAAACCAAAGCTAGGCAACCTAGATACTTCATTATTTATACATATAAATTGGATAATTTAGATGATTTCTACAAGATTTAAATAAAATAAACTGTGCCTCATTAAAACCAAAAAATACTTGAAGGATTCTAACAACTGGTTGTTTGGTGGACTGAGTTTTCAAGACGTGGAAAATGAATTCACTAATTAATCAACATAAATGTTTGAGTTGTTTTCCAAATATCACAATAACTGAGGACTATTAAAGGCCTAATAACTTATAATTCTTCCTTCCTGCTTTTATATTTTTTAAGGTGAGAGGACTCAATTCTTTTTAAATGTGGAATATAAACACATCATAAAGAAAGTAAATTATAATCATTTGATAATTTAATAGTTTAGTTTAAACGATTAAATAAGCCCCAAATCAAATTTAAGAGAAAACTGAAATTGACACTTAGGCTATACAATATGTATCACTCAGCTTTAGTGATCTCAGCATTAGGGCTTTAAAAAAAGAAACTTCTAATCAGAGAGATGCCTACATTGCATTAGTCTGCGTGTATGCAGAGGACAAGATGCCCTGGTTTGGTCTAGTATATCCTCACTCAATCCTCCTCTTCTTTTTTTTTTTTAATTTTTTAATGCTTATTTATTTTTGAGAGACAGAATGCAAGTGGGAGAGAGGCAAAGAGAGAGGGAGACACAGATTTTGAAGCAGGCTCCAGGCTCTGACCTGTCAGCACAGAGCCCAACATGGAGTTTGGGCCCAGGAACTCTGAGATCATGACCTGAGCCAAAGTCTGATGCTTAACAGACTGAGTCACCCAGAAGCCCCTCTCCTTTCTTTTATTTTCCTCTAATCTATCTCCAACTGTGAAACTCAGTTTTTGAGAAAGATGGCCCACATCCCAAAAACACCTTCTCATCTCCCTGTTTCCTGAGTCTCCCTGATGAGATGCCTTGTGATTTTTCGTGAAGTAACATCAGAGATATGAAAATGGGAAACAGACACAGTGATTTCCATACTTCTACAACAACATGTGCATCAGATTATAACACAAAAACACCTAAGCTAGGGTTGGCTCCTGCCCTGATGACTCTGACAACTGTCAGTTGTTCAAAGAGCCAGATTTTTGTTTTTAATAATGCCCTTTCCAACGTAATACTTAAATGTACACATGTCTTGAATTTCAGTGTGAACACAGGGTCCTAGTCATGCTCAAATCTGGCGATGCATCCCAAACGGATAGCAGTGCTACTGGATAAGAGCAAGGGTCTGCTGAAGAAGAAGGACCACCAACATCCCCACTAAAGTGTGTTCGGCCCGTTGCGTCTCCACACCTCCGCCACCAACACGCAAGGGACTTGTGGAAACAAAGGAGAGTTGACGCTCCCTATGAGCAGGCTTGAGTCTAGCTCTTTAGAGTGTGGAATTCCTGGGTGAAAGTCCATAGGAGTCCTAGTGAATTTAGGAGTCTGGCCTTTCTCCATCCCTTCGGCTCTCTCTGCCTTTCTATTTCTTTGCCCACTGTGCCCCCACCCTACCCCGTGTATACGCAAAAGAAAGTTTTACACAGAATGAGCTCCGCGTTGACGTAGGCATCCCTCCCCTTCCATCTGGATACAAACCCAGAAGGGAGCAAGCAGGGGAGATGCGAAGGCAGGGATCGCGAGGATCATTGTGGTTAGGGTCCCCAGGGGGGGCCGATCAGGAGCCAGCCAAGAGTATTGGTTCTAGACCCACAAATAGATCAGGCTTTTCCCTCCTCCATCAACCTCTCAAATCCCAATGAGGTCACTGAAATGAAAGAGAATCAGAGCAAGAGGCAGGGGGAGGAAGAGGACGACGAGGAGGGAGAAGAAACCCAGACGGAAAAAGGCCATCAGACAAGGTCGCTTTTTCTGGCGACACAGCAACTACGAGGAGCGTGGTGCTGAATATATCCGCCCGCTCAGCCTGGGGACCGAGGGACTCGCAGAAGCACTTTGTGTTACCACGAAAACAAAGGAGAGGAGACGAGAGCGAGAGGGAGAGAGAAGCTCTGAACAGTTCCGCTTTGGATCTCTGGGAAGCAAGGCTCATCTCCTTGGCAAGGAAAGAAAGGGAAGCCTGAAGGGTCTGGGAGGCTACGAAGGAAGCAGGTTTCCTGCGGAGACTTGGGACGCGGCAGAACTCTGGACAGCGCCTCTCGAGCAGGGCTCCTTACTCCTGGCTCCGCCAGGTTTCTGGCTCCTTCCTGAAAGCCCTTCTGCGGGTACACTCTCCTCTCCTGACCCCGACCACCGAACCCGGGAAAATCCGACGATCGCTGTCAGAACGTGCCAGGGGGCGGAGCGACTCTTGCCTCTGGCCCGGTCAGGGAAGAGGGTCTCCGGTTCTGGAAATCTAGTCCTTGTGGAGAATGCTTCGCTGGTGAAGAAAGAAAAGTTTTGGGGTCTGGTAGGGGGCGGAAGGGGTAAGGAGGATAGTGGAAGAAAGAAGGTGGATGGTTGGTTTCCCTCTCTGATCTGGAAGGAATGATGACCGAGGAAGGATGTGCACCAGCGGCCAGATTATTGGGAGCCTCTTGGTGCTCTCTGTGCTGGAGATAGGGCTGGGGGTGTCCAGCGTGGCCGTGGGGGCGGTCAGCTTCAGCCTGGCCCTCCGAGAGCACAAGCCGCAGCTCGGAGACTCGTCCCCGGTATGGAGCGGGGTGTGTGTACGTTGAGCCATTTCACTCTCTCTTTACCTCTTTACGGTGATGGTCAGTGTGCGTGCGTTAGTCACTCCCTCCCTGGGGAAGAAAATCATAAATCTCTGGCTTGCATGTAGGTTCTTGTTGGCAGATTATTCCTCTTTATGTTTGTCCCTTTATTTACTAATTGGCTTTTTCCCCCTCACCTTGCTTAAGACCAAATTAAGTGGTTTTGTTTAAAGTGGTGGTGGTGGTTAGGGGGGTTCAGCAGTTTCCCCTGGCTGAATCTGCAAAAGGCTGCCTAATAGTGCTGATTAGGGAGTCACACCTGTCAAGGGCAGACTCACTTAGCCTGTTTCTTTTACAAGGAATATCAAAATGAAAGTGTTACATCATTTCGTGTATCAGGAACAAGCAAGGGTAGATTGATGCATGTATTTCTGGGTAACAGTGTCCGACTAAAGGCAACACTGATAAAACAGAAAGAGAAATGTGGTATGCGTGTAAAAGGAATATTTTATCCCAGAAAACACTGCTCTTAATTTTTCTTTGCTAGCTTTCTGATACTTCACATCTAAAAACTCTTCTGTAAGTTCCAGGCAATAAGTTAAACAATAAATGGTAGGATATGTAACTACATTCTAATTGGAGAATAACTCGGCTTAAAGAGTACCTAATGCTCAGAGAGAATGTCATAATTTCCTCTAGGTCAGATGTCAGACCCAATGACCTTCTTGTTTACTGTGGGTGGAATCTCCAGGAAAGCTTTAGAGAGTCTTCCCTTCCACCAAAGACCAATAAAATAACTCAGCACTATTCCTAGTGTGGCCCTGATTGTGAAAAATCATTTTTTTTCTTCTCCTTTGAGTATATAGACGCTATATTCTTCTTGGTTTCTAGCTTGATTACAGTTTTCAAGATAATTTAATAGGATGTTGTTCTGTCACTGATGATCAGTAGGTGTAATTAACAATCATGGCTTGAGTATTTTTGTTTTAAGTCAATGAAGAAGAAAAAAGACTATTTGTTTAAGAAAAATCATTTCAAAGTAATTCAGATTTGAGAGACCTTCCAGCATTCCTAAAACCAGTACAATTGTGCTGTGGAAAATCAGTTTTTATTTTTTAATTTTTCAAAGTGAAGCAAATGTTTTTAAACTGCAGAAGTTAAAAGGAAAAGTAAAAATGGTACTCAATTCTACCACTGAATGTTTCCAAAAATCCTTGTTCTGAATTCAGTAACTTACTATCATCTCCAAATAATTACTTTTTTCTTTATTATGTAAATTTTATCCATATACATTTTAAACTTAAGTATGAAAGGCTAAAAGGCAAATCTTAAATTTGAGAACTTTACATCTTATATGTAATAGTGATTATTTTGAGAGTTGTAGTTATCACTATTTAAACAGAATTAGTCAGACTTTAAAACTTCTATCAGACAACTATCAAAATTGAATATAATATCAACATTTAAAACAAATGGGGCAAAATGTGACCTTTTGATGACTTATGAAGGAGAATCCTCAAATACTCTTCAAATCACTTCCCCTCTTAATTTTGAGAAATTGGATGAATAAACATAGGTTGTCTCTAAGTAGAATTAAAGCATCCACTTTATCTTTAAGAATTAAAAGAATGGTTACTTTTGCTTGGCATCACATAAGGAAAATAGATTATTTTTTTCTCTTCCCAGACAACGTACCATTATCTAAATGAGCCAACATATGTATTTGTTACCAAAAATGAAAGTTTTGAATTTGCCCAGTAAAAAGCAAATAAAATAATTATTTATATATAATATACATATAGTCATCATAAAGAATTATTTCCATCTTTAACTGGCTCTTTAGAGTAACCAAAATTCACCTAGGGTGCTCAAATAACAGTTCTAAATTCTGTTGTCTGATTCAATAAAATTTTTAAAAAATACATGTGATTGAATGAATGGATTGAAACAGCAATGCCCCAATAAGTCCCTTTTGGGATCACTTTTATAAACTCAAGTTAAAAAATCAAATCTTTGAAGAAATACTCAGTTTTGATCATTATTTATTAAATTATAGACTTCCTAAATTGATTTTTTAAATTGTTTTTCAGAGGTCATTTGTGATATAATCTCAATTATCTCTTATTTCTGTCAATGATGAATTCATATAACCAGTATTTATAGAGGGCTAACCATGTGCATTTTACTATTTAATACAAAGATTATTAAGATAAGTCAGAATAACTAGTAAAGCAGACAAGATGAGTATATCACTAACTTTATCAATGGTGAGAAATTAAAGTTTGACCTCAGAGAGATATAGGGGCAGATATAAGGGTGAGAGTATGGGGTGGTCAGTGAAATATCCATGGGATAACAATTACTTTTCTCTTGATCTCGGAAGCTTATTGGGACTTGTAATTTATGTATCACAGTGTTAAGTAATGCATCATAGAGTGGACTCCAAAGTCTGCCTGGGTGCGGATCTGTCATTTATTATCGAGTTAACATCCACAGTTCTCATATTCTGTAAAACAGGGCTGTTAAAAGGCATAAATTAAATAATGCTCTTAGTAAATATATGGTGTGTAGTGAGCACTGAATAAATGCAAGCCACTAATACTGGGTGCACAAACTGGCAGAAGGGCATAAGAAAGGAAAGCCTTTCAGACAGCATGGACGAAGGCACAAACTGGGATGGGATGTGTTATGTTCCAGAAAGAATAGGCTCTTCTATTTTTCTGGGGCTTATGTGTGAAACGAAGATAAGGATGGAAAGAGTGGTTGGGGCCAGACCATGCGAGGCTGTGTGCCAGTCTAAGGCAATAGACTTATTGCCTCATATTTTTAATAATAATAATAATAATAATAATAATACCAATTCATACTTCCCAAAGAGATTCAAGGAGAAGCAGAGAAAAACTGGATTAAAAAAATTATTAATCTCTTTGGTATTTTATGAATTAAAAATATGTGTTAGTTATAAACACTAGCTGGGATTTTACAATAATTAACCTGTCACAATAACCACAGTCTATAATCAGAGTGTGCTTTGATTGGTGCCATGAAGTTTTTTTCAATACATTATTGTCATTATTACAAGATGTCTGAATTAAATTTTAGAAATCAATAGAAATAAAACTGTACTGTGAAGGAATTATTTTTTTATATATGGACTCTGACATAAGCTTTTTATCTAGTCAAGTACACTAAGAATTCAGGCAACTATTTTGATCTTTGAACCCAAATATGCAAATTTTTCAAAATGTGATTTAAAAATTAAATAGTAAAATAGAAGTCTTAGAAACCCAGGGGTTGGATGCTTATATTTCTAGTCACTGTTTTATAATGAAGCAAAGGGTGATCAGGTTCCTGTCATCGGTTTAAAGATGTGGCCAATAAGCAGGAAAAAAAATTATTTCGCTATAATTTCATACAGAAAGAAAGTTATAAATCCCTTATAGGATTTTTGCTTCTTCTTGTTCATCTGTTATAGCTGATATAGTAACCTTGTTGAAAGAAGACATTACTGCTAGATAACTATGAATGAACTCTTGAGTAAACTGCTTTGGAAAAGACAGTCATGTGAAATATAATTGACATGTAAAATTTATTGACAGAGTTCAATAGACAGGGCTATGTTTCCAAGTTGCTGTATGATAGTTATATTTCCCCATCAATAATGAATCTGTAATGGAAATGGACTGTATTTAGTACTACACAGATTCATGGTTCCAAGAGAATTTTATTTTGCTGTGCTAGGTTGGCACTTGAAAATGTAGAGATTCAGATGGTTGTGTCCAGAACAACATCTAGTGCTAAGTTGTATTTGAGATATAGCATGCTAAATTCCATCCATCTATATCTAATACTCATTCTATAAATCAAAAGTATTAAAAGAAACTTTTCTAAGCCTTGTTTAGCCCACAGTCTTTTAAATATTCAAAAAAATTTTTACCTTAAAATAATT
Organism: Panthera uncia; assembly: GCF_023721935.1. NCBI lineage: Eukaryota > Metazoa > Chordata > Mammalia > Carnivora > Felidae > Panthera > Panthera uncia. Next base: position 107,887,449 of record NC_064816.1, on the reverse strand, counting down.
AAAAGTTTGAATGACTTTGCTTATTTTTCTGGACAATACTTGACTTGTATATTATAACTTTCTCCAGATAATAAATCTGATACTTTAGGTGGGTAAAATTTATAGCATAATCAAGGCCACCTGTTATGTGGACTCCTGATTTACCATTGCAACAACTCAGCCAATTGGAAGTTTGTGTTGAAATTAATCCTACATTAGCAATGTAAGGGAGGTGCTATATATAAAATGATATCTGCCTCAAAGTGTTATTTTTAATTTTTAAATCTGTCCAATTCATTTAAGGAAAAATAAAACAATAAGGAGAAATAAATCTGAAACATTTGAAGTTACTTCAAATGCACAAAATTTGAAGCTAATGTGTCTCTAATCAGGTAATATATCAATTTTCTCCAGCTTCAAAATATATAACATAAGAGATTTGTATATCTGAGCATGAGATGAAAGCTCTGCCCCACCTTCATAAAAATTACAAATATACATTTAAAACCAACTTTGGAATTAATTTTAATTACACAAGTAATTCATACATATTCTCATATCAAAGGGTTAAAAAAAGAATCAAAGCTGATATTCTCTTTCAACTCATCAAAATTAGCCACCATTATAAATTTAGGGTGTAATCTCACAGGCATTGCTCCACATATAAATAGTATTGTTTGAACATGTAGATCAATTTTGATTAAGTTTTGGATGTAGTGAAGCCCATTCATGGACTCTGTAAAGCCCAGGCAAAGAATCTCTTCCTTATTTGATGTATACGATTATTGTCAAGTGCCACTTTTATCTACTGGGGTTAGGGCCATTAGATATTGGCAATTAAAGAAGTTGGATAAGTCAAACTACTAGGAAGTGTAGTTATTATTCAAGGAACCATACTATGTGTCAAATGAAACATAAATAAAATGTCTATTTCTGGTATTGATTGATAATGGTATAATAGAAGAAAAATGGTGACTTTTGTCATTATCTGATGAAGTATTTTGCTTTAGTCTATATTTCATCCTCATAAAGTGACATGTGCTTAAATTTTTATCTAGGGCCTGTGACAAATTATGTCTCAGGATTTTGGCCCTGATCCGAGAGTATAACTATCTTGAAGACTTTGGCATAGGAATATTAGGGGATAATTGATAATAATTGCATCAGTCACCTTTTTGTGGACAGTTTCCTTGATACAAACATGATTTGAATAAAGTCAAACCCTTTCATTTGGATGATTTTGCCTAAAGTGTTCAAGTTGGTTTTCTTGTATTGACATGGTTATTAACCAGATCATCCAATACATGCTTCAAATGTGGCCAAGAGATTTAACTTTCTATATTAGCCCTCAGATAATATTTAATTTTATTGGTTGATGGCATAACCCACCCATCCAACCTGAAATGCTTATCTTTAAAATTCTATAAGAACTAGAATACATTTTGGTGAAAGTGTGTGTACACAACTACTGGAGGGGGAAAAACCCCAAAAATTTTATGTTCAAGTAATGTTGGGTCATTTACTTATGAAGTAAACAGATTTTCATTTTACTACTACACTATATATATATATATATATATATATATATATATATATATACATATACTTATTCATTCAAATGACATTCTATAAATAAATAAGCTCAGAGTCTTAAATAATATTTGACTTTACTGTCTTAGTAATTTAGTAAAATTACCAGGTGGTCACTCTGCAGGTAGATGTTTATTTCAACATGCTAAATGGACAATTCCAGAATAAGTGGGTGGCAGTATATATTTTCATTGAGTATATTTCTAGGAGACAGAAGAAATTGTGTGAGTACTTTTTTCTGTTATATCGAAAACCATGCAACTTTTCTTGTGAATGCAGATCCAAGCTATATATACTATATTCAAATTGAATGACAGGTTGGATTCATATATCCTACTCACTATAACTGCGGCACTGGATAACTTCTGTTTCTTTATGAAGTCAAGGAGAGAAATGCCGGTACCAGTTTCATGGATTACCGTCAATACCAACATTGGCATAGAATAAGTGCTCAGTGAGCATAAATTGCTTCTTTCTTAAACTGCCCTTATACTATCCTAGGACTGCCTGGGACCTAGATAACACCAGTACTACACTGGGTCTCAACATTTCTTCAACACCGTTGATCAATTTTAGTTTGACTCACCTTTTGTTTTTTTTCATATATGGTATGTGTCTAGTTACCTTTTGATTTAATTCACAAGGTACATTATCAACTACAAAAGTGTACCAAAATATCTGCATTAGACAGGTCATGTAAAATATTCAGCTTAAAACTGAATGGGGAAACAGCAGTAAGGTGCTCCTCTCTCTCTCTCTCTCTCTCTCTCTCTCTCTCTCTCTCTCTGTTTTTCTTTTGGGGGTAAAGAGAATGGTAAAAATTCTATCATAAAAATATTCAGTAATAAGATAAATTAGACAATTATCTAAGTCAGACAAGTCAAACAGTGAGGATGTAGGAACCATTATTTATGTCATAAATCAAAGTCCTTGAAAACATATAAAACTATATACGTTCTTATCGTTAGTCAAAATAAAAGTACAAATTAATACTTCTAATAAAGACACATAGTATTGGGACACCTCAGTGGCTCAGGTTAAGCATCTGACTTTGGCTCAAGTCATGATCTCATGAGTTCGAGCCCCGCATCGGCCTCTGCGCTGTCAGAGCAGACCTTGCTTCAGATTCTCTGTCCCCCCTCTTTCTGCCCCTCCCTTGCTTGCACTCTGTCTTTCTCAAAATAAATAAACTTAAAAAAAGATACATAGTATCTTGGAGGTTTTTATGGTTTTGCTTTTGAAGCAATATTTATTACATGTTGTAGTATTAATAGATGCATCAATGAAATACCTAGATTTCAACAATGATTCTTATTAATTAGGGCTCATGGTTTTTAGCACCAGTATCAAGATTCCTGAGAAGAAATTCTAAGCTCCATTAATTCATGATTTATTATTAAATATTGGACAAAATTATGTGGTCAAGACAAAAAAAGAAAATATTAGTGGCTAAGAAGACCATTTTGGGAGACAGGGTGCCTTGAGCTATTTGTCTTGTAGAAGTAATACAAGATATGATTTATTAATAGTTAACTGTGTTCCAGATGTTTTTATGTACATTATTATTTCTAATATCAACAACGTTGTGAAGAATGTAGTATTATATAAAATTTATATAGGGGAAAGGACCTAGAATCCACTTTTATTTAATCAGCTGAGTTAGTATTTAAAGATGGACAGTCTCATTTTAAAATCTGCACTTTTTCTATTGCATTGTGTGGAACATGGGAAATTGTCATGAAAAAGTCATTCACTGAGGTCTGATCTCATTATTTGCTCCCATCCCTGAATATATGAGTCAGGCAGAATGGCATAAAGATCAAGTCCCCATCACTGTTTCTGTTTCCCAGAAGAGACTGACATAGTCAACTGATGAACAAGCACAACTTCCATATTCCCAGAAGAATATGAAATATTAGACCAAATTGTTTTTACCTTTAGAGCTTAGGCTTTAGCCTTAAAAAGGAAACTGAAATTATGCATCTCAAATGATCATTACATATTATGAAAGCAAGTCAGGAATATACAAACCATATTTAAACGTAGTTCAAAATGTGAGTTATCAGTGAGGGATCAGGGTTGACTCCCTTGTGGGGGGAGCTCTTTATCCAGGCCTTGTAGATTGGGCAGGTTTCCAGTGGGCAGAGGAGAAAAAGAAGATGTGCTAAGCAGAACTATTAACATGTGTAAAGTCATGAAAGGGACGATAAAATGGAGAGTTTGTGGAGGATTGAGGAGACTAGACTTGTTTTTTTTTTTTTTTAATTTTTTTTCAACGTTTTTAATTTATTTTTGGGACAGAGAGAGACAGAGCATGAACGGGGGAGGGGCAGAGAGAGAGGGAGACACAGAATCGGAAACAGGCTCCAGGCTCCGAGCCATCAGCCCAGAGCCTGACGCGGGGCTCGAACTCACGGACCGCGAGATCGTGACCTGGCTGAAGTCGGACGCTTAACCGACTGCGCCACCCAGGCGCCCCGAGACTAGACTTGTTAAAGCAAAGAGATGTTCACATAATAACTGGCAAGTGAAGATGTACCTCATCCAGATACGATAAGACCAGCTTTAAAAGGGTCCTGAAAGAATGGTAAGACTAATCTGCCCTTGATTCCTAACTAAATTTGGTGAGCTTTGCTGGTTAGAACTTGATGATCATGAGGCCAAAGCAGTTGGACCGGGCATTGGTGCTCATTTCAAGGCAAAACACCAGCTCTTGATTCCAAGACATGTATCCTGTATCAGAAGAAAGATGTGAGGGAACTCTTGAGACTTGAGGGAAGTGTAAATCTACCATCACAAACGTAAACCCACTTCAAGTGGCTTTCCTGTTGATGGTGCATTTGTAAGATGTTCAATAATTCTTACAGCTGCCTGACATATAAGAGTTCACTTATTTAATTGGAAACATCAGCATTACATTAAGAAATGAAAATAGATTTGGAGGCATCAAGACTTGGGTTCACATTCTAGCTCTAACATTTGTTAGCTTAAGTTTGAGTAAGTCACATTATCTCCCTGAGCTATCAGCTAAGTTATCTGTAAAATAGCAATACTAATACCTATCTTATGGAGTTCAAAAAATTAAAATGAATACTTATATAAAGGGCTTGATACATGTTAAGTATTTAATAACTATGATGAGCCCACAACAATGACTGCATGCTATTGCTGTATGTCTGGAAAATCAATTTTCTGTACGTGGTTTCTATTTTTGTGTTAATAGAAATTTTATTTTTATACATTTCTGAAGGGTAGCTTTTTGTAAGGCCGTTGATGAAATTGATCTTGGACTCAAGGCTTGGTAACATTTAGGTCATATACCCTCTCTTAGAAAATATGTGCTTTTCATAACCAATTCCAAACATTAATAGTTGTGATTTAGAGTTCATTTTCCAGGGTCCCAGGAATATTATCTAGGTCAACATTGGGATAATTTTTGTGTGTTCTCCCAAATAGAGATCATGTATTTGAGTTTATCATTATTTTTGGCTAGGCTGTTGGAATTCTTATCTCTTTCTCTACTTGTTTCCTGCTATTTTCCTACATTGTTTGCTCTGAAGAATTAATAAAAATAACAGTCACATTAATAATAGTAACACTGGCAGCTTATATTTCGAATATGCTGCATTGCCTAAGAATTCCAACTGCTGTGTTAGACCATTTATCTCAGCAGGATGAGTTTCTTCACCTAAGGAATGAGTACCTAGCAGATTTAGGATTTAGTGATCTAAATCACCTGAAGAGATAATGTATGCATGTGTGTGTGTGTGTGTGTGTGTGTGTGTGTGTGTGTGAACACATGCATGTGCTCATATGCATATGCAGGGGAAATTAAAAGATAAGAAATTCATACAAGGAAGTTGATAATTGTCACTGATATGCACTATATGCTGCGTTTAGGCTGCTAGTAACCCGACTTGGGTACAAGTTCACAATGCTGTGATCCTCTATGAGCTGCAACTTATTTCCATAACTGGCTGGGTTTCAGAAACTGCCAGGCATGTTGGATGGACATTCTTCTATGGTGTTGACAATTCTTGGGAAGAACATAACTTCTACCCTCTAGTCCCCTGGAGTCCCTGGCTATTTTCAATTCTGTGAGAACAGGTCACAAATCACAGACTCAAAGCTGGCACGTAGCCAAGGAAGTATTTTTTGTTGTTGTTGTTTCATCTTCACCAAATGTATCTTCTACATTTTAAATTTTGTTGTGTTTTCCACATGTATCAAGTTATGGACATTATATTTGAGTGTTGTCCAAATACATTACAGCATCTATGTTAATCTTACTCGAAAATGACATGAAGAAATCTTAAACATAAAAATATGAACAAAAATTATGCAAACTAGGATAGCCCACATTAATGTAAAATTACCTTAAGCTATATACAAATACTTACTAAATTGTCATCACGACATAGGTCATAGAGAGGCCCTATATAATATATATATATATACACATACATACATATATATATATATATATGTATACATATATGTATATATATGTGTGTATGTGTATATATATATATATATATATAAAGTTTAAGCTGCTTTAATAAACAGAATGTTATTGACAATGTTTCCATACCTGGGTGTTCAATATTGATGACACTTCTTGTACTTCCCTCCAGAAATAATTATCTTAAATTTTTATGTGTTTGAATTTTGAAATTCATTTATTTATTGTAATGGCTAAAATAACAAAAATTTGGACTCGGAAGATAAACTTTTCAATTTTGTTACTGCTATATATGAGATAGTTTTATTTTGTTCCATTTTAAGGATTAACATAAGTAATGACTATACCTAACAATTATTTGGGTGATTGACACCTAAATGTGTAGTACTGCAAATTCAGTCCCTCCTACCAAAATTTATAATTTTCTTGCTGCTTTTGGAGAAGAAAGAGCTCTAACATCAAAAGCCTTATTTACTCAGCATACTCAAAATAGTCAACAGATTATTTTTTAAAAAGAAAAACTATCACAAAGCAGAATTGGAATAGAACACAATGCATAATGCATTAAATACAAGAAAGACTGAGTTCCATGAACACTGAAAGGGAGATGTGAGGGAATGGTGTTCTGAGAATCAAGGCTGATTCTTTCTATACATTGAGGGATTTGGGTCCAGGGGCAGTCAGAATTTCTGAGGTTTTTGGACTTGGATTCATCTAGAAAAGTTTGACATGCCAATCAGCTACGTGCTATGTTTGATGATTTCTTCTGAAATTCATTCTTGTGATTGTTGGTTTCATTCAGTTACTTTACAGTCTCTGAAAAAGGTTTACCTCACTGCCTGCTGTGCATCCCTTTTTATCACTGTGGGGGTTTTCTTTCCATGTCTCCCTTGAGTGCTTTTGGTTCAATTTATTTTTTCACTGTAGTTGCCTCTTGCCCCATGCTACCTGCTAAGCCACCAAGATGGCCTGATGCTAATGGAGAACTGTTTAGCACAACAACATATCTGTTGTACATTTTATTCCTTTGGTATTTTATTTTTTGTAAAGGTGATCATATTTGTGAGAGGTCATGACTTTCTTGATAAAAATGTACACTTATCCTTTTCCAGTTGAATTTTTGAAATATTGAAAATTTCATAATTTTCTGGAGTGAAAGAAACATGGTATATGGATCTATGTGCTTTGCTTTTTTCAGTGCTCTGTTTTGGGGTGGAAAATAAGAAATTAGTTCTAGCTTAAGGGAAAAAATAACACTGCATAATTAGCAGGGTTTTCCATGGACTAAGAAAAGAAAGAAATATAAATAGGAAAGTGGAAAAGTGATTTATTTTAAAGATGAACATTATGCTAAAAATGCAAAAGAATTGGGAGAGGGGAAAGCAGAGGTCATTAAGGAGATTTGTAAATCTAATAAAGGCAGACAAATCCCAGGGAGCTGGGTTGTGGGATAGCATAGCTCAGGGGCAAGGACCCCTAGGGGTTAGGGATATGGAGATGGGGACCATTCCATGTTGAGATCAATGGTAAAGACATTTAATGGGCCTGAGCTCATCCCACTGGGTTGGGATGAGTCAAGAAGAGGAATGACAATGTAGCATGGAGAAAGAGCTAAAACAAATCAGAAGAGTCAGGTTCCCATTCCAATTCTTATGCCAGATGCTTATTCTCCTTAGTTCTCTTTCCTATAAGATTTTGTCAACAAATATTGATTCTACAGCTACAGCATTTTACAGTCTGAGTTAGGTTCTGAGGATCTAGCAGTGAATACAATAATCATGATTCCTGATCTTCTGAAGCTGATAGATAGATAGATAGATAAAGACAGACATATAGATAGAGATATATAATATAATATATATGTATATATTATATTATATATATACAATGAACAAATAATGCACAAACATCTAAAACATCTCAAGGAAGCAGTATTTTCTGAAGGATGATGAGGCATTACCCGGATGAAACAGGGGAAGAACACTGTTCCAACTAGAGGGAACAGAATGGATAAAGACCCTCAAATAGTAAAGGTTTGATGTATTTGAAAAACTGAAAGAAGGCCAGGGTGACTGGATTTATGGCAAATGAGCAAGAAGGAGATAGAATGCACTCAGTGAGGTAAAGAGGCAAAAAGGAAAAAAATCACTTAAGGCTTTATACACAATTTGCAATGTCTTGATTTTTCCTTAATTATAATAGGAGACTATTAAAAATAATGGAAAGGTTTTAAACATAAAAGTGACAAGATTATATTTGCATTTAAAGAAGCTCATTTGGGGCTTCAGTTTATAAAATATATTTGAGTCAGACAAGTTAAGAAGTTACAAGTCTAGTTAGGACGCTACTGACATTTATGATATTATGGTTACATGGATGACAGTGAAATACTGAAATAAAATGGAGGAAGCACAGATATTTGAGATACAGAGTTGACAAGACTTAGTGTTTGATTAGATGTCATTGTTGAATAAAGCATTAAGAATGATGGGGCGCCTGGGTGGCTTAGCCGGTTGAGTGTCTGACTCTTGATTTCAGTTCAGGTCATGATCCCAGGGTCATGAGATCAAGCCCTGTGTGGGGCTCCATGCTGAGCATTGAGCCTGCCTGAGATCCAATCTCTCTCTTTCTCTCTCTTTGTCTCTCTCCCTCTCCCTCTGCCTGTCTCCCCTGCTTTCACTTTCTCTCTCTTTCTCTATCTAAAATAAAAGAAATAATAGTAATAATTAAAAAACAAAAGAACAAGTCTCAGATTTGGGGACTGAGCAACTGGTAGGATCCCATTTACTCTTTTGAGAATTAATGATTAGAAAAGGGAAAACTGTGTGTGTGTGTGTGTGTGTGTGTGTGTGTGTGTGTGTCTAGGATATAATTGCATAGGATGTGGACAGATCAAGAATTTATTTGTGATCTGTTAGAGGTACCTGTGAGACAGAGACATGCTGTGGACTATTAGATGGGTCTAGAGTTCAGAACATAGGACTGTGGTGAAATCTAAACATGGGAACAGTCTATAAATGCATTAAATACATTTAAAGGTATTTAAAGCCATGTTACTGGTTGAAATTACCCAAAACAAAGCCCTTAGTTCCTCTGAAATTCAGAAGCTGGATATTAATATGAAGGTAAGAAAGAGAGACTGAGAAGTTGTGACCAGAGAAATGTATGGAAAACCAAGAAAGTGTGGTGTTAGAGAAGCCCAAAGGAAAGAGCTTCCTTGTAAGATGCTCTTACATCTTACACGATCATGACCTTCCTGTAACATGGAAGTCATTGGTGACCTTAGCAAAAGCAGTTGAAGTAAAGGACACATACTCCAGTGTGAAGTATGCTGAAGAAATAATGGGAAGCAAGAATACAGAAATAGTAAGTGTAGTGGTGGTGAAGGGGTCTGTGTAGAGAGAGAGAGCAATTAATGTGAAAGGATTTGGAGGCAAGGAAGGTTTTTGATTTTAAGGGAGATTTTGGAACACTTCTGTGTGCTGAGGTAAATAATGGAGTAGGCAGAAAGGGAGAGAAAGTCTGAGTAGACAAAGGATGATTTAATGTAGAGATGAAGTGCAGGTCTTGTGTTGATACATTGTATTTTTGTGTATTTAAAAAAAAGAGGAGCAAGATGAATATGACTGAAGATGCAGTTTATCACACTGAATGGCAAATTGTGAGAGGAGCCTTGATGGCTTCTGTGTTCTCTGTCTCATCTGAGGTCTGTCATGGCTATAGGGGTAAAGAAGAGAATGCCATTAAAATGTTTCCTCTCCCTATCAGTTGAGAATTATAATTAAGTCACACAACATAAACTGTATAGAGACATAGAAGTAATTTATTCCAAATTCATCCTTTTATAGATAAGTAAACTAAAGCCCTGAGAGTTAACACTGCTGGCTAACTATAGAACCAGGACAAGAGGGCAGTTCATCTAATACTTAGTCTAACCCAGTTTTCATAGATGCCTCAAAATATTGAGTAATCCTTAAGATAAATGCTGAAGCGAAAAGAAAATGCAGTTATTTGTTTACCGTCTCAAACTGAACAGGAATGATCTCAAATTATTGGCATTGCTAAACTATCACGAAGATGTAAGTATTTTAACACATTTTAGAGGTCTCCCCCCAGTTGGGGGTTTCAAGAAAACAGCTTTTTACAGAAATTATGGCATGTTCTCTGTGGTGCTTTTCCAAAGCAACAGGGAAATTGTAGTGAATTTTTAGAGGTTAGCAAATTTTCCAAACCCACAAGAGCTAGTGATCAATTTAGGTAAGTAAGTGAATTGCTTTCAAGAAGCCTCTAAAAAAGAGATTCCAAAGTTCATTTATCAATCTATACACATTCAAAGAGCTTGGATAGGGAATGTCAAAGTCATATAATTCTGAATATTTTCTGTCTGAGGGTTTTCTTCTTAATTCAAACATAAAGAAATCAAAATTAAGAGTCAGATTTAGTATACAATTGGCCTAAAGTGGCTAGGAACAAATATGTGTATATGCATTGTGCCTTTATCCAATACTGTCTTAAAAATTATCAAAATATTTTATAAAGATAGATGACTTTAAAAGGGCCACATTTAAAAAAGGTGCACTTTTTCACAAATGTATCCTTGGCTATAGATACAGCAGAGTGTATTTACTAGTGTTAGGGTAAGCTGAGTTTTCCACTGCAATGTTAATAAATTAAAATATCATTATAAAAGATAATAAGTATTCTTATTTATACCCCAGTCACTTATAAAGTAAATGATTTCCTCAAAGGAACAGGTTTTGTTTTTGTTTTTGTTTTTGTTTTTGTTTTTGAGAAAGAGGTATAACTTTAACTCATGATTTTGCTGTAGCCAAGGGGTATCACCAAACATCTTAGGTCTTCAGACCTTCAAAATAGTCTTAGAGGGATACATAAGGAGTTTAGGAAATATCAAGGGGAAAGTACCTGATAAGTTAAAAAATACAAATTTGGCAGACATCACCCATTGAATGGGTTTCAGGGAAACCGGGCCAATAGAAATTAAATTGTCTCTAGAGCTCACACATAACTGAAATGAACTAGTTTAGGAAAGCATCGTATCTCCTGGGTGATATTTGTAGGGGGAACTTTTTTCTTTGGCTTGTGACTGTAATTAAAATCAGGTGTCATCTAGATTTGTACAACTAGAGTAGTCATTAGCCACATATGGCTACTGAACACTTTAAATGTAGCTGATCTGAGTTGAGATGTGCTAAAAGTATAAAATGCACATTTGGATTTCAAGGACTGAGTATGGCAAAAAGGACTGCAATATATTTCAAACTTTTTTTGTCTTTCTTTTTTTTTTTTTAATATATGAAATTTATTGTCAAATTGGTTTCCATACAACACCCAGTGCTCATCCCAAAAGGTGCCCTCCTCAATACCCATCACCCACCCTCCCCTCCCTCCCACCCCCCTATTTCAAACTTTTCATTGTTGACTTCATGTAGAAATGATAGCAGCGTGAATATATTGAGTTGAATAAAATATATTCAACTTTTCAGCTTTTTCTTTTTTAATGTGACTGTCAGAAAATGCGACATTGTGTATATGACTCGAATCTGTGCCTTATGTTGTTTTTCTAATTTCTCTAATCTAGAAACATTTTTCTTATCAAAAGAAGTAATTAGCTCATCAGGAAAATCTTCATGCTTTGTTTACCTAAGACGTGAACTATAGATGAGGAAAACCTTTAAGACTATTTGAGCTATTAGTGGACTAGAAGGCTAAATTGACTTAGTTGGCTGGTAGAAACAGTATGCTAAGTGTTCTGGTACAGTATTTCCCAAAATGGACACCCAAGTTACCTTCCCCCACGACATAAGCCTTTCAGCCTTTCTTTTTTAAATGGTGAAATCCAAATCTTTGTCTGACTTTTCATTAAGGGGATTTCAGGTATCATTTGGCAAATACCAAAAGTGTTTTGAGAGAGGAGAGGTTTTCCCCACTTCTCCTACTAACTGGAAATTCAGTCATTCATTTATCCATTTGCCAATGAGTTTTCGTTGAACTTTTTGTAACTATGAGGTCCTGTGTTAGTGCCAAAGTTTTAAAGGTAAAAAATATGTAATACCTGACTAGGAGTTCAGAGCCTTCGGGAGTGACAGATATGTAGTGAATAATTACCATAAAATATTATCAGCACATCAGTGTTATAATAGACTTGAATATAATATATTTTGTTAGGTTCTGACTAGGAGTACATGCAAGGATTGAAAAGACTTCACAAATAAACAATATTTATACTGGATCTTGATGTGTAAGAAAAAAATTTTCCAATTAGAAGGAGAATATAAACATTTATTGGCACCTGCCACATACCATAACAAGGCAAGCACTTTCACTGGATTGTTTCTTTTAATTCCATAATCAGGTGGTATTAGTATTAGTCTCCTCATTTATATAAAATGAATGAAGAATAACATTTATTATAAATGATATATTCAGTGTCAGAGAGCTGTGATAGTGCCATGGTAGATACTCAAGAAATACCTCATAAATACTGGAGAAATGTCTGCTAAAAATGAGTGGGGTAAAACAGGGCCACTTAGATTAGGGATCAGAGAATATCAGTGCAGGGAGGAACTCATGAATCCCATACAGTCCAACTCTCTCCTTTTAAAGATCAAGCCCCAGAGAATTTAGTTGACTTGTCTAATATAGTCAAATGACAAAGGAAGACTGAATGGGAGCCTAGGGGTTCTGTTATAAAGTACAGAACATTTTTCTCAATAGTGCATGGTCATAGCCTTTTAGCCCATGACTACAGAAAACAATTCCATCAAAAGCTGAACTTTGGTAACAACACATATCAAACTCTACTGTCATTTCTCATAAGTCTTCAGCTTGTTTGTACAAGATTCCTTTGTGTATTCTCCTGTTTACAGTTGCAATTACAATATTATTGATAATGTTTTCACATAATTTCCTCTCTTTTAAAAATTCTAATAATTTCCCCTCCCTTTTCCTTGCTTTCCTGAATATTTGCTCCTTCAATAGGACCTTTAACAGGATCTTATTAAAGCAGTTATGGTAATACAAAGCCTTAAGGTATACAGGACCCTAGAACTTTGCAATTAATCAATTTGACAGATAATTACTGGTCTTAGTTTAAATGAAGCACTTTGCTGAGAATTTGGAGAGAGATAATTATCTGTGCTTTGGATCCAAGAGCTTTATAGCTGGTGACACATATGTATGCAAACAATAACAGATATCGAGCACTTGAATTCTTCTAAGTGCTTTGCACCAATTATTTTATCTAATTATCTACAGCAATTCTATGAAGTATGTTCTCTTATGCATCCAATTAAAGAGAAAGCTGTGGTAAATCATTTAAGTAACTTTCTCAAAGTTGCACGGATTGAAAATGATGAAACATGATTCAAATTCAGCCACTTGACTCTGGAGAAGACATTCTATCACTAAATTATAGTGCCTCCTCCTAAATCCAAATAAACGTAGTTAAATACAGAATGTAGTGTATGAACATCCTGTGGATGCACGAAGGAAAGTAAAAAGGGAGACAGATGACTTCATGGAGGATGTGACTTTGGTGGCAAGTATGGAAAAATAAAGTAGGGAGGGCTTGATGGGAAGTGAGGAAAGAAGGGCATTCCGAGTTGGCGGAGACATGATGCATGGAAAGCTTGAGAATGGAAAAGAGAACACTGGTTTCAGAACACACAATGTGCAGAAAAGTGTAAAGTGGTAGGTCTGACCTAACTGTAAGGAACTTGAGTAGTATGCTATGGACTTTGAACTATATGTCTTTAAAGAAATGAACAGGTACTGGGCGTCTGTGTGGCTTGGTCAGTTAAGTCTCCGACTCAGTCTCAGCTCAGGTCTTGGTCTCAAGGTTTCCTAAGTTCAAGCCCCACGTCGGCCTCTGCTCTAACTGTGCAGAGCCTGCTTGGGATTCTCTCTCTCCCTCTCTCTCTGCTCCTCCCCCAGGCATGCTATCTCTGTCTCTCTCAAAATAAATAAATAAATAAATAAATAAATAAATAAATAAATAAACTTTAAAAAAAAATGGACAGGTACTAAGAATGTTTTAAAGGTTTTGAAAGACAGGAGTAACATGAGCCATTGTTTTTTAGGAATAATCACCTAGGCATCGGTGTGAAGAATTAGAGCCATGGGGATTATGTACATCTTTCAGGTTAAAATTTAGAATCAGAAGAAAGCTAACTTGAATGCAAATGGATATTAAAGGGCATATGTGAGAAACTTTATGGAGGCAGATTCAACAAGAATCTGGTGAGAAACAGGCTATGAAAAATGACAGTGGAAGAGATTTGAAATTAAGGCTGACTTTCTGCCCAGGTTAAAGAGAGTAAAAGTATACTGAGCTCAGAAAAGCAAAAACAGAGGCATGTTTGTAGGGCAAGAAAACAAATTAAGTTTAGACAAGTTGTGCCTCTTTGATGCATTTATTCATGAAATATTCATCCATCAACTTATGATACACTCTGTATTATATTCTGGTGATACTATAAAGAACAAGAAGATAATGTTCCTGCCTTCAAGACACAATCTATGGTAGGGATACAAACATTAAACAAATAAATATACAACTAAGCATTTAATTATAACGCTATAAAGGGAAAAGTCAGGATGCGATAAGAGTTTAAAATGGAAACTTAGTCCAGAAAGTTAAGGGGTGGGGGGGGGTTGCTTTCATGAGGAAGTAATATTTATGCAATAGTATTTAGGTAATATTTAATTCAGGAATGATAGTTAGCCAGTCAGAGAAGAATAGGACTATTTCAGGCTATGGAAATATCAGATGTCAAGTCCCTGAGGGGGAAGGAATTTGATGAGTTCCAAGAAGTTAAGAGAGAAAGCAGTGAAGGCTGAGACTGTAGAAGAAGGCAGATTATGAAACACTTTATTGACCATGTCAAGATTTTGATTTTTTTTCTTAAAGGCAATGGGATAAAATTGAAAGAGTTAAAATGTGGACATAGCAAGTTCAGAGAAGAGTGAGTTTGATGAAGGTAAGGATGGAAAGAACAATTTGGAAGCTTTTGCTCTTACACTGATGAGGTTTGGAATAGAGTGGAAACAATGAGAGTGAACAGAGCAGATATATTTCTGAGGACAAACCGAATACTGTGTGGTTCACTGACATGCCTGAGGGTATGAAACAGGTGTCAATAAGGAGTCCCAGATGTCAAGAATGAGAACTCAGTGGATGGCTGTGTTATTTCCAGAAGTGAGAAATTTTGGAGAAGGATATCTCCAGGGGGATGATGACAGGATTCTCAAGAGAATATTTTCACAATATTTTCAGGGAATGATTTGGGCACTCTGAAGGGTAAAGTATTTTTATGAAGCATCTTAGTGTCTATTCTTCTGGTTGAATTCATTCTTTTTTTTTTTTTTTGAAAGAAAGAGTGAGAGCAAGAGTGAGAGAGAGCGAGAGAGAGAGAGAGAGAGAGAGAGAGAGAGATGAGTGGGGGTGGGGAAGAGAAAGAGGGAGAGAGAGAATCCCAAGCAGACTCCATGCTCAGTGTGGCCTGACACAGGGCTCGATTTCATGACCCTCAGATCATGACTTGAGCCAAAACTAAGAGTTGGAAGCTTAACTGACTGAGGCACACAGGCACCCCTGGTTGATGTCATTCTTAGTTTTTACAGTGTAGCCCCTACTATTTCTCAGGTCATATCATCACCATACATAGGGCAGTGGAAAAGACAGTCTGTTTCTCTGAATGATGGAATAAAATTTCTAGAATTCATTCTTTTCCCTCTGATTGGCCTTACTTGTATCTTGTGGTCATTTCTGAAGCAATCACTATGACAAAGGGGACAGAACATCCTAATTCATTAAAGTTGGTTTACAGAGATTTGTGGGGTGAGAAACCCATGACTGAGAGTGAGGGATAGATGCCTTCCTCAGCAGAAAAATGAGGTATAATTGCTAGAAGATGGGTAAATAAATTCTGAAGACCAAATAATGGCATTCAACCACCACATAAGATCATTGATACTGTAGAAGTGAATACAGAAAGATAAAAATGTGTAGTTTGAAATTTTGGGAGGGCATCTTTGTAAAAAATATAGTTGGAACTGTTTCAGATAGAGGCCAGTTCTCAATCTATACATGTGAGAAGTTGTTGGCAGAGAAGTAATAGTTAAAGCTGCAAAGAGTTTAGATGAGAAGAGACTGACACTTCAGGAATACCAGCTTATAGTAAGATAGGGAAAAGGGAACCCAGTAACAGAGACTGAGGACGGATAGATGGAAAAGAATGGGAAAATAAGGAGAGTTGAGTGCCGGCGTGCCTGGGTGGCTCAGTCATTCGAGTGTCTGACTTCTGTTCAGGGCATGTTCTCACAGTTGGGTTTGTGAATTCAAGCTCTCAGCTGGGCTTGCTGCTGTCAGTGAAGAGCCCACTTCAGAATCTCTGTCTCCATCTCTCTCTCTCTCTCTCTCTCTCTCTCTCTCTCTCCCCCTCCCAAGTTCATGCCCTCTCTCTCTCTCTCAAAAATGAATAAACATTTAAAAAAGAGAGAGATAGGAGCACCTGAGTGGCTCAGTTAGTTAAGCATCTGACTCTTGGTTTTGGCTCAGGTGATGATCTCACGGTTCCTGAGTTCAGGCCCACACAGGGCTCCGCACTGACAGTGTGGAGCCTGCTTGGGATTCTGGCTCCCTCTCTCTCTGCCTGTCTGCTGCTCACTCTCTATCTCACTCTCAAAAATAAATAAATACCATTTTTTCCAACTTTTTTTTTTTTTTTTTTTTTGGGACAGAGAGAGACAGAGCATGAACAGGGGAGGGGCAGAGAGAGAGGGAGACACAGAATCGGAAACAGGCTCCAGGCTCCGAGCCATCAGCCCAGAGCCTGACGCGGGGCTCGAACTCACGCGAGATCGTGACCTGGCTGAAGTCCGACGCTTAACCGACTGCGCCACCCAGGCGCCCCAATAAATACCATTTTTAAAAAATAGGGGAGAGCTGAGTCCCGTGGAATCCTGTTAGGAGACTATTTCAAAATAAAGAAATAATCAGTAGGGTGTCATTGATAATCGTTGAGCAATTTTATGAATTATGGGAATAAAAACTGCACGTATTACTTTATACAACAAGTAATTATTGAGAACCTATTGACTGATAAGTACCATGACCAAAGACCTTTCCTCTTCCATTCCAACAATTTAATAAGTATGTACTATACATACACCAGGGAGCATTCTAAATATTCTGGTTGGGAGTAGGGTGGTGGTAGTTATAAATATGAAAAAATAGTCTCTTCCTTAAAAAGCTTCATGTCTAGTGATACAGGTAATAAACATAAAAATGACTAGAGTCAAAATAAAAAGATGTACATTTGGTATTATGAGAAATCAGAAAAAAAGATGAAATCACATCTGGTCAGAAAACTTAAGATGGGCTCTGCCGAATAGGTAAGAATAAGAACAAAGTTTTGCAAATAGAGAAGTGGATTTAGGGAAAGATAAGCTGAGTGTGTGCAATGATTACTAAGTCCCTTTGGCTGTAGGATATCAGCAGGAGACTAGTTTGCAAATTGGATTGAAACCATCCATTTAGGGTCTGATGGCAGGCCAAGATATTTGTTGAGTCATTAAAAAAAAGTGTATGAAGAAGTGAGGTATTAAAAATCATGCTTAGGATGAACTTCAAATGACATTAGAGAAACAGAAGGCAGAGAGAGACCCTCTCTAGAAAGCTCATAGATAATCCAGGGGAGGGCTGTTGAGGGCTTGGATGAAATAAGAGATTTACTGTGGATATAGAATTAATGGCTCACAGTAATTGGATTGATAGGAGTGATACAGAAAGGGGAGGGGAATCAAAAGTGCCTCCGAGTTTTAAGAAAATAGTAGTAAGAGTGATAGAAACAGGAAAGTGATGAATGGAAGCAGACTTGAAATTCATTTGTGAGTATAGTACCCTGCTGGATCTCTTTTGTTGACTTCCATGCAGCTGGCTGTGAACACACTGAATTGTAAAATGATTGTAGGCTAAGCTAAAAACAGACAAAGCTTTCATGATGACCAACATCCTGTGTTATTCTCTGATCTCTTAGAACATGGACCCACTTTGGAAATGACATTTTGTTTTGAAATATCACATTCAGGGCAAGTATTATTGGCAACACTTAGAAGACTTCATTGGTATCGAGTAGAAATTAATACATTTGATAATTACTTTCTAAAAGGTAATCCACTTATAAGCCTAAAAATCTTGTTAACTGCTGCTCAGCATATCACGGCTGGAAGTTGGAGAGAATAATAGTGTCCACATTCCTGAGTAAATATTGATTTCATATGGGACAATCCACCTCCATGAAGGAGGAAACATGAGCAAATATACACAGTTTTGCCATAATGCAAGATTCTGTGAATGAGGAAAATAAACAATCAATATCTGAAATATTTTGTATAATTCCTCTCAGGAATTCAGACACTAGTCTGTACTCATCAGATGCTAAAAAATATTATATAATTTTGTTAATAACTCCACTTATTTACGGTGTATTGGGTCGTAAAAATTATACCAAATACATCATAAATATTGTCTCATCAATCCTTTTAATAGCACTGTAAGATAAGTTTGAGGATATTTGTAGTAGTATGCCCATTTTATAGATGGGGAAGTTGAGATTCAGAGAATTTAAATAGCTGCTATGAGTCCCACTACTTTGTGGCATAGCCAGATTAAAGCCCATGTTTTCTTTACTCCAAAGTGTGTACTCTTAGTCATTATACTCTATTCCATCCATTTGTTTTAAGCTCTGGCTGTAAAGAATAGTGCTGATTCTATATTCCAGGCCCTAGTGGACAATACCCGTCAACCAAGCTTTTCCCAGAGCAAGAAATGTCCTGACACATACATATAACTCCTCTAATGATTCAGAGGACCCAGCAGTACAATATGGAAAGCTGTTGCAGATACCTTCTTCCTGTTTATAATCTCATTTGTACGACCATCATGCTATATCTTGTAAGGGCAAAGGGATTATTTTCTCTCCCAATATATGTGTTTCCTCTTCATGCCATTTAATGGTAGAAAAATCATGCCAACCTACTTCCTATTTCTGCATCAAAAAACAATATAACCATGATATCTTCTTCATCTAAGCAGATGCTTTCCTTATTGTTTCCCAAGAAATCAGGGTAAAACTTAAAATTGTATTACAGTTTTGACTATTGTCCTCAGCATGTTCTGACTGTTATAGCTACTCCTCACAGATAACTTTGGAAACAAAACACTATTCTAGGAAATGCACATTGGGAAATTGTAATCTTCAAAAAATTATTTATTTATTTATTTATTTATTATTAATTTATTTATTTATAGAGTGACAGCACCCTTGAACGGGGGGAGAGGGGCAGAGGGAGGCAGAGAGAGAGAGAGAGAGAGAGAGAATCCTAAGCAGGCTCCATGCTCAGTGTAGAGCACCACTTGGGGCTCCATTCTGCACCCTTGAGATCATGAGCTGAGCCAAAATCAAGAGTCAGAGTCAGATGCTCAACTCATTGAGCCACTGAGGCACGCCTAAAAAACATATTTTAAAAAGACATAATACAAGGCACCTGGGTCACTCATTCGGTTCAGCATCTGACTCTTGATTTTGGCTCAGATCATGATGTCATGGTTCCTGAGTTCAAGCCCCATGTTGGCTTTGGGCTGAGAGAGCAGAGCCTGCTTGGGATTCTCTGCCTCCTCCCTCTTCCCCTCTCCTGTTCATGTGTGCTCTCTCTCTCTCAAAACAAATAAATAAATATGAAAATTAATTAATTAATTAATTAAAATAAGTAAATAAAAAACAAAAAGATATAAAACATGATTGTTTCTCATTCATAGATTCTAAAGCTGCATTTTGGTTACAAATTGTACAAGCCTCACTTTATTTCTGAGGGAATGATGTCATTTCTATTGAGTTCCATAAATTATAGAACTATTTGTAAAGGAAAGGAATTGGATAATGGATGGTGTTTGTTTATAGACTTCTAAACATTGTAGAGCCCATATATTTTACTCACTGTTGTACTTTTTGAGAGTAGAAAATGGCCTGGAATTGATAAAGAACAGCAGAGGGCCACTGCTTAAAACTACCTCCCACCAGATAGAAAATCTCCATAGGTAAAGATAGATATGTGTTAATTCTTGTGAAATACAAATACCTCTAGGGAGGGCAAGTGTTATAAGCCAGGCGTAATAATGATTAGGAACATCAATGAACTGGAAATTTACTAGAAAGAAATCTCCTGACTAAAAGAAGAAGGTCTGCCAATTTATTGATTTGCTTACCAGGCAATTCCATGGCTGACTTTTTTTTTTTTTTCCTTAAAGAGACACAGAGAGAAAGACAACAGAACATTTACGAGAGAGCAATCACAAAGATGACTGAGAAACCAGGGCATGTTTGCCTAGAGAACACACAGGGTTGACGGTGTGTTTGTCATAAAATGGGCAATGGGTGTATATCACAGGGACAAAGGCTTCAGGCTTACTGAAAGAAAGAAATTTCTGGCAATCAGAATTATTTAAAGGTGAAAAAGCCTGCCTCTCTTAATGGAAGAGACTGATCCTGAACTGTAAAGATTATTATCAAGTAAGAAATGCAAATAATATATTGATGTTGGGCACATTATGAATCACTAACATTCTAGTTTCCACAGACTGAGCTTAGCCCCAGTAAGCAGAAGTGTTTGTGAATGTTGTGTATTTGGAAGAAAGACGATTAATGGTAGAGAGGAATCTGGAGGAGCTGTTAATGAATATAAGACTAACTCACAAAAAGCCTTGACCTTCCCTTTCACTGAAACAGTAATTTCTAAGACGTTTAGCATTGCATTGGATTATTATCAAAGGTTCTCACATACACATAAAATAGAAAAATCATGTTTTCCCCACATAGATATCAATTTTTTGTGTGTGTAAAACCCACCCAAGTTAAAGGATGGATTTTAAATGGATGCCTTTTGGGGATTCTGTGACTTAATTCAAATAAATCATTCACATGGTGGGAATTTAAAAGCCAGCAAGGAAAATATTTTGATGAGCTCTTTCCATAGCATATTTTATGAGTAGGTCTTCCTTCACTTTTAAGAAGGTTGCCTCGGCTGACTTATTTTCCATCTTGTTATATTCATTAACTCTTCTAAATGCTAAAGCCGTAGACCAATATGATACGATGTGATGTGATCAGAACAGAGTTATGGAAAGATTAAATGAAACATCCTGTTATTTTATATAAGTTTACCTCAGAGAACTGGGAAAATACAAAACTGCAAAAATTATGTTAAAATGACCAGTGATCCCACCACTCAGAGGTAATCACTATTTACATGGTGATATTATTGCCTTAGCTTTACATGTATGAAAATAATAATTTTTACAATATAAGAAAAAATATGCATAGTGTTGTATTCTGCTGTTTTGTTAAAATAGTGTTATAAGGATTTCATCATGGCCTAACATATCCTAAAACAAAATGTACATTTAAGTCCTAAATTTTAGTACCTTAATCCTGTCTTTTGCTTTTAGATGGTTCCATAGAATTATTTAAGACTGATATTGTCTAAACCTCCCAAAAAAAAGATTTGCCTTAGCTCATTTAGTAGATGATTCCAACTTTCTACCTGACTTTAAAACCAAACAAAATGCATTCTGTATCACTATAAACTCATTTCTTCTTTTCTCTACGTTGGAGAGTGGAACATCCTTAGAATTTTGATACTCCCTTTTGAGCCTCAAAATTAGAAGTCTTTTGTGACAGCTTTCTCCCGTAGAATAATAATACCATTGTCAGAAAGGCAGCATGAGACAGTGGAGAATGCACATGCTTTTGTGTCACACTGATCTGGATTTGAATTCTGCTTCTGCCATTTGTTAGCTGTATACTCCATTCAAGTGTATGCTGGATAAGATCACTTACACTTCTCTGAACCTCACTTTATTCTTCTGTAAAGTGAACTGTACATGTGGACTGAGAAAACATGCTTGAAGTTTCTTTATTATTATGAACACATACAAAGTTAATACTGATTGATTATATGTTCCCTTCTATTCATGGTTTGATAAGCCATCTTGTTATTTCTGAGCTCTGTCATTAGCCTATTTTGGTCAGCTACACAGTGAACACCTCTGAAGCTATAAGGTTGAATGGAGGAAACTGGAAATTTTCTATTTTCATTATGTATGATCTTCATTCTAAAGGGAAATCCAAAGAACTGAATGATGCCCAACACAATAATTAATAATAATAATAACAATAAATATATTTATTGGAAAATAAATGTATTACATGAAAAGGTTAATGAACTGAAAGGAGAAAACTACTCCCAAATAGGAATTAAAGACCACTACTTAAATTCAATTGAAAAACAACACTGTGAATTCATTGGTAGCTACTGCCACCAAGTGGTAGGAAAATACCTCTTTAGAGACTAGAAACCAGTAGCCTTTGGGGGAAAAGCTCCCTTATCACAATTTAGTAATTACCTGTGGATCTGAATTTATTTCATCCCTTCCCATTTGCATCATAACCATCCAAGATCTGATCATCATTAAATGGCAAATTACCTTGAATTTCTATTACCACACTACCAAAATATCCACCTGTCAAAGAGAAAACTTAGGGCTTATTTGGATCTTTGTCCTGGAGCATCCTTTAAAACGCAGCACTGGAAATATACAGCACTGAATACTGAAAAAGTTGGGGTAAAATTATTATTGGAAAATATGAAGTTAGTTCATTCTCTAAAGTTTGAAAGGCCAGTGTTTGAATACCAGTTCTGCCAAATGCCAGCTGTGTGGTATGAAAAAATTGTGTGAGGATCAGTTTTCTCAGCTGAAGATGTGAATTAAATTAGGTGATGTATGTAAAATGTTTAGCCCAGAGCCTGGCAAGTGCTCAATAAATGTTATCTCTTATCTTTTTGATAATGGGCTATTCTAACAGGCATGAGGTGATATCTGATTATGGTTTTAATTTGCATTTCCCTAATGACATGGGGCTCGATCTCACAAACCAGGGATCATGACCTGAGCCAAAATCAAGGGTCAGTCACTTAGCAGATTGAGCCACCTAGGTGCCCCTGGGGTCTTTTTAGATATCAGTTGTAATGTCTCTTCTTTTCATTTATAATTTGTTGGTTTGGGTCCTTTCTCTTTTTTCTTTGGTTAGCCTAGCTAAGGGTTTGTCTATTTTGTTTATCTTTTCAAAGAACCAACACTTAGTTTGGTTCATCTTTTCTATTGCTTTTCTGTTCTCGACTGCATGCACTTCTGTTCTAATCTCTATTACCTCCTTTCTTCCACTAACTTTGGGTTCCACACCTGGTACTGGCTTTGCTCTGGGGTGGTCAGCTCTGCCTGCCCACTCTCTGCTTGAGGGCCCCTGAGCTTTACCAATGCTTTGTTGTTACCAGCCCTTCTGGTCAGATGGGGCCAGAAGACACTCTCCATAGCAGGCAGTGCTCTGATTCAACTCTTTGCCTGGGCCTGCGCAAACTAGGCTCTCAGGCCAGGAAAACTCCTCGACTGAATGTCTGAATCAGGCATATATGCCCCCTGCTGAGTTCCCCGATCGGAGTGTACCCCTCACTCGGTTCTAGAGATGTACAGAGCTGCTGGTTGGGATTACTCCTTGGGCACTGAGGGTGTGAACTCGTCTGCTGAGATCTATCTGTGTGCTGGTGGTTGCAAGTCCCTACCCTGCCTTCTCTGTCACAGTCGCTTCCCCAGTGGTTGAGTTTTGTAGATTCCCCTGCAGTCACCATGGTGTGAGGCCAGAGTAGGGGCTCCCACAGAATGACCCACAATGCTGGTGGGGGTGGTTGTCCCTCTCGGGTTCTCTTTTCTCACTGGAGGGGCAAGAGGCTCAGGGGAGACCTCACTGCACGGTAAGGCGCTGGCCTGGGGGAGGGGCAATGTGGTCAATGAGTAGCTGCTTCTCTTACTCTTCGAGGGCCATGTGCCTTGGTCTTTGTGGTACAGGGGTGCTTCAGTCCCAACCCCACGTTCCAGGGTTTTTTCCAGTGGTGTCCTTGAACGGTTGTTAGTTGTTCTTCTCGTGAGGGGGAACAAAGTAAGGAACAGCCTATGGCACCATCTTGATTATGTCACTCCTGAGTTCTAAATCTAGTTCTGGCCATAGTTCCTTCCTGCTGAGGTTCTAGGCGGAGTGATAAAGTCCCCTAACTCCCGCAGTGCTCTAAAGAACATAAATTAACTGATGTTTTGGAAAGTGGCCTAAACCAGAAAATCTGTATGTGGATGCCAGTTATAATTTTATACACTAGGAACCATAAAGAGTCATCTATTATTAACCTTAAATAAAAAGAAAGGTAAAAATAGCATGGCTGTTTCTGCAGTTACAGTAAACCGTTAACCAGCATTCTATATTCAGTGGTGTCAATTAACCATACATTTATACATTGTCTTGGCTAATTTATGGTCACTACGATAAATAGCCCAGGACACAGAGGAGCCTGAAATGTCTTCTGTTTCATCAGAGAGAGAGACTGCACAGAGCCACTTTTGTCCCTGGGTGCCAATTTTTTTTTTTTTAAAGTGATCTTGTAGTCATGTGGTAAATTAATCTCATTCAGAATGTCAGTATATTTCATAGAATCCTACTTCAGTCCCTCATGAGACTTATATCAACTTGTTCTCTGCACCCTAAGAGGTGGTCACTCAGTCACTGTCCATACATTTCCAAAGGGACCTCATTAATGTTGTGAGGAAGTCCAAAGCTACTTTGTGGACATGAGAAAAATGTACTTGGTCATGAGTGAAAATCTCACTCCATATAACTCCTATCCATTATTCTTCATTATAACATTTAAATCCAGAAATAATCAGCAACATTTTAAACTGCCCCCATTTCCCAGATACATCAATGAAGAGAATTTTGGCTAGTCCTCATTTCACCCTATGAGTACACACGTCCCACAGAACCAGAAGCACTTATGTTTGAATCAGGTAATCTCATAGACAGGCATTTTTATGGTCTTAGCACTTTAAAATAAATAAAAATAAAGATTCTCTGAGTTATTTCATCAAAAAAAATCTGGATAGAAAAGAGAATGAAATGCAAAAGAATCACCATTTTTATCAAATCAACTCACATAATACTCAAAAAAGTAATTTTAACTGGGAGCAGAAGAACCCGGAGTGGCCCCTTACACATTGTTTCTTAGGTTTGGCATCCTCTTAGAATCCGCAATCCTGGGTCCTTCAGACGGGATGTGGGATGGCACAGGCATGCATATTAGATGAGATATGCATCAGGAGGGGACCATTGCCCTGCATCTTACAATTTCTCTGTCAGTTTTGCTCTTGTACCTCTTGGTTTTTTATCAAGTCCTTTTGTAAATGTCAGCTTGTTTTAGTTGTCTTGAGGAGATAGAGGTTTACCTTACTTTAGGTTTTATCCACACTGGGTTCGAGATACAGCTGGGAACCTGAGGCCAAATATGATAGTGACTATAGGAAAAAGAGAAAACAGGTGCCTGGGTGGCTTAGTCGGTTAAGCGTCTGACTTCCGCTCCAGTCATGATTTCGCAGTTTGTGAGTTTGAACCCTGCGTGGGGCTCTGTGCTGACATCTCGAAGCCTGGAGCCTGCTTCAGATTCTGTGTCTCCTTCTCACTCTGCCCCTCCCCACTTGTGCTCTGACTCTATCAAAAATAAATGTAAAAAAAAAATTTTTTTTAATAAAAACAAGAAAACAGATTCCAGAGGAAAGTTAAAACTAAGGTGATAGTCATTCTTGTATACCCGTCCTTCCCACCAGGGAGATTTCTCTCACAGGCTTTTCATTAGGAACATTTTATGACTTGTGTATTAAAAAGGCTATCTTTGGGGGTGCCTGGGTGGTTCAGTCTGTTAAGCCTCCGGCTGGAGTTCAGCTCAGGTCATGATCTCCCAGTTTGTGAGTTTGAGCCCCACATCAGGCGCTGCGCTGGCAGTGTGGAGCCTGCTTGGAACTCTCTCTCTCTCTGCCACTCCCAGATTGCTCGCTGTCTCACTCTCTCTCTTTCAAAGTAAATAAACGTAAATAAACTTTAAAAAAGAATATTTTTGACAAGTGTTTCTAATATACTTAGAGCTAACATGAAATGGAGGATAATGCACAATAAGCAATGAATTGGAAACCCCAATGTTCAGCTCTGGTTGAACTCCTGCCCCTGACTTGCTGTATGATTTTTTTTGGCTTCTTAATTCTTCTACCCACAAAGTGGAAATATTAAAGACTGTTTTTTTAGACTTCCCAGAAATATTGGAAGAGAGAACCCAAATAGTAAGCGTTGTGAACTTTTGAAAAAGTAAACTTTGGAAATTTGAGAATTTATCCCAACAGAATACTTGAGAAAGTATTGCCATGTGGGGTCCTTTAACAGGAACCAAACTAAAAGGACTGGAAGATGAGGGTAAAGGTCCATCTGCTAAGATATCTTGTAAACTTTCTTCCAGTAAGGCAAATAATCTTTGTGCTGAAGGATATTGATGGAGAGTGCAGTGTTTAATATTTTTTCCAAAACCCATTACCCAAGTGTGTCTTTTGATGTTCCGAAATTATTTCTTTTTGCTACATTATCATTTCTTCCTGTAATCTTTGTAGGTTTTTCAGTAAAAGCACACCTTAACTCCAGGAAATAGAAAATCTGTCAGGCTTCATCTTTTTGCTTAAGAGCCATCACCTCTTGTCTGGCTCTACCGAATGTTTAACTTATTTTCTATTCACTATAGTATCACGTTATAATACTACAAAGACAGGTAAGTGTCTATACAACTTCACCAGGATAATATAGTTGCTGAGCAATGAAGAAATGAATCAGTGGGAGGCTGGAAGGAGGGCTCAAAATTATCTTAGGCTAATCTTCTTTATCCAAAGAAAGCTGAAAGCCATCACATTAATAACATAAATCATTGAGACTCAGAAACCACCATTCAGAGCTATTCTGAAACAATTCAGAAACTCGGCATCTTCCCTGGGTCCTTTGTTAACTTAAGTTTATAAATCTTCTACACCATTATTGCACTTCAATTACAATGATTTCTTCCAGACTTTAGTCCTCAAAAATCTCACTCTCCAGATTCACTTCCCAGAATCTGATAGTCTTAACAGCCTAATTCAAGTTCTTTAAAGATCTTATTTTAGATGTTTTAAGGCAATGAGAAATTTTTGATCAGTTCTCAATTTTGTGCATTTGTTAATGATCTCTTTTGAGAATTGACTTACAAGTCTATTTACCTTGTCAAGGTTTTAGGGCTCTCTGGCAATAAAACTGAACCAAGTTATAGGAAAGATATAATGCACATTTGCCATCATTTGAAACCAGTTTGAAGTTAACTAAATTGGTAAATGGAGACAAAGGAAACTTCACCCTTAGTAAATTTCAGGTGTGTTATAAATAGTGCTCCGCAACTTTGATTGCCCATGGAGTTTGGAAACATCTTATTCTAGTTTACTCTTTCCAACCTAATGGTTTTCACAGTCCA
This sequence comes from Panthera uncia, assembly GCF_023721935.1. Lineage (NCBI taxonomy): Eukaryota > Metazoa > Chordata > Mammalia > Carnivora > Felidae > Panthera > Panthera uncia. The sequence goes on along the minus strand of NC_064816.1, from coordinate 107,859,929 downwards.
ATTATGTATACTGACAGGCTCTGGCATAAATATATTTAGGAAGAAAATTATAATTTCCTACCTGATCCAAAATATTCATTATGAGAACTGTAGCAGACACAGAAACCTGGCTAAATAATATAAACTGTAATGCTGAACCACAGAGTGGGAGTAAAATTCTTCTCTGTACTTATTTTGCAAGACCCTAATCAGGATTCCAGATTCTCTTAAAAGAGGGTAGACAGAGGGGCACCTGGGTGGCTCGGTCGGCTGAGCTACCGACTTCAGCTCAGGTCATGATCTCGTTGTTTCCGAGTTCGAGCCCCATGTCAGGCTCTCTGCTGTCAGCTCCGAGCCTGGAGCCGGTTTCGGATTCTGTGCCTCCCTCTCTCTCTCTGCCCCTTCCCCACTCATGCTCTGTCTTTATCTCTCAAAAATAAACATTAAAAAAAAATTTTAAAAAAGAGAGTAGACAGAAAACAATGAACAGAAAAGTTGGGCAAGAAAACTTTCCTTTTGTTAATGCCCTTTAAAGAAACAGTTCTGCCATTTGTTAGAGGCTCTATATGGAGCACTGATAGCCCCACCTTTGCTTCAGTCTGGGTGTTCTGATCACCAGAAGTGATTTATCACCAAGGGAAAATGGGGGGGGGGGTGCGCTTGAAGACCTTAACAGCCTCCCTTCTTTGATGGGGGAAATGTACCTGGCAAAGATAAGCCACTTAAAACTTGCCTTGCAAAGGCACAGAATGTCTAAGATAAGATCCCAAGAAAGCAACATCAATTTCCTTCCCCACCCCACCCACCATGGTTGATGGAGATATGCCTGAACAAAACCCCTTTACTTCTGCTGTAAGGCTTCTGATAACTGTCTTAATACCTGGGAATTAAGAGACAAATACTCTGTATTAAATCCTTCAGGAAAGAGAATAAGCTTGGTTCATCATATAAGCCTAGGGAGTCTTCGAAGTCTGATATTAGACATCCATCCATTGCTGCTCCCTTCAGGGCTACTACTCCCATGCTAAGGTCCCACATCCAGCCAGTTCCTGGCAGGGCCAGCTCACCTAAGTCAAACCAGAGAATTAAATCAGTCCTCGGTTCTATAGCTCAAGTTCTCAAACTATAAGGAGCAAAGCAGTTACCCTGGAATTTATCCAAGATGCAGAGTCTTGGATCCCATGCCACCAAAAATTGATTCAATGGGGGCCCATAACTCTGCATTTATGACAAGTATCCCCATGTCACTCTGTTAAAAATGGTTTACAGATGCCATGGTTTAAAAAATTCTTGTCAGTGTTTATATCTAAGATCATTTGAGCCAAAGTAGGTCAAATCATTAAAGCAGCCAAAAGTGTATTGTCAAAGATTATCCTGGCAGAACAAAAAGGGAGATAGCATGGGTAGCTTTTATTCTCTGCCTAAATCTTAACAGTGTTAGGGCAAATCTTACGACATGATGGATACATATTCAGATTGAATTATCGTGTGAAACATATGTCCTCAAATGGGAAGAGATCCCTTCACTTTGAGATCCTACAAAGGATTTCAAGGAGGATCCCTAAGGTCGGGATTGCTATAATTGTGACCTAAGGTCTGAAGTTGGATGAAGTTGTTTTTAGGGATCCTTCTCTGCCTACCATAGTATTCTCTAAGGGAACACACGAAGATGGTAGTTACCTACCTCTGATCATAGTCCTTCCAGGACAGGCCATTTCTTCTAATCATAAAATGAGGAACTACTCTCCTTCCTTTAGAATCTCTGTTTTCAGACAGCAAGGCTTGCCAGCTATAGTACCCTGAGGGCTTGAAAGAACTCCAAAGTAACAAACCACTTGATCCCATGGTTAAAAAAATTATATTCTAATTTTTTAATGTCCTGAAGCTTTTCTGTGATACCTGCTGACTGTTTTTTACATTATTTGATCTTGTCTAAATGAAAAGTATCTGATTTCTTCCAGGAGTAAATTTGAGAATCTTACTGGAATATGTGTGCATCAAGAGATGCTGTCTGCATAAAGAGTCTTTAAAGGTGGTGGGGTGAGGGTGGGTGGGAGGATGCCTTGGTGGTTCAGTCATTTAGCCTCCAACTGTTGGTTTCAGCTCAGGTCATGATCTCACAGTTCCTGAGTCAGAGTCCCACATCAGGCTCGCTGCTATCAGTGCAGAGGCCGTTTTGGATCCTCAGTCTCCCTCTCTCTCTGACCCTCCCCCATTCTCTCTCTTTCTCTCTCTCTCTCTCTCAAAAATAAATATAAGAAAACATTTAAAAAAAGGATATTTAAAGGGGAGGTTGCCCTATAATCACTCAGAGTCATTTACAGAACAGACTAGCCAATAGTAGGTAATAACATTCAGCTGAGAGTGTTGACACACTGCTCAATTTCTAGTTTCACCAAGGGGAAACACCTACACTGTGTCTATTGAGAGAAAATAAGTCAACAGCTGGAATATATACTCCTAGGGCCCTTTCCCAAATCGTGTTCTGTCCAACATAATTAAGAGCACAAACTAATACAGTGTTATATGTCAATTATACATCAATACAAAATTTAAAAAGAATACAACCCTTTCTAGTTTGGGACTTTACTTCTCACATTTAAAAAGGATCTACTGGCAATTACCACTCAGTGTCAAGGTAATATCTTTTTCAGTGACTTTTGTGTAGAAAAAGGTCCGCTGATGCTGACATCTCAAGGACATCTGAGGTTTGAGAAGGAAACTTTTGAAACCCACAAAGCTATGATTGTGACATTTAAAAGGTCAACGCCATCCCAATTATTTTCAAATGCCACCATTGAGAAGAGAATTACCCTAATCTGACCAATCATGAGTGTTCTAGAAAAACAAAAAAGTTAATTGGATTTGATTCAGTGAAAAGACTAATTGCACCCAGTTATGTGTCTTGGAATTCGCTAAATTTGATTAATACTGTGATACATTCATCCATCCATCTACTAATTCATTCATGCAGTTTGAAATTCCATCATATTATCCAGAAACTTGATCGCAACAGCAGAGCTTTGTCTGAGGAGTTATGGCAAGGTTGGATATAAAAATAGATGATTCCCTCACCCCAACAGTACCAGTAATGGCAAATGAAACAGCACATTCAATTCCATTTTTATGTAGCATGCAGTTCAAAACTGTTTCTTTGCTTCATAATTTCTTTTCTTCATTGACTTGCCCATCATGAAGCAAACTTCCCTTTTTAAATACATTTTTTGCTAGAGAATTGAGAGAGTAGCAAAATGCTTTGCAACACAAAAGCTTTATTTCAGCCACTATTATGAATATGTACAAGTAAAAATTTTTTTCTGAGTAAAAATGAAATATGGTGGTCATTGAAGCTGCATCTATTTTAATATGCGGTGGTTTATGATTCATTATATTTAACTGAGAATAAAACCACTCATCCTGATGGGTCTAGCCAGAGTATCATATAAGAAAATCACAATCATATCGTCACAGTATCAGGAAAAATATGCACTATGTTGGCACACTAGCATTTTGTGTGCTAAATTACAAAATAATCCTTGAAGAGACTCCAGTTATCATGCTTTAATAGGTGATTGAAGTAGAATAAAAATATTCAAGAACTGGTGGTAGAAAAGTAAATTATCAAACTTTTGATCCATGTACAAGGAGAAATACACTATTTAACCAGAAATAGATTTCTTTTAAATCCATCCCCCCAACATTTAACGTCTGTTTTCCTGGCAATTTTTCTATGTATTTTAAAGAAATGTCAATTTTGGCAAAACTGCATAAATCACTAATGGTATCAAAGTATTAAGTTCAATTTTTGGTTCAGCTCATTACCCTAAGGGGGAAAAAGTAGTGTCATTTCTACTTTATAGTATGTATATCTTCTGTAATGGCTAATGAATTTCAGTGAAAATTGTTTCATCTGAGGTGGTTAAGTGTTACGCGGCAAAAACTTTAATAAGCTGTCTTAAAACAATATTGGCCATCTTTCATAATCTCATCACCCAATGCTTGCTTGTTCTGGCCACTGTTTTTGTCTGCTTCCATTACAACCATGGTTTCAACATTTTCCATTATGTAGTTTAAAATTGAGAAATTCTACAGTAGCCTTTTTTACTCTTAAAAGTAAAATAAACTTTCTTGGACAGAAAGAAATACTAATAAAGAATTCATTAACCAGCATTTAGGTCAATGCTGAGAGAGAAACAGAGACAGAGAAAAGCAGAAGGAATAAAGAAGTTTTCAATCATTTATTCATTTTAGGGATCTTTTAACAACCCCTTTCTTTCTTTACCTCGTAGACTGTTTTTTCCCTTCCATTTTCCCTCTTATTAGGAAAATTGGACACATTCACATTTAGTCTGATTGCTTACACTATTGAAATTATTTATACCAACTTATTTTATAGTTTCGCTTTATTTCCTTTCATTTTTAAAAAAATTTCCCTGACATCTACTGGTTCAATCTTTATTGTCAAATTGTATTTTTCTCTTTATTTTTATTTTCTCAGTCGCTATATTGTAATGCACAAATTTAAAGTTGTACTTATCTGTCAATATCTAAAACTCGTTAGTTCCTCTGTTATTCTGCTAAAGGATAACAGAGTTTTAGAACCACTACTCACATCTTTACCCCCACCTCACCATCTCTTACACCCAAATCACCTGGGATACTCATTGTAAACAGATATTAATTTTTCCAACCAATACTTTTCAACCTAAAAGATTTACTGGGTTTTTTTTGTGCTTTTTCTACTACATTCCTTTCTTATCTCATGTCTTTCCCTGTTTGTTTTCCTAAACAACGGCTAGTAATTCTTATAGGATGTCTCATGTGGAATAATGTTTTGGAGCCTGTATTACTTTCCTAGTGCTGCTGAAAAAATTGCCACAAACTTAGGGGCTTAAAGCAACCGAAATCTATTCTCTTTCAGTTCTGGAGGTCAGAAATCTAAAATAAGTCTATGGGACTAGATTCCTTCTGGAGGCCACTGGGAGAATCGGTTTCCAGCTCACAGAGGCTGCCTACATCCTGGCCTCAGGGCCTTCTTCCTCACCTTTCAAAGCCAGCAGTATGGCCTCTTCAGATCTCTTTCTCTGTGTCTCTTTGTGTCTTCTCCAAGCCTTCTTTCTCTTTTGGCCTTCTTGTCTTCCTCCTCAGTGACTCTTGGGATTACATTTAGGGCCCACTTGGACAATCCCCAATAATCTCCTCATCTTCAGATTCTTCATTTAATCACATCTGCAAAGGCTTTTTTTTTTTTTTTTTTTTTTTTTTTTTTTTTTTTTTTTT